>NC_083231.1:29747432-30351026 GCF_032191835.1 Heteronotia binoei | reverse complement strand
CTGAGCCGCAGCTCCTCCTAGAGAGGAATGAAGCATGGAAACATTTTCATGTTGTAATCAGAATTCATGAGGCCCACTTGTATTACAAAACTAATTATTTTGTAAAGGAGTGTGCACAGAACAGTTATCTCTTTCTTTCATTTACATCTCACTTTTTCTTCTGTGGAACTCGCAGTAATCCATAGAGTCCCTAGGAGTTCTCCTATCCAGTCCATGATTGGCAAATTGCTGCATTGTGTGCCATCAAACCCATAACCTTAGGAGTTGCGGGAAGACCTACTCATAAAGAAAAACACTCAGTCAACTCTGTTTTTGTTACAGTGCAACTGGTTAAAAAAAATCACTTTGGCATCTGTTCTAATGCCAGAGTCCAGTGCGGTGCTGTATAACGATCACAGCAGATAGTAAATTGCTACTAGAAAATGCTTAAATGAGAATAAATACTATACTTTTCCAGATACAAACGGGCAAATAAATGTTCTTCAGGTCGTATCAAACCTGTTTTGTATTTTCTGGTGGATCTTTTCAAAAGACACTCAGTTAAATTGTTTATTTCAGATACATTAACTGCAAATTCTTCTCTTCTCAGGCAGATGCCGTGTGCCTGTCATGGCATTCACAAAGCTGCCGCTGGGTGCTAAGCACAGTTAAATTATCTGTAGCATCTGGCCCTATAACCAAAGGCTCTGACAGGACATTAAAATTTTATGTTATTTTTTCCTCTTCCTCCCCTGCACTTTTGACATTCAGATATCTCATTAATTTAGGGGGGAAACTGTATCCTACATGCAACCCGGCTGAGAAGGTCGCTAGAAGGGGCAAGTAAATTGAATGCCATTTTATTAACTTGCCTCATATCAAGAAAAGGCAGTGTCATTCCCCTGTCCTTTTGACTTCAACTTTTAGCTGAGTCTTCATTGGCAACTAACTCCATAGGATGTTAAGGTGATAGCAAAGTGATACATCTCTGGGAAAGGATGATATTTATTGTACCTAGGCATATGTCTCTCTGGAGGACAAAACTCAGGCCTTTGTGTCTGTATTGTATATCACTGGGCATAACTGCAAAAATAGGCAGGAACAGACAAGTAGGGAACACCACTAAAACTTCATGGAGTTTCTTCACCAACATTCATCATTACACTTAGAGGTTTGGAGCCTATGACTCCATTCTATTTGTGGTGGAGCTTTTGGTATACGGAAGAGACTCCTTACAACACCAAAAAGCTCCTTTTTTGTTTTTGCCAGAGGGAAGCTCCATCATTAACAGAATGGAATTTCTGTCTCCCAATCCATGTTTAGTCTAAATTGTTAATGGGTACAATTCAGCTGCATATGTGTAAGCATACGGCCCACAGAATGGAATGGAAGTGCTAGTTTTTTTGAGTGTTTTAAAAAAATGCCAGTACTCATAAATAAGGATGGACTAGTTTCCACCAATTCCTCCCCCAGTACACTCACACAGACTTGGGAGAGCTCTGAAAAATGAACTGGGTAAGTCACTCCACTAGCTGGTTATCTCGCTTTAAGGACAACAGACAGACCCTAATTATTTCCCACATGGGGAGGGAAGCAGCTATGGGGAGAGCCAAAAATGGGAATGGATTAAGCAGCTATCTCCTCCCCATAATGGCCACTTAGCTTCAGTTACCCCACTCACTATTTTTCAAGAGAAAAAATCATCAGGAAGGTTCAGCACACCTCCTATTTCTTGTCTGTTTTGATCTTAAATTGTCCATATAGGAGACTTTCTGAGAGCAATATGAAAGCTGTTCTGAGACTGTAAGGTATAAACAAAGACAATGACCGTTTTCGCACACAGCTTACCTCGCAGTCACAATCCTGTTCCCTCCACAGTGTCTGTTGGATTTCCCACCATCTGCGCCGGAGTTACAGGAAGTGCCGCAGCTTTTGCGTAGCAAATGTAAACTGGGTTTTAGTGGTTTATGTTTGCTACGCAAAAGCTGCAGCACTTCCTGTAACTTTGGTGCAGATGGTGGGAAATCCGACCAGATGCTGCGGAGGGAACAGGATTGTGACTGCAAGGTGAGCTGTGTGCAAAAACAGTCAAAGAAAATATGTAGTAATGAAAGATTAAAACCAATTCCTCACTAGCGGTGGCTCCGCTCCCAGGATTCTACTATCCTCAGATCTAGCGATCGATTCCCCACTAGTCACTTCATGGCTGCATTATGACTCGTAACTCCTTCCAGTTTCCCTCACAGCTTCCAAATCTCAAAAAAAAAAAAACCAGAGTAGAAAGCTGTGAGGGAAATTGGAGGGAGCTGCAGATCAAAATGCGCCCACACAGCAACTGTTGGGGAATGATTGCTTGATCCGAGGAAAGCAGAAGCCCCGGGGGCAGAGAGACTGCTAGTGAGGAATCAGTATAAGAGTGCCCAGTACTGACCTTGAAATGTGCTTCTTATAGCCAATAATTGTGTTTCCTCCCCATGTTAATAAAGCTCTAGGGGAGATGGGATTGCCAGGTTCCCTCTGGCCACCAGCAGGTATAGGGATGTGGGCTTGCCCGCCACAAGTCGGGAAAGTCCTGAGGAGGACAGGGACTTCAGTGAGGAACAATGCCATAGAGTCTAGCCTCCAGAGCATCCATTTTCTTTAGGGGATCTCTGGAAATGAGCTCTAATTCCAGGAGCTCCCCAGGCCCCATCTGGAGGCTGGCATCCTTGAGGGGAAACAGGAGAATGGTCTGGGCCTTTTCTAGTTGAACTGGGATGCAGAAGAACAAATCAGTATTGTAGTGTGGTGAAAGGCAAGTTTAGCAAAGGAGGTAGGTACAAGAATTAAGGAGGTGGAATGACTGTTGTGAACCAGGAACCAGCTTGGATTTGAGGAATCTTACTATGTGGCCACCAGTGTTCCCTCTAAGCTGAGTTAGCATGACCTAGCTCACAGATTTTTAGCCTCCAGCTCACACATTTTTGTCTTAGCTCAGTAAGGATGACCCCAGAGCACACTAATTTATGCAACAGTTCACATCTTTAAAGCTAGTAGCTCACAACTATAATGCCAGTAGCTCACAAAGTAGAATTTTTGCTCACAAGACTCTGCAGCTTAGAGGAGACATTGGTAGCCTCTGCATTTTAGCACTTTATTCCATGTGGCTCTCCAGTTACAGAATGGTGTTTCTGATATATATTTTAATTGAATTAAAATGCTTAAGTATTTCCCCCATTCCCATTTCTTCAAGAAAGGTACAGAATCGTGATTTGTAATTGTAACTGTATTTAGCAAAGACTTAAAAAGTCACAGATGGGATCAGGAAGGAAAAGGTTAAAGAAAATTTAAATGTGCATGTATTTCAAAACTGCAGGCCCTGTAGTGAAATTCACCTTACAATGTTAAAGCAGCTTGCAGGAAAGAGATTGGCACCATTAGCAATTATTTTTGAGAACTCAGGGATGACAGGTAAGGTCTCTGAGGACTGCGGCAGGTCAAACTCCATGCCTATTTTTAAGAAGATGGAAAAAATAAAGCAAGGTTCCAGGGATTACATTCAAGTAAGTTTAATTTAACACCTGGCAAATTTTTAGAGTAACTAATAGAGCAGTCAATCAGTAAGCAGTGCAGTGAGAGGAAACTGAGATGAACAACAAGCAGACAATGCAGTTGAGCACTGTTGACGAGAGAGCACTGTAATGTGTCTCAAGAACATTTTCTTGTCCCCCCCCCCCCCCTTGAGAAATTGAAGTAGTTTGGCCAGGCTTTGATTCTGAATAATACAATCTGGTCTCTGAGTGTTCCTTGAAGATTTCAGATGAAAGCTGCTTTAAACCTTTGAGAAAGCATCAGTTTTCCAGGGCACATTGACGCAGGGCATGAAGTGGTAAGAAAGGGACAAGCAAGTGGGATATGATAGAAGCTTATAAAACTTTGCATGGGATGAAGAAAGTGGAAAGGAGAACTCCCCCCCCCCCTTCCTTATTATCAGAATTCAGGGGAAATCTCTGTTTTAGACATTGTGCTGGCCACTTGCATGGATGGCTTTAAAGGGGGATGGAAGACAGATCTATCAATAGCTACTATCCATGATGAGTAAAGGGAACCACTGAATATCAGAGCTAAGAGGAAACATCATGGGGAAATTGTAGCCTCTTGCCCTGTTTGCTAGCCTTCAAGTCAACTGGTTGGCTAGCCTTCAAGTCAACTTGATGCTGGACTAGATGGGCCACCAATCTGATACAGCTGGTCTTGTCTTGTGTTGTTAAATATGCAAGCGGGTTCTGGCACTTCAAAAAATTGAGAGCTAGTGGAGGGAGAGGGAACGTGCTTGCTTTCAATGACCCTTGCCTTACACCTAGCTGTTGGACCATTAATCAAGACATCTCAACAATTAAATAGGGCACGTATCCTCAAAAGGATCCTGTCATCTTAACACTTTGCCTTAGAAAGAATGATACCCTGTGATGGCTGGGTGCTTTCTCAGCTTCCCAACCTCTATCCATGCTGTCTCAGTTCCCTCCTTACTCCTTCACACCTTCTAGTAGCAGTGACAGAGTTGATTTTAGTTATGGCATGGGTTGCAAGAGGTCAGTAAGGCCAGTTTAACAAATAGCTGTGCTGATTACATGCTGCTATTCTAAAGAAAGCCTGGGGAGATAGAATAGGAGTATGAGGTAATCTCTACTACCTTTCCATCCTCTTCTCCTGGAGTGGTTCACACCAGTACCAAACAACACCAAGAATAAGTTTGTAGACTTTTTTTTTTTTTAAAGGACTCAATGCTTCTTGTCTTGGTGAATAAGATAAGGAATATAACAAATGATTGGTTAGTACAGCAAGGGACAGTCAACTTTTGTTTTAAAACACAATTTTAGATGCCTGCAACTTTACTGAACTGAAATGGTATTTCTGTTAGAGAGAAAGAATTATTCTCTTTGAAACTCTTCTTTAAATCCAAGAATCTCAGTTTATTGAAATAGGGTTAGGTAGTCTCTTGGGATACTTTCCTCAGTCCCTTCTCAAGTCCCTAACCTACTGTTCCCAAAGGTAACATAGAGTATGTGCTCTATTTCTGTCTCTTTATCAGCCCCAGAGCCCTATGTACTTATATGACAGATACATTGAGTTCCTTTTTTTTCACCAAGTGAAGATTAACTAAATAATCTCCTGGTAGTTTCCCCTGTTTCTCTTTTGTTTTTCTAAATCCTTTCTCAGGCAATGATAGACTCTCTCTCCACAGAACTTCCCGCACAAGATTCCACAGTCTCTCATTGGCTAATGTCACTTAGTATCAGCCTGCTTCCCCACTAGGCAGAGATTTGCTGGGATGCCTGAGCACAGAACTAGAGGCTCATATGCCCATATTAGCATTTCCCATTAAAAGTTACTCTGTTCAGATTAATCTAATTTTTCACTGAAATCCCTCAGCTCAGTGAGGTAATGGAGACCTTCACCAAACACAATTCTTCCCTATTCAGATACATCTCCACTATTCCTCAATTGGAAATTTCCCCAGATTCATGGACCTTCCTCTTCCTTTCCTTTGGAGTGTTGTGTATGTAGACTAATGTTGTATATTATTACTAGTGTTCCTGTCTGGCTCATTGGAGCCTTTAGGACTGAGTTTAGGGACTCAGGAACAAAGGGCACTAGGATACAAATCCCTGCTGCTCTGCTCCAATCACAGGCCCCCTGCTGGTTTGAATGGTGTCCTAGCACGGGACCCTTGAAGTGTATATAGTTGGCCCCGTTAGCCCAGTGGAACAGTCTTAGAGTTCAGCCGTTATTATGCTGTATTGATTAAAGAGAGCTATGTTCACTACAACCGCGTCTCCTCCTTGCATTGAACCCACTATATTATGTGGAGTATCAGGAAACAGCTCTCCTTACCCTTTCCCATCTTCCATGTCTGGACATAAACCTTGTAAGGTTTGATGCAAACTCTATTAGCGAGATGCTGACTCCAAACTAACTTTGGCCTGTCCAGGAACACCCTGACAATGTCCCAGTTCTAAACACCCCATCATTTATCTTCAGTTTCATTCCCCTTGGATTATTTTGAATTATATGCTGCCTAGATGCTTGGGCATCAGCCTAGAGGGAATGAGACATTTGCCAGAGCTGCAAGCGTTCTAAGCTCCCTCTTTACTCCACTGCTGTACCCTACCTCCCCCTTCTTATATGCATTGAACAACATTTTGGCTTTACCTTGCTGGACATTATTAGTCTCTGTCTAATTCTTCTAAGCCAGCTGCATGTGTGACTCCACTAAATCATTTTTACTTCTGTCATTACTTTATCTGAATTCCCAGTGTTCCTTCTAGGCTTGGAGCGGAGCGTCACCACTTTGTCAGCAGATCCCTTTATAGCCACATGGGTATGAAATGTAAGCTGGCACGTCACTCTAGAGAAGAGAGGCTTTTTCCTTATTCTCAGGCTGCATTGGGATCTGGGCCACATTCATCCGGACATATGTCTACTGTACACATGTCTCTCCAGCCACAAGATAGGATATATCAGGAGTAGCCAAACTGCAGCTCGGGAGCCACACGTGGCTCTTTCACATATATATTGTGGCTCTCGAAGCACCCACTGCCCCATTGGCCAGATTGTAGAAGGCATTTGTCTCTTTAAATTACTTCTCCAAGCAAAGCCAGCCAGCGGCTTGGAGAATGCATCTAAAGTGATTTACACATTATGGAGCACACATGTAGGGTCCAGTGTCCCAAGCATATATCCTGCATAACAGTGAGATGTGAATTATGAATACTCCTCAGTTCCTGCATGCATGGACAGTGGGCTGAACACACACATCATTTTAGTGGCCTGAAATGGTTTGGAGGGTGCTGTCCTGGTGGCTCCCCCGTAGACTAAATAATGTCCTCCAGTCATTTAATGACATTTAATGTCAACAAAAAGGTGCAGAAAGAAGGCTAAAGATATTTCTTCATGTATGTGGGAACTGAGGAGAACCTGCAACTCGTATATTACTATTTCCCGGGACATTTTCTAATAAGTAAATCGATCCTGTCTTAATGCCGTCTCAGCCTGTGTGTCTTTTGCTCTGTGTATTTGTCGTTAACTAAAAGTTTACCTTTAGTTTGATTTGATTTCAAGCTTGTGTCCAACAAGTTCAGTCTTCAAACGTGTGTGTGTAGATACACATATTGATTGTTACTTTTATAATTCTTCCTTTTTTCCTCTCACCGGTTTCTCTGTTATCTAGTGCCATAGAAATGAGGAATCAGCAAACGAAATAATCAAATCACCCACAAATGTATAAAAAACAGATTCTATTTTAGAGAGTAGTTAATTTTATTTATGTTTTGTTATCCTTAACCAAATTCTCTAGAGAAAGCTTCTTCCATTTCTGTGGCACTGTTGCTGACCAGGCAATTGTGAGGATGAGACATCTACTAAAGCCTGGGGGAAGGGGGAATCTAATTGTAGCCAACAGAAGTCAGGAATGTGTACAGGAAATGCAGCATATACTCGATGTGTCTGGAATTTAATATGGCATTTGCTGTGGTTTCACAAGGTGCTCTCAAGTGGATACAGATACTTGGCAAAACTGCCACTGCTGCATTAAGCAAAGCAGAAGTGGAATCTTTCCTGGGTAACTCAAAATTCTTGTTTTGGTTTCCTGTTTCTTAAGCACTTACCTGGTGTTGTAAGTACCACATTCCATATCCCATTGAGTATATATCTAAATGACAGATGTTAGAAAGAGTGATCTGGGGTAGATCTGGGAACATCTATCCTCAGGACTGCCATTTTGGATACAGTGGTACTGTTTTTATAGTCTGTAGATGGTGCTATGGATTTTAGAAACATTTTTAATAAACTATGGTTGAAGACGCATAATTGTTCATTCACAATGGAAGCTGGCAGGACGAAGGCATTGCTCTCGATGGTGTGCTCATTTGTTCTACTCTGCTAAACAGGTGTTGCAGGGGTTTGCTTCAAATCCTGCAAATCTGTTTGACCAGAAATCATATGAAGGCAAAAATAAATGAGTGTGCAAGGCTACTAACAGCTATGTTTGTACCAGGCTACTGTCGACTCATTTTAAAATTAACTAACATTAACCAGCTTATAGAAATTTAAAATAAGTCACGCAAACAGAAAAAAATGAAAGAAAACTGGATGAGAATGGATTAAACTGAGAAGCAAATCATGTTAATTGTCCTCATTATTGTCAAACAAAAATATATTGTATCACCACTCAAATCCAGTCCTGCATATCAGAACACAGAGCACTTAAGCCCTGTTTGCATGTACCACTTGCATGTATGTGTATACACAGAGCACTTAAGCCCTGTTTGCATGTACCACTTGCATGTATGTGTAGACAATGCACATTTATTCAGAAATGAAACTTGGGACCAGTAACTGGATAAGTGTGGGGTTTAAATCATCAGCTCTGCTTTAATGTAACATAAGAATTACCCAGTGTACATATAAAGAAAACTCAAGTATGCACTTACTGTACATGGGTTATACATATATTCACGGTAACTGCAGATTAGGCAATTAGTCCACTACCTTTCTCCCCAAGACTTGGGGACAGGAGTTTCTCAGCCCTGGCTCCAGCCTGGTGGAATCAGCTCCTATTGGGCCCTGTGGAACCTTTTACCTTTTTGCAGGGCTTGAAAACCAGGCCTTCAGGTGAGACAGCAGGCATCTGCCTCAGTTGGACTCCTTGCTGTAGTTCCCGTCTTGCTGAGATGTCCACTTGACTCCACCTATATGGCCCCAAAAGGTCTTTGTTCAATGTTTTGCTACCAGTTTTAATCTACTGTTTTAATGTTTTTATCTGTTATTAATTGTATATTGTAACTGGTTGTTGACTGTTTCTGTTGTTATCTGCCCTGAGCCTGCTTATGGGGAGGGCTGGATAAAAATCTGAACAAATACACACACACACACACATATATATATATATACCGTATATACTTGATTTTTCTATATGCATGCATTGAGCAATTTGCATGTTGCATTCCACATAGATCCAGCTGAAAGGGCGATTTAAATCCCATGTTAACTCAAGCATCGAGTCTTGGTTTCACTTGTAAAGGGAATTTACATTGGCTCTTTCTTACAAACAGATGTATTGCATGCTTATATACAATATATACTTACATTCACTGTGGTATGTGAATAGGGTTATTCTCTATTTGATAAATAAATGCTTTGGCAAAAAGTCTACATGTATATTGATAAATGTGGACAATTATCATAATGTGATTATTTACAATTCAGCCAGTTCCTTTCCAAATAAACCCCCCAAAAGAATTTTGCTTATATCAGAATAACTTCTTTTGCACTGTTTTATCAATTAACACGTATTTCAATTGTCTAAGGTAGGCCTTGACACATTATGAGACAGCTGAAAAATTTTGGCTCCAGGCTTCTTTTTCTGTGTTCAAGGTTTTGTATTTTAATTATCTTATTCTGGGTTATTGCTACCAGAAAACCTAATTCTAATCCCTCCAGTTTCCCATAATTTTTATTCAAGATATGACAAAAATATTGTGATATATAAATAAATATGGCGGTAACCTTTGTCTTAATAACAGGAAGCTTACCATTAACCATAATGTAATTTCTCCCCAGTTTCTCACAAATTCTTTATTGCTTTAAAAAGCTCCATTTAATTGAATGCTGGAGCCAGTGTAGAAAGCAGCTGCTCAAGAAATTAATTCATCTACCACTACTGAATGGTATAAAGCAGGGCTTCTTTTGGAGCAGGAACTCTTTTTCATATTAGACCACACACCCCTGATGTAACCAATCCTCCAAGAGCTTACAGATGGCCGTGTAAGAAGAGCCCTGTGTAAGCTCTTGGAGGATTGGCTACATCAGGGGTGTGTGGCCTAATTAGGTTTTGCTAAGTCCATTTCAAGATATATGTGAGTACTTTGGGGGTGGAGCTGGGAGACTTTTGGGGGTGAAGCCAGAAACAAGGGTGTGACAAGCATAATTGAACTCCAAAGGAGTTTTGGCCATCACATTTAAAGGGACCGCACACCTTTTAAATGCCTTCCCTCCATTGGAAATAATGAAAGATGGGGCACCTTCTTTTGGGACTCATAGAATCAGACCCTCGGTCCAATCTTTTTGAAACTTTGAGAGTGTCATTGGATGCTATGCTGTAAATTTGGTGCATCTTCCTCAAAACACAGCTCCCCAAGAGCCCCAGAGACCCAGATACCCGCAGATCAATTCTCCATTATACCCTATGGAAATCAGTCTCCATAGGGAATAATGGAGTGCTCAGCAGTCATTTCCCTCCTCCTCCCCCCGCTTTCTAATAATCCTGAAGCAGGGGGAGGGCTTCAAAACCAGGAGATCTCCTGCCCCCACCTGGGGATTGGCAACCCTAGACCTAATATGAAAAGGAGTTCCTGCTACAAAAAAAAAACCCCTGGTAAAGAAGTTAACATATAAACAAGCAATAACAAGGAACTTCATGTACATGCATTTTGATCTCATATAGCAAAATATACTCTGATGTGAAATGGTACCTAATATTTGAGGGGAGGGCAGATTATAAATTTGATAAAATAAATGCTATTACAATTTCTCCTTTCAAAGCAGTGATAGTGTGATTTATACCGATTATGCAATTTAATACTTTGTTCAGTGCAATCCTTACAACAACCCCTATTGAGTAGACCTAAATACAATTCTGAGTAGACTTGGCGACGGATAGAAAATGGAATTTACGTGTAAACACACTATGTATTTTTGTGTAAGGATATATGTATATTTTAGATTTATAGTATTAAATTTAATATTTTCTGAGATTGTTTTTGTGAACTGTAAGTTGGCTCTGATTTTTAAGTACCTCTTTTTTTTCGATTCTAGCTTTTGTCCTTTCTTTAATGTTTGATTTTTTTTATGGACTAGGAACATAATTTAAAGTTTCACATGCTCACAATCAATTTTTTGAATCATCTCAGATTGTTTCACATGGCTGTTGAATCTGCTGAAATATTGCAAAGCCCTCTGGTGGCCAATCATACCTGAAGCTTCATCAATACTAACCTCAGTCCTGCATCCTAGGAGAGAGATTTGGCTTTATAATTTTAAACACTGAGTTTAGAATCTGTCAAAGGTTAGCTCTTTATTAAAAGATGTTTTGTTTCACTGGTTTTTCATGCCTTCAAAGCAGT
The DNA here is from genome assembly GCF_032191835.1 of Heteronotia binoei. Taxonomy (NCBI): domain Eukaryota; kingdom Metazoa; phylum Chordata; class Lepidosauria; order Squamata; family Gekkonidae; genus Heteronotia; species Heteronotia binoei. The sequence continues at coordinate 30,339,885 of NC_083231.1, read as the reverse complement.
CATTGGTTTTGAAAGGTTTTCTTCTCATTGAAGTATATTTAAGCAAACTATGGTCAACAAAGAAACCACATCATTCACAGTGTGCAGCATTTGTTTTGGCATGTGCAAGATGATAACATTTCAGTGTCTAAAGGCGGTCTACTGAGAATTCTGCTCAGAATCATTCAATGGAGTTAACTCCCAGGAAAGTATTCCTAGGATTGCACTGTTAGTTGTAACCATGGTTCAAGCATGGGGGAGGGGTAAGGACTACATACTGTTTTGAGCAAGGGTTGTTTTGTAGAAAAATAGGTGGCGGAGCTCATTAGCATAGCTAATTAGCATACCCCCCATCCAGAAGCAACCCAATGCAAGAAAGGAGAGCCTGGGGCGAGCAAGGTCTGCTTGGGCTGGCTAGAGGTCCCGCCAGCTCAAGCAGGCCTCACTTGCCTGGGGCTCTCCTGGGCCACCCTCCCTCCCCAGTCAAAAGGCCAGCAAGCCACCCACTGCCCAAAATCAGATAAGAAGTGGAGAAAGGGCGGTGCGGGCTTCTCCAGGGGTTAATGAGAGCTGCTGGGGGCGGGGCAAAGACCCTGATGGCTGGGTGGCCATACCAAGTTTTCAGGAATGAGTGATTGGGAAGGGAAGTTCTGAGGTGTGTTTTATACTTATGTGACTGGGCATAATAAAGACTCCTTTGAAGACTAATGTGAAGGTATCACTTAAGATACAACATGCTGTCAAGCTGAAGCTGTAAGCAACTTTCTCATAGGGATCACAGGAGCAGGATTTCATGTGTTGGCCAGACCAATAAGCAACTTTGATCAGGAAATTGTTATAGGAGTCAGAAAACTATGTGGTTCTCGGTGGCTTTTGTTCTGGTTTGGTTTTGTAGAGGTTTCCATGATCTGATTGGGTTTCTCTCTACTAGGGATGGGCACAAACTGGCTCATGAAATGCAGTTTGTGATGAATTTTGGCCAGTTTGTGCTTCATTACGTCTGATCATTTCCCCAGAACCACTTTCCTGGGGGCACCTTCTTTGGAGTGGGCCATAACTCAGACCCCATACATCCAATCCTCACCAAACATGGGGGGCATATAGAGGAGCGTTAGACAGAGATCCCCTGTATGTTTGGTATCTCTATCATGCTGGGGACTATTCTACTGCCTCATAAACCTTACAAACCAAACTGTTTTGTGAGGCAGCTAAAAATTTGTGACAGTTCATTTGTGAATGGGACACATGATGAACCATGAACTGAACAGCACTTTCCCAGTTCATGCCCATCCCTATCCTCTACTGTTTTGACCATAATTCAGGTCTAGCGACCCCTTGCCACCTCAAGTCCTAATAGTCACACTTGGCCTGTAGTAACTATGTAATTGTGTTTAGGGTGTATCTTAAAGAACTATATTTTAATACCTCCACTTGGGGACCTGTATAAGTTGTGGATTCAGCACATTTGGCAACTTCTTACTGTTATAGGTCTTGTGGTATTTCTTCAGATGACATGAATGAACTTGTATTCCCTTCCTCTAGTGGTTAAAACAGAACAATCTTAGAAGAAGAGGACCTATTGTGAGTAGATCTGTTAACCCTTAGTGAGACATCTGGGGTTGATGTTTATTCCAACACTTGTTCCAGAGTTATAAGGCCATTTCTCAGTTCTGACTGCCAGTCCATAAACTCTCTCTCTCTCTCGGCTTGACTTCGCGAACGAAGATTTTTAAAAGGTGCAGTAGTCCACGTCTGCTGCAGGCTCGCTGGTGGCTGACAAGACCAATGCGGGACAGGCAGGTCCAGCCACAGTGGCTGCAGGGAAAAGTCTGATTTGGGGTTGGTTCTGTAGCAGTATGATTCTTCCTCAATCTCCTTTTGTCCTCAAGACCAGCTATGCGTGCGTTCTCAAAGGAAGAGACAGCCTGGTGGATGGTGTGTCCATAAACTATGGTACCAGATATTCCCATAATCTGCTAGTTTCTGATTCACCTGTATCAAAACATCAGTGATGAATGTCAGTTTTAAGTTATTCATAAGGAGAAAAAAAAATATTCCATACAAGGTGCCTCTTACTGTGGACTCACATTTAAAATGCTCTTCGCCTATGCACTAGCACATACAGGGACAGCATTTGCATGCCAGATTTATGTTGTTAAAATGATGATCTCGTCCTATGAATTCTTCAGCACTTTTTGTATCAGTCAAGTTCTTTGGTAGGGTGACGACATTGAAAGCTATAGCTGTTGTAGATGTTTGCATAAGTGTGAAAGCAATTTGGGCTTCAGACAGCCATGGGATTTCATGGTCCTATGTACAGTGCAAGAACTAGTTGATAGTTTTTGTACAATTTCTTAGCTCCTAAATGTTTGTAACAATTTATGAACAGAAATGGTCTTGTGAGATAATAGTTCTAATCAAAGGTGAACCAGCCTTCAAAAGTAACATGGGTTAATGTTGGCTTCAGTGGCAAATAGGTGGCTTCAGGGGTTTTTTTGAGCAGGAACACAGTTCTGGCTGGCTTCATGCCAGTGGGTGTGGCCTAATATGCAAATGAGTTCCTGCTGGGATAATTCTACAAAAAGCACTGTGTGAAACAGTGGTGAGGTCAGTAGGTGTGGCCTAATATGCAAATGAGTCCCTGCTGGGCTTTTTCTGAAAAAAAAAAGCCGTGGGTGGCTTCATACTTTAGAGGTACACCAAAGATATACCTAATGCATTACAGGCAGCTAAGTTTTTCTATCCATTAATTTAATATCAAAAAGTATCTTACCTTTCTGCCCTTAAAAATGCTGCCAGACATAACCATAGAGGTCAGGCAGGTTCAGAAGGGATTGGCACTCCTTCTTGCATGTTAGTCTCAAGCCATAAAATACTTTGAAAGTCAATGCCAGCACCTTGAATTGCACCCAGAAATAAATTGGGAATAGGGTTGCCAAGTCCAATTCAAGAAATATCTGGGGACTTTGGGGATGAAGCCAGGAGACATTGGTGGTGGAGCCAGGAACAAGGGTGTGACAAGCATAATTGAACTCCAAGGGAGTTCTGGCTATCACATTTAAAGGGACAGCACACCTTTTTAAAGTCTTCCTTCCATAGGAAATAATGAAGGATAGAGGAACCTTCTTTTGGGGCTCATAGAATTGGACCCCCTGGTCCAATCGTTTTGAAACTTGGGGGGTACTTTGGGGAGAGGCACTAGATACTATACTGAAAATTCGGTGCCTCTACCTCAAAAAACAGCTCCCCCAGAGCCCCCGAAACCTCCAGATCAATTCCCCATTATACCCTATGAGAATCGATCTCCACATAGGGAATAATGTGCTCAGCAGATGTCCCCCCCCCCTCTGGCGACTCTGAAGTGAGGGTTTGGCCTCTCTACTCATGAGTTGTAGCCAACTTCTTCCAAGTAACACAGACACCCCATCCCAAGGGGAAGCCTTTCCAATCAACTGGAGCCTCCGGAGGGGAAAAAAATCACATGGTGGCTTTGGGGGCGGGGCTTCCCCCCACCAGCCAGCTGACTGGGGATGGGAAGGAGACTGGGAAAGCAGAAGAACCCCCGCTGGGACCTGGGATTGGCAAGCCTAATTGGGAACCAATCCAGATGGACCAAGACTTGAGGGATATGTCCCTTTCAACGCACTAGAGGCATCATCCTGGTAGCCACATTCAGTACCAAATAAAGTTTTTGGAGCAGCCCCACATAGAGCACATTGCCGTAATCTAATCTCAATGTAACAAAAGCAGATACCACAGTGGCCAGATCTTTTCTACCCTGTCTGCAGCTGGCTAACTAGCCAAAGCTAGTAAAAGGCACTCTTGGCCACAGCAGCCATCTGTTTTTATCCAGCAGTAGTGCTAAGTCCAAGAACTATTAATCTGTTCCTTTAAGGGAAGTGCAGCCCCATAGAAAGGATGACACCTTAAATCTCAGATCAGACCTTCCACCTACCAGTGGTGCTTTTGTCTTGTTGTAGTTCATTAACCTACATCTACTCAAAAACTGCTTCCAGGCACTTGTTTAGGTTTTTATAGCCTCCATGGGATCAGCAAGATAGAGCTGAGTGTCATCAGCATATTGGGGTTTGGGGGGGGGGGTTAAAATAATTTTATTGTTATATATTCCAACACCACTCCACCTCTGTGAGAGTCCCAGGCCATAGATACATTATAATATTCCATATATTTATAATTATTAACATTTCATCCAAATACAACTCCATCCCGCTATTTAAACTTCTTATCCTTTCATTTCCTTATTAACCAACCAATCGTCTTAAATTGTTTAAACTTTTCCAAATACCTCACCATCTTTCTAAACCAGCCCTCCTCTTGTTCCCGTTCATTCTTCGTATCTTCATCGTTAAATACTCCAATATTATTATATTATTCATTTTATCCCTCCAGTGATTAATTGTCAGTTCCTCAGCTTCTTTCCAATTCCTTGCTACCACTTGTCTTGCTGCTACTAACATCAAATTAATCCATTTACTATCCTCTTTTGATCTTAATCCCACACCATCCAAATTAATAATTGCCATTGCTTTAGATATACTTATTTTTCTTCCCATAATCTTTGTCAATCTATGCCAACCTGAACCCAGAATTTTTTCACTAAGGGACAATCCCACCACATGTGACTGAAAGTTCCAATTTCTCCACATTTCCTCCAACAATTTTTACTCCTTGATTTAGAAATATAATACATCTTAATGGGTGTATAATACCATTTCTGTATCATCTTCAATCCCTGCTCCTGCATTAACCTAGATGTTGTCATCAGCATATTGGTGGCAATCCTGCCCATATCTCTGGATGACCTCATCCAGAAGTTTCATGTTGGTGTGAAAGAGCATAGGGAACAAGGTGGAACCCTGTGGGACACACAGGCCAAAGGCCAAGTGGCTGAACAGCGGTAACCTAGCACTATCTTCTGAAACCTACTCTCCAAGCAGGATTGGTGCAGAATAGTGCCTCCCAATCCCAGTCAAGATAGAATTCAGGTTCAACCCAGGGGAAAGATTCCCAAAAGAAGAGGCCTATCTCCAAAGTGAAATTAGACAAGATTGTATTCCATTGCATTTGAAGTGGACCTATTATATTGTCAAATCCTGCACATCTGGTCTTCTCTGATTTTAAACATATACTCTGCCTTTCTCCTCAATGGGAATCTAAAATGGTTTATATCAGACCGTTTTCGCACACAGCTTACCACGCGGTCACATTCCTGTTCTTTCTGCAGCGTCTGTTGGATTTCCCATTTTCTGCGCCGGAGTTATAGGAAGTGCTGTGGCTTTTGCATAGCAAACGTAAACTGGGTTTTAGCGGTTTACATTTGCTACGCAAAAGCCGTGGCACTTCCTGTAACTTTGGTGCAGAGAATGGGAAATCCAACGAACGCTGTGGAGAGAACAGGAACATGACCCCATGGTAAGCTGTGTGTGAAAATGGTCTCAGTCTCATCCATTTTATCCTCACAACAACCTGTGAGGAAGGTTAAGCTGAGAGTGTGTGACTGGTCCAAGGCCACCTAGTGAACATCCATCGTAGAGTGGGCATTTAGATCAGGTTCTCTTGCTATGCAGTGTTAGCCCTGGTCAGCATTTGATGGGAGACCACCGAGGAACACCAGGGTTGTAACGTGGAGCCAGGCCATTGGCAAGCCACTGCTGAACATCTTGTGCCTTGAAAACCCTACAAGGTTGCCATAAGTCAACTGCAACTTGGCAGCAAAAAATAAAATCAAATTATGCAGCTGTAAAGATCTGACGACTGTGGTATCTACTTTGGTTACATTGAGATTAGATTACTGCAAAGTGCTCTATGTGTGGCTGCTCCAAAAACATCATTTGGTACTGCATGGAACTGAAATAATAATAGAACAATATTTTTTTTTATTAAATACTATTATCAGGCACTTAGAAAATTTGCAGTGCTTGTGTACGTATTTCAATTGGGAATGCATTGCTTCCCCTCTTCTCATTAGTCCTTGGAAATATCAATGAGAATGAATAATGCCACAAACAGTTTAAGTGGGATCTGAAGAACTGATTCTGTATTCAGATAATAGCCTATCATCAGTCATGGATTTCCACATCAGAATGGGGAGGGTTATGGACCTAACACTTAGAGCAGCATATTCTACTGGGTTATAAAGTAAATTATTCCAAATGCCTTTGTTTTCAGGCATGTTTACAATCAGCAAATCTTAATGGACAGAAATCCAGGAAATCAATTCAAAAGATATCTTAGTAACATTGTAAAACATTTGCAAAATAATTACTGTGAGGATTTATGGTTATATTGAAAGATGGAGATCCATCAGCCTTTATCTTGACAGATAAATGAATGTTCAACTGGAAAACTGAACATATAATGATTGTTTAATATTCCCATAATATTCCCAAAACAGGTTTGGGGAAAATGACCTGACCCTGGTCTATCCGTATGGTGTAGATGGTTACACAAACTTTAAATTGGGGGCTTAAACATGCTATTTCAGTGCTCTCGACCCCTATGTCCAAAACAGGCAGTTTCCTTAAAGCTACTTAATTCATTAGCTGAAAGGAATCATCATAGAACTTAGCGGTGTCCAAACCTCCCTTGTCTGTAGCTTGTTTTTTCCCCCAAGGGTTTATAGACAATTTGAGGAAAGAATTCTCCAAGATGTTGTCAGAGGCTTTCATTAGTTGTAGATTTTCCTGGCTGCATGGTCATGGTCTTGGCATTGTGATACCTGATGTTTCGCCAGCAATTGTGACTGGCATCCTCAGAAGATGAGAAGAAGATGGTAGGTAGGTATATATCTACTCAGGAAGGTGGGGTAGGGCTGAGTCATTGCCCCCCCAGGCGGAATAACGAGGCAGACACAAAGTTGGGTTAAAGGGCCACTTTATTAACTTAACGGCAAGGGCAAAACATGGTGACAGGACAAGCCAGGGGTCAACACCGACCACCTCCTTGACCCGAAAACTGGGCGAGCCCCCTAAGCCCCGGGTGTGAGCCAACCAAACGGCTCAGACCCGGCCGGCCCGGCAACTTGATCACCGCTCACCTGAGCTCCGCCATCCCCACAGACAGCAGCCTGGGATGCGGACGCTCAGCACTTGCCGGGATCCTGCAGACTCCCTGGAGCCAACCTTGGGAGGTGAACTCCCAGCAAAGCAGCCGTGGCTGAACCGACTGCCCCACGGCTGCGCGGGCCCCAGAAAAGGTTGTTCCTGTTGACTTTTGCACCAAATGACCGCTGTCGGATCGCTCCCCAACATTCGGTTTTGCAGGTGCCATGAGCTGCAGCCAAAGCTGCTGGTTAATTTGATTCCACTGAAGGAAAGGATTAACCACCACACGCATGCGGAACTGCTCATCATATTGAAGCCACGCCCTGCCAGCAAAGTCATTATATGCACGATATATAATGTCACAGTACTGGAACAGTGGAGCTGCTCTCCACGGCTGGGCCCTGGCAATAACACCAGCATAAATGAGAAAACCGGGCAGCCAATTTGCCCACGTTCTATCTACTTTACGACGCTTGAGCTTCTCTTTATCTTTCTCGTCAAGCTCGTCCTTTGATTTCTTCTCCAATTCTCTATATAACAGGCTGAATACGTCTACGTATTCGCCTTTAAGGATTTTTTCCCTGGTCGCAGCAGTAAGATGGTCACCGAGAGGCATGGCGGGATCCCCAAAGGGCAAAGCATGGAAATCCAAGGAACCGTAGGGAACAGGTGGGTGAGGTGGGAACCCCCAGATTGCACCATGATGCCCAGACCACGGTGAAGACATAGACGGGGCTTGCTGCCATCCCCATGGTAGCACACTCAAAGCCGGGCCCTGACTACCGGTCCCAAGACCACCCCCGTAACCATCGTTCCCTGGCGCTAGCCCCCAAGGAAAACAGGAACTCTGAGACACCGGAACTGCAGTAGAAGTACTTGCCAGCGGCAGTAAACTGGGAGCAACCTGCTGCCCCACAGGTGGCACCGTCCCCGCGTAATTGGCCCCTGCAGCCTGGGTTCCTCCCGCCAGCTTGGATGCTGAGGCTACATTGGGCCCCCACGGGCCCCATGGCCATGTCATTCCCTGCTGTGGCACGGGTAACTTACCTTCACCCACAGGAGGCACCACCGCCACCGCATCGGGCTCCTCGCTCTGCTCCTCTTCCTGCGGCACACCATCCTTCGACGCACCACTGCTTCCTTCCGGTCCCTGCAACACAGAAAGCCGAGCCAGCACCTCCTTCTGAAAGGAGATGGTGGCCGCTCTACCTGATCCTAACAGGCCTGTGGCCCTCCTAGAAGGGCCAGCCAAACCCCGCGCCTCCTCCAATGCTGCCAATTGAGCCATAATGGCCTGCCGCGTCTGAGCCTCATCCCCCTCATCCTATGGGGGCGATTCTGGGAGCGGCCTCTTGGCAGGTCTTTTGGCAGGCTGTTTCCCTTTTTTGTTACCTTGTCCCTTCTTAGGACCCTTTTTTTTTTATATACCCTGCACGAGCCCACTGGCTAAATGGCGCAGGGGTGTAAGAGGGGGAGGGAGGTAGGCCCACCCAAACAACACAAACAAAGCTATCCCTTCCAAAGGGGGACCTGAACCAGGCCCAATGTTGGCCTGACGCACGACCACCCGACTCACAACACCGGCCTAACGACCGGCTCCCCCACTATCGGGCCTGTTAAAGGCCTACAAACCAATGATGTGTGCGTGTGTGGGGGGGTGGGCTAACCAATAGCAGTCCCTTAGGCCCGCGCCGCCTCCCCAACGCAGCCGCACCGCCTCCCCCGCTAAAAACAACCCCCCAAAGGGCCCGTCGGCCCTCGATCAGGCCCACCCAGGCCGTGAACCAGCTGGGGAGAGAGGAGGGGGGGCGCCAAGGTGACCGCGCAGCCTCCGAGACGCTGCCGCGCCACCCCCAAAGAGCCCGACGGCCCTCAATCCGGCCTACCGAGGCCTTAACCAGCTGGGGAAAGAGGGGGGGAGGGCTAAGGCGACCGCGCGGCCTCCGAGACGCTGCCGCCGCCGCACTGAAGGACCGCCGGTTCAGCCCACGTCAGGCCTGCCCACGCCTAAACGGGAGCGGGAACGAAGGGGAAAGCCCCAAGAAGGCCTGGAGAGCTCAAACCGCCTTGAACAAGCAGCCGCCGCCGTCAAAATCGCCCGCGTCGTTCCACGACGCTCCAGCCGTCAGCGCAGCAACCAACGCTCCCAAGCGTGGAAGCCAGCTGTCGACGCCTCGCTCCCGACGGTCTACAGTCAGCCTGCAGGTGACTGACCCGTCCGAGAGCGATTTTCAACTGCGTGCTAGGGGGCAGCCCCCTCCCTCCTGGGATATCCCATTGCCTCTTGTCCGCGCGGGGAGGCAATGGGCGGCCCCCAGCCTCAGCAGTCAATGGACTGCTCGGCTGGGAAGGGGCCGAATTATCTTGTAGGAGTTCCCCACGCTGTGACATGCTAATGGAGACGCTTTCCTGAGGAGGTTCTTTTGTATATGAATTGGCTATTGAAATTCTAATCTTATCTGTAGTGTTGTTGTAAGATGTAGAGTATTTTGTGTTTTTCAGGACTGGAAGCCATGTCCTATTCATTTATAAACTCCCCTCCTTCCTGAAATTGTGTTTATATTTATGGATTTCAATGACTTACATGTGTAATCTAGCATGGTAATTGGGTGTGTTGTCCAACATTACAGCATCTTGAAATAAGATAATGTGTCCTGACTGTAGTTGAACACAGCCTAACTCAAACAGCCTAACTCAGACCCCAATAAAATGTACTTATTACCCCCCTCAGGCAGGACTTCCTTCCTGACTTCTACCACCATTTCTTTTTGCCTTTTATTTTTTACAGTGAAGATTTTTCTAGTAAACCTTTTTTCAAATATGTGTTATCTTCAGACTAACTTCAGATTATAAACTTTGAAATTGCAATGATTGCATGCCTGGAAAATAGCCATCCACATATCATCGTTTTACAGTAGGCATCTCCATATCTTTAATTGTTTCTGCTAGTTTTTAAAGTATTTGAAGGAACGCAGAGCAAAATTGAATATTAACTATCACTTGTGATGGGCCACCAGCATCCTCAACTTTATTTCCCTCCCGCATCATGTCTAAAAATTATTTTTCACCTTCCTTTCTCCCTCCAAATTCAGAATTTCTTATTGCTTCTAATCTGTTTTGCTTGTTTATTGAAAACAGTGCCATCGGAAGGTCTGTTTTTTCTGTTGTTCTTACTAAAAAGGAGTTTCTATGGGTGCATGTTTTTCTTCAGCTGCTAAAATTACAAATCCATAGCCAAGATAATTTTTAAATTGTTCATTTAATTCATTCTTTATTAAAATATTTCTGTTCCTCTTTTCCTTGTGGCTCAAGGTGGCTTATACAGCACAGTTAAAGCATTCCAACTGAAGAAGAAGACTGCAGATTTATACCCCACTCTTCTCTCTGAATCAGAGACTCAGAGCAGTTTACAGTCTCCTATATCTTCTCCCCCCACAACAGACACCCTGTGAGGTGAGTGGGGCTGAGAGAGCTCTCACAGCAGCTGCCCTTTCAAGGTCAGCCTCTATGAGAGCTATGGCTGACCCAAGGCCATTCTAGCAGCTGTAAGTGGAGGAGTGGGGAATCAAACCCGGTTCTCCCAGATAAGAGTCCCCACACTTAACCACTACACCAAACTGGCTCTCAGAAATCAAAAGAGACTAAAACCCCAGATACCTTTTCCCAAGATGCCTGCAGTCACTCTGTACCCCTTTATTAGCCTTGGCAAATAAAGTGGTCTTGCAGCGCCTGAAGATTCTAATGACAGCTTGGCTTGGTATCACCTCCTCAAGGAATCTATTCCCACAAAGTGTGAGCTACAATTATATAGGAACAGGTCTGGTTGATGCCAGGCTTTAAGTGGGGAAACCACCAGTAAGTGGCAGCCTGAAGACTATAGAGAGCCAATGGGGGCATGTAAGAGGAGACTGTCCTTTAGATGCTTTGACCTTGATGATTCAGGCTAGCCCAGTCTCATCAGATCTTGGAAGCTAATCAAGGTCCTTTGTTAATATTTGAATGGAAGACAACCAAGGATTTCCAGGATCACTATGCAGAAGAAGGCAGTGACACATTGTCTCTGATCATCTCTTGCCTTGAAAACCCTACAAGGGTCAACGTCAATGGGCTGTGACTTGATGGGGGTCAGTTTACCCTCAGGTCAATGTGGGTGTCTGCAATAGGAGGGGGAATCAGCAGAAGTCACCTCTCCCTATTCCAGATAGAGAAACAGTGTTCCATTGGAAGAATCATACAGACTGATACACACCAACACATCTAGATTAGCAAATTCTATATGCTTACTTTTCTTTTTCTTATCCTTGTCTATGCATGCTGTGCTTCCTTTTTCATTTCTCTAGCTTGTTGCCATTTTGCCTCAGTTTTCATAAGACTGTTTTCATTGTTCAACTTTTATTTCATTTATTTCACGAGACTTGGCTCCTCCACACCAGCTTCACAAATAGCTGAGTAACTCCTCTTTTTGTTTCTGTTTCAGGTTACAGATTTTCCAAATGGTCAAAATCTGTCTCAAAGCTTGCTGCCAAACTGTGTTATTTCATGTTATTTCTACCTATTCCTCCCATTTTAATGTTTTAATAATACAATATGTGCAGAAACAGGAATGACTATAAACTACATTTGCAAGGTGTTACTGAAAGGCATGGTCTTAACTCCAGGGCTGGGAGAGTCAAGAGACATTAATTTTATTTTAAAAGGGGCCTAAAAAGTGAAAAGCTGTCATCTGCCTGTGATCACTTGACACCTCCATTGTCATCTGTCCATGCATGAGCACTCTCTGCTTTTCACCCTAGGAATTTAGGAAGGCATACTTTGTTCTTCAACCATTTGTTTTATCCTGAGCAAAGATCAAAGGTAAATTAGGCTGAAAGTAAATGATCAGCCCAAGTTCACAAAATGAGCTTTGTGGACATATGGAATAGGATTTCTGTGGGTTGGAGCCTTATACCCTGATCACTAAATAATAGTAGGTTTTGGACCATGGCATACTTTTATTTATTAAGGGGTGGGGGGGGGGATCAACCTGAAAATCAAGTCAGGAATCTAAAGGTTTGAGCAGATAAGACATGAAATAAAATACAACTATGTTACAGAGTGCACAAAAAATTAAGATTAAAACCAACATACATAGAATGCAAATAAAAGCTCAGAACATAGTATGCAGCAAACAAGTGTAAGCTGCACGTAAAATAACTACTGGATCTCAATAATGGGTTACACATATATAATAACCACAGGACCAAATGCATTTTGGCCCAGAGGGCCTTTTTTAGTGGTCTAAAGTGTACTAACGCTCACGTAAAAATGTAAATATAGAAATATCTTTTTCAGGCCAAGCAGGTTGTGTATGAGTCACTGAAAAGGTATAGCTCCAAATAATAGTTAAAAATCAGACCAGCACGTATGAGGAGTCCACATTCATTACTCACAAGACTTGGCTCCTCCACACCAGCTTCTCAAATAGCTGAGGAAAAGGCAGACTTTCTGGATTTTCACTTGGGGAACCACGTGGATTAAATTAAGAGATTGACCGATTATAATGGTGGTTCATATGAGTGTGGGATCCTCAGTATATGCAGGCCTGAGCTTATCATCTGGTTGGCTTGGCTTGGTATCATGCCCAAATCACATATGTTGTTCCTGTTGACACAAAATTGAAATGTACATAGAGTGATATTAAAAATCACTCATCAGAGTTCTTTGGGGTTTCACCAGACCTTAATGATCAATTCATCTCTAAGATATTGCAGTGCTTTATAGCAGAACAATCTCTAAGTTATAGTATTTTTAAACAGTACAATTCTTGTTCAGCCTTGAATTATATATATATTATATCTGTATGATGCAGTGAATATTTTACAAAATTCATAGACAATTCTATGGTAACATTTTTTGTATTGTTCTTTTGTGATTTATTTTAAACTACTGAACAACAGAAAAAGAGCTGGGATATATCCAAAATGTTCCATTAGATAAATGAGTCTGATATTTGCTTAGGACATTGACATATTGCTACATGAAGATCCAAACAGTAAATTTGGATAACAAGGAGTTTCTGGATGACCAAGGATGAAACAGTTTTGGCTCATTCATTTTCAGTACCTGCATTCTGAAGAAGATTCATATCTGGAAATCAGGTTGAACTGTATGAAAAGTGGCGCAAACACAGGGATGTTCCTATTTAAGAGGTTAGAGAAAAGAGCATTTATCATATCACACAGCAGCAAGCCTGGATTTGCAAACAATTTATATATCACATGGAGCCATGACTACTCTTTGCTCCCCAATTAATGCAGCCATTTAAAATAGTGGGCTGGATCCTACCCTATGCATGACAGGCATTAAACTGGAATTTAAAGCTGTATCTGGCATGCATATAATCAGTCATATCCCTTTAACTATATCTATCTACTGGAATTGTATTATCCGTATTGTCACCTTCTCCATTTTTTGCTTCCACAACAATCCTGTAAAGTAGGTTAGTAGGGTTGCCAAGTCCCTTTCGCGTGGCACGATTACATCATCCGGACATGGTCACACCAGGGACATCGCGCCAGGGACGCTCTAGGACTCACAATAAAACTATATGGTACCATAAAGTTTTACCACAATTCCTAGAGTGTCACACCAGAAACACTCTAGGATTCACAGTAAAACTCTATGATACCATAGAGTTTTTAGTGGTCCTACAGCGTCTCCAGCACGATGTCCCCAGCATGATGATGTCACTTCCAGGTGATGTCTTTGCACCGAGGATGGTGTGCGCTTACAGGGCTCTTGGGGGCAAGGATCCCCCCTAGCAGCCTGCTCCCTGCTGGCGGGTTGAGGCCCTCCCAGGCGGGGATCCCCCACACCTGATGGGAGCTTGGCAGCCCTATAGGTTAAGCTGAAAGAGACTGATTGGCTTAGGGTCACCCGTAAGCTTTATGGCTGAGAAAGAATTTGAATTTTGGTTTCTTCAGTCCTAGTCCAGTACTAACTGCTGTGCCACACAGTTATCTCTCACATACGCACTTCATATTGCAAATTGCTTTTGATATTTATCTGTCGTGAAATAGTTGCTTCTTTTTTTAAGGGAAACTTTTATATTGATCTGATACAAACAGCTCTTGATTAGAGTCACTGTGTACAAGTCAACAAGTGTTGAAGGCAGTTAAATTGCAATCATGAACCACTTCGTTTTGTTCAGCTCCAGCTATGTCAATAGGTCTCTCTTGCAAGATGGAAATTAATTACCTGAAGAATGCATCTTTAATGGCCTTCAAGAATAAAAGTGTCAAGTATTTAATTTGCACACATACCTCTAAAATCCTCTGCTATGAATGGGATTCAAATGCATAGGGCTTCAGCTCATTCAGTTGGACACCATGGCACTTTCTGCTAAGAGGGTGCTCTCCTCTGCTGCAAGGAGTCTCCCACCAGCAAAAGAACCTCTATAGAAGGCTTTTTGTGCTACACAAAAGGGCCACCAATAGCAAAGCAGGTTCATGGAATTAAACCTATTAATTGGGGAGGCACGGTGGCTCAGTGGTAGAGCATCTGCTTGAGAAGCAGAAGGTCCCAGGTTCAATCCCTGGCATCTCCAAAAAAGGGTTGAGGCAAATAGGTGTGAAAAACCTCAGCTTGAGACCCTGGAGAGCCACTGCCAGTCTGAGAAGACAATACTGACTTTGATGGACCAAGGGTCTGATTCAGTATAAGGCAGCTTCATATGTTCAGCTCCTGATTAGGGGTGTACACACACACAAAAATGTATTTTTTGGGTTCAGGTATATTGAAACTGAAAAATATCAATATTTCCCTGTATTCCTAAATTCCAATAGCAGCATGGTGTTGGGATTCAAGAAATATTCAGGATTGCCTATTTTTTTTTGCCTCCATTATACACTATGGTTCCCATAGACTATAATGGAGAATCAATCCAAGGGTATCTGGAGCTGTGGAAAGGCCTGTTTTTGAGGTAGAAGCACCAGATTTGCAGCATAGCTGCTGATGCCTCTCCTCAAAAAAACCCCTAAATTTCAAAAAGATTGGACCAGGGGTCCAAGTCTATGAGCACCAGAAGGAGGTGACACAGCTTCCATTATTTCCAATGGATGGGGGAAGGTGTTTAAAGGGATGCAGTCTCTTTAAATGCCTTCTCCAAGCCACAGCACAACTCCATGCTGTGGCAAGTGAACTCCAAAGGCCTTTCCAAAGACTCACTCTAAAGGCATTTGAAGGGACTGAGAACTCTTTAAATGCCCTGCAACTGGGATTTGGGGATTTTTCAGAGCAGCTTTTTTCAGATAACCAAATCTCTAGCCCCCTCAGTGATTGGCTGAGATTCTACCTGATAAATGCAGGTAAGGTAGTTATTGGGTATTTTTTTGGCTCAGATTGTACTGAGTGCCCACCCCTATTGCTGACTTCCTGATCCCTTGGAAATGCCCTTCTTCTTAAGGGCCACCTGGCACATACCCTTCTTTTCTTTAGGGGCCAGGCCAAAACATTTATTTTTGTATCAGTTCTTACAGGGTTGGGGGGGGGGTGTAGAAAAAGCCCAGCAGGAGCTCCTCCATGCCTTCCCCAGAGCGCGCTGGGGAAGGCTGAAGCCATTAAGGAGGCTTTTAACATTGTCTCCCCACACCTTCCCCATTGTGCCAGCCAGATCCCTGGCCAGCCCAGGTAGAGCTCTGCTCCTGTGAGCTTCCACCCCCCAAAAAGTCCTGAGTTCTTAATTCAGTGGTTTTATCTTTTCAAAGTTGTTTTACAGTCCACTTGAGTATTCTGTTATTAATATCGTTTTAGTGTTTTTCCCCTCAGTGGAGATACCAGAAGGTTTACAACATAATTCTCCCTTTATTTTATTGTTACAATAACCACCCTATTTAGACTGACTGGCTCAAAAGCACGCAGCAAACTTTCGTGGCAGTATGGGGATTTAAACTTACATCTTCTGGATCTTAGCCGCACACTCCAGCCACTACACATTTGTCATTAATGCCCATTTTTCTGCTGCAGGGTTTTGCTGTGTTATTTGAGTTTGTGAGCTACCTTGAGCAGGTCTGTAGAGAATTGGCATGAGATGTGGAATTTTGAAATTAAAAAGAAAAAAAATACCACAGCTCTTTCTTGCTCTCCCCAACGCCCTGCTGGAAGGACAGCTCTGCCTTTCAGTGCAGTTGGATCTGCAATGAAAACTGGAAGTAAACCCCTGAAGGTATGGAGGTGCTTGGAGCTTTTGGAGTCCTAACCTCAGATTCTGGTTGCTCTCTTGTAGGAGCTGATGCTGTAGAAGCCCAATGTAAAAGATTTGAAGTGAGCTCAAGTGAAGACGGGAGGGTGCTGTTCTCTGCCGATGAAGAAGAGATCGTCATTGGAGCCGACAGACTGAAAGTAACGGGTAGGTAATATAATAATGGGCTTCCTGACAATGACCTTTTAAAAATTAACTGCTGCTGTACCAATGACGACATGTCTGAGGTTTATATGATTCTACTATGCTGTCCTTTAATGAGAAGAACCTTAGATTCTCCATCACCATCAATACAGCACTAAACAGAGTTCATCTTTTATAAGCCCATTGACTACTGTGGGCTTAGAATGTTGTTAACTCTTAGGATTGCACAGTAAAAGTTATTTTCTAATGTGTTTGCAACAGCTATGAATAGATGTTCCATGCTATGTGAATGAAGGACATTTTCATAGGCAGAAAAGAGGTTTAAAAAAAATAAAAATCTGGCCCAAGCTTGTTACAGAGTAAAACTTTTAGTACCCTCAGCTGCAGAATTCAACTTTTCAAGAGCAACTCCCTTTTCATATGTCATCTCCAATCCAGCACTGATTTATTGTTCTTTTGCCATTTTGAAAGGTTTACTTAGGCAATGCCCTCTCATAATCATAAAAGCTGCCATTATGCAGTATGCACGACACTTCCCTGTGCTCAAAATGTCACATCTAATTTTGCCATGACTTAAGGGTACGTACTTAAAATACTCTATCAAGAGAGTTTGAATAAGGTTCACCTTGAGCAGGTGAAGCCAAAATCTATTTCTTGATAAATGCCTGCTCCGTGGATTGGACTAGTGAGAAATGATTCTGTGTGTGTGTGTGTGTGGCTTTTTTTGTAGAAAAAGCCCAGCAGGAACTCATTTGCAGATTAGGCCACACATCCCTTATGTCACTATTGTTTCACATAGGGCTTCTTTGTAGAAAAAGTCCAGCAAGAACTCATTTGCAGATGAGGCGGGGCAGATTTGCAGAGGTATATAACTTTCTGCATGAAGGGGGCTTTATGTCATGAGGAACAATCAAGACTCTGATACCCCAGCTGCAATCTGAAGTGGTATAGCCCATCATCACACCACCTCACTCAGCATGATGAATAGAACAGCTCCAAATCTTAAATTAGGAATTAGTGGGGAAGATAGTTGAGAATCGTTTTCCTGGTCTCCAGTTTTCAACATGGCAATACTCTTCTGGAGCAGCTGTTACATTTCCTTCTAGGGTGAGAGTATCAAAGGTTTCAGACTTTTTGCAGGACCTCCCTAGGTTCCACGGGCGTTCAAGACAGCTCTTTTTCAGGTGGCCTTGGGGTGACTGTGATTGACCAGTCAGCTGGTATGCTTTAGATGTGTCCTCACCTTCCCTACATGCCTCCCTGCTTGATAGTGGATAGAGTTTAATGGGGATAGATTTGTAATTGTTTTATATTTTAAAAGTTTATTTATTGCACCTTTTGTATTGTTTTTATTGGGTGTGTTTTATATGCTGGTAGCTGCCCCAAGTTCCATTAGGGGAAGAAAGAGTGGGATATGAATTTTATAAGTAAATTAAATAAATAAATGGCAGAGCAGAGAGGCACTTGAAAAGAAACTTGGAAGCCAAACTGGTGTAGAAGAAGAAGAGATTGGATTTATAGAGCAGTTTACGATCTCCTTCCCTTCCTCTCCCCACAATAGACACCCTGTGTGGTAGGTGGGGCTGAAAGAAGATCCCTTTCCTTCTCTTCCATTCTAGTTCTCCATTCTAGTCCTTCTTGCTTTAGCTTCCGCTAGTCTGCAGTTTTGGCTGTTTCAGTCACACTTTTGGGAGCTTTAGCTTTTACTGTTTATCTCCCTGGGCGGTCAGAAATAAAGCAATTGCTTTCAAACATAGTCTACACTTCACCTTGCCTGCCAATTGCAAGAAACCCCTTTCATGCAGGCTGCCTTTTCCCATCTACCTCGTAGACAGCTGGATCCCACAGCCCTGTTCTGATGAAGGTGCACCTTCCTTCCCCCTTGCAAGACTACTGACTCTGATAGAAGAGGTTCTTCTTGCATCAAGAGGAAGTACCTTATGCCAGAAGAGGCTTCCACTGCTAGCAGAACTGATGTGTTGTCAGATCCAACCCACTGGTCTGAGCTTCTGCCCTGCATTCCTGCAATATCAGCTGTCCATGCATACTCATTAAGTAAGCATTTCCCAGTGGCAAACTGTAAAATCTGCAGAGATGGTCCAGCGACCTATTGAATGACATCTGGGATCATGTAGGGCCAGCAGAGGGCTCACAGCTTTACCTGCAACCATGCTCCTCCCAGTTGTAACCTGCACCACTATATGAGAGTAGAACGAGCACCTGTGCTGTTGGTGTGATCATGCAGGCGTTTTTCTTTTCAAATTGCCACAACTGTAGAAATTGTGGCAGCTGTGCATGTAGACAATGGAGGCAGCTGTTCATACTGTTAATGCCTCCACGTGGCCAGGTTTCAAAACCACTGGCTGTCCGATGTGTGGACTTTCTCTTTATTTCAGTAGTGTTTCCTGCCATTTCAATACACCCTCCCTTGATATCAGATATCTGAAGAAGGGAGTCTGGAACATCCACAGAATTTTTGACCAACTTTTACTCATCTGTGGTTTCTTCTCCCATTGCTTGCACAATGGCTTATGCAGCCAGTCATTGGTCTTGGAATGTGCAGTTCTAATTGAATATTGAGGCTTGAATCCAAAGTACTCAAGCCCAGTTATACTAGAGGAAAGCCACTTCCCCCCTTACCCCCTCCCAGTGTGCTCCCCTGATGTTGTGCTCCTGTACAGTGGTGGATCTCCAGCTTGAGGAGCAACATAGGCCACGAGAAGGGGAAATTGCCTTTCCCTCCACCACAAGATGAAATGTAGTGTGCAGGTCTGAATCTCCGGTGCAAACCATTCAGGCTTGTGATAAAATTGGTAGGATTCTGGAACCTTGTCCATAGCTATCCCTTTACTGGAGAGATGAAGACCATGGTGCCTTGTCAATTTCAGCATGATAGTAAAGCCTTGATGCAGAGGAGGAAGGAATACATTTAACAAGTCCCTTCATCCTACAGGTGAAGACAATCAGGGATTTTAACATCCTTGTCAGTTTAAGTCTAGTGTGAAACAGCTTCTGGGAGCTGGCTGCAAAAGGAAAGGCTGTCAGTTTTTCTGAGGTTGTAAAAGATTATATGCATCCAGTTCTACCTGGTTTGTATGTATGAGTGGCATGTGCAAAAGTCTGCATATCCAGCAGCGACATAGAGTTATGGAGACATTAGTAACATCTAGGACATTTGTCTACAGCAGTGCAACTACAATATCCACATCAGAAATTAAATCTGTCAAATTACTTCAGCACCCCTACTGTTTGCTATGTCTGATCTGTCTAAGACAGTGGCTGACAGTCTTAGCCTGCCTTGCATTTTAGTTTTTCTACCTCAGTTGTTTCAAGGAAACAGTAATAATTTCTTGTTACTTAAATGCGCACTCCATTTTTCCCCATTACAGTTGATAAATATTGCTACTTTTAATGCTGTGGGTATTATACCTTTAGAATTCTAAAGGCTTAGCCTTAACAATCCATCTTTTTTTCTTAGCAGACAAATCAGCAGTCATTGTATAACCAGTGAACTAGTGTTAATTCTGTCTGTCTGCCAGAATCCAAAAGTCAAAGGGAACAGAAGTATCTGAATCTTTTATTTAAAGGAAAATTTTGACGTAGACATTTTTAGGATAACTTGCATGGGTGGGGGGGGGGAGGGGACTTGAAAAATACAAGAATGATGTCAAAACAAAAACTTAAAGAATCAAGTTGATATCCTGCTGGCAGACAAATTCCTCGTTAGACTGATAAATAGTCGGAGGTTTAGTCTTAAGCAAACAATTGGCATTAGCTTTCAAAGCAGCTATTAGAAGTTCCACCAAATAAACCACTCAAAATATTGAGAGATGTCACCCTTAGAAAAGCCAGCTGTCTGCAGGAGCCTGTTAATGTTGTTTCTTTCTGAGATGTTTTTGAAAAGGAATAACTCAGGGCCAATATACTGGCTATGTGTAGCTTATAATTTTCTTTATAAGGGTGTTTCTCTTTTCTGTTTTGTAAAATGCTATTACTGGAGCTGTAATTTGAAGGGGACAAAAGTAGAAGAGTGGGGCTGTTAATCCCCTTCCTCTCCAACCATTTTCCCTGACTTTCAAAGATTTTATTCCTACCTGGGAAACTTTCCAAAAGTTAACCGTTTTCTCTTGAGCCATTTTCTTTCTGAAAATTTCCACTCCTAGGCTGCTTGTGGGATCCATACTTCTCTCATAACAGGGAATGTTAACTACGATGGTCCAGGAAAGAAAAGGGGATTTAAAGCACTTCTGCTTTATACTGGTTTATTTGTTTGTTTGTTTTTGTAGGCTTATATTCCACCCTTTCCTATAAACGGGCTCACAACATAAATTAAATAGCAAAAACCTACAGATTAAAAACTCCAGAGTTTATGCCCTGTAAAAAAGCCCCTTAAAATTAATCCTAAAAAGAAAAAAAAGATTTAGAGGATAGCATACTATTTCATTCTGCCCTAAATTTAGTCTGGAGAAATAGAGCTAGATTTTTAAAGCACCTGAACATGAAGCATTAGGTTGCTCAGCTTTAAGTACAGCTTGGCAGAATAAGACTACTTTTTATATCCATTGCGTTGGCTCCCATAGATCCATTCAACTGACAGTGGCCCTTTTCCTTGGGGCAAGGAGACTTCCTCCACTTGCACTAGGAGAAATAGCCACTGTCAGTGGAGCAGATCTGCAGGTTGCATGGCAATGCATCCTACATAGCTAGAACAGGTTTTGAGACCCTCCATGCCAGTCCATGTTGCTGTCTGGAAAAAGATGGGCATGGGAATTTTCCTTTGCATACAAATCAGTTCTGAACAGCGCTCAGGACCATTCTGCATCATATCTTTTTTTTTCCTTCAAAGTAACAAACGGTGGTTTTTTAGATTCTCAATGAAACCAAACAATATATTTTTAATCAAGCAGAAATGGTTCCTTCAAGCGGTGAATGGCTCACAATTCCAGAGCACTTATGTTGATGCATTGACATGCAGAATATAATTATGTGCACCATGGCACAGAGTAGTAAGATGTAGTACTGCAGTCCAAGCTCTGCTCAAGACCTGAGTTTGATCCTGGTGGAAGCTGGGTTCAGGTAGCCAGCTCAAGATTCCATCCTTCTGAGGTCAGTAAAATGAGTACCCAGCTTGCTGGTGGGGGGGAAGTGTAGATGACTGGAGAAGGCAATGGCAAACCACCTGGTAAAAAGTCTGTCAAGAAAACGTCATGATGTGATGTCACCCTATGGGCTGGTAATGACTTGGTGCTTGCACAGGGGACTACATATACCTTTTGCCTTCCTTATGAAATCCAAAAGAGAAAATGTACAGTTTTTCTTCATCCTTCAAGTGAAATTAAGGGCAGTGTTTTTAACTCCCTTTGATTAAAATATCTCAGGGTCATCAGGTGCCAGATCCAGCCCATGATGCACCAGTTAGCCCTCCGTGATCTCAAGCGAGGTCTTCTCTCTCCTTCCCTGACTTCAAGATGAGGTGCTTAGTGAAGGTACATTGGGGGGAAGCTTTTAGACAAAACACAGAAATCCACCTCCACCCCTTGTCTTTGACATTTGGCACTCCAATGCCATGTCAGGTTTTATCAGTCCTCTCATGTCATTGGACTTAATGGAAACTGACTGGTGCAAGCCACAGGGACTTGTGTGTGTTTGCTGAAACATTTAAAAGCAACACTATCTAAGGGTCAGAGCTCAAAGGCAGACTACAAGGTGAAAGATCTCTATAGTTCTAGCTTGGGGAATAGAAATGCCTTGTGGCAGTGTTCGAGTTGTACCTCTCAGCCATCATTCATTCCTTCGTAACCTCGAGGCTAGATGACATGAGGCTGCCCTTTGTGATTGCTAGAAAGCTGCAGACAGTCCAGTGCACTACCCAACATGGGGGAGATCACACCATCCTCCTGTTCTGTCTTGGATCCCCTGGAGCATTCTGATTGCTTTTGTTACCTATAAATCCTTCAGTAACTTGGGCTTTGTGTGTCAAGAAAAAACAAAGCCACTTTTTGCCCTTTGCCCTGTTACCATCTCTGAAGATGAGCCAGAGGTAGCCTCAACTGTACTATTCATACAGCAGCACTGTATAATGTGCTCGAGAAAAGTAAGGTATTTCACTCCCTAGCTGTTAGGGTTTCTGATGGGCAAGAGTCAAACAGGAGGAAGAGCCTAGACTACTTCTTAACTTTAGGGGCCCTAAAGAAAGCAAGTGTGTGCTTCCTCCCCACAGATTCTGTTACTGAGGAAGTGGTAAAGCAAAGTCACAACCAGGCGCAGATTGTCCTTTATTAGCAGGAAAGTTCTAAGTGGGCCCACTGGAGATCAGAACAGGAGTAAGGGCTCTTTTTGTAGAAGTAAATCATGCCCAAGAAGCTCCAGCAGCCCTGCAAGGGCAGCTCAGTCTGGATCCAGCCAGCAGTGAGGACAATGGGAAGGGCCCAGTCATCACCTTCTCCTATGCAGCTGCCAGCCAGTGCTGTCCCAGAAGAAGGTTTTGGGAGCACCTTTAGCAGTGTCATCTCATCTGAGCTAAGTAGCCCTGAGCAGGTATGGAAAAAGAAAGAGCCTTCATTGCCATTGGTCAGCTCTTAGCTTAATGGCCCAGCAGGAGCCACTCAGTTCAGCTCATCGTTTGTCCACTTTAATGGCCCAATCTGCCATGACAGATCACTGCTGGTCAAGTCTGAGATGGGTGGCTCATCAGGAGACACTCAACTCAGCTCATTATTTGTTCACCTTAATGACCCAATCTATCATGGCAGCTTGTTTTCTCTTATACCATTCCCCGTGCAACTCTTTCCTCCACAAGAATAACATCTGAGCTGCCTACTTACACCACAATCAACAGTACAACAACAAAGATGGTTCTGGAGGAGCCCAACAGTCTCTGCCTTATCAGAAGGTCTGCCCATGTATCTACCCAAATAATTGGGTAATTATACTAAGGTAATTAGTATTACCCTTCCAGTGCCAATTACTCAGCTGTAGGTTTAGTTATTTAATTCACTAGGTTTAAGCCCTAGAAATGTACAGCAAACAAAACTGTAATTCAAGGATGAATAAAACTTTGTTGGTCTTAAAGGTGCCACTGGACTCTAACTTTGTTGTAATGAATGTTGTTAAGTCTGACTTTGAGACCTACATCTGGTATAAACACACACATACACATATCCCCATTTCTATGATCACCAATATGAATTCCAAATAACTTCCACAAGGAGTTTATCACTAGAAATATTTATTATCCAAGCTGTGAACATGCACTGGGTGCCCTGTGTTGGCTGAAATAAAAAATTCAATAGCACAATAAAAAATGCAATAACAAAAGTACTCTGTCCGTAGCATTAAAAGTAGAAAACATGAATGCAAAAGATCTAAAAACATATAAAATGCATTCTGTTCCAAAGATCCTCCAAGACAAGTATTTCATCTGTCTCTGTTTTGTAGCCTAAAACGTCACTCTGTCAAAACTTGACAAACCATCACTGAAGGAACCTGCTTAAAAGCCATAACCATAGTTCTAAAGTGGAAAACTTTGACAATATTGATTATTCCAGTTCAATCTTAGGTTGAAGATCGCAAGAGTTTTCCTCCTGACCTTAATGTTATTAGCATTGTACTTTCCTAGATATAATTTAGAAAATTGCTTTGTCTCTAAAGCTTCTCTGTGCTTGTCTTTCAATTAGGTTATTTTTGTTCTGTGCTCAAAGGCAAAAAAAAGAAAAAAGGCTTTTCAGATTCAAAAACTTGTGTTCTTTAAACATCTTTTCCCAAGCACATCTTCAGTCTTATTTTAAAATTCAGTCTATAAAGGAGGGTGGAAAGTACTTAAAAGTCTAACCTCTGGAGAACTGAAGGAAAGAGTAAACTTCAACTTTTGTTGATAAAGAGTTTTCCAGAATATCGGTGCTGTCAAGCTGATTAAGAAAAAATCAAACTAGAACATCAATTGCAGAGAAGTTTCCATTTTTAAATTTCATTTATGCATTGTAATGATGATACAAAGGAATGTAATTAATGATTCACACCTTAATTCTCTCTATCACACTTTTATCCCATTCATCTTTCTCACAATTGTCACTTACTCTATTTTATCCTCACAATAACCTAGTAAACTAGTTTAGGTTGAGCGAGAATAACTATCCATAGGTCATGTAGTAGAGATTTGATTCCAGATCTCTCTAGTCTTAGTCCAGCACTCTAAGCACTATGCTGTACCAGCTAATCACATAAATGTTGCCATCCACAAGGGTCTAAGACACTTCCCATCTGCAGAGGATGAAACATATTAGTAAATGTTGATATTCCCTTATTGTTGAAATTAATTTGTGAACATCTTGGCCCTTCACTCCCTCTTATCCTTTTTACTATTGCCCACTAGTGTTATGATCAGTGTTCCCTCTAAGCTGAGTTAGTGTGAGCTAGCTCAGTTTTTAAGCCTCTGGCTCACAATTTTTCTGTGTTAGCTCAGGAAGGATGGCCCCAGAGCAATCTAATTTATGCAGTAGCCAAATCACTCACAATTAGCTCACAAAGTAGAATTTTTGCTCACAAGACTCCACAGCATAGAGGTAACATTGGTCATGATAGGTACTGTAACATGGTGGCATTGGACACAAAAGGTCCCAGGTTCAGTTCATGGCATCTACAGTCAAAATGCAAATTTATTCCTCCTCTTGAATTATCAAGTTTGAAGGGAGGGGGGGAGACATGTTTGTGTTTGGGATCAACCGTCAAATTGCTGTGCCCCCCATGTCTTCATTCAGCCTCATTAATCAACCTCCTGCTTCTGTCTACTGCTTAGCTGGCCAATTAAAACAAATGCACCACCAGTTCTGCAGAGCGCAACTTCTTCTCTTGCCACTTACTAGCATGAGAAAAATGGCAGAATAATAAACGGCAGCAGTGGTAGATGAAGATAAACTGTCTTCCTTCCATTACCTGTGAAATCAGTACTTTCAAAGTCAAAGAAGACTGCTGAAGCAGGCAAGGCAAAGTACAGTATGCATTTTTTTTTTTTAGTCCTGAAGTATTCTGGAATGTCATTAATTGATCTTCTTCGTGGTCTCTGTGCATCACACCAATGGGAGAGGCGCCGGCGCCGATCACGATCGGTAGCTTCAAAGCCGCGGATTTCCGCGCCCCCGCCCCGGTGCGCATGCGCAGGCACCCCTCCCCTGCGCATGCCCAACGGGGCAGGAGCGGACATCCCGCCAGTTCTCTTCTGACCGCCGCTGAGATCAGTCGATCTTTCCTTCGGTCGGTGGATTACTTGCTTCAGCCTTGCTGGTTTTCTTTCCAGTGCGGATTCTTCTAGCGTTATCGCTTCCTTCATTTCGTGAGTGGGGTGGAGTGTTATTTTTGTTATTTTTCCTTGACTCCAGTATCCCTTTCCCTTCCCTTCCCTCTTCCCCCCCTCACCCTTCCCACGCTTTCGCGTATGGAAAAGCGCTGGGGCTTCTTCAAACGGTGCAGGCGGTGTGGCAGTAAGATCGCCCCTCCGGACGGCCATACCCTTTGTTTGCTGTGTTTAGGAGAGACACATAAACCGGACTCCTGCACCCATTGCGCGAGGTTTTCCAGACAAACCCGCAAAAACCGAGCGGCTCGTCTCGCGGCAGCCTTGGTCGAACAGGCGCTGTCTCCGAGGAATATGGCGTCATCAGAAAGCGCGCCAAAATCCTCGACGTCGGTGGTCGATACCGACAAAACCTCCCTCGATGCCGATCGCCCCCTGAAAAGAGCGGGCTCGGCTTCGTTATCAGAGACCTCGACACCAGCGAAGAGGTCTAAGGAGGATAAAGGAGCTTCTGCGGGGTCGAAGAAAAAGTCCGACAAACAGAAGCATAAGAAGGTTCCTGCGACCTCGTCACCGACATCACCGCCCGATCTAACAACTCCAGTGTTACCGCCTTTAAAGTTGCTGGCCTCCCCGGCTCGGCATCGACCGACTGTGCCGCTCGAATCGATGTCGACGCAGATAGCGATCTCTTCCGACTCCGACCGAGATCTGGAATCGGCGCAACGTCTGGTGAGCGATGACAGCCCTTCGGACCTCACTCAGGAGGAGAAGGACAGCTCTCGAGATCGACCGGAGACGACTCCTCGGGATCGATCCCGCAGTGCGCAGAGAGTCTCCCCTCTAACACTGAAACGGGTGCCACATCCGGACCAGCTTAAGACATCCCAACGGGACCGATCCTGGAGTCCTCGGTATCGACGGGATCGTCGGTCATCGAAGGAGAGATCTCCGGAGGATCGATCTCCTAGGAGGCACCGAGAAGTTTCCCCACAACTGCGAACACCGCCACCGCTCTCGTGGGACCAAAGGCAATGGCAATACCTCTACGGGTCCTGCCCGATGCCGTCCATGTTTCCCTGGTTCCCTCCTCGTCAGCCTGATTGGGACCAACGTTCGGAAGCATCTTACCGTTCGAGGACATCGTACCGCCCCCCGAAGCGCAAAGCGTCGATGTCGAAGCCTCCGGCCGAGGAACCGGCAAAGAGGAAGAAGTCTCCTCCCACCGAAGAGACTGTGGCCCCGGAACCGATTCGCGATCGACCCGCTCAGTCAGACCAGTCGGAGTCCCCGGACTCACCGAGATCCTCCGAGGGCTCTATCCAAGAGGAGCAGCTGTCCTCAGAGGAGCTATCTCCCCCAAACAAGGTCGGAGAAGACCAGCCCATCTCCCCTTCGGAGGACTTAAAATCCTATGGGGAACTGATAAAAAGGATGGCTCAGTCTATATCTTTGTCGACCATTCAGCCTGTGCCTGTCGTTACCGATAGTGTATTCGACATCGTTCAGATGGATACATCGACGGCTGTAGCGCTTCCATTGACAACGGTGATGTTACACACTGCAAAAGCTTCATGGGACAAGCCTGCTTCCACCCCTATTACATCGCGCAGGCTTGATCACATGTACCGTATTCAAGAATCCTCAGCGGACTTTCTCTTCAATCACCCCCGACCCAATTCAATCGTAGTGGCTTCATCCTCCAAGGCCAGGAAGACCCACGCCACCCCTCCAGACAAGGAGGGTAAGAAGCTAGATGGTCTGGGGCGAAGATTTTACACGGCAGGAGCATTGGGCCTCAAGGTCGCCAATTACGCTGCCTGCATGGGGCGCTATCAATACGCCCTATGGGATCGTGTGTCCACCTTACTCCCAGGGCTTCCAGAACACTCCAGAAATGCCCTTAAGAAAATCCAGAACGAGGGCATGGCATTGGCCAAGCAGCAGTTAAACTCCGCTAAACACGCTGGGGATATAGGTGCCAAGACTCTTACTTCGGCTGTGACTCTTCGGAGACACTCATGGCTGAGGTCCACAGCCTTACAGGCCGACACCCAGGCTTATGTCGAGGACTTACCTTTCGATGGAAAGGGGCTATTCAGCGCCACCACCGATACGGTGCTCCAAGACATGGACAAAAGCATCCGTACCTCCAGGAATCTGGGGGTACCGGCGTCATCCAGGCAGCAAACCAAGCGTCCATGGTCCAAGGCATGGAGCAAGAAACCCTTCCAGAAGCAATCTGGGGACCAACAATAGCGGCCCAAGACCTCGGGCTCCTTCAGCAAGTCCCAGTACGGGGCTAAGGCCAAATACTCGCCTACCTCCTCCCAGTCTTCCAGGCAAAAGGGGAACAGGCCGGCTAAACAGGGCCTTTGACTCCCCCCCCTTCCTTTACCACACCCCCACCAATTCTTCAGACCACCCCCGCCTCTGGCCCTTTTTCCGAGCGTGGTCGTCCATAACAACAGACCACTGGGTGCTGTCGATAGTCCGGCTGGGCTATCTAATCGAATTTCTACAGGAGCCGAAGGCTCCAACATTCGTCTACACCACCCCGTCTCCCACCCTCCGAGAGGAGGTGAGGACTTTGCTCGAGAAGAAGGCCATAGAACCCGTTCCGCCAGACCAAGTCCGAATGGGGTTCTACTCCCGCTATTTTACCGTCCCGAAGCGGGATGGGGGCCTGCGGCCCATAATGGACCTTCGGGGACTCAACGACTTTATACCACACCAAAAGTTTCGTATGACATCCCTGTCCAACATACTTCCTCTGCTAAACCCTGGAGACTGGATGGCCACATTGGACCTCCAGGATGCTTATTTTCATATAAGCATCCATCCAGCTCACAGAAAATTTCTAAGGTTCGCCATTGGGACTTCGCACTTCCAATACCGTGCGCTTCCCTTTGGGTTGTCAACAGCCCCAAGGGTATTCACAAAGACTATGGTAGTGGTGGCGGCCACCTCAGATTGCAGGGCATAGCAATATACCCGTACATCGACGATTGGCTTCTGGTGGCCGGATCCGAACCCGACCTCCTGAAGCATATCTCCACCACCCTGAACCTCCTCCAACAGTTGGGGTTACGAGTGAATATGAAGAAGTCCTTCCTCCATCCATCCCAAAGGATCCAATTCATTGGGGCGATTCTGGACACACAACAGTGCAAGGCATTTCTGCCGGAGAAAAGAGCAAAGGACATTATAGACTTAATACACATTTTCCGGTCAAGCCAAACCGTAACTGCACTCCAGATTCTGCGATTGCTGGGACTAATGGCAGCCACTACGGCGGTGCTGACGTTTGCACGGCTGCACATGAGGAGTCTTCAGTTGTGGTTCCTGAGACGATTCCGTTGTGGGATAGACCCTCCGTTACGCAGGTTTTCCATTCCGCAGGAGATCCTGGCGTCTCTGACGTGGTGGTGCCACAAGCAAAACTTGCTTCAAGGGGCACCGTTCCACAGGCCACAACCGACAGTGACTCTGACCTCAGACGCATCCCTATGGGGATGGGGGGCACATGTCAACGGTCTTTGCGTGGGCAGCAGATGGCCCAGGGACCACCTGCAATATCATATCAACTTCCTAGAACTTCTGGCGATTCATCACGCTATCCTCTCTTTCAGGCCACTGCTGGCAAACCGGACTGTAGCAATACTGACGTACAACACCACGGCGCTGGCCTATATAAACAGGCAGGGCGGCACGGTGTCTCGCAAGTTGTGTTTTCTAGCATTGCAGGTATGGCAGATTTGCATGGAGATGAACACTTACCTCTTTGCAGCTCACCTCCCGGGCGAGCAAAATGTATGTGCGGACTTCCTCAGCAGGGGAGGAGCGTCCCTGCACGAGTGGGAATTGAACTGGACCTTCCTACAGCCGGTCTTCCAGGAGTGGGGGACTCCGGAGATAGACGTCTTCGCCACTCGGGACAACAGAAAGTGCGAGAACTTTTGTTGCCGGGGGGGGAAAGATCCCTTGTCGCTGGGGGACGGTCTTCTGCTTCGCTGGTACCGCCTCCACCTCTATCTGTTTCCCCCGATCCCGCTCATCACACGGGTGGTGCAGAAACTATACTCAGAGCGTCCGAGGGGCATCCTGATCACCCCCTGGTGGCCCAGGCAACACTGGTTCGCCCCTGTGCTACAGTTGTCCAAGGGCAGGTTTCACCACTTCCCAGGGGAGCCGGACCTACTTTCCTCCCAGCAGGGCAGGATAGTTCACCACGACGTCCCGCATCTGAAATTGACGGCATGGAAGCTCGGCTGAGCGAGCTGTCAGAGAGGGTGCAACACGTCATCCTTAATTGTAGGAAGGAGTCAACGAGGAAGTCCTATGCCTACAAATGGACTCAGTTCGTTAAATTTGCCTCTCAAAGGGGCAGTGACGCAAGGAGGGCGGGCCTCCCTAGCATCCTTGACTTTTTGGTCTCCTTGTTAGACAGGGGACTGACGGTCTCTTCCATCAGGGTGTACCTGGCGGCCATCTCAGCCAACCATGAGCAAGTTGAGGGCAGGTCGGTGTTCACTCACCCTACCACTAAGAGTTTCCTGAAGGGGCTGGTGCGGCTGTACCCCTCTGTCAGGGCTCCTTTGCCTTCCTGGGACCTACCCGGGGTTTTGGAGGGTCTCATGGGAAAACCCTTTGAGCCTATGGCCACTTGTTCCCTGCAGCTTCTTTCATGGAAAGCGGCTTTCCTGGTGGCCATTACCTCAGCACGTCGGGTGGGAGAACTGGCGGCTTTGCGATGTGACCACCCTTATCTGCAGTTCAGCACGGAAGGGGTGCGTTTGCGACCAGATGTGACCTTCCTACCGAAGGTGGTGTCTGCCTTCCATTTAAACAAGGAGATTTACTTACCGGTCTATTTCCCGAACCCCACTTCGGCTTCGGAAAGACGTTTTCACGCTCTTGACGCGAAGCGCGCACTCTCCTTTTATTTACATAGAATCAGACCGGTGCGCAAGGACTCCAGGCTCTTCGTCTCGTATGCCTCGGCCTCTATGGGGCAGAGAATCTCCTCACAGAGACTGTCCAAGTGGTTGACAGAGACAATTAAGCTGTGCTACTTGCTACGTAAGCGGCCTCTGCCGGGGCCTATCAGAGCTCACTCCACGAGGGCAATGGCTACCTCAGCTGCGTTCATGAAGGGGGTGCCTTTGCCAGACATTTGCAAAGCAGCTACTTGGTCCTCCCCGCATACGTTCATCAAACACTATGCGCTGGACCTTCAGTGGAGACAGAGTTCGTCGGTGGGCAGTGCAGTTCTGCAGTCGCTCGCCTATTGACGGACCACGCAACCCTCCTCCAGGTATGTGGTGAGCTTGCTATTCTCCCATTGGTGTGATGCACAGAGACCACGAAGAAGATAAACAGGTTTCCTACCTGTAACTGATGATCTTCGAGTGGTCATCTGTGCAGTCACACTACCCGCCCACCTTCCCCACTGCTGCGGGTCCGTCCAGGGCTCCTGCAGCGGTCAGAAGGAACTGGCGGGATGTCCGCTCCTGCCCCGTTGGGCATGCGCAGGGGAGGGGTGCCTGCGCATGCGCACCGGGGCGGGGGCGCGGAAATCCGTGGCTTTGAAGCTACCGATCGTGATCGGCGCCGGCGCCTCTCCCATTGGTGTGACTGCACAGATGACCACTCGAAGATCATCAGTTACAGGTAGGAAACCTGTTTTTATACACTGGGATAAAAAGAACCTAAAAGGGCATTTGGGGGTTCATGCTTGACAGATGTTTGATTTGGGGATTTTCAAGTCCGTACACCTTGAAAAGGCTGCTGTCGAATGTGAGCCTTAGGAGACAGAAAATCCATCAAAACATCAAATATATAATAAACAGATAATCTGTTTAATTATGTAAAATATGTGATCAAAATTATGCGATTAGGATCAATCACATTTATAGAAAGAGCCATATACTGAGGAGAGGTAAATCTTTTTTTTTGCCCCAATTGCAAATTGCCCTTTGCCCAAGCCACTGTTTGCCCACAACAGAAAACACAGGCCATTTCTGTAGTTGTTTATTGTCCGGAATCAGGGCAGACTCAGGCACAGAAACCAAGGCAACAAGGCAGAGCAACTAAGCAGGATCGGGTAGTTGAGAGTTCAGTCCAAGAGTCGTGCACATGGGAAACCGGATGACAGTCCAAGAAACAAGGTATAAACAGGTCCAAGAAACATGGTCGATCAGATTCAAGGGTCAAAGCCAGGAGTTCAGGAGCTGCAAGGTAAAGCAGGATCAAGTATTGTGGTCAGGGCACCTCCTGAATGGTGACAAGTTGCTCCCATGCCTAAGCTGTCTGAGGCCCCTTCCTTTATACGTGACTCACAGCTGGGTCTCATTGAGCCTACAAGGGAGCCATCTGGTGCATTAGACCCAGGTGTTCCTCCTGATTTGGTAATCACTAGGTGGTGAGGCACATTCTCCATCTCCTTTCGAGGAGTTCCAAGTATGCCCTGCCTCCTGCATCCCCTTGGTCTAGGGAATGGGGAGATGAGGCAGCCTGAGGAGTCTTCCCTGAATCTTGGGTTGTCTGTGTTGCAGGGCTGGCCTAGGGTGTGATTGCCTAGGGTGCCGGCCTCCTGGGTGTGCAAAATTGGGTACCCTCCATATTGCTCAGTGATCTTATCAGTGCGGGGGGGGGGGGGGGCGGTACCAGAAGTTAGCCTTGCCTAGGGTGCCAGACAGTCTAGGACCGGCCGTCCCAGGTTGCCTGCTCTGTAGTCTCAGTGCTCATGGGGCTAGGGGCCATGCTGTCCTCAGTAACTGGTACAGTAGGACTTGCTTCTGCTGCTTCCTCTGTCTTGGAGTCACTGACAGGGGTGTTAACAGCATCGGCTGGGTGAGCACTGGCTAATGCAGGCTGGCTTATGACATCTATACTGAATCAGATCTTTAGTTTTTTTCTGAAAACATAAGTTCCCCCAAGGAGATTTGCTGTTCCACGTTTATGTATTTGTCCAAATGTAGGCATGCTCATAAGGAATGGAAACCTAGCTTAGTTAAGTAGTGAACGGTTAACTGCAAACTGAATCGTCCCTTTTTGGGAAGGTTCAGAATAGGTTTCCTGAGACAAACAACAATGCAGATGCATAGGGGTACTGGTTCTACACAGCTGTGTGGGTTACACATAGTAAATAAATTCTCTAAGCTATATTTTATAGAATGGGTATCCTTCTTTAATTTATGCCATGTAGATCTGGAGATTTGGGAATGGGGCCTGGGGAGGACAGGAACTTCCGTGGGGTACAGTGCTACAGAGTCCACCTTCCAAAGCATACATTTTCACAAGGGGAACTGCCAGCCCCTGCACTAGGTTTTCTGCCGCTAAAGGCAGACTCCTGTGCCGCGCCCCTTTCCAAGCTCCCTTGGGAAAAATCAGCGCATGCAAAGCATGCACGCGGCACAATGAAATCATTGAAAGTGCCATCATCAGTGCCAGGAAAGCAGTAGACAAGGGAGCAACAGGCGGCACACAAGAGTACTGCCACACCGCCACTTTCCCCTGCAGTATGCTCTTTGGAGGCTTCCTTGGTAGTCTCCAAAGAGCAGACTGCTTTAGTGGTGCACAGTCATTTTTGGATTGAACATGGCTGAGCAGCACCTTCCCGTTTCACTGATGAGAGCAATGGGAAGGCACCGCTTGGCCGTTTTCAACCCAAAAGCGGCTGGGCACCACTAAAACAGTGCGGTTGCATACTACACTCCTTGCAAGGAGCACAATATGCAAGTGCCGGCTCCAGGCCCTGGCTCAGAGGAGAGAGGTGGCACCCGAGGCAGCTGCCTACCCTGCCTACTCCCACACGCCAGCTCTGGGAACTGATCTCTGTAGTCTGGAGAGAAATTGTATTTCTGGGAGATCTGCACCACATGACACATGAAGCTGCCTTATACCAAATCAGACCATAGGTCCATCGAAGTATTGTCTACTCAAACTGGCAGAGGCTCTCCAGGGTCTCTGGCAAAAGTCTTTCATATTGTCAAGTTCTATGCAGCAATCATTAAATCCACCTCTTTGATGTAAATCAAATTAGGTTTTATTTAAATTATGAGCATGTCAACTGCAAGGACAATTCTTGCTAAAACTGACCTGTACTAACCAGGTCACCCTTTTATAGATAGCAAAAAGGCGTTAATTGTGTATAGCTTAAGTACCTACATTCTGGCCAGCTTAATATTCAAAGACAGATGTCTTCACTCATTCCCCCCCACACACACACACAGTTCACAGAGCCCCTAAAAATGAAAGTTAAGATTCTCTAGCCATTTAGATAATTGGTGACCTTCACAACTCTGGGAAGGAATGTGTGCAGTTGGCTTGGGTAGAACAGTTACTTATACAAAGTTATAAGGAATATAGACAGAGGCAAAGCAAAGTGGGCAAATACTTCAGATCTGATAACATAGCAAAATCAGCACAGAAATATATGAATGCACAGGGAATATAATCATGGCAAGACTCAATTCTTGTCACATATCACCTACAGCTTAAATCTTTAACTGGAGATGCTAGTTTGAACCTGGCACCTTCTGCATGCCAAGCAGATGCTATACCACTGTGCCAGGATCTTTCCCCAATCTCACCCAGAGGCTGACATGCCTATTTACCAGGGGTGGCCAAACTGTGGCTCTGGAGCCACATATGGCTCTTTCATGCATATTGTGTAGCTCTCGAAGCCCCCACCACCCTGTCTGCCAGCTTGGAGAAAGCATTTGTCTCTTTAAATCACTTCTCCAACCCAAGCCAGCCAGTGATTTGGAGAATGCAATTAAAGTTAAAATTGCTTTCTTTCTACCTCTCTCTCCCCTTCTCCCATCTATTTGCCTACCTGCCTGCCTTGCAGCTTTCAGATATCTGATATTCATGTCTTGTGGTTCTCAAATATCTGACATTCATACTCTGTGGCTCTTACGTTAAGCAAGTTTGGCCACCCCTGCTATATACTGAGTCAGACCGTTAGTGACAATGTTGTCTATTCAGACTGGCTGCAATTCTCTCTCAAGGTCTGAAGCATTACATCTTCTGCTTCTCAGTTCAGTAAATGGATATGACAGGGACTTAATTTGGGGCCTTCTGCATACATAGCAGATGGTCTACCACTAAATTATAGTGGCCATCACACTAGTCATACTTTTATGGACATGATGAAAATTTTTACTTCAACAGAGAATAAAGCAGGCAATTCATATGCACAGTAAGATACTCTAATATAATAATAGGCACACAATTTTAACCTGTATAGAACATAAACATACTAGATTTGCTTTTAAGAGTGCATAAATGTGCAGGTAATTGGAAGTAATATACAAAGCACTGGTATAACAGTGAAAATGAGATGATAAAGTAGAAATATTGTTTGAAGCTATAAAAAAGAAAATATGGCAGAATTATGAGGAATCTCTGTGAGTTACAGATTAGGTTGGGAGAATATAAATAAGCCATTTGGAACAAATTTTGCAATGTAGAGAAAATAAATGATGATTTGATATATGCTTTTATAGGAGTAGATGGTATATCTTTGCCTTTAAAGGCTGACTCGGCATTTCATTGTCGATGGAGGAAGTCTTTCTCACACTTGCCCTGCTCTGTAGACAGGTCGTAATTCAAGCTTGATATGTTATGGTGGGTGGAAGAAAGGTGGGAGGAAAAGCAGTTAATTATATTCACCTGACTGACTCAGCTAAATTATAGGTGACATTTGTAATCTCCACCGTGTGGCCCATGCGTAGGTACAATCAAAATCCCCAGTAGACGCTGAGTAAACATTCTGTAGATGTGTCAGAAACAGATGGAGTCCTAGAAACCTAATGAACCCAACTCGCCTAGAAGTTTTTTAAGGACATCTCTCTAAGTGATGAGGAAATTTTGCTTTGGTCAAAAGATTCAGCCACGTATGAAGATTCCTGATTAGCTGATATACCCAAGATGGTGTAAAGACAAGCAAAGTTAGCACTGCTAATACCAGCAAAATTCATCTGCGTTCCAGACATTTCATTGTAACTGCAGAGATTTAATCCCTTTTGTAAC
Source organism: Heteronotia binoei (assembly GCF_032191835.1). Classification (NCBI taxonomy): domain Eukaryota; kingdom Metazoa; phylum Chordata; class Lepidosauria; order Squamata; family Gekkonidae; genus Heteronotia; species Heteronotia binoei. The sequence continues at coordinate 30,304,130 of NC_083231.1, read as the reverse complement.
ATGAGGATCATTCACCTCCGAGATGTGTATTTGGCACTGCTTGTTCTCACATGTTTATTCTTCATTTCTCATCACTTGAGATTGCTCAACACTGGATATCTTGCTGTTGTACATAGGGACAGAATTTATCAGCTGTGTATTTGAGCCAGTGTCCTTTGTCAGTAGAAAGTGCTGATAGCTGCAAATCTCTGCTGTGTCCCTTTGCCCCAGAAGACCAGCCATAGACAAATTGATTTCCAGTGTTGTGAGACTAGTATAGGGTGGTGTGTGTGCGTGCAGAGTAGAGGGTGAATAAAATTGTATTTCCTACTTCTTTTGTCAGCAAAGTAGCGCTTATAGAAGTTGAAGGAGAGGGTGATTTTGCTCTCCCCCCACCCCTCTCCTTGAGCTGCTAGTCAAAACAGGTCTTGTGTTTCCAAGAATCAACTTTCTCAGGATCAGGAGGGGGCGTAATATGGGAAGATTTGCTATCTGTATACCCCATGGATTGCTGGATCCATCCAGATGCATTTTGTGTCAGAGTTCTTTCTGTGATAAGTCCTGGGTTCATTTGAGTATGTTCTCATGCTGCACTTAGCCAAAATGTTGGGGAGGGACAGTGGCTCAGTGGTAGAGCATCTGTTTGGTAAGAAAGGTCCCAGGTTCAATCCCTGGCATCTCTGACTAAAAAGGGTCCAGGCAAATATGCATGAAAAACCTCATCTTGAGACCCTGGAGAGCCACTGCCAGTTTGAGTAGACAATACTGACTTTGATGGACCGAGAGTCTGATTCTTTATATGTTCATATATATGTTAAGGAGTAGAAAATATCTACTTGCACAGTTATTTATTCAAAGTTCTCTGGAAGGTTGCAAAAGTAGCAGAATGTTCTAAAATAAGACTGAAAGTAACGTTCAATTTTAAGAGGGGTTCATTATTAAAACTTGTAGCCATAAAGCAGTATTATAAAAGGATTCATTTTGTACTGTTGGGGAAGAAAGAAGTTTTCCCTAAGAATCGGGAAATACATTTGTGAAACTGCTGACTGTTTAAAATGCCGTTCTCCATAATATCTTTGAGAGGTAGTTGAATGACAGAAGGGTAAAATCGCTCAAAGAGGCTCCAATGCAAGATGAACACAGACTCTAAAATGATTTATTAAAAATTGCTACACAGGTCATGAGGCTGAGACCACACTGTGTACCTGTATAACTTTACATGAATAAAGGTCATCAAGATGGTAATTTACTGTGAACTTTTCTGGGTCAGACTTTGTGAACATAAATATCCAAGCAGTTAGTTTTTTCAGGAATTAATTCTATGTGCCAGAGTAGGATCAAGCAAAGTGACTTTGGTGCCAGAGTGGTGTTACAACTTAATATGTTGCTCTAGTGCTATAATTCAGAATGGCGAGCTGGTGGAACAGCCTGCTTAAGGCTACTATGATGCACAAGTGGCCAAATGTTGAATGTGTACAATATTGCGGTTGCGTGCCATGCTGAAAGAAGGCAGTATTCATAGGTATCCAAAGCACAGGCAGAAATGAGGAGAGGGGCAGGGTAACCCAACCACATTTCTTCTGAAAAGTCCTCTAGAAATTAAGGAAGTTTGTCAGTGGACTCATTTAGACTTCTCCCTTTCCTCCTACCAAGCAGAAGTAGGCTGATGCAAAGTGATGTCCAATTTTTCATTCATTGAGTGTGTTGGGGCAGGGAATATTGTGTTTCACATCCACAGAAAGAAAAGAAAGGCAATTAAAAGACATTCAAATGACTCAGAATCCAGGGGTAGTAAATAATTATAATAGTATACTAGTAAGATGTACTTAGTAAGTTCAGTTTATTCCATCTGCCTTGAAGGTCTGCCCTTGTCATGGCCTCTCCCACCTTTCTCATCAATTGTCACAATTTTCCTGCCCTTTTGCTTTCTTAAGACATGAACCCAAAGGGAGCATCCTTTTTGCGTCTTAGCTTTCTACATTTACACTGTTTGGCAGCTTTCTTCCAAAGGAGGAGGAGGAGAAGAAGAAGAAAGAAAGAAGAAGCAGCAGCTGGAAAAAAAATCTGAAGCTGCCTCATACTTTAAAACCATTACTCAATGTAGCCCAGTATTATTTACTCTGCCAGTCATTCCCCAAGGTCTCAGAAAGGACTCTGTTCCCAGCCCTACAACATTACATTCCTTCAGATGTAGGTGCTAGGAGCCTTCTGTAGGCAAAGCATAGACTCTACCCCTGAGCTACAAATTCTTTACACAATTAAAATCGTCTGGATTTTGTACTTCATAATATGTGCTGAACTTTCAACACAAATGAACTTCAAAGTCTGATATATAAGATTGTTTATTAGTGGTTTTAGTTTTCCATGTGTTTTGATTGATTGCTTCAGTTTCTCTGTATCTCATGTTTGCTTGACACCAGGGCATTTAAATCAATAGGCCTTACTTCCAAGTAAATGTGTTTAGAATTAAGGTCTTAGCTTCCTGCATTTTCTGGCTATAATCAAGATGTGTGTGTGCATTAAGTACTGTCAAGTTGCTTCCGACTTAGGGTGACCCTATTAATTAATGACCTCCAAAATGTCCCAGTAGCTTTTTTGTATTGTTAATTATGATCAGTGTCATATTTAATATGTCTCTCTATTTTAATAGAACTTCCTTTTTTGAGCCATAGAGCCTGTATGTGACTACTGAGATGGCAGACTGAAAAGCCAGACTGCAACCAAACTATTGCTGGCAACTTTGTAGGACTAGACAACTTTGTCAGACTATTGGCTTCTCAAGTCACATGATTCCTACTCAGTTGGCATTGGCAATGTCACCTCCTGGCCAACTGCAGCAATGGCCTGTCCGAGTGCATCAGAGAACTGGCTGGCAGCTCCTTCCTCCACAATGGCAATTTTGGCAAACCTCCACAATGGCCCAGAGAGCAGTGTCCTTTGGTGCCTCTGCAAGATTCCCTGGTGTCCTGGTTGGGAATGGCGTCTGCATGGAAGTACTAATGTGGAGAGGCTAAGTTTGGAAGAGTAGGGTCTGCCAGGCTAATCAAGGCAACAACAGGTAGCTGCAGTAGAGAGTGCAGCTCCTTCTCCTAATTCAGTTCCACAGCCCTAAACCCTCCTATCTAACACCTACTGGGCGATTATTGTGCCCATTTACAAAAGAGGGGGCCATGAACTCCCCTCGAACTATAGGCCAATTAGTTTGCTAAGTGCTATTAGCAAACTGTATGCCTTACATCTGAGGGACAAACTTACGGCCTGGATGGATTCTCAAGGCATTATTGCTGATGTTCAGGCTGCCTTCTGCCCTGGAAGATCTCACCTTGACCAGACTTTGGTGCTGCAATTTCTGGTTGATAAATATTTGGCCACAAAGGGCTCCAGACTCTTTGCAGCCTTTGTCGACTTTAAGGCTGCCTTTGATCTGATACCCAGATCCAGGTTATGGGACAAGCTTGCAGCTTCGTCTATCGACAGACGGCTGTTGTTGCTTATGGTTAGCCTTTATAGTAACTCGGGCATCAGGATAAGATGCTCATCTCAAGGCCATCTAACCCAACCAATTTCAGTGAACAAGGGTGTCAGACAGGGTTGTGTGCTCGCCCCCTTGCTTTTCAATTTCTACATAAATTCACTTCTAACCTCCTTTAATGATTTGGCTTTACATCCTCCCAAGCTCGCCGATCGGCATATTCCAGTTCTAGCGTATGCTGACGACGTGCTTATACTATCCAGGACGCAGATTGGTATGCGAAGGGCCCTTCGCCACCTAACCCAGACCAGTCTGCAGGAAAAGTTGGAAATTAATCTAGATAAAACCAAGGTTTTAGTTTTCACCAAACGATTCAAGGCTCATTGCTGGTTTCTAAATGGCAAACCCATTGAGCAAGTAAAAATTATTAAATACTTGGGGGTGATTTTTCATTATCAGGGAAAGCGTTTGGCACATAAGAACTATGTTGCACAATCTGCGCAAAGAACAGCTGATGCCATCTACCGTTTTTACATCTCCAAAGGGGCCAAATTCTTGCCTGCAGCACTAAGGCTGCATACTGCAAAGACCAGGGTCCAGTTGCTCTATGGCGCTGAAATTGCCCCTTACTCAACCACCAAGCCGTTGGAGATAGTACAAACTAAACTCTTGCGCAAGCTTCTGTCTGTTCCCAGATGTGTGCCGAACACTGCCATCAGGTTGGAATCTGGCGTCCCAAGCATCGAGACGTCAATGTGGTTAAATACCCTTTGTTACTTTCTGAGGGTTCTCTCAAAGCCAGGTGGCCTTCCCCATCTGATTTTTTCCGACTCTTTTGTGGGAACTTGGGAGAAAAGGTGTCTAGATTATTTTAGACTCTGTGATCTCTCCCCTGAGTCCCTAGCAATGATGGAACTGAGGGATGCGAAAGAACTTTTGCGCCTGAGGTTGGTTGAGCTGGAACTGAGATCTGCTAGAGCTAGTCTTTCTGCGCACATTTTCTTAGGGAAGCAAGCCGAAGTACTGTCCCCAGCCAGGTATCTTTTCAACATCACTATCCCAAAATATCGGATAGCTTTCTCAAAAGCACGACTCAACGCACTTTTCTCTTCGGTGCTTTTGGGACGTTACGCTGGGTACCCATATCTGGAAAGATTGTGCCCCTGTAATTGCAATGAGGTCGAAACAACTCTCCACATCGTTTTGCGGTGCCCTAATTACAACGACTTGAGGGCAAGATTAATCTCTCCAATTCTTGGGTCCTTGGCGGGCAGGCCGGAGGATGAGCAGATTGCCTTCCTCCTGTCTGATGCTCATTCTGATGTTTCATTTAAGATTGCCCGTTTTTGTTATGTTGCTCAGTTGGAAAGGAGGGAAATTGAGAGTGTAAATCTTGCTTATGAGTTTTAACAATATGTGCAATAGTTGGTGTTAGGAATTTTGTGTAAGAGGTGATGGGTTTGTTTTTATGATTTTGTTTTTGTTTGTATTAAGCTGGTCGGATGACCGTGAATAAAGTACTACACCTACTGATTCCCTTCTTGATGGGAATTCTGGTGCATCACATGCAGGGAAAAGCCCAGCTGCTGTGTTTTAAAGGTACTATTTCCCCCTGTGGATAAAAACAAAGAAAATATTTTTTAACCACTAGTAACGGATTTTTCTTAAAGTTTCAGCAGGGAAACTTTAGAAACCGGTGCTATTAATGTTGCTGTGGCGAAATACAGGTCCGTGTGCCGTGCTGTCGGTAGTGAATGGCACCTTTACAGCAGTAAACATCCCCTCTGCTAGATTATTAAAGGCCACACATCCACACCTCCAATTGCTTTGGCTGCTAAGGCCATGTCTGGTTCCCAGTCCCTGCAGTTAATTGCACTGTGATCATCTTGCTTCCCTGGGTGGCTCAATTAAGAAACTTGCTTTGCAGCTCCACTGAACTCGAGAAGGGCATATGAGCAGCAGAGTCTCCATTCTGCGTTTACCTCTTGCTCACTCACAACAGCAGGATTTCCATCTCGCCGCCACAAGGAACATTTCTCAATAAGCCATTTGCCGTTTTGCAATGACAGATGGCTCCCCCCTCCCCTCTACTTTGTAGATCTCTGTTGTTCAGCTCATTGATACAGAAGAAAGGTGGGATTCTTTGGAGAGAGGATGGCTAGAAAGCAATTATATCAGTAATAAAAGGACTAATGGTGATATCAGACCAGAACCTTCTTAATAAGTTTCTTTAAAAGCCGATATTATGGCTTTAATCTTATTCCGTTGTTATAAATGCAGCGTATGCGTTTTCAGACAAGTGATCATTTTTATTCCTCCATAGAAAAACACCTGAAAGCACTGCCACATGGTGGCGATTATCATGTGGTAGGCCATTGTGTAAAGCCATGCATGGTATAGTCTGGATACTTTTCACTGCAACATGGTGAATGTCCCAAAACAGAGGTTTGGGTGCATGGTTTTGAAATCTGCTTTGTGCAGCACTTTTGAGAAGCTTTCAGGTTAGTAGCTGGTATGTGCAGTTCAGCCCACAATCTTTCATTAGGCCAGGAGAAGTGGCCCAACACTCACAGCAGAGGTACTAATAAAAGACAGCACATTGCCAATTACTTAGTGTATGATCAGATGTTTATCACCCTGGGGAGAGTACTAAGACTGCTTGATGCATTTGGCTGTTATCAGCCTTGCATTGATCAGTAGTAGTTTGAGGATAATCAGAACAATTAGGGACTGCTTGGCTAATAAGGGTCTGGAATAGGGTTGCCAAGTCCAATTCAAGAAATATCTGGGGACTTTGGGGGTAGAGCCAGGAGACTTTGGGGGTGGAGCCAGGAGACATTGGGGGTGGAGCCAGGAACAAGGGTTTGACAAGCATAATTGAACTCCAAGGAAGTTCTGGCCATCACATTTAAAGGGACAGCACACCTTTTTAAATTTCTTCCTTCCATAGGAAATAATGAAGGATAGGGGCACCTTCTTTTGGGGCTCATAGAATTGGACCCTCTGGTCCAATCATTTTGAAACTTGGGGGGTACTTTGCGGAGAGGCACTAGATACTATACTGAAAATTTGGTGCCTCTATCTCAAAAAACAGCTCCCCCAGAGCCCCTGAAACCTCCAGATCAATTCCTCATTATACCCTATGAGAATCGATCTCCACATAGTGAATAAAGAAGTGCTCAGCAGACATTTCCCTCCCCGCCACCCCCGTTTCTGGTGACTCTGAAGCGACGGATTGGCATCTCTACTCACGAGTTGCTGCCAATGTCCTCAAAATAACACAGACACACCATCCCAAGAGGAAGCCTTTCAATCGGAGACTGAAGCCTCCAAAGGCACATGGTCCTCTGGGGTGGGGCTTCCCCCCGCCGGCCAGTTGACTGGGGCGGGAAGGAGTCTGGGAAAGCAGAAGAACCCCCGCTGGGACCTGGGGATTGGCAAGCCTAGTCTGGAAAGAGGAACAAATGTTTGTTCTCCTTTCCTCCTTATTTGGTCTGTTCTCTTCCACCATTATCATTCCTTCAACCTTATACCTCCCTGCTAGTGGCAATATTAACCTGTCCAACATATTGGACACACAAAATCCAAATAATCCTCCCTTTCTCACTATGCAGAAAGCATCTGTATCCTGTAGACAAATAAAGATACAAACCTCCTTTCCTCAAATGTCAGATCCATGCTTCTGTTTCCAGCAGTCATTTAACCCAAAAAAGGATTCTCACTCATCCCCTATTTTCACAAGGAACTGTGAAGCAACTTACTCAGTCTCACCTAGCAAAAATGAGCTTATAGGGTTTGCCCTTGTGTCTTTCTCAAAATGGTATCTTCAAAAGAGTGCTATCTGTGCTGGGAACAAGCTGCCACCTATGGTAGCCATAACAGACATACTGTGTCTGGAAAAGGCTGCTGGGAGTGATGGCCAACTACTAAGCTGATCCCCAGGTGGGGTCCTCCTCACCTGGATCAGAACTGTGCTTTTCAGGAACAGCAGTGGTGGTAAAAAGAAGTTTGCTCCAAAAAAGTCAACACCCAGAGGTTCTCAGTCTTGCTTCTGAATCTCATCACTTTTACTGATAGAATTAGGGTTGCCAATCCCCAGGGGGGGTTGGAGTAGTGAGGGAGTACCTAAACCACAGCAGGGAAGAGGAGTTCATAATCAGGAGTGTATACAATGTGGGCTCTCAGCCAAGGCACCAATTAGCTAAGCCTTTTTTGCTCAGTGTGAATAGTAGGCTTGCCGATTAGGTGGGAGCAGGGGATCTCTTGGTTTGGAGGCCCTCCCCCACTTCAGGGTCATCAGAAAGCGGGGAGGAGGGAAATGTCTGCTAGGCATTCCATTATTCCCTATGGAAACCAATTCCGATAGGGTATAGCGGAGAATTGATCTGTGGGTATCTGGGGGCCTGTTTTTTGTGGTAGAGGCACCAACGTTTCAGCACAGCATCTGGTGCCTCTTCTCAAAACACCCTCCACGTTTCAAAAAGATTGGACCAGGGGGTCCAATTCTATGAGTCCCAAAAGAAGGCGCCCCTGTCCTTAGTTATTTCCAGTGGAGGGAAGGCATCTTAAAGGTGTGCCGTCCCTTAAATCTAATGGCCAGAACTCCCTTTGGAGTTCAATTGTGCTTGTCACAACCTTACCCCTGGCTCCACCTCCAATGTCTCCTGGCTCCACCCCCAAAGTCCCCAGATAGTTCTTGAATTGGACCTGGCAACCCTAAATAGAATGCCTGTGACATGGAGAATGTAAGGGGTCTTCACCTGCAAACCTAATCACATCACTTCTATTGCTATATACTCCAACAGTCCCAAGACAGCCTCAGTGCTACCATCTAAAGAACACTCACATAGTTCTTTCTTCAGCTATGTCTGTGGCCCCCTAAGTTGTTGAGTTCTAGTGTCATCTGCCAGATCCATGGAACCAATTCCAGTGTCAGTTCCAAACATATTACTGCTTTTTCCTTCATTATCAGTTCTGCTGGTTGTTTTAAACCTGGTGATTCCGGTGCCTCCTTGGTGCTTTAAAAGTGCAATCCTGTTATCTGTTTCTGTTTTGTCTCATTAATAATTAGAGCCTTGAATTCCATCAGCATGGGTTCTTTAATCTACAAGTGAGTCTCCTTACACAACCAATCATTACCAATGAATCACTACCAATTGATTGTGATAAAGGACTCTTCATAAATATAAGCTTTTCAGGAATAAAAATGTTTTCTTTGTGCCAGAAAATTCAGTGTCCTTGGCTTAACTCAACATGTCCTATGCAAGTTTGATTAATGCATTTCTTACTCAATTACTGAAATATATAGGAAATATAGGCAGTAAGATGAAAAAACTTTACTTTGTCTCACTTAATCCCGGCAGATTCTCATAACAGATTTTGAATTTAAATTGATGTTGTAGATAAAAATATGTCTACTTAATAGAACTGTTTGTTCTACAGTCTTATTTTCTAACAAAAATGTCTTTTTGGAATGTTTGCAATAATGTAGTCACTGGGATATAGTCTTGAATGTCATTAGAATATATTTCTGCATCTATATTGAAGTTCACTAAGTGGCAGTTGTGGTCAAGCTGCTCTAATGTTACTGGGCGGGTAGAAGATCATAGAATAGGACAACCTAAAACTAGATCATTGAGTGAGTTTAGATGCAAGCAGGAAGCCTTAAAAGAACAACTAGGAAAGGAGCAAGAGGAAGTAATAAAGGCTGTGGGCAGAGACAAATGGCTACAAGGAATGAATGCAACATGGAGGTTTAGAATCTGGAGGAAGTGAAGGAGGAACAGAAAAGGCAAAGAAAGAATTAAACAGAGGAGCCAACAGAAAGAAGATTTTCACACATTCAGTAGCCCAGCAGTGTCAAACCTCCGGCCTGCAAGCCAGACTGGGCTCAAATCACCCCTCCCCCCCCCCTGCACAAGCAACCTCCTTCTCCTGCTTGCTTTCCAAGGCTGCTACTGCAGCCATGCCTTACCTTGCTTTTCCCCCCATTTCCTTCCATGGCTCTTTATTTCCTGCCTTCCCTTCTCTTTCCCTTGCTCTTTCTCTCTCAAACACACACAGGCACACGGAGAGCTCTGTTGCTGCTTCACATGGGAGAGATACAAAGAAAAGCCTGTCTCTGCTTCTCTCTTTCTATCTGCTCCCCACCCCCCTCTGCCTCTCACATCCCCTCCCCGTCTGCTCACATCCCCTCTGAAGCTGCTTCTCCTCTTTTGGGGACAAGGGGGGGGGAGGAAAGAGAGAGAGAAATGTTGCACTCCCATGGCATATTTAAGACCAATAACATTTTATTCTGGGTATAAGCTTTTGTGTGCAAGCATACTTCTTTGGAGGAAGGGAGGGTGGGGTGGAAAGATAGATTCTTCTGACAAGTGCAATCTACATTGAGACAATTATTTTGACTTATTCTGAATTTTTAAAAAATGCATTTCTCTGTTTCTATTTATTTTCATTCATCAACTCCCTGATTAGGAACTGGAACACTTGGATTGGTCCTTATCAGGGCTTTTTTTTTTTTTTTTTTGCAGGAATGCACAGGAACACAATTCTGGCGGGCTTGCCATCATGTTGTGTGGCCTAATATGCAAATAAGTTTCTGCTGGGCTTTTTCTACAAAAAAAGCCCTATGTGAAACAATGGTGACATCAGGGGGTGTGGTCTGATATGCAAATGAGCTCCTGCTGGGCTTTTTCTGCAAAAAGAAGTCCCGGTCTTTATTATCTTGGACAGCTGAAGTTATTTCAGATGCCAAATTCTAATAGCACACATTGGTAAGGAGACAGGAAAACTAGGTCTCAGTCCAGTCCAGGAGGATGAGCTTCATTATCTTGAGCGTCATTATCAATTGCAGTCCAGCAGTCTCTCTTTCTAATCTCCCATTGAAATTCCTTTGTAAGAGCACTGCCACTCTTAGGTCAGGAACTGAGTGTTGTGATTTCTGATGTCAGACTTATGTCCATGTATTCTTTCTATCCTCCTGGACTGAATCCTCATGGACGGAATTGAGACCTAGGTTTCCTGTCTCATTACCAATGCTCTCTCATTACCCTTCTGCATATCACACCTAATCCAATCAAGCCTGCTATTGTTATTCATCTGCTATTGCCATTTGACATCTGAAATCGCCTTTATAAAGTTTAAACCCCCAGTACCTCATGTAACATTTTATGGCATGCACAGCACAGCCCAACAAAGTGACATTTCTGTCAGATCTGGCCCTCATAACAAATGAGTTTGACACCTCTGCAGTAGCCAATCAGAACAGCAGGCATCTAGTTTAGTGTATAATTGAGCCAAATCCATTGGAGCTCAAAATACTGAGGTGAAGTGTGGATGTGTCTTAAAGCATCAATTAATGCATAGTGTTTCAGCCTTCCTTTTGATGAGCATGAACCACCATGTTACAAATATCAGTAATTTTGAATACAGTTTGTGAATGCTTGACTAGGTATGGCTTGTACTGAATTTGGATGGATAGCTGCTTCTGCAGTCAGTTTCATGAGCAGGAGAGCAGGAAGGGATGAGTAAATGCCCAGATGTCATGACCCTTTCTTACATGCCCAGGGTAATGCAGATCACCACTTTGGGGGATTAAAAAGCATTTATGAACCAAGTGAGATTAATAAAAGGGAAACAGGCTGTGGCAAATCAAATGCAAGACTGTGATCAGGCAGGCAAAAAGGGACTATGAGGGGCATATTGCAAAAAACATAAAGACCAACAATAAAAATTTCTTCAAATATATTAGAAGCAGGAAACCAGCCAGGGAGGCAGTGGGGCCCTTGGATGACCAAGGGGTAAAAGGATTACTGAAGGAGGATAGGGAAATGGCTGAGAAGCTGAATGCATTTTTTTGCCTCCGTCTTCACTGTGGAAGATGAGAAGTGTTTGCTCGCTCCAGAACCACTAATTTTGGAAGGGGTGTTGAAAGACCTGAGTCAGATTGAGGTGACAAGAGAGGAGGTCCTACAACTGATTGACACATTAAAAACTAATAAGTCACCAGGTCCGGATGGCATACATCCAAGAGTTCTGAAAGAACTCAAAGTTGAACTTGTGGATCTCCTGACAAAAATATGTAATCTTTCATTGAAATTTGCCTCCGTTCCTGAGAACTGGAAGGTAGCAAATGTCACCCCCATCTTTAAAAAGGGTTCCAGAGGAGATCTGGGAAATTACAGGCCAGTCAGTCTGACTTCAATACTGGGAAAGTTGCTGGAAACCATTATCATGGACAGAATGAGTAGGCACATTGATGAACACAAGTTATTGAGGAAGACTCAGCATGGGTTCTGTAAGGGAAGATATTGCCTCACTAACCTGTTACAGTTCTTTGAGGGAGTGAACAAAACATGTGGACAAAGGAGACCCAATAGATGTTATTTACCTTGACTTCCAGAAAGCTTTTGATAAAGTTCCTCATCAAAGGCTCCTTAGTAAACTCGAGAGTCGTGGAGTAAAAGGACAGGTCCTCTTGTGGATCAAAAACTGGCTAATTAATAGGAAGCAGAGAGTGAGTATAAATGGTCAGTCTTCGCAGTGGAGGACGGTAAATAGTGGGGTGCTGCAGGGCTCAGTACTGGATCCCATGCTCTTTAACTGTGTTCATTAATGATTTGGAGTTGGGAGTAAGCAGTGAAGTGGCCAAGTTTGCAGATGACACTAAATTGTTCAGGATGGTGAGAACCAGAGAGGATTGTGAGCCACTCCAAAGGGATCTGTTGAGGCTGGGTGAGTGGGAATCAACATGGCAGATGAGGTTTAATGTGGACAAGTGCAAAGTAATGCACATTGGGGCCAAGAAACCCAGCTACAAATACAAGTTGATGGGTTGTGAACTGGCAGAGACTGACCAAGAAAGAGATCTTGGGGTTGTGGTAGATAACTCACTGAAAATGTCAAGACAGTGTGCGATTGCAATAAAAAAGGCCAACACCATGCTGGGAATTATTAGGAAGGGAATTGAAAAAAAAAATATCCAGTATCATAATGCCCCTGTATAAATCAATAGTGCAGTCTCATTTGGAATACTGTGTATAATTCTGGTCACCGCACCTCAAAAAGGATATTATAGCAGGCAGTGGCCAATGGTAGCTCTCCAGATGTGTTTTGCCTACAACTCCCCAGCCAGCATGGCCGATGGCTGGGGCTGATGGGAGTTGTAGGCAAAAAACACTGATATTATAGCATTATAGCGCTGGCCACCCTTGTATTATAGCATTAGAAAAAGTTCAGAAAAGGGCAACTAGAATGATTAAAGGTTTGGAACACTTTCCCTATGAAGAAAGGTTGAAACGCTTTGGGCTCTTTAGCTTGGAGAAACGTCGACTGCGGGGTGACATGATAGAGGTGCCGCTGTGTGACACAGAGTGTTGGACTGGATGGGTCATTGGCCTGATCCAACATGGCTTCTCTTATGTTGTTATGACTTATGTACTTAAAGGACTGAATATCCTGGTATAAGCCCATGCATCACCTGAGGTCAGACCAGCAGATGCTGCTAGTTGGTATATACCAGGGCTGGCCAAACTGTGGCTCAGGAGCCACGTGGGGCTCTTGCACATACATTGTGTGGCTCTCAAAGCTCTCACTATCCCATCTGCTGACTTGGAAAAGCCATTTGCCTCTTTAAATCACTTATCCAAGCCAACCAGTGGCTTGGAGAATGCATTTAAAGTCAAAGTTATTTCCTTTCCACCTCTCCCTTCCCATATATCTTCCTTCCTTCCTTCTCTCACACATCTGACATTTGTGTCTTGCGGCTCTCAAATATCTGACATTTATTCTATGTGGCTCTTACATTAAGCAAGTTTGGCCACCCCTGGTATATACCATTCCCGGACAAGTTCACACATTTCAGTTTCAGTCATTGCTCATCTCAGTAATGCCTATTTGGCAACCCCACTCAGGTTCTTGCATATTTTGTTTGTAGAGTTAATATCCACAGATATTCAGAAATAAAATACTTGTTATTTTCATCTCTCATGAGCCTAATGGTGGGGAAAATAGCGTTTTTCTTCTTTTTATAGGTCATTGCAACTTACATCAACAAAGCCTAACCACATACTGAAAAGACTGCTATTTGTTCCCTTCTTTAAAATGAACAATGCAACACTGAGATTAGTCTCATTTACTGTAACCCTGAAGCTGCAGAGGATTATAGTTGAATTTTTGCATGCACCATTCTACCAATAAAAGTGTAATTGCACAGTTTAGCCTTTATTCACCACTGTGCTGCTGTGTGTTGCCGCTTCTCTTTTGAAAGCAAGATGATACATGGAAAAATCCCCTATTTCGCTGTTTACATAACAAGTGCTCTCTCATTATGTTCATTCTCTGGATGCATAGCTAACATCATCCATCACCAAACTTTCAGCTCTATAATTTGTAATATATGCTTTCAGTGATATTAATGAAACCATATTCATTGTCATTTTCCAAAGACTGGATCTCAGTAACCGGTAAATTGAGCAGAAATAAGTAGTTTACACCAGTCAGTCTCTGAGAGTACTAAATTTTCAGTTTCCATAGTTTCAGGGGAGTGCAATTTGTGAATGCATGACTAGCTGTGGCTTGTACTGAATTAGGATGGATATGATGAAAGCCAAACTCTGTGTCAGAGAAATATCTTTTAGAACGGCACCATTTATAAAACTTCCATGTGTCCTGGGGTATTTCTTGCCTTGTTGAAATGATACCTCTTGGAAGCTTTTCCACCTGCTGTCTATTTTAATCTCTGATTTCTTTATGGATGTTGTTTTCAAAAAGTACATCCATGGGCCTTTCATTAACACACTGTTGTCCAATAGGAATGGGTACAAACCAGGAAACTGTGGTTCAGTTTGTGGAGTACCTGGTTTGCGAACAACAAACCATCATGAACTTTCAGGAGCTTAATGAACTGGTTCAGTTTGTGACCTGGTAGAATGCTCCCCTGACATGCTAGAGACACCACACTCACAGGTTACCTCCAGCTGACTCTCTTCTATCTGCTCACTGAGTTTGGTGAGGACTGGATTTCTGGAATCCAAGTTACAGCTCCCTAGGAAAGTGCCTTCTGGGGAAATGACTGTATAGAATTGATTCTTGCAAACTAGAGACATCAAAGTTGCAGGGGACCTCTCCCAGATGCTCCTCTACATGCCCTCCAAGTTCCACCCCCCAGCCTGTTGCTTTGAAGTTTGAGAAACATTTAGATTGAGCGGAGATAATCTGTCTGGAAATATATCCATTAATGAACTGCCACCAGGGCTGGCCCTAGACTGTCTGGCACCCTAGGCAAGGCTAACTTCTGGCGCCCTACCCCTGCAATGATAATGTCCCCAAGCCACATGAGGTTACCCAGTTTGGAGCCTCCAGAAGGCCAGCACCCTAGGCCAGGGGTGGCCAACGGTAGCTCTCCAGATTTTTTTGCCTACAACTCCCATCAGCCCCAGCCAGCATGACCAATGGCTGGGGCTGATGGGAGTTGTAGGCAAAAAACATCTGGAGAGCTACCGTTAGCCACCCCTGCCCTAGGCAATTGCCTAGTTTGCGTAGTGGCAGGGCCAGCCCTGACTGCCACTAACGTTCACTTAGTGAACCATGAACCAGCCAAAATTCATCACAAACTTTAGTTTGTCTGCCAGTTTGTGTCCATCCCAACTGGCCAGTACTGAAAGATGAATGTGCTACACTTGCTTAGGAAGTTAGTTATAACACCCCAGTGGTAGCTGGTGAGGTGGTTCACTGGCAGGAATCACTTTGGGGCAATTGAGACAGGGATAGTATGCCTTACCCTTTACAGTTGGGATTCAGGTGGCATCTCAGGATTGTGGAGCAGCGGCTGATTGGCTGGCAGCCAGTGGGTGTGGCTTAGATTCTTGATGCCAGACTGAAACTTGAGATGGCCTTGTTACCAAATATACTGAGGGCATCTCATGTGTGAACACAAGGTGGTGGGTGCAACCACAAAATGGCCACCATAGGAGGTGAAGCCAATAACACAGTAGTTGTTATGAGAGATTGAGCCACACACAAAGGATACTCAAGGGAATGAGACAAGAGGAATTATAAAAATATGTTGGGGATAAGTAGTGAAAAAGAGGCAAACTGATACTGTAGTGGTAGCTGCCACTGTAACAATATTATTCTAATATGCTCAGCCAATCAGATCTCAACTGGAAATGCTGCTGGGTAGGAGCCCTACCTGGCCACACCCACTTTCTAAAAACAATTGGCAGGCACTAGGAAAGGAAAGGACACTAAGTTGTGAACACCTGTCCTAGACTATAGCCTTATTTATGTCAAAAAATGTGGTATAATAGCCATCGTGCTAGGCTGGGTCTGCTTCTGGAATTTTCAAAGGTCCTATTGACCATAGCTCATTCCTTGATGAGTCAGCCATTCTTTCAGAGGGTCACATTCATTATGTTGAGTGGCTAGTTCCATCTTCACATTCTTTTTAGCATCCCAATTCCATTTTTGTTTGTAAAATCTGGCAGACCATCCTTGATCTGACAATGACAGTAGGGCTCCCTTCTAACCAAAATTGTAGGGAGTAATACCAATAGAAGAAGAAGAACTAGTAGTAATAGTAGAAATAGTAGCAGTAGTAGTAATAGTAGTAATAGTACATTGGGGAATTCACCTTAAACAGTGCTCATTCTGTTTAAGACCTGATAAAAGATTTACCGTCAGGTAGGCGATATAGAGTGTTGAAGGCAAAGACAAATAGATTCAAGGGCAGCTTCTATCCAAGTGCCGTGGTTAAGCTAAATGCAGGGTTATGAATGGTTATGTGTTTTTAGATGCATTTAAATGGTCTATGTATATGTCCTTTTGTGGGTGTTGATGTGTTGGTATGTTTGTGGAAGAGCACCTCATTTCGTTGCTCTCATTTTCTTGAGAACAATGACAATAAATTTATCTATCTAACATTCGTTTGGCGCTGTGAGAGAGTGCTGCAAGGGGGAGAAGGAGTTTCCAGTTTCCTTCCTTTCTGCTTTTTGCCAATGGAAATGGTGACAGGGGGCTATTCTTCCCTTTTCTCTGGCTTCATCTGTCCTTCCTAGGGCACACAAAGACAGAGAAAAGCCCCATTATCTTTTTTCCATTTGCAAAAAAGGGAAACTAGAGTTCTCCCAATATATGTATGAGTACAAATCCAGTCACGCACCCATGACCCAACACATGTCAGGCATATCATGTATTTGAGCCTTTAGACTGGTCACAATTCATTGGTTCCTTTGGTTTTGGTGAAATGTAGTCATAAATAACTGTAACAGTAATGAACAAAGTCTTGTAAAATGAGTATTGCCATCAAGTAAAACTGCTGTATTAAAGATATAAGTTTTGTCTTTGTACAAAACAGGGTTGATATTAAATATGTTCCATATAATGTTTATGTTTTTATTTTAGGAACAGAAGGAGCAGTGTTTGAACACTCTGTGGAGACCCCTCATATCAGAGCGGAGCCTTCCCAAGACCTCAAGTAGGTGTTTGAAGGACACTCTTTCAGTATTATTTTGCTAGCATGTAAAGTATGTAGCACCATCCGAAGATACAATCTGAGATGGATCTTCCCCATCTTCCCATTCTACATAGCAGTGACCCATGAGAGCCCAAAAAGAGACACTGAGGCTTGGGGACCAACATGAACTGGAAGCCCTAAGCTGGCTGCAGAGAAGAGAAAGATTTGATAAAACTGCTTCTCCAGCCTCTTATTTCAGTAAAGCTTCTTACATCTGAGGAAGGCTGCATATGGGAAGAAAGGATGCACAGGATCCAGCCCTGTGTAAAGAATCTAAATTAGCACTTAAACCTTTTCTTAAAAAATGTTGCCTGTATGTATAGAATAGTAGCACTGATAAATATGAAATTAATCAAGTAGTCCAACACACAGCTATCCAGCAGGAGGTAACCGGGAAAAAAACCAAAGGAAAAAAGCACAAAGGAAAAATGCCCAAAGAAAAAACCCCACTGACATAAATGCTCACAGGAAAAAAGCCCCCATGGAAACATGCCCACATGGAAAAAAGCCCATAGTGAAAGTAGCCCACATGGAAAAAAAGCCCCCATGGAAAAATATGTAAAGCACCATAGGTTTTTATCATTGTGGATAACCATTAATAATATTTTGTTGTTATTTTTGGATTAAAGTATGTCATATTCACATGCAACAAAAAGTGACCATTTTGTTATCAATGAACTTTATTAAGAAGGAAAAACAATAATAACAGAAATTAAACTCTACATAGAAATATATTTAAATAAAATTAAATAACTTTATTAATTTACAATTTGTCAAACTTTTTAATGTTAATACATTGCGGTACACCCAGTGACCATGACAAAAGACTAACCCTAATAGTAAAAGCAACAATTATTTAACAACAACAATAATAACTCAGATATAATTCTTCATTGCAAATTAGCCAATCTCTTTAAGTAACTAAGTTTATCTTCCACCTGCTCGTATTGCTGCACAGAAGTGGCAACCATGTCATGTAGTGCCTCATATTTTCTCTTTTTCACCTCTACGCGACCTGCCTGTGCATTAGGGGGGAAACTAAACCACAAACAAATGATCACCAGTGTTCCCTCTAAGCTAAGTTGGTTTGAGCTAGCTCACAGTTTTTTAGTTTCCAGCTCACACATTTTTGTCTTAGCTTAGCAAAAATGGCTTCACAGCCAACTAATTTATGCAATAGCTCACAACCTGACCCCAGAGCAAACTAATTTATGCAGTAGTTCACAACTTTAATGCCGGTAGCTCACAAAGAAGAATTTTTGCTCACAAGACACCAGAGCTTAGAGGAAGCATTGATGATCACATGCTTCATTGGCTAAGGAATTATTGCAGCAAAGATACCATATTAAGTAAACCAGAGGTCCCCAACCGCCAGACCTCGGACCCAGACAAAAGAGGTAGCACAGGAGAGGCAGCCTCAGAGCAAGGCAGAGCAGCCCCACTGCCCCTTTCTCCTGCCTGAGACCTGGGCAGACGAAAGAGACAGCACAGCCTCACTCAGAAGCTGCCTCTCCTTCTGGAGAAGCGAAAGGGCAGCGCAGCAGTGACCTTCCTGTCCCCCTCATTTAAAGACCCCTGCTGATCAGCTCACACCTCATTTACAGACCACCATGGGGGGCAGGGATGGGGAGGCAGCCTGGAGTGGCAAGAACCCCAGTGCTGCCCCCCCAAGTCCCTAGAAAAATTGTCTTCCCGAAAACCAGTCCTAGGTGCCAAAAAGGTTGGGAACCACTGAAGTAAGCCATGTGGAGCACACATTTCTCAAAATACATTCTAAAGAAGTACAAAAAAAGATACCTGGCTCCTTTGAAGATCTTTCTGCAGACATACTGGTTTTTATCCCACCCCCCCCCCCCCGCAAAAAAAACCCAAAACCTTTGGGTGAGAAACAGAATCTGAAAAACCATGCTTTACTAAATCAAATCCATGCTACTTCTAAATAAATTTCTCCCAAAATCTAATTCTCCCCCCTCAGCACAGTGAACTTACCTAAGTAAAAAGTCTTGCTTTCTTCAGGATCTGGATAGTAAATGGCCTGGGTTACACCAGGCTAATCCTTTTATATCTCTGGTCCCCAATTGTAGAGACTGGTGTGATCTAGCAGGGTTCTTCTTATGTTAATTATGATACCTTCCCCTTCTGCTTCCCCCCCTGCCTCCTTCTCCTGCTTCTCTTTCTTAAATAGCAGAGGTAGTTAAGGCCTCATAGATCTAAGAAGCTAAGCAGGACTGACTCTGGCAAGTATCTGGAAGGAAGAAATCAATAAACATAGTTGGAATTAATAAAAAAATGGTATAATGGAGAATTGATCCATGAGTATCTCGGGCTCCGGGGGGGCTGTTTTTTTGAGGTAGATGCACCAGATTTGCAGAATAGTATCCAGTGCCTCCCCCCCCCCCAAAATACCCTCCAAGTTTCAAAAGGATTGGACCAGGGGGTCCAATTCTTTGAGCCCCAAAAGAAGGTGCCCCTATCCTTCATTATTTCCTGTGGAGGGAAGGCATTTAAAAGGAGTGCTGTCCCTTTAGATGTGATAGCCAGAACTCCCTTTGGAGTTCAGTTGTGGTTGTCACAACCTTGCTCCTGGCTACACCTCCAAAGTTCCCAAATATTTCTTGAATTGGACTTTAACAACAAAATATTATTAATGGTTATCCACAATTATAAAAACCTATGGTGCTTTACATATTTTTCCATAGGAGCTTTTTTCCATGGGGGCTTTTTTCTATGTGGGCTACTTTCACTATGGTCTTTTTTCACTATGGTCTTTCACTGCTGTTCTTTTGAGGGGTTATAGAGTGTTTCGAGCCCGTCCCTGTGGCATCGGTCCCATCGTTGTGGGACCCAGGGGGCCGGCGCAGTGGCACGCCGAAGCAGCCTGTCACTAATAACACAGGTCGAGATGCAGGACAGGAACCCGGAAGTGACCGACAGGCTGCTTCAGCGTGCCACTGCGCCGGCCCCCTGGGCCCCACAACGATGGGACCGATGCCACAGGGACGGGCTTGAAACACTCTATAACCCCTCAAAAGAACAGCAGTCTAGCTCGCTTCCCCCGAGCCCTGCCGCCATAAGCCTCAAGGGGGCTCATTTTGCGGCATCTCCCAGCGGGAGGGTGGCACCCGCACGGGACACATATCAAATGAAAGAGGGGGTGCAGGGCTATCAGAAACAGCTGGCGGAGGGAGTCGGGAGACCACCCCACTGGGGGATCCACACCCCGAAAGTGATGAAGGTGGCGCAGATAGAGCCAACAGAGCAAACAGGACAAAATAAATAGGCTGCATTATGCAGCACAGTTGAGAAAGTGCCTTATCCCATATACTGATGAAGTAAATACAGGATCTGAGAACAAAATTGCACAAACACACAAACACAAAGCTCCCTTACACTGAATCAGTGCTTGGGTCCTCTAATGGTCCCGGTATAGCCAGCCCGGGAGGCAGGAATAGGGGGCCAGAACCGGGACATTCCCGGCTGCCCGGGACAGTCTGGCCACCCTAAGATCAAGTAATAGCAGCAAACAATGGGCTGCCCAGTCTCCCATGGTCTTTTACAGTTTTGATCAGAATAGGAAAATATTAATAGCATCCTCACTTCTATATCTGATCTTTTCTCTTAAAGAGGTCATTCTACAGCCTCCTGAAGTTGCTTGGTCCATTGTTGTATTTGAAATATCTTTCCTAATTCTTATTGTAAATCTGCCTTCTCAGAGGTTTGACCCATTGCTTCTTGATTGTGGAACTAGATAATATGTGGACAAGTTACATTCCCTTTTAACCTTTTTAAAAAAGAATTGATAAGAGTGTCAACTTCAGTTCTTTCACAAGACAAGGATTTTTTTTTATCAGTTTCTTTCTTGAGTTAGGGAAACATGCATGACAGGTCTTAAAATCTAGCAATGCCAAGTGGAAAAAAAATGCTTTTCTGAGTAGCATACTAATTGACTTTAACCTCTTTTTGTATCCAGTTTTGAACCCCCTGAAACCATGAAATTGTCATAAAAACAGGGAGTTGAACCATACCCAATTCCAAGGCCAAGGAAAGGCTTTTCTAAAGAAACAGGAATAATGTTGAATCTAAAATCTTTTAGTTGCTTTACCCCCTCCCCTTAAAAATACATAGTGGTAGTATAGTTTCAGAGGGCAGACATATTGGTCTGCAGTAGAATAGTTGGATTTGAGCCCAGTAGCATCTTAGAGACCAGTAAGATTTGGGGGGTACAAGTGGACAGTATTCAGGGCCATATAAAAAAAATTCCAGGGGGGCACCACTAATTAAATTAAATTAAATTATTTTAATTTAAACTCCTTACCCGGCCATCCCCAGGTCACAAGACACACCAGACTCTGTGTGTGTGTGTGCACGCACACACACACACACACACACACTTCTACTTTCCCTCAGGCAGCCCTGCCACAGCCTGCCAAATGCCACCCCCTCCAGCAGCCGGCTGACCTACACAGCTCAAGCTCTCCATCCCTCCCCTTCCCCTCCCTTCCCAGCAATGTCCCATGCTTCCTTCCTCTCCATTGCTGCTTCTCCTGCAGACTGGTGAGAGAGGAGGAGGAGGGGAGCTGCGGCGAGGGGGAGCCAGGCTGCGGCAAAGCGGGAGCCATGGCTTCAGTTAGGTGTTTAAAAATTAAAATGAAAGGGGGTTGGTTAGGGGGTGTTTCTCTCTGTGCCCCATCCTGGGTTATGACTCTGTTCTTCAGGCACTTAGGAAATTATTTTGAAGTCAAGGACTCCAGATGTGTGTGGAAAAGCTACATTTTCCTGTGAGTCATCTGCGGGGGGCGAGGGGAGAGATTGGTAGACAGTGTTGGGACTAATAGTCCTTGTGGTGTGAAAATAGAGGCTTGCCAGTCCACAGGATTGTCTAGCAAAACAAGGCCTCAAAGTGCAGGATTCTCGAACTGAGGGTGTGTGTGTGTGCACACACATGCATGGGTGAATGCCTGGAAGTCATGGTTGACTTCTGGCAACCCCTAGTGAGGCTTGGACATTTCATAGAGGTGGTTTGCTATTGCCTGCCTCTGCATCCCAGCCCTGGTGCTCCTTGGAGGTCTCCCATCTAAGTACTTGCCAGGGTCAACCCTGCTTAGCTTCCAAGATCTGATGAGAGCAGGCTTGATGAGATTATGAGTTTTTTTTTTTCAGAAAGTAATTTTTTATTCAGAATTCCAAAATTGCAATGAATATAAAACAATAAAAGTTAAATACATAGTATTCACTTGAGATTCATACTTATAATATAATTGAATTTTTAACAGATGAAAGGTTAGTGGGATGCCATTAATGAGAGATACTCCTCTTGTGTCACTGACGTGAAACAAGATACGTTCCATCGAAGGAAAGGTTCCCACTTTTGGCGTAGGTATGAATGAGTCCGAGTATCTACCTTACTTAGTTTATATTCAGTAATTTTATCCAGTAGGACATATTTCCACAATTTTAGCGCCCACATGCGAATTGAGGGTGGAGAGGATGACTGCCACTGAACAGCAATGGTATATTTAGCTCCAGTAAACATTATAGAAATTAAATCTCACCTGGGTTAAAAAAAAAAAAAGTAAAGATAGTCCCCTGTGCAAGCACCAGTCGTTTCCGACTCGGGGTGACTTTGCTTTCACTACGTTTTCACGGCAGACTTTTTACGGGGTGGTTTGCCATTGCCTTCCCCAGTCATCTGCACTTTCCCCCCAGCAAGCTGGGTACTCATTTCACCGACCTCAGAAGAATGGAAGGCTGAGTCAACCTGGAGTCGGCTACTCGAACCCAGCTTCCTCTGGGATCGAACTCAGGTTGTGAGCAGAGCTTAGGACTGCAGTGCTGCAGCTTTACCACTCTGCGCCACGGGACTCACCTGGGTTTAGAAACCACAAATTCTTCTAAAAAATTTAGAAGAAGTATTAGTGGAGAGCAGGGAACTACTAAACCTTTCAATTGTGTAATTTTTGATATGTTTCCAAAACTGGTCAATGACTGGACAAGACCATCAAGTGTGGAAAAAGGATCCTAATTGCCCACAGCCTTTCCAACATGCAGAGAATATGGAAGGAGACAAGTGAGCCAAACGTGCTGGAGTAAAGTACCACCCAGAAAGTACTTTATATGTTAAATATAAAAATAGGGACAATTATTTCCCTTTGTGTACTCTGTTGCAGTCATGCTTCCCCCCCACATAGCCAAGGCATCAATGTCTTTTAAAAATATGTTGCTTTGAGGAAATTGGAAATCTTATCAGTGAAATTCTAAGGTTCTGCTTTCCACTTCTTTTATTTCTATTGGGATAAAATTAAAATCACTAAAGTTTAATGGGGGAGACACTTCGGTGAGAAGGGCGGGATATAAGTCCATCAAATAAATAAATAAATAAATAAAATTAATATATCATATACATGCAGGGGACATTTTGTAGAAAAGTAGATGGTGGAGCTCATCCAGGGATTGTTATGCAGCTGCACCTACTATTCAATAGACGAGGAGATGGAACTCTCAGAAGGAGGAGGTGGAACTCTCAGAAAGGTTCAGGAGCTGCGCTCCTGTGAGCTCCCACTGAATCTGAGGCCTGCATACATGCATTACCTTATTCTACAGGACTCTACTGGTTTAAGGTATTCATTCAGCACCTAGCCAACAGAAGTATTCATGATAAAAAAAAAAAGTCTTATCTGAAATTAAATCCCTATAGGCTGTTAATCCCTCCTAGGTTTCGGGATATTGAGATTTTTTTTTTCCCTTTCTAAGCCAGGTTTAAACTCCCCTGCCAGTTGACCAGTCTTGTTCTGTTTGATATGGCACGATCTACACAGCTAAGTCTTTGCTGGCAAGCTTTTTCTGCCTCCCATCCTTTGTACAATA
Source organism: Heteronotia binoei (assembly GCF_032191835.1). NCBI lineage: Eukaryota > Metazoa > Chordata > Lepidosauria > Squamata > Gekkonidae > Heteronotia > Heteronotia binoei. Next base: position 30,280,302 of record NC_083231.1, on the reverse strand, counting down.
AGCTGATAAGCCCCATTACATCAAGTCCCCATCCCAACAAAACTCTAATTGAACCTGACTTTCATTAGCAGCAACAAGCTGGATAAAAAGAATCATGCCTTGGAATGAGTGAAATGAATTACATCTTAACAATTTAATCATCAGGTTCCCGTTGCCACCTTTTGTCATGAAGAGCACAGCTGAGAGAGCCGACCAGAGCAGATTATCAACATAAAATATTGGTTTTAAGTGATAATAATATGGTATGACACATTCAGAGGTGATATTTTTAATACACAATAAAGTCTGCTGTGGTTGTGTCGTATATGCTAGACTTACCTGCCTGAATCGATGCCCCCAATCACCTTCTTAATAAGGGGGGCAAATTGCTTTGTTGTTGTTCTGTACCTCTGGGGAGAACTTGAAGATCAAATTTAATAGCTTTCTTCCTTCTTTAGCATCAAGGCTACTGTACCGTTGACTATAAGCTAATCCTGAAAAGCCAACCCTGGGCATAATGAGATGAAAAATTGATCAAGCAGCAAGGAACCGCCAAAGATAGTAGGACCCCTTTTAAACTCTGATCTGTATCGAAGATAACACAAATTTTGCCTAATAGTTTCATGTTTTCTACAAAGCTGGGACTGCATGGCAACAGTAGGAGCCTTTCTCCAGAAAGACTGAATGCATAAGAAAGAGCACTAACATGGCAGGATACCTTTTCATTAAGAGCCTAAATTAGAAAGTAGTGATATATGATCCTTTCTTATTAAAAAAAAAAAAGATACTGAACTTTAATTTGAAGCTATGTTTATACAACCTACTAGAGGAAGGAGGGCAGCTGACAGGGCACTCATCAGCATTAATTATACACTTTTGTTGTCTCTGTGTGTGTGTTGTGGGGGGGGGCTTTTGAATGTTAACATGACTTATAGAAGCTATAGAAGCTTCTAGTTAGCAGCTTCTTCAGCACTGTGGCCTGAAGGAACACGGGAAAACGATTGGGTGGGTGGTTTGTTGGAACAGTCAGTGTCTGGTGTGCAAAGAAGAAGGAGGGTTCAGCAAGAAGACAATTAGACAGCACAGTGAGGTCAGCACCTTCTCTCCTTTTAAGTGTCATTCTGCCTTGGCCATTTCTGCACAGTCACCTACTCCAACTCAGGCCAGCAAAGTAATTCAGAGTTAGGAAATGATTCCCCACATGCTGTTGCGGGTGAAAGTTTTGGCCCACTTCTTATTGCTTTCCCCCCATGGTTTCCATACTCCTGTTTCCCCCAGTTTCCTGGTTTTGCCTGTGCTTTAAACTCACAGCTACAGATCTGGAATTCTTCTGTTCAGGGCAAGTATCCCCATACCGTTCCTCATCATCCTTTGTTTTTCATGCCCACCATTCCACGCCCTCGTGATGAGTGTCATGTGACGCAATGAGTGCCTTGTGATGCAACCACCCACAACACGTTTTTTGCACCTCCCTTTATAAAAAAAACCCAATGAAAACTGATCACATTACAATGCAATGAAGCCCCTTTTCATGCCTCTCTCTTCTAATGGTGGATTGCCCTATGTTGCTGCTGTCATGAAAAGTTCTTCCAGTGAAGTGTCATCCATAGAAACAGTTTGTATGTGTTGCTTCCAGAAACTGTGGCATTCACAAAACGTCCAGTGGTCATGTGCTTTTTTGACATTGCAGGCTTGTCTAGCTTGGGCCAGTGTTTCAGGATGCTAGTTTATGGGATTGCCCTGGGTGCTGGTAGTATATGAAAACATGCTTTTGCATTACAGACACTTCACAAAATATCAGCTACTAGGCAAAAATAGAAAATGACAGAACTACAGATGCATGCATATCACCTGATTTAATAATGACTGGTTGCTTAATGTGTGATTTGACTTCACAGGAAAGCATTTTGGTTGTGTTGATATAAAGAAATATGGGGAAAATCCATCTGTTATCTGTCATGCCCCATTCACACTTACTAGTAAGAGGACTTGGGGTCAGATGAGACACACACTGGCAGACAGGAAGATGATGAAGGCATCTGTTTCAGGTTGGACCAGTTACAGAACATCACCACACTGAATCGCATCCATTGGATTCTCTGATGCAGGAAGATCTTCGAGGCCTTCCCTGTCCCACCTCTCTTAAAGCAACATAAAGGATACCACTTTTATTTCAGATACAACAGATTTGTTTAATCTTTCACAGCCTTCCTGGTGGGGTCTGAATTTCTCAACCAATCTTTACTCTCCTTCACTTTTATTCTGTCCATTTTCCAGTTTGGTGTAGTGGTTAAGTGTGCGGACACTTATCTGGAAGAACCGGGTTTGATTCCCCCCTCCTCCACTTGCAGTTGCTGGAATGTCTTGAGTCAGATACAGACAGGGCAGCTTATGTGAGAGCTTTCTCAGTCCCACTCACCTCACAGAGTGTTGGGGAGGGACGGTGGCTCAGTGGTAGAGCATCTGCTTGGTAAGCAGAAGGTCCCAGGTTCAATCCCCGGCATCTCCAAAAAAGGGTCCAGGCAAATAGGTGTGAAAAAACCTCCGCTTGAGACCCTGGAGAGCCGCTGCCAGTCTGAGAAGACAATACTGACTTTGATGGACCAAGTGTCTGATTCAGTATAAGGCAGCTTCATATGTTCATATGTCTGTTGTGGGGGAAGAAGATAAAGGAGATTGTAAGCCGCCCTGAGACTGATTCAGAGAGAAGGGCGGGGTATAAATCTATAGTCTTCTTCTTTTTCAGTATTGCCATCAGTTTCTCTATGATTCTTCATTTTTCTTACATTATATAACGAAGGTACTTTTAAAGAATCTGAAATTTCATTTTGTCTTAATATTTCACTCCCATTTTGATAACAAACTGCCCTTATAATTTTGAAGCATAGTTGCTTTTCTCTTTTGCTATCTTGGCAGTCCTGTTAATATGAAAGTAGTCAATTATTTGCCATGGATCCTGCCAGCATAAAGAGAACTAACTATGCCAAAAGTAATAGCTTTCATTTTAATTATTATTCAGCTTTCAGATGTCTAGGTCCATGAGAGCTTTAATGATGAAAATGGCATACTCTTCAGGAAATAATATGAGGAGGTAACATAGAGGTGGTGACATATTTGGAGAAGTAACTTTCAGCTGGGATGCTATTTTCTGATTCTAGATATGAAAAATGCTCTGGATATGGCAAAATTTGGAGAGACAAAATAGTACAGGAGCTGAATATGAAGGCAGATATGCCACATACGAAAATACATCCCTGTCTCTAGACATCTTTTCATAAAACAAATAATTCCCCTGTGTAGATTTCTGTAGCCAAGTAAGAGGAATTTAATATTATTGTCACATGGGGGGAGAAGCCCAAAATACTTTGTTTACTGTTAGACAATCTTGAAAAAATTACAAACCAAACCTCTTTGATTAATCTCTGGTCAAGGGAACAGTTTCTACCTTTTCATATAAGTGTGTTCCCCTTCTCAGCTTCTAATCTCTTGCCAGAATCTTCTGCCTTATCTAATCAAAGTTCAAAAGATGTAAGGGTTCTATTCACCTATAACTGTATATATTTATTTGTTAGGATCATAGATCATCCAGGATTGACACACAGATGGAGTCAGCAGCACTATATATAATAAATTTTTAAAGCCACATATGCTGATTTTGGTAGTACAGTCATTAATAAATAGACTTAACCAGCTGCTTCCCTGTTAAACAATATTGAGGCACAAAATGTGACCATGTTAAAGGGTCTCTCATTACAACAATCTGAAAGGAGGAGGAAAATATAATATTTATCAGTTCTGCCTGGTAATTGTAATGATTGGAGTTATATATACAAAATGTCCCTATACAGAGGGCAATACAATAACATATGGTTGCGTTTGTCCAATAAGAATTATTTTGCTACTGTTTCTCATACAGCAATAGCCAGTAATGTTACTGACAATAGAAACAGAGTAAGACCTTGTTTTATAATTGACATTAATGGAGAAGCTAGTAGAAACAATACAATTAATATGTACGAAACCTTGAACCAAAATTTGTAAATAAACATTTCAGAAAAATCCACACTAATTGATCAAAAACCTTATCTTCATCTGTAGACAACACCAACAATTGTATGCAAATTCATTAAGCCTGAGAGATAATAATTAATCTTTTAACATTTTCTGAGGTATGGTTAAAAACTTGCTTGCACTCCTAAAATATATTTTCCTCTTAAAGGTATGCACACAACATGATATTTAGATATCCTGATTTGATAGTATTTTTTCTCATACTTGGGAACATTAACGATAGTTGTTGCTTTCAAGAATTCTAAAGGGTCTATAGCTCCTGGGTATGCACATGTTTTTAGTCCAGAATAGCCTAACTTTGTATGACACCACTCCAATTAAATGGATTTTCAATAGCTGGTGCCAGACATCCTACAGAACTGAAATGGGCTAGATGAACCAGTAACTTGACTTGGTATAAGACACCTTCAAACATTTATAAATGTTTATAGCATAGCCTTTGGTTAAAAGATTCTTGAAAATGTCTGACATAGAGGTGTAAATTTAACTAAATAATAGATAAAATTTCAAAATCTGCTTGGCTCTGATTTTTGATTTCTTAATTACATCTAGTGCTCTTTCCATCAAACGTAGATGTTCCAGTGATGACTTACACACCCTTTCAAATTTATCATTTTACTCTTTAAAAACTTGTTTGGAGAATTGCCAGGTGTAATTCTTTATAAAAATAATAAGCAAAAACTAATAAGAGTTGGTTTTGCAATGAAGTCTTAGCTCTCCCCTTGGACTTCTCTTCAGGTTGAAACCCAACCTGCCTGTGCTCTAAATAGCAATTCATGGGAAGGTCACACTTTTGGTTTCTGTCAAGCATGCTATTTCTACACCTCATTGAATTCTGATTTCTTCCTCTCTCCCTGACAACTATCTCTTCTTATGGCTGCATATCAAAGCTAAGACTTTCCTCTGGTTTCTCACCTCCCTTTCCCAACCCGGGGTAGCAAATGTAGGAATGCTGTAACTTTGATGATATAGAGAAAGGGTGCCTCCCCTGAACGGTTCTCATTCATTGCTTATCAACTGCAGTAAGAATGTATGAGACCCAGGGAAGTTTCAGCTGCAAGATAGTGCTTTGCATAGCTGTAACAGTTCACCCTTGTTATGTCTTGAAGCTATCTTTCCCATGCTCTTTGATGTAATCCTTAAAACACCATGCTATGAGCAACTCTGTATCACTTTCTAGGTGCTGCACCTTGAGCAACAATCGATTATCAATAAACTAAGACTTTGTATTCAACAATTGCTTGGTTACTTGAAATACTGATGCTTGACAGTTTCTTTCCTGGATTTTCCACTTGATATCTTAATATCTGGAGCCATAACAAACATCAAGGAATTTTTTTAAAAAAAAAACCCTCATTATAGCACACTTCTACTGCCCTGAAATTCAGAGTTCCTTGGAAAGCATACCCATGTGTTTCAACATAGGAACAGAAGAAAAAGTAATAAAGAAACACCTTCAAAAATAGCCCTTTGTATGCCCAAACCTATATTTTGTATTCATTTTCTATATTTAACTATTTTTGTTTTGCTTTTTAAATAAAGCTCAAGGTAGCTAACAACAAGGATTAATATATACAATGTTCAATTCAGTAGGTTAAAAATATATCAAAATACTAAACCTCAGGACATAAATACAGGGGAAGAATTTGGCTGCCAAAAACCAAAAAAAGCCAAAAGAGAGAGTTGGTGCAGCAACAAAAGAAGCACAGTTCCTAAAAGTTGCCAATTGGTGCAGCCACTATAAAACCTCTGATTTTTCGGCGCTATGGGGGCATGAAGTGCCTGAGTTTTTACAAAGAGAAACAGTCCTTAAAAAAATACAGACTGCAGGTGGTAAAGCACTTTAAATGCAGTGGAGCTGCATTTCAGTAACCAGTACTGTTATTGCAACAGAGAAGTAATCTGGTCATAAAGAACACCTTTACTACGCCATCTTGCTGAGGATTTGCTTCCCCCATGGCACAGAGTAAAGCTGCAGTACTGCAGTCCTAAGCTCTGATCATGACCTGAGTTCGATCCCGGTGGAAGCTGGTTTCAGGTAGCCGGCTCCAGGTTGACCCAGCCTTCCAATCTTCCGAGGTCGATAAAATGAGTACCCAGCTTGCTGTGGGGTGGGGGGGGGGAGTGTAGATGACTGGGGAAGGTAATGGCAAACCACTCCATAAAAAGTCTGCTGTGAAAACATTGTTAAAGCAACTTGACCCCAGAGTCGAAAACAACTGGTGCTTTACCTTTTCTTTTTCTTTTTGCCTTGTACAGGTTGCCAAGCATGGCGAAAGGTGCAAGCAAAAGGGCTCAAACGAGCGAATTAGTCCAGGACTAGCCCATTGTTTATGTACATGGTTTATGTATATTGTGGATTTGTCCCCAATTATATGCTGCTCCAGTTCCCTTTGATGAGAAAAACAGGGTACAAATACTTTAATTAATTAAATATCGACTTGCCTTTGTAAGTAAACAGATACCCATATTTTTCACTAACTGAAGCTGTTGTGTTGTCTTCAAGGACAACATCAGGTACATTACATTACGGTAATCAAGCCCTGGTTGCTATAGAATGGATGGATCACCATGGCCATATCAAGCAAGTTTGCTTCTTCTTGTTTTTGTGTTGCAGTTTTCCTGGAATACTCAAAAAGTTCATGATGGAAAAAATCCCTGTTTCTTTCTCTGTGGGTACCAGGCAAATAAGAAGAAATGTTTTCTTTTTTATTCCTTGGGCTCTGCTTCTTGATGTTCCAGAGAGTTCAGCAGAGTATCACTGGAACAAACTGAATAAATCCCAGTCAAGATAAAGGTGGAGGGATTTGTCCATCCTCAGCAAAAATAGCTTTCTCTCTTTAATGTGCCCCCCAATAAAATTCTGTTTGTTTTTTACACTTGACACATGGTGGCACTGTTGACTTATTCTTATGTAGTGAACTAATAATGTGGAAACTTTGTTGTTATTTTCAGTAGGGTTGTAAAAATCACTAATTTATTGGGAGGGTGGTATGATCAACTTCTGATAGCATCTGAAAGAGCATGTTTACTCATATTTTCATCCTTGACTTAAAATCTCATTTCTTAATTTTCAGTTATCCATTCTTTCTGAATGTATACCTTGTTAAATGAAACCTTCAAAATGATGCAGGAGGCTATCACAAATAGTTTGATATGTATCTGGATCCAGCACTGTTTGCAATTTATGGAGTACCCCAATGTTTCCTGAGCAGATACACAGGGATTTATTTACATTATTTATAGTCTTTCTTTCTCACTGGACTCATGGTGGATTACACAGAGTGAGTCAATACAATCAATAGGATGGGACATTCAGTAGACAAGTGTTGGGGTTGTAGAGCCAACCAAAAATCTTTAAAAAAAAAAAAACCTGAAGAATTGAATATGGAATCTTCCCAAATGGAATGGGATTCTCCCAAGACCCTGAACATAGCTGGCCCCAGTCAGCTATATAAATCCTATAAATAAAGCCCTATAAATCCTAGGGACCTTTTCATGGCTTAGCCATGAAGCCGGGAGACCAAAGCTTAAAAGCTGGGATAGCAGAATTGGAGAGAGGGGTAAAGGCTGTGGAGGTCTTTGAAAGTAACTGTAAGGAATTCCTTTTGGATTCAGACAGGAAGACAACCATTTCTTAACCAGTATTTTTGCAGAGATGAAGGAAAGGAAGGGTCATATTTTTGTGATGTTGGAAAGGGAGAACATTGCTTGAAACCAGACTAAATATGGGACTAAAGGAGAGAAAAGAATTAATACTAAAGCCAAAGCCCTGTTCTATAGGATGGACAGTGACATTGTCAGTGGGTGTACTAGTAGAAGACTACTTGCAAGGAAAGAGTTCAAATCAGCACAAAAACATCCAAGGCAGGCAAATGGAGATGTGGAACTGAATGGAACAAGTTCATGGGCAGGAGATAGGGTAAGTATCCAAGACAATCAAATCTTAATTCACCCCAATAGTTCAGCCTGATTGCTCAGCAGCACGAACACAAGTTGTGGTAAATACCATTTTCCTTAGTTGATCAGAGCCAGCTGAATGAAGGAAGGTGAGGATTTGAGTGCTGGTGCTCAGAGAGAGGACCTTTGGTGGCTACCTATGCATTAAGTGGTGGTAGTGCCTCACCTCTCTTTTCCTATCCATCTCACCCTTCTGTTCTCACTGGGGCAGTTTGCATCACCCCTATCTAGTTTCCTCAGGGCAGGCTGTATGTGTTGGGGATGGCTGAGAGGCTGGCAAGACCATTTTCATCACCAGCTGCCTGTTCAGTTCCAGGAAACTGAGAAATTGATTAATGCTTTCTTTCACAGTCCCTCAGTTTACCAGCTTGAACTCTTTCCTCTGCCTCTCCACTTCAGGACTGTAGAGCTGTTGACCTGATGTAATTTATACCTTCAAATTACTTGAGTGAAGACTTTTAATACAAAATATTTCATTTCTGGCTTTGTTATGAAAGTTACACCGATAAAAAAAATAAGAATGAAGAAATTGTAAGATTTGAATATAGGATTAAAGAAGTAACTGTAATTCCCAAACAATTTGTTAAAGGACTGGTTTCTCTAAAATGTCAGGGGAATAAGAACTGCTTTTTAAAAAAGATAGAGAGAACACTGCCGATTTAAAAATTCTGGTCCTAAGTTCGGTTTTGTAGGAATTAAGTCCCACTGAACTTATCTGGAACTTATTTCTGAGTAAACAAATAAATGTTTCTTTATTTCATTTTCAGTCCCTTCAATCATAGGTTGGTAAGATTACGGATAAAGTGAAAATAGAACAAATCAACAAAACAATAAAACTAAGACCCTTTAAAAATGTATGCAAGAAATCTAGCAACAGCTTGCAGCCAGCCCACCTCATTTGAAAACAACAGTTTCAAAGTAATATAATTACTAGAGCACTGAATGTCAAAATTGACAATGACAATGAGATCCCAATATATCACACCGAGTTTCAGTAAACAAAGGACGGTGTAACAGCACATGTGAGATAGTCTCTATTGCTCCAGATGCACAAGAATGGTTTCTTTCAGTCCAGGGAATGCCTTTAAACCTTCCTGTTTATTCAGCTGTTGGAAATGAGTTAAATCATGCCCAGCACTTTTTTGGTAGCAGAAACTAATTTGCATATTAGGCCAACGCCCTGATGTAGCCAATCCTCTAAGAGCTTACAGGGCTCTTAGTACAGGGCCTACTGTAAGCTCTAGGAAGACTGGCTATATCAGGGGTGTGTGCCCTAAAATGCAAATGAGTTCCTGCTCCAAAAAAGCCCTGATCATGCCAAAAGAATTTTGTGTTTGGGATTTTTTTTAATACAATACAGAATACAAAGGAGAACACTTCCTGTATGAATCAGTGAGTAATCTAGACTAATCATGTGACAAAATTGCTTCTGTTATTGCTTTCAGTAGGTGATCTGAATAGTAATTAAATAAATAAATTATCATCTAACAAAAATCCCAGTTCACACAATTTGCCAAATAAAGGAATTGCACTTGATGATAAAAATACATCTTGCCTCAGTCAATGTATTAGTTGCCTGGGGGTTCTAATAAGAATATTTTTAACCACATTTTAATAGTGTGTTTCCATGTGATTGACTATAAGGAAAACAGTCCAGCTTCTAATCTAATTACTGAGTTTTGTAATTCCCAATACGATTAGGATGAAGCTAGTTTACAGCCTCTCAAGATCTTTAGTTATTGCATAATTGTGCCCCATATAGGGTTGTAGGTAAGATCTTTGAATTGTATAATTTGAGCAATGCTGGAAAAGACTGGCCACCTTTTGTAAAATAAAATTTCTTTAAGGACATGGACAGAAACTGAAAGCTATTTATAATATATATATATTAGAAGACTTTTCCATATCATTAGAGCATCAAAATAGATGCCCAGTTATTGGTAAGAACGAATTTGTTCAAACCCCATTCCTTGCAATCTCTAAGGATGTCCTGTCTTCCTAGGTTCTCCGAACAGCAGTATTTTAGATTTGTTTTGACTTATACCAGGGGTGGCCAGTGGTAGCTCTTCAGATGTTTTTTTGCCTACAACTCCCATCAGCCCCAGCCATTGGCCATGCTGACTGGGGCTGATGGGAGTTGTAAGCAAAAAAAACATCTAGAGAGCTACCGTTAGCCACCCCTGACTTATACTAAGTCACTCTATTTCACAATAATGAATAAATTGTTAGATTTGGTTTCATAAGCCCTGCCTAGTCAATGATAACAGTAAAACATCAGCAACATAAAGCGTTATATTAATTTGATGTCCCCTGAATGATGAAGCCATTACATTCACTTTTGACAAAAAGGGACTCAGGTAATTTAAGCAGAGTGCAAAATGCAACCCTGCCACACTCCTTTTATCACAGGTATACTATCTGTTGAAAGACCTCTCGTTGGCCACTTGACCTGTAGAGTCATGCTAGTGCACAGTCATTGAATTAAATACAATAAACATTTTGAAATTGCATACTATTGTAGCTTGGCCTGCAACTTTTCTCTACTTATAGTATCAAATGCCAATTTTAAGTTAAAAAAAAGGCAGCATATAGTTATTTGTCTTTAAATATTTCTCAGCCAATTGTGACGAGATTATCCCATTATACATTATAGAACAGACCTTCCTGATGCCAAATTGTTCAGGCCCCAAAATATTACAATTGTCCATCTAAGACTTCAATTTGAGTTTCAGAAACATGTCATACAATTTATCCAGCATATAAAGTAAACTAACAGGTCTGTAATTTGTGGGATCTAAGTGGGATCTTATTTGTTGATGGGTACCACAATTAATGACTGCCAATCCAGGGATTTCACATCTTTGATCAAACACAGTGAGAAAAAAACCAGCCAGAAGTGAAGCCCACCAAGTGGGACTTCAGAGGAACAGTACAAAGAGAATGCCATCTGGACCTGCAGTCTTGCCAGGTTTTAGGTAATGAATCAGCCTAAGAACTTCATCCCATTTTTCTGTAACTGAGGCTAAGTTGTTTCAACTCAGAGATCTTAACACGGACCTCAATTCCTCCCACTATCACATAGAAAATAGTCCACCCAGATTTCTGCAGAGACTTCCTCTGTTGCCTATTTAAATCACTAAGAGTTTTCCAAAACAATTGGGGGTGTTTTGATTGGGTCAGTTATTCAATTTTAGCCACATAAATCTTGTGTGTCTTTGCTTTTCCACAAGCAATAAAGGTAAAAGGTAATAGTAGTCCACTGTGCAAGCACTAAGTCATTACTGACCCATGGGGTGTTGTTACATCATGAAGTTTTCTTGGCAGACTTTTTATAGGGTGGTTTGCCATTGCCTTCCCCGGTCGTCTACATTTTACCCCAAGCAAGCTGGGTATTCATTTTACCGACCTTGGAAGGATGGAGTCAACCTTGAGGTAGCTACCTGAACCTAGCTTCTGCTGGAATCGAACTTAAGTCATGAGCAGAGGTTGGATTGCAGTACTGCAGCATACCAATCTGCGCCATGAGGCTCTATTTCATAGCCTCCTGTAAACCCATTTCTGACAAATATAACCTGAGATATGATGGTGGGTACAGCAAGTTTTCATTTTTCAATAGTTCCTCTTGAGTTTTGATTCACTATCAAACCTTTCCATCTTTCCCATCCTTCTAACGGTTGGAACAAGTTCCAGATATAAAGTCTGAAATGCTCCCAATAATTTAGCCAGTAACTCACCTAAGTTTTGCCTGTTATGTGATTGATAATTTCTCTTTTGGTCTTATTTATACTTTTCTGATTCATCAGTTTCCTAGCTTTATCAGCAATATAGGTGTTCCAATTGTTATACCTGCAATATAATGGCATACCAATTTGATAAGTATTAGAATGCACTTTTAATTCAAATGTTATGGGAAGATGATCACTACAAAAGATTTCTATAATGGTGAATTTAGCTATTCTTGGAAGTAATTCACCTGCTACAAGAATATAGTCTAAAATACTGGCTCCTTGGGTGGAGATATAAAGTTAGCCATCTAATCAGATGGCATTAATTCCTTGTGGCCATTTAAAATTTCCAAATTAAATTTTGCTGTTAAATTCAACAAATAAGTGCTAGCAACATTGATGCCCCTATCAAAAGATATTCTACTTTTACGTAGTTTAGAGAAGACCAAGCCCTCTCCATACCTAGATTCCAGAAAATCTGTATTACTAGCTCTGAGTCTTGCATTCATATCACCCATGAGAATAATCTGTGTGGTTGGATATCTGATAACCAAATTTTCAACAGATTTATCAAAAGCTAGTCAGGATTTTGTAATAAAAACTAAGGCTTTTAAGCAAAGAACACACACATTAATTATCAAAGAAGTTTCACCTAATAACTAAGAAAGTTATTGCACTGTCATTTAAAAAAAATATCTGTTTGAATTATGTTTAAATTTAAATCCTTTCTCACCCAGGTTACAAGGCTACCCTTTGGGCATCCTCTGTTAGTCATGCTACAAGTGGCTTGTAGATTAAAAGCTTCAAGGTCGTCTAGTTTAATTGGGGTTTTAGCCCAAGTAGCTTGTAAACAAATGATGTGGAAATCCTTCAACATTTCTAACAGCTCCCAATCCCTGTTTACTGTGTCAACGGTGAATATTCCATGACAGTAATTTAATCATATTGTTCTGTAGTGGGATATGTCATTGTTCACAAGTAATTTTGTTTTCATCTGGGTCAATAACAACAATACTGGATCCATCAATGGCAGCTCAGACAAAATAGCATCCCCTTCTGAAGATAAGTGGGAACCAAATGATGATAATTTCCCCTCACTTGGTTGCTTATGAATTATTAGGGCAGATTCTCCTGTGATTGTAATTATTTTTGGCTCAATTGCTACATGAACAACTGTTATTTTGCTCTTGTGGTATTGCTATATTTTGTGAGCAATCTCTGAGATCCATCAGGCCCATGGTCACCTCTTGAAATTCTGAATTCAGAGCACAAATATAGTAAGATCATATTCCTCAGTTGAAATGCAAGTAAGTTTTGCCTTTAACTTTTCAAATCAAAGCATATATTTCTGCTGTGCTCCAGGAAGAAGTCTAAAAGATTCGAACAGCATTTCTTCATCTGCATCTTCCTGGGAGAAACTTCTTAGAACCATCCTGGGAGATGTCCTTAGAACCAACAAGTAGATTACTAGAGTGAGCTGTCTTGGACTCACTGCCCTCTTGCCCAAAAACACCTGCTGATCTTGCTTCCCTCATCTCTTCTTTTTTTCTAGAAATCTGAGGATTGACATTTTGATTCCTAAAAACCCTAGCAGGGTAAATACCAAAGTAAGACAACATTAGAGCTCTGCACATTAAAAGATTTGGAATCACAGAAGTTCTAAACATAAACATAACACTCTAAGTTCTAAACGTTTTCCTCAAAACTATATGTTCCATGAGATTAATTCTGTACATATGTAACTGTAGTAATTTGACCAGATGAGACTTAACCTGGTACCTAACTCCCCAGGCTGGAAATATACCTCTATAACGTATAATTGCTATGTTGACCAGCTAAGCTGGAATGGATACTTATAGGCCTCCATGGAATGAAATATCAGTTTTGATTCTAAACCTAGGGAAGAAAAATCCTTTCTTTGGTACGCCATTGTGTTTCTAGTGGCTCTTCATTTTATACTGGTTCCATTTTTGTGAGTTTTTAATCCCCACTCTGAATGGCTAATTTTGAATTTTCCCCCAAATCTCCAGTTTCATAAAATCTTGTTCACAGTATCTGCAGTTAGGAGGGTCCAAGAAGCTCACAAGGCTACTATTATCTTGTCCAGAAGAAATTTAATTTCCACCATGATTATCCAGTTGTTGCTCCTCTTGAAGAGTCTCTCTTAACAGTCTCAACATCTCATATTTGTTCTTAAGAGGAGTGTCATGCAATGGAAAATTGAATCTTAAGAAGTAACTATTCAGTCCTAATTGTTTAAGGGAAGGTAGCTCATAAGTTGAACAATGATTTAATTTCTTCTTTGATGGCACCATTGTTTGTACTGTATATATCCACAGAAACACAACTGGTTCAAGTGCTATTCAATATTATTTCTGAGTAAATATACTGATCATCTTATATGAAGGAAGTAGCATTGCAGGAATATAATAGGGTATATCATTGCCAGGCCTCGGATTTAGTGGGAGCTCACAGGAGCACAGCTCCTGAACCCTTCTGAAAGTTCCACCTCCTTGTCCATTGAATAGTCGTGCAGCTGCATAACAATTCCTGGATGAGCTCCACCACCTATTTTTCTACAAAACGACCCCTGATCATTGCTATGTTCAGGCCTCAGATTCAGTGGGAGCTCACAGGAGCACAGCTCCTGCACCTTTCTGAAAGTTCCACCTCCTTCTTCTGAGAGTTCCACCTCCTTGTCCATTGAATAGTATGTGCAGCTGCATAACAATCCCTGGATGAGCTCCACCACCTATTTTTCTACAAAATGACCTCTGGCTATGTTTAATGAGTTACGCGAGAATGCAGTTATATTTTGACTTTGATGTAATTCTGGAAGAACAAAGATAAATCAATGCAGAACAGCACCAGTGTGGAAGCAATCATCTGCATACCTCAGTACCTCATTTGGAATATTGTGTGCCATTCAGGTCACCATTTCTCGGAAAGGACATTGCATGGTTGGAAAAGTGGAGTAGAGAGCAACCGATATGATTAAAGTGGCTGGAGCATTGTTCATGTGAAGAAAGAGTCTGTAACTTTTCAGTTTAGAAAATGATGAGGGAGGGAAGGTGGGGTGATTATAAAATTGTGCACATGGTAAAGAGAGTAGACAAAGAGAACCTTTTTTCTCCCAAAAAGCTAGAACTTGGGGGCATCACTGAAGATTCAGGACAGACAAAAAATTTGTTACTCAGCAAGTGATTAAAATATGGAATTCACTGTCAAAGGATGTTAGTAATAACCATAGGCAGAGACAATAGATGTAGGTTTATGGAGCGTTGCGCCAGCCAGGCCGGCGTGGAGGCAAGGCGTGGCCACGGGCTGGAGTCTGCAGAGTGACCGGAGAGAACGAGGGGCCGTGGGCTGGAGTGCACGGAGTGGCCGGTGAGAATGAGGGGCACCGTGCATGGCGGCGAGAGGTAAACGGCGACGAAGGCAAGGCGCAACTCGACTGGCTCGCTGCAGACGGAGCCGACGGAAGCTGTGGGGGCGACGCGATTGTGATTGCTGCCAGGGCATGAATGAAGCCGACAGCCAGATGTCCCGTGACCAGGAGGCCCTGTACGGGGCGAACGGTGCATGGAGACCTGGTGAGCCGGGTGTAGGGGGCTATACTACACCCCGAGGCAGCGACAGCAGAGCCAGAACCCCTTCCGATCAGGACCCACAAGGGCTCAACCCGGGCTGCTGGGAGGATACAGGGGAAGTCTTAACTCTCCTGAGTCGCCGAGCCGCTGGAGTATACTGGGCCCTGGACAACAGACTGCGATAGCAGAAACTCCAGTCAGAAGCTGAAGACATTTAGGGGCACTAGCACTTTAAGAACTGCAGGATCACTACCCAAACTGATAGTTTTGACTCCCACTTCCCACTGAGATAAATTTATATTGCCGGCAACTAAGAGATTAGATATTGTTTAATTAGTTATTTAATTAGTGATATTATTAATTGCTTAGTTTTGAGAGTTTATCTATTTATTTATTGGCAGATTATTTGAGGGGTTGTAATGGGGGGGGATATATTTATTAATATGCTATGGATGAATTAAAGTTTTTAGCTAATCAATTTGAGGAGGCTTAGGGTTGGGGCTTAAATTTAAGTAACTATGGATTAAATTAATAGAGGACCAGGCAATTTGGAACTGTGAAGTAGAGGAGGGTGAGGGGGGTTAAGTTTGGATACGATAACTGGGGAGCAAGCCAACTTGACATTGGTGAAGGATCGGGTACAGAGTGGATGTCTGGCCTAGGGATCCCAGTGCTCATGGGGAGGGGAAGGTATGACGGTGGGAGCAGACGGAGTTATATGGGAAGGAGGTGGAGACAAAACAGCGCTCGGCCCTCTTCCGGTCTGCGTCCCATCCCGACGGTGGCAGGTAGTGGGGCAAAGAGGGAAAGCCTGTCTCCGTCATTGGTGTTATGTAATGCCAGGTCCATAAATAATAAGACCTCAATCCTTAGGGAATACCTGCTTAAGCAGGATATGGACCTGGCTTGCGTAACCAAGACCTGGGTGTGGGATGGAGAGACGGTGGCTCTCTCCCAGATGGCGCCCCCAGGTTACTCGGTCTTTCACCAATCACGGACAACCTGGCGGGTGGAGGGGTGGCGCTATTCATACGGGAGGGTTACTCCTTCAGGGCTCTCCCGGCCCCAACGATCGATGGCCTGAAATGTGCCGGTCTGACGTGGGAAGTGGGGAAGGGGTTGGTGATTTGGCTGGTGTACCGTCCGCCTAATGCACCAGCCAGCGCCTTACCAGCCCTGATGGAGGCCGTGGCAAGCTGGGCGTTGGAGTTCCCAAGGCTTATGGTCTTGGGCGATTTCAACGTCCATGCGGATGACATGGCCTCCAATCAGGTGCTGGACCTAGTGTCTTCCATGGCGACACTGGGACTCTCCCAATTTGTTACCACCCCCACGCATCAGGCCGGGCACATGTTAGACTTGATCTTTGCATCCGGGATTCTGGTGGACGGTATTGCAGCAGAAGCGGTGCCATGGTCGGATCACCTAGCCCTCAAGGCTCATGTGGGTGCGCCGCCTCAACCCTGTATGGGCGGTGAGCCTATTTTGGCTCACCCACAGAGTCTGATGGACCCTGAGCGGTTCCAAAGGGCTCTACAGGACCCCTGGCCCCCTAGCGATTCACTTGATGACCTGGTAGAGACCAGGCACAACAAGCTATCCAGGGCCATCAACGAGATCGCACCCCGGCGTCCTCTGCGCCCCCGAAATAGGCTGGCTCCATGGTACACCTTGGAGCTACGCCAATTGAAACAGGGACTCAGACGACTAGAAAGGCGGTGGAGGCATACTCGTGACGAAGCGACGAGAACATCCTACAGAACGTTTGTGAAGTCTTATGAGATGGCAGTCAAAGCCGCAAAGAAAGATTACTTTACGGCTAGGATTGCATCTGCAATTTCGCGCCTGGCACAATTATTTAAGATAATTGAGAATTTGACTACTCTGCCTCAAGGCAGACCAAACATGAGAGAATTGGAAATAGGCTGTGAGGCTTTTGCGAAATTTTTTGCAGATAAAATCTCGTCGCTCCGCCAGGACCTTCCTGCCACATTGGATGCAGTACAAGAACCCAGGGCTCCGTGCCTGTCTTCTGATGTTACCTTGGATCACTTCGACGCACTTAGCCTAGGGGAAGTCGACGGAATTCTCTCAACTGTACGCCGTACAACTTGCGATCTTGACCCATGCACCTCCTGGCTAATTAAATCTTGCCAGAGGGAGCTTAGATATCCTGTACGGGATATCATAAATAGATCCCTCTTGGAAGGGCAATTTCCAACATCCTTGAAAGAGGCTATGGTCCGCCCTCTCTTAAAAAAGAGTACAGCAGATCTGGTCGAATTGGCGAACTACCGACCGGTCTCGAACTTACCATTTTTAGATAAGGTTATTGAGAGGGCAGTGGCGCTACAGTTGCAGAGTTCCGCCTTAGACTCCCACCAGTCCGGCTTTCGTCCACGCCATGGGACGGAGACAGTGCTGGTCGCCTTGGTGGATGACCTCCAGCGGCATCTGGATCGAGGCGGCGTGGCGGTGCTGATCTTGTTGGACCTGTCGGCCGCGTTCAACATGGTCGATCATCGGCTACTGGCCTGCCTGCTCGCCGACGCAGGGATTAAGGGGTTGGCCTTACAGTGGCTTTCCTCCTTCCTTGATGGACGGGGACAAAGGGTGGCAATTGGGGGAGAGCTGTCCCGGAGGCACCCACTAGTGTGTGGGGTGCCACAAGGGGCAGTTCTCTCTCCGATGTTGTTCAACATCTACATGCGCCCCCTTGCCCAGATTGCTTGGAGGTTTGGGCTTGGGTGCCATCAATATGCAGATGACTCCCAGCTCTATCTACTAATGGACAGCCGACCTGACTGCGTCCCAGAAAACCTGGACCTAGCACTGCAGGCCATGGCAGGTTGGCTCAGGCTGAGCAGGCTGAAGTTGAATCCAACGAAGACAGAGGTCCTTTGCTTGGGCCGCGGTGCCCTGGGAAGGGAAATCCCCTTGCCAGTCTTTGACGGTGTGCTGCTGAAAGCAGCCCATAGGGTCAAGACCTTGGGGGTTCTTCTGGAGCCTTCATTATCAATGGAGGCACAGATAGCGACCACTGCCAAGTCCGCGTTTTTTCATCTTCAACGGGCAAGCAGTTGGCCCCCTTCCTGGAGCGCCAGGACCTAGCAACGATGATCCATGCTACGGTCACCTCGAGACTGGATTACTGCAACGCCCTCTACATGGGGCTGCCCTTGTGCCGAACTCAGCGACTGCAGCTGGTGCAGAACGCGGTGGCTAGGCTGCTGTTGGGGCTCCCAAGATGGGAGCACATACAGCCGGGGCTGCGCGGACTGCACTGGCTGCCAGTGGTATACCAAGTTCGTTACAAAGTGCTGGCCATTACCTTTAAAGCCCTTTATGGCCGAGGACCTGTCTACCTGAGGGACCGTCTCTCCCCATATGAGCCCCAGAGAGCGCTGAGGTCAGCTGGAAAGAACCAGCTGAATATCCCTGGGCCAAGGGAGGCCAGATTGAAGACAACCCGGGATCGGGCCTTCTCCATTGTAGCTCCACTGCTGTGGAATCAACTTCCAGAAGAGGTGCGGGCCCTACGATGTTTAGATCAATTCCGCAGGGCCTGTAAGACCTACCTCTTCAAAATAGCCTTCAACTAATGACAAGCTAAGAAAGTGCCACTGGATGTTTTTAGCTACTGAACCTTACTGAAGATTTAATGTTTATAGCACCATAATGTTAATTTTAATATAACTTGTAAATTGTTTTAATGATGATTTTATAAGTATAACTGGTGATGTATATTGTATTTTTATGTTGTGAGCCGCCCTGAGCCTTCCCTGGCAGGGAGGGCGGGATATAAATAAAAAGTATTATTATTATTATTATAAGCCTATCAGCAGCTACTAGCCATAGTGACTGAAGGGACCATCCACTTACAAAGACAGTAAACCACTGAACACCAGTGCCAAGCAGCCTTGGCCTCTATACCCTACTGTTGGCTATATGAAGAAACTGGTTGGTCAGTGTGTGAGATAGGTTGCTGAAGTAGATGGGCCACTAGTCTGATCCAGCAGGGCTCTTCTTATGTTCTTATTTTCTCAATGAGAACTCTAGTTTGATTGCCTTTTGTAGCTGCTCCTCACTTGAGATTAAACTGTGGGGGTCTTTTCCCTGACCACATTCTCAAAATTCTATAAAAGTCATGGCATTTAATTTGCCTTCTGTTTTTGATATCTAATGTGGCCAATATTATGGCATGTAACATTAAAATGCTTTTAAATGAGTAAAAATGGGCCATTAGCCAAAGAAATAGATAGGATGGAAATATTTCTTTTTTAAAAAAAAATACATATATTCCCAGTGAGATATATATCTCTGAATCAGAAGCCATCTGTCTGCCTCCTGAGCCTGAAACAGGAGTTCCCAGTTGTGAATTCACCCACTCTGAAAGGTCACAGTGCTTTATCAGTTGTGCTCTCTCAACAGGCAACATGAGTCCTCCTTCACAGCTAGTCTTCTAGTAAGTTTCATATTGTGCTGTGTATAAACCAAGTGCAATCCAGACAAAGTTGTGCTTTCAGGTCTCATTGATTTCAATAAAGAATAAAACACCTTCCTAAATCTCTGCGACTAAATCAATAGGACTAAAATGTGATTAATTTTGGCTAGATCGGGCCCATCATTTTCACTTACAGATTCAACTTATTGGTGATGGTCTCAAACCCCATAGACAATATTTTCGCTTGAGCAGGTTATCTTACCTGTTCAGATAGAACCATTTTTCACTGCAGTGTTTTTCTCATACAGTGCTGGGTCTATCCATTGTGTAAGAGATTTATTTGAAAATAAATAAATAAAAGGGTGGGGGATACTGTGCTCTCATTCTCCAGTGGTCCCAGTAGTGTGTCAGTCCTGACATATGGGAATATAGCTCCTCCTCTCCGTAGGCAGGGCCAGCAAGCAAGTTCCTTCAAGGAAGGGGTGCTATTCCCCTTAACTTTCAGTTTTGCTTGGCCCTGCCTCCAGAGCAGGATGTGCCAGCTGAGCTTCGACTCAACTTTGCAAAAAAAACCAAAATAAAAATAATAATAATAAGACCGCAGAAGCGACAAGGAAAGGGACGGGGAAGCTTACCCCCTTCCCTTGGCACCTGAAGCTTCCTGGAGTCTGGCAGAAGCCGGGAGACCTAGGAACATGGCTGCAGTTTTCCCCACGCCTCCCTGAACATGGCGGCGAGCGGCAGAGACTGCAGACGACCGGGGTGGAGACAGCAGCACACGTGTCGGTGGCCCCGCGGACATGCCGAGCCTCTGTCCAGACCCGGCAGCACTCACAGGGCGGACAGGATGGCGACAAACTCCTCCTCCTTCCTGAGGAACAGGTAGAGTCCCAGAGACCCATGGAATGGGAGTTTTGGTGGAGGAGGAAGTTCAGGAATGGGGGAAAGTAGGGCGGCCTATGCAAGGTTGCCTGAGGGAGGACTTAATGAATAGTCTGCCCCCCCCAATGCTTCCTCTCGCTGGCATAACTGAGCCTGCTGTTGTGATTGCACATCCCCAATTGAAGATTAGGCAGGAAGAAATAATATATGAGAGAACAGGAGGCTATGACAGAATAATTGAAATTCATTTAGGAGAGTGGGTGCAAAAGAGGTCCCTCAGCTGTTGCAATAGGAGTGGTGGATGTCAGAGGTAGTTAAATTGAATACCAGCCTCATACTAGAAGCCTTTTCCTTTAATGCCATTGTCTGTCCTCTTTGTTTTCTGTTATGTCTGTTTCTTTTTCTCTATGTTCTACCCTTACATCCCATGCCCTTGGGTAACATTGGAGCTACATAGCTAATGGGCTTTTGAAAATAAAGTGTTGAATCTGTGATTTTTACTGCTCAGTGGCTTGACAGGAAGACAACACCCACACTGGACACCAGACTTCAGAATGTAGCTAGGTTGAATGAAATAACAGAAAAATGCTAAAATCATATTGATATTTATTTGCTTTTATTCGATATTTATTTCTCAATGGATTTTCATGTTACTAAAAAAAAGGTCACTAACAAAAAATGTTTATTTCAATATTTATAGCCTCTCTTTCTCACCATTGTGAACCCAAATCATTTCTAATATCCATATCCTTTCCTCAGCTTTATTGTTACTCATGGAAATAGGTTTGGCTGAGAGTGATAGTTCTAGGGTCACTCACTCACTCCCATGATAGAACAGGAATTCAACCCTGCATGTCTTGGATCCTAGTCCACCATTGAAAACTACACTGGCTTCCCCCAAAGTCTGTCCAAAACAAGATATTCTCTAGATGAATATATACAACTCATAGTGAAGATTTTAATACATAGCAGTCCTTGATAGGTAAACTCCCTCTGATCTCACTATAAATTCTCTTTTATCCAATTAAAATGATTTACTTTGAAAAATATTCATTGGATGTTTTAAAGTAAGTTGCTGTAATTCATTTTCCCATCTGTATTGAGTTATCTCAGAAATTTCAACCCTGATTTCACCAGACTCTCTCCCCTATATCTTGAATACAATATTTTGTTAATTTTGAACTTCAAAACATCTCAAATGCTATTTTCAGTTGTATATATTAAAGGGGGCTCCCATGCCTTCCCTGGTCTGAGTTCCTGGTCTGAGCAAACAGCCAAAATATTATATTCTAAGGGAAGAGACAGCCACAATTCTTCAGCGAAGAAGAAAACAGACAACTAGGACAGCTCAGTCACAAAAGGAAAAGAAAAATGGAGGGAAAATCTTGCCTCTGAGGGAGGGAAGTGGATGGGGCATCATAACATGTTTTTAATCTTGAAAGTGAATTTTTCATAGCTCAGTTATGGGTTTCCAATGCCATTGAAGTTTTATTTTTCCAGTGTTCTGGGGAAAAGATTTTATCTATGCTGTCAGGTCAGGTATACTGTATGTCATCTTTTTGCTGTTTTTTTCCTCTCCCCTCCCCTTTACTCTCAGGCTTGAATCACCAACTAGATCATTGATAATGGAAGCTCCCAGAGGAATACAAGTGAGTGCAGCTGTAGGGGACATAAAGGCCACCTGTAGGAAAGAATTACACTTGCAATCCACAGAAGGGGAGGTAAGTCTGATCTGATATGTGACACAACCAGAAAACCTACAGGTATGGAGAATGAAACTGAAAATTGAGCTTCTGTGTCAGTCACAGCAAAGGAACATGTCTGCTCAGACTGAAAATCAGTTTCAAATCCTTGTTTTTCAACTATTGAATATAATTTTATTTATTTGGCAGAGAAGCATCACATTCCCAAGTACTTGAACCTGGAAGTATGTATTATATTGTTTGAGGACCAATAGTGGTTAACCTATTAACTCAGGGGCAATTTATGGGAAACAAGACGAGAGAAAGAAAAACTTTTGACACAGCTGATCGTGATCTTGCTGGTTCAATTTACATGCAACAGTTTGATTTCATCTTCTCCTTTATGAGGCTTAAATCCATTCCCTGCTCTTGTTACAGACTACCAGCTCTCTCACCCATGTTTTTCTTGGAGATTCTCTGTCCCACAAGAACAGCTTTTCAGGAAGTTTACTTACTGCCTTTGGAAAAGACCACACACACAGCACTCAGGGTTAAATAGTTGTGGTTCTGTTGGAATTAATTTTTTTAAAGCTTGTTTTAACTGTGAATTAATTGGGTTTTTTATTGTAAACTCGTTCTGAAGTTGTTTTGGCTGAAAGCCTAGAAGTTTAGTAAACAAGCTAGAAAGTGTAGAGAATTGTGGAAGGAGGGAATGATTGGGAAATCCAAGCAAATATATTCCATTACCCAAATCTCTTCCTCTGGTATGATATAAGCATAGTCCAGGGAGTTGGGAGGAGCAAGGACGTGGGTGGATGCCATCAGTTCTGGGAAGAATCTGGAAACAATGTCATGCCTGGCAAGAAAATAAAACCATAAAGTTTCTATAGTGAAACCTTAAATGTTTCCAGCAATCCCTAATGAGGCATAATTGTGCTTCTGGATTTTTCTCAGAAGTGATAAAATGCCATTGCAACAACAACAAATTTTTTTTAGTTTATTTTTCTCCTGCTAGCCAACAGTGGCAGTGGACCATAGGGAGCTGCCAGCAGGACCTCTCATGTCATAGCAGGAGACCTAGTAACCCTCTGTCCTTGACTCTTAACATTATGTACCTCTTAAGGCTTGCTCAGTCCTCCAGGCCATTTGGGAGTGCTATTTCTTTTTCTGGCAGTTAATTTACAAAGTCCATATTTTTTTTCAAGATCTCTAGAAAGTCTTCTGTGTAAAACCACTATTTTTTTCTGACCTCGACCTGCTTTTCCCACTTTACTGCTAATTGGTATTAAGGCCACCAAACAGAGAAAACCAATCCTGATCCAGGAACTTTTGGCTTTCATATTGAGGACCCCTTTCCAGTCATATAATCTAGCCCCTCTACATCAACCACATCATATGTTACAGAAAACTGACCATATTGATTTTGTAACTTCCCCCAGTCCATTGCCAGTCCATCCGGCAATCCAGTGGACTGAGTTCAGTTTGGTGGGTCACAAATCATTGCAGGCCTGACATAATATTAATTGATATATCATCATTAAGTTAGTACTGGAAAAGGCATAAATGGTTATTTTCCTAGCTGGGCTTAATAATCAGGGCATGTTTAGAAAGAGTGATAGCAAATCCGTACTGCCACAATGTATTGTCAGTTGTATAGTTCCTTTTCATTATCAGAGCAATTCTGAAACTGCATTATGTTGATGCATGTTTAATGTACAAATAGAATTGCAACATTAATGATGAAAAATGCATTTGCTTTTTCTTCTCCAATTAGGGCTGATAAGTGGGCCACAATTAATCAATATCACCAAAGACCAGAGTGCTCAAACATATGTCTTATGTAGCACTTTTCATTTTCAAAGTATTTCACCAACTTTGATGTAATTCTACACTGTGCTGCAGCCTCCAGCTTTATATCAATATTTAACCATCAGCCCAAACCATGAGTTGCATCCCAATAAAGACAACTTAGATTGTAAAAAGGAAGGCTTGGTTGCCAGCCATTGTACCACCATGGGATCCCATTGTTTTCTGCTCACATGAAAACAAAAATTTACAGCAGAATGTCCTTCGGTAGAAATCATTATTATTATATTTAGTATAAAGCTGTAAATTCTGAAGCAAAAGTTTATTTGTTTTTAAAAGTAAAACCTGCAATGCTGCTTTGACCCCAAAGAAACTGTTGTTATCAATCTAAGGACCATAAAAATGCCTTTGTTAAAGTTTCTGTTCCTACTGAATACTTGTACCAAGGTTTCTAAGTGAAAGCAGCTGACTAGTGGTGTCCATCCATAGGAAACTGCAAATTCCAGTGGGTCCATCTGCACTTTCAGAAGTTAGTTGGTTGGTTAGTTAGTTAGTTATTGCATTTATATCCTGCCCTCCCGTAGCGGGCTCAGGGCGGCTAACAATTGACAAAACATAATATTAAGAACAAGATACAATAAAATTATTAAAACAATTTAGCAGTTCAAAACAATTTAAAAATACAGTATAATTTCCAATACAGTCACTAGGATCCAAATGGCGGGTTTTAGTTCTTTTTGAGCGCTGCATCTGACAATGTTATAAAATAATTCTTTGGTGCTTAAATTTATACTGGGGTGGTTCCAGTGTCAATGCTGCAGGGTGGTGAGATGGTGGTCGCCTCCCCATTATCTATTAAATGCTCGTTTAAATCATTCTGTCTTACAGGCCCTGCAGAATTGTTCCAAGTCCCACAGAGCCCTGATGTTTTCAGGGAGGGCATTCCACATGGCAGGTGCTGCCACTGAAAAAACTCTTACTTGAGTGGTGGACAGCCATGCTTCTTTTGGCCCAGGGATCGGAAGGAGATTTTTGTTTGATTAAGGACCACCCCCTCCAAGCCAAGTGGATATCCTATTTTTTCAGGTTATCTGCGGAACCCCTAGAAAGTACATTATATCACAGCATTGATTTAATCTTTGATAAAATGTGGCTGTACTCCTCAGAACAGGAAGATGATCATTACTCTACAGCAAAGCATATTCAGCCTATCCTTACATTGAGAAAATTAGTTTCCCAGTTTGAGTCCTTGAGTGTAAATAGCTAGGCAGTTTCTGTATTCTCAGGGTTTCATTTTGAAATGCATCCAAATGGGGTTTAAAAGGGGGTGGGGAAGGTGATCAGAAGACTGTGATTTAGGGAACTGAGGTTCTGGAATGCCAGCACATGCAGAAAAAAACTGAAAATATTTTAAGAACATTCCCAGTTTTTATTTTTCTTGACATCATATCTACATAGTTAATGTATGTATTCTGGCATCTCAGCTGCAAATATTTACAATGACCCATATGCTTGTAGGACAAGCTGCCTTGATGGGAGAAAAGACAAAACAGGAAATAAAACTTGCTACATCTGTTAATTAATATCAATTTATTCCTACATAAAATGCCAAAGCTACATATTCTTTGACCGGGAGAATGATTATAGGAGCCATTCTGGCATTGAATATGGAAGAGGGCTCTGGCCACTGCTTATGTTTTAGATGTTTAAGCCCTACATGCTCGGGTTGCCAACTCTGGGTTGGAGATTTCCTGGAGATTTGAGGGTAGTGTATGGGAAGGACAGGGTTTGTGGAAGGGAGGGATTTCAGCAGGATATAAGGCCAAAGTGTCCTCCTCCAAAGCAGCTATTTTCTCCAGTGAAACTGATCTTTGGTGGTGGATCTCCAGGACCTACCTGGAGGTTGGCAACCCTACAATATGTTCATTAAACTAATTTCCCATATTGTGACCTAAGACTACACTCCCCCCCCCCCCTTTTCTTTTTCTCCTAGATATTTTTAAATGCGAACTCAATCCGACTAGGGAATCTGCCAGTGGGTTCATTTTCCTCTCCCTCGTCGCCAAGCTCGTCAACTACTCGCCAGACTATCTATGAGCTCTGTGTTTGTCCCAATGGTAAACTTTACCTTTCCCCAGCAGGAGCAGGCTCCACCTGTCAGTCCAGTAGCAACATCTGCTTGTGGAGCTGAAAAGACTCCAGATCCCTCCTCGCACCAGAATAGCCTTTTTGTTACTGTCCCTCTGCTTCACAGTTCTGCTTGGTTTCCCGCGTTAAATCATGACGTTCCAAACCACCCACAGAGCAACCTCTTCCAGCGTAAGCAGGAATACAATGCGGCCTTCTTGTCTGGCTTATGAACATTAGAGATGGAAGAAAGAAGAGAGAATAACATGGTTGCCTCCATCAGGAAACCTGGATCTTAGTATCCCCTTTTGTCCAAAAGGGAGAATAACACAGGTGCCTTTGCTATAGATGAAGTGAAGCACATTGTTTTAGATTTTTGCAGGAACTGTACATGAGAAACTGCACATATATACATAAATATATATAGATATAGATATATATAGATTGATACAATATTATATAAATTTGCCCAAAATCTAATGGCAAGATAAATTGGTATGATAAAGAAGTCTACCATCTGAAAGCACAATTTTCACTCATCTTTTTTGGATGTAAACTTTTATCCCTGAATTTTAAAATTTTGAAGCATTGTGTGATTCTTGCTTTATTAAACAATTAAAATTCAGTTCCTGTTTTTAAACAACAAGAGACAGAATCCCTCCCTGAGTGCCATTCCTTTAAAAACAAGCTTTGTTACTGTTTGTCTCCTATATTGACAGGTTTTTTTAGGTTAGGTAAAATTTTTGAAAGTGCTTAGCAATATTTCCTGTCCAGATTTAAAATATCATTAACTTTTCTTTTCTTTCTTTCTTTCTTTTTTTTTTGAGTCCTGAAAGATTTTCCTGGCTATTGCATATGAATTTATTTTCATTAAACAAAAGTGGTCAGGGCTCAGTGATACCACAGAATTCCTGAATAATCCAGTGAGGCCCTAAAAAATAATCAGGATAGAAGACTATTTAGAGCATTCTGTAAGAATATTACAACAAATATTAAAAGAAGGCGGGGAAGATTTGGGGAAGCAAAATACTGGTCTAAGGAAAAGATTCTCAGGATAGTAAATGGATAATGAATTAGGTGATGGCCATTACAAGTACTTTTCTCACAGGACAGTAATTTGTAATGGGGAAAAGAGTCACACCCTGATCTGAAGCTCCATGTGCATATAGGGAGCCCTTAAATATACAGTATTTGCTTTAATCATACTGAAGGGAGCAAATCCATGCACACAAATAAATATGCCTGTAGCTCTGTTTCTTCCATCAAAGTGAATTGAGATGAAGCAAGCTCCAGCTCTCCATAAGAAATCACTGGATTGGAGCTACGTACTTTAAATCAGAAGGCTTTTAAAAACAAAGCCATTTGAAGAAAGTGTATTGGAATTACTAACATGGTGAATGAATGAAATAGTAGTCAGTTGGAATGTTGTTCACTTACCTTTTTGTTATCAGTCATTTCAAAAATATTTCAAAGTATACTAGCTTTCAGTGTTCATGAGCAGCTATTAAATGAAGAAAATGCAGACAGAGCGATGTTGTGTAGAATCTCTCAGGTATGTGTTTGAAGAATGTACTCAATGGACATTAGAAATTTCATTTTAAATAAAAATTGAGTTTATGTAAAGTGAAATGTAAAAAGCTACACTGGTGAGATATTAAGAAATTGGCTTGTGGTTATAAGCATAAACATGTTGAAATTTATAGAATGCAGGCAAGATTCATAAACTTACAATCTTGTGATGAGTCACTGGAAGGTATTGCATTATTTTACATGTAACTTTATGTGCTGCATTTGCAGCTGCTCCATTACTGTTCATGAAACATGCATGTCTTCCTAACCAGATGGATGGAAGACAGACAAATTCCTGGGGAAGTGTAGCAGCAGTCACAAGGAAGTTGCCTCCTGTTTTGATTGGTACTGTCCTTTTCATATCACTCATTATTTAATTTTATTGATTGCCTTGATAGGTTTCTGACAGAAAAACAATCAACATATTTTATAGATAATAATGATAATTCAATAGCAACCAGGTGACTCATAGATATGTAAATTGTGTCTCAGATTGGATAGTTTATATTTCAACATTATTTCAATCTATTAACTGCCCAAGCCATTCTGATTCAAAGACTTCTGGGCACTTTGACATACATACACTAATGCAATTTTAATCCACTTCAGTGATAGTTTGCCAGTAGACTTTGCCATTTTGCACAAAAAAATCCAGTTGCAAACTGCATTGAAAGTGGATTGAAAGTGTTTTATTTTTAGTGTGTGTCTGTTAAGTGATGTTAACTGGTTTTCCAAATAAGTCTGGAAGTCATAGAGATAGGAAAATACAAGGGATTGGATCCAACCAGGTTTTGCACTCAAATATTTCTCAGTTCCTTTTCATAAATTGTCCCATATTTGGCATGGTTTTTGTCTCTGCAGGTCTCATATTATCCAGGATAGCCTTTTGGTGGTCAAAGGAGATTCTCTGCTTCCCTTTTCAACCAGCGAAAAAGCTGGTTGGATCCACTCCAAGGTGGTATAATAGTGTGATTTGTAATCATATAAAAGGATAGTGGGCTTGCACTGTTTACAGCTATGTTCTAA
The DNA here is from genome assembly GCF_032191835.1 of Heteronotia binoei. Lineage (NCBI taxonomy): Eukaryota > Metazoa > Chordata > Lepidosauria > Squamata > Gekkonidae > Heteronotia > Heteronotia binoei. The sequence goes on along the minus strand of NC_083231.1, from coordinate 30,251,441 downwards.
CTGAAACTGTGAATGCCTTCTCCAGGTATAAGCATTTTTGTCTACAGTCACATTAGTAATTTTAAATGGTAAAGAGGTAACCCATAGATAATACTGTGTCTTGAAAGACTGCCCTCTCCACCTCTTTCTATCAGGCAGGAAAAGGAGCATGGGAAACAAAGCAGCAACAGCTTGCTACTTAGACCAGATTACTTCAAATGATTGGCCAGAAGGCCAAGTTCTGTGTTGCACTTGTGCAGCCAACTCACATCTAGACTTCTTTCAGGAAGCCCCAATGAACTAAAAATATGCCTGCGAAATGGATCACAACTGGACTGTGGCACAAATAGAAATAGACAGAAAGCTTGATTTTTTATTTTTTTTTGCCCAAGATTCCCCACCACAAATTTAGAATAAGACATACCAGTTGTATACTATAGGAGTGTTTATTGCAATGCAGTATGCATTTTAAGAGCATTCTGGGAACAGAGGTATAGGATGTTGACATGTTAAACTCACTGAAATACGTGATGTTCTAAACTGTTGTGGAAACTTGATGTGTATACTGTTATCTTTCTACATTTCCAGATAACTCTTAAAATGGATTCTAATGATATCTTGTCATTTGATAGCTGCTTGAAACCAAAGGTTGTTGTGACCCTTTTCTAGCTGTGCATTGAAGCCACCTGTAGCTTCCTAGCATAGTCTACAGCTGGCATTTTATCCACACATCACAACTCTTGACAGAAACAGGGTTTGTGGTAATGATGGGCTTATCACAAGAGCCTATGGAATCTTATTCTCCATTTGGTTACAGAAACCCATTATGGTAATCTTTTAAGCAGATAACTACCGTATGAATAGTGTCATCTAACTTCATAGTGATGAAATAATATGCAAGCCTTTGGTAATGGGTGATAATTTTACACTTCATCCTATTAAAGCTCACTGAAACTTACAGGAAGAGAGAGGAATAGTTTACTATGAGAATTTTTCTTGATAATTCAGGCTGGTTGACTAGAAACCAAATTACCCAGTATCTCCTTTGACTCAACTTGGTTGAACAAATGCTTTTTGCTTGTGTCTGAAATGAATTTAGAAGTAGTCTGGCCATAAAACAATTTATTCCCGGCAGATTTCAAATATGCACGGATAGTTACGATGTGCAAATAGTATAAAAGCCGGAAAACAAACTTCAGATTTGCCATTTCAAGTTTCAGTGGAGGTAAGTGCAAAAAAAAAGCAAGCCGTGAACTTTTAAGAGCATTTGTTGTTATACCTCACGAGATAACCAGACGTATTATTTCTCAGGAGCCACTATATATAGCATTTGAAATATGGAGGGGATTCCTCCCATTCTTCTCTTTCCACACTGCACTCTTGAAAACTTTGTTTCAAAGTACTAAGAAGTTTGTCAGAGGTGCCATATAGAAGCATTTGACATGGCATTAGCCTGGAGGCCTGTCCAGATTACCATAATCCATTTCCTGGAAATGTGTTACAAACCAGAACCTGGGAATCTCACACTGAAGCTAAACTGCTGAATAAAATGTCAAAACTACTTTTTGTACTGCTTTGCCACATCCCTTGTCACACTGTTCTTTCCTTGATTATTGGAAGGACCTAAGCATATTTGTTCATGTTTAAGATTCTGAAAATGTCTTCTTAGTTGAAGTATTGTATTAGACAGACAGGGTTTCTATACAACATGGCATGATTTTCACAATTAATACATGATACAGAAGCCCACCCCAAAGATGTAGTAAGCATGAGGTAATCCATCTGTCTTTTATGTTTTAAAGTTTTTCCCTCATCTAGAAAATAATAGCTTTATGCTAAATACATCTATCCTGGGGCTATTCACCCTAAGTGGCAGCAGTTCTTCAGGTTGAGATCTTCCTCAGCCATAGGGTTGCCAGCTCTGGGTTGGGAAATACCTGGAGATTTTTGGGGTTTTGCTGGGAGGGACCTCACAGGGTATAATGTCATAGGGTCCATCCTCCAAAGTGGCCATTTTCCCCAGGGGAACTGAACTTGGTCATCTGAATTGTAATAATGGGAAATCTTCAGATGCCACCTGGAAGTTGGCAACCTTAACATTCTACATGAGAACTGTAGGTATAAGAAATTAAACAACAACAACAAAATTGTCCTGTGCCATTGAACTAGAGCTTCTTCTCTGAAAGAAAGATGAACAGACTCTGCTGTGAGCTCTATTAGAGCACTGTAGCCTAGCATCCAGCCGCCACTAATAGTAGACCAGCAAGAAGGCAAAAGTAGGCCTCCACGGGTCTTTAAACAGAGAACTCCATGGCTCATAAAAATTGTTGATGCATAATGTACGTAAGAAAATACTTTGCTTTAATTTGGTAAAATCTATTTGGGAATAGAAAATGTGACTTAAGACAGACAATATGAGTAAATGCATCAAGTAAGACCATTCTAAAGAAATATGTTTCTGTCTGTTTCTGTCCCACAGAAAAGGGTTAGGGTACCTCACTTTTCCCTTCTTTTTTGTGGGGGTCTCTTCAGAATTGTTTCTATTGCATCATGGATAGTGAGTAAACAACTCTTCACTACATATATTTAAATTGGGTAGCATATACTGCAAAAAAATATTTGCCACTATACAAGGTTAGTGGATACTGTCTCTTTCTTGTCTTTTTTTTCTTTTTTTAATAAAATGATATAACTCTTTGAGCACTGTTAATTGTAAGTTGGGTTGATTCTTTAAAAAAAAAAACCCTGCCGTTTCATGTATCGGTTTAATATTAAAGACCAAAGACTGAGACTTCTGTTACATCTAACACAATGACACTGCACCTTCAGCTCCACTGTTGGAATGAAGAGGTGATATGTTGTAAATGCAAGATGAGGCAGTAACTTGCTTTAGATTTGTGAACTATTTTGTGCTTTCAATTTTTGACATTTTATTAATTTTGAAAGAAAAGCAAGTCTGGGTTATTGAATTTTGCAGTTTTTCATACATCATGCAGATTTAGAAGGAATACCTATCGAAAAATGTGCCCCCCCCCCTATTCAAAAAAGTTTGCATTAGTTTATAATTCTTTCTTCCTGGGATGATGTGATCAGATAATATAATTAGGGGATGAAAGCAAACGACGCATGTCAGTAAGGAAAGATCAGCAATGTTTAGAGATTTGTATATAATATCTCTTGATGCTAATAAAATCAAGCAAGCAGAATTGACAGCCCAGGTTCTTATCACTAGCTCATTCAATGTTCAGCAATTGCAAAACAGTTCCAAGTTCAAATGTCCAATATTTATTTGCCAGAAAAGGTTGCTAGCATTTTATTTTGCTTTGCTATTTTCATGTAATGTTTTTTTTTCCTGTATATAGGTGTATATATATATATATAGATATATAAAAGATTGAATTATTTTCTTACACTCTCTATGCAATATGTTTGTAAAATTGCAATATTACCAAATTACAAGAGCTGTGCTTTTGTACTCTCTCTTGCTTTATGTAAAAGAGAACATTTTTTTCTATTTAAATGGATTGATTGTCTTATAAAGTGTAGATAACCTATTAATTCAGAAGCAGTATATCAATAACTTGGATTTTGTTTGGAGGTTGTAGTTTCTTTTTAACAGCAAGATTTTGCAAATGGGAAACTTCATCTTTAGATACTTCGCAATGCCACCCTGAGCAAGGTTGCACTCTTCTAAGCGCATTGACTTCAAATAATGGTGTTATTTTGCTTAGGATTGCACTGGTACTCATAGAGCTTCAGTTTACTTTACTTTATATTTGGGCTTAGATTTGTTCCCAGGCTGAAATATATGCTTCAAAACTATACCCATGATAAATGACTGTCAAGGCTGATGGAAGCGAAAGTGAACAGTGAGCAGGCAGTTGGATGGACATGCTGATAATGGCTCAGTCTTGGTCTTGACTTCAGGTGGAAGTTGACAATTGCTAGGCAGGTAATTGCAGACAGTATTGCCTTCCGGCCAACTGCAGTGAAGGCAGCAGGCCATCATAGAACTTGCCAGCCTCAACGTGCAGAGCTGGAGATCTCCCAGAATTGTAACTGCTCTCCAGACTATGCAGACCAGTTCCTCTGGAGAATGTATTGTTTTTGTGCTCTATGGCATTGTCTCCTACTGAGATTCATCCCCTCTCCAAACCTCATGTTCCTCAAGCATGACCCCTAGATCTCCACAAATTTCCCAACCCAGAGTTGGCACCCTGAACTGTCAGCAACATATCCAAAATATTTTGCTGGTACAGCAGAGAGAATACCATCCCTGGGTCTAATTGCCCAGATTCCTGGCTGGACAAGCCCAGCACCTTATACCATCTAATTCTTTTGGCCTGGATCAAAATAATTAGGTGGTATTTTCCCCTTGCCCAATGAGTTTTGAGCTTATGTTTCTCAAAGACAACCTTGTCCCTACGCACACACACACAATAAAATATGAGTGGAATTTAAAATCCAATTGTAAAACTGACATACAAAGAAAATTATTTAAAGAAGTAGGGCACTCCAAAAGAATTCAAACATTTAACTGCGATACCTGCTAGAATAAGGTGTCCAATTGTATTTGATAATTAATAACTGTTATCAGACTTATCTGTCTCTACTCTATGCATCTGTAGCATAGCAACCAAATCAAGCCTAACAGAGATTATCTGAGGGGGGGGGGGATAATCATCAAATCCAGTCATTCGATACTTAGCAAGCCACTATGAAATGAGTGGTTTATATATAATACTGTTAAGCCTGGGAGACTTTTTATAGTGTGTTCAAGTGTATGTTGTTAACTGCACTTGAACCAAGATAGAATGGCTTTGTTTCCATTGGTTACAACCATTTTCTGATATACTAATCCACTCTTTATTTACTCTTGTGTAAAGACTTGGGTGGGACCTATATGAAAGCTAATTAAATCTCAGGTAATATATTATGGATTCTGTTCCCAACAACCACTTGAGCCTTCTCTGGTGATTCTTAACCCAAAGGGTTTCAAAAAGATCTGTTTCATGTAAGTGTGTAGGTCCTTATGGTAGATAAGCGATCACTTGTAAGGTAACCTGTGAGGGTTTGTTTAAGACTTCGGGCGTTTTCTCACAGAGCTTACCCCGGAGCGACGTCCCTCTTCACCGCGCAGCATCTGCGCGGATTTCGCACCAACTGCTCCACAGAACCACGAAAAGTCGCGAAGAGCCGCGGCTTTTGCGTCGCTAACGTAAACTGGTTTTTAGCGGTTTACATTTGCGACGCAAAAGGCTCGGCACTTTATGGCTCTTTCTGGTTCTCCGGAGCAGTTGGTGCGAAATCTGTGCAGACGCTGCGCGGTGAAGAGGGATGTCGTTCCGGGGGTAAGCTCTGTGTGAAAACGCCCTTCCTCTCCCTTCTACTTTATAGGCTCAAGTGTAATAAGTCTCTTGCTCCCTTCTTCTGTTTGGTTATTAACCAGGTGTTCACCCTACAACTGCATAGGAATCTTGAGGTAAAATAAAAACAACTTCTGTTTATTCACTAAAAAGGACTTAGAGCAGGGAGCCTTGCAAATATGTGTAAATGTAACTCTCAGCTTCTGCTGGGCACAGGATATAAAAGCAGTTAAAGATAAAACAATAGCCCTGTTCACATGTACAACCCATATATGTTGTGTGTAGACCTGTTCATAAAAAAGAAAGAATGTGGATTCACACAATCAGCAGTACATCCATTGAAAAAAAATATGACAGTTACTCAGTACATGTATTAAAAAACAAATGTACGTGGATTCACTGTGACTTGTGAATAAGGCTAATGTGCTCTGAGGATAGTGACAAAATAACAGCCACTCTACACTTTGAGAGAAAATTATGACTGACTACCTCCAGGGTCACTGAATCCCAGAGTAGAAGTGCCAGAATAATTCTAATGAAGGCAACAGTTTGTCTTCTTTATCTTCTGTTAATCTTGGAAGACTAACGAGTAAGAACTAATAAGTTAATGCGAGTCTCTCCTGGGCACTACACTTTACCACTCTGCTTTTACTGAAATTAGACCCTGAGACAAACCCTGTTTCCTGAAACAAGGAATTCCCTAACCTGCCTCACTGGCAACTAATCTTTGTATTCAGGAGAAAATGGTTGTTAACTCCTTTTTTGCTCCAAATCTCTCCTCCCATCTGCTCAAGTTACCGTGGGACCTGATTGTCTGTTACTGGCTCAGTGAAAGGGAATTGGAAGCTTTCAGGAAATGGGCAGGACTTTGATCTGTCCATCAAACCCCACCATTGTGATGGTTCATTGGATATCCACAAGATGAACCCAAATGGAGACCACTTGAAATTTTATGCTGTGGTGACTGTCTTCCAGTGAGCCATTCCTACCTTCAAACTCTTCATATGGGACAGGGTATTGATTTTCTCCACACCCTTGGAGGGTTTTATTTTAATTTTTAATGATGCAGAGAACAATCACCCATCTGTTGGCAAGCCAATGAATCCAAACAGCAATTAAAATTTGTAGCCATGTGGCAACTAGTCTTTTGGACCAGTACTATGGTGGAGATTGAAGGAAAGACTTCAATGGACTTAGAAAGCTGTAACTCTGCTTAAGATGGCACTGGTGACAGCTGTAAAAACCTACTTTTGGGCATTTTACTGTTTAAGCTGTCACACACAGTATTTTCATATTTTTGTCACTAGTTGTAGCTATATGGAGTGACAAAACCTATGCAGTCAATATTTCTTCTTTAAAAGACTAGAATGCATTAAAGAGTTAACGTGCACCAGCCACAGTGTAGCCCAGATCTGGTATTTGTTTGAACTTGCTTTAATTTCATTTTGTAAAATGAAACAGCCCTGTATGAAGTTACCTTATATTGAGTCTCCCTGAACCAAGCCACGCGACTGTCAGACTTTTCATTCTTTAAATCTGATTGTGAAATGGGATTTAGATCCTGTGGATCCTTTCTACTTTCTTCCAATAGATAGAACTGTCCACTAGAGCAAAAGGCTTAGGGCAAGACTCCTTCTGCCAGAGGAAAGTGCTTCTGTTGTCAGATGGCACTGAAAGATCCAACCCTGTGACTCTTGCCTCAAGAAGCCATTTGCTAGACGCAGCACTATTCTTAGAACAGAAATTATCAAAATGGCCCTAATGTACAAGAAATCTCATGCTGTCACCATAAGGCACCCTCCTCATGAAAGGATGCTACAGGACAAGAAGACATATTAGAATCTTTCCATCCAATCATTATATCAGTTCCCATTTCCAAAATGTTGTATGAATTTAACACATTAGATTTTTGAGGAGGGGAGGGGCGGGAGGGCGAGGAGATTAGTTTTTCAGACCCTAGTACATTATATACTTTTTAGAAGGTTAAAAATTATATATCTAAACAGAAATTTACTAGTGGCCATATATTTCTGATAACTGAAAGGGAAAAATACATTGAAATCCGATTGCGTCATTTTGCAGGACTTGGCAATTTCATTCTTCCTCTATACAAGCCAATAAACTCTAATTTAATACTGTATAGACTGTCTAACAAGTTTTACTTGAGTTAGACTATTGTGATAAAAGTATTTACATTCCAACACAAAGTTTCTAAATAGTGTATTATTCCCTTTTAGGAAAAAAAATGTTTATTACTAGAATTGATGAAAAAGTATATCAATGTATTATCATGTTGTGAAGTATGAAGAGCTATGTTATATCAGTTTTTAAATATATGTAAATAAAAATCTTTAATATATATGACTGTTAAACGTGAAATTTCCTCCTACTTCGTTCCACTGGTGATGTATAATGGTCCCCAGCATAAGCATAAGATTGACAGTGCAATTCTGTTTTAGTTACATCTCGTCCAGAAGGTTATTTATTATTATTTATTTATTATTTTGTTATTTAATACTTTGTATTTATATCCCACTCTTCCCAAAAGCAGGTTCTGGGCATGTAATAAGATAGTGAAAATATTAAAACCAATTATCATAACATTTAAAACAGTAAAACAATCCATAACAATTTAAAGATGGCAAGATTTAAATTTACTACTTGCATTTATTAATTCCAGCTACTCAGTAATTACATTAGATTATGCTGTCTAGCTTCAGCCTTTGTGTTTTGCCACAGACTAGAGATTACTAGATGTGAAGTATTTGTTCCTGTCTTCCTGTTGCTGCTGACACGTCCTTTTCATTGGCAATTTTCTATGGCTTACATATAGTTGGGAGCCAATTCACATATTTGGTGTTCGCCCTATGAGCAAGTAAGGCTTCTACATTCTCCGGCAAAGCCATGGTCATGTATAGGTTACATCTGGGTAAACCAGCTACATGGTAATATGCACAAACTGACTCTTAGACCGATTCCTCACTAGCCTTTGTCCTGGTCTCATGCTCCTTTTCCCCACAGCTCTTCTGTCCAATTTTGCCCCGCCTCCTGGTTTTCAGAGAATCCTGAAGCCATGGAGTGAGCTTGGGAAAGAGGGGGAGAGGGGCAAGTTGTACCCCTCCAGCAGCATGTGCAGAATTGGGCAGAAGAGCCACGGGGGAAAGGAGCACAGAATCAGGACAAAGGCTAGTGAGGAATCAGTCAGAAAGAAAGATGGTTTGACTCGAAGAAGAAGAAGAGTGCTATTGGATGCAGGATATCCTTTGCTTGTATTGCAGTTTGGTTCACAGTAGGCTGTTTAGGAATATTTTGTAGGAAAGAGCGCAATACATTTTAGTCTATTATACTGCTTGACTATGATGTGTACACTGGCTAGGCAGTGGTAAATTCTAAGAACATTTTTTTTTTTAATAAACCTCAGTGAATAATGTGAGACTTGCTTCTGAGTAAACCTACTGAGGATGGTTCCCTGGGTGTGCTAATTGTTTTTCAAACGGCAGGCAGGTTTTAATATCTATTCTAAAAGCAATTGTTCTTCGCCCATGGGACACAAACTGACAAAGCCATAGTACATTGTGACATAAATCACCCAGCAAAACTGAAACAAATTCTAAGCCTCATTTACAGACTTACTACTGATAATTTAAATCTACTTAGATTCTTTCATTTCTCAAAAAGTTTCTTCTTTGATATGGCAGCAAATGTATTGCAAGTCTGCTGAACCATCATGAAAGCGTTCAGGTAAACAAAAGAGTTGTTCAAGTTTTCTTTTTGCAGTGTGCTCTTTTACCTAGCCATAGTAATTTGGCCATCCTGATTCTCCAACAAAGGTGAGTACATATACATTATCTCTGTACACAGTCGGACTAAGTGCAAAATAAACATGTCAGAACAAAAAATACAAATGTCCTTTAAAAAAAACAAAAAACATGTCTGTTATATTCCCACTGTTGAATTGTGTATACATAGAGACACACAGAATATGTGCTTAGGCTATTTTGGGGGGATCCATGTTATTGTCTGTAACTGTACCTTAATCTATGAGAAATTAATGGATTGTGTCGATTTCCTGCTGGAGTTTATCAGTGTTCCCTCTAAACTGAGTTAGTGTGAGCTAGGCACCTCAACCATAGACCGGGTGGAACATCTGTTTTACAGACCCTGCAGGGCCCGGATCTCACTTGGTACACCCTCACTTTTAAGTAACTGTTAGGGCCAATATGTTTCCATCCATAGCACTTTTGTAGGGGGATCCATTCCTTTAATATTTTCTAATTCATTTGATTCTATGGCCTCTTTGATGCACAGTGCAGCACCTTCCTCAGCCTATTTCTCCCTGTCCTGACTACAGAGCTTATACCCAGGGATGACTATCTCATTGATTTTCCCTATTCCCCTATGCTTCTGAGACACTGGCCATCTCTAAATTGTTGTTTAGCACTAAACACTTCAGCCCAGTGTTCCCTCTAAGCTGAGTTAGTGTGAGCTAGCTCACAGATTTTTAGCCTCTGGCTGACTCGTTTTTGTCTTAGCTCAGGAAGGATGACCACACAATAATTTATGCAGTAGCTCACAACTTTAATACCAGTAGCTCACAAAGTAGAATTTTTTGCTCACAAGACTCTGCAGCTTAGAGGGAACATTGTTCTATCTCCCCCAGCTTGACAGAGATTTCTAGCTCTGCTTAACAGCTGTGATCTGCAGCTCCAGCCCCAGGAGTGACGCAATAGCTGGCAGCTATTCTTCAGGGCTTTGGAAATTAGAAAGACCTGTGGGCAGTGTCATGCATAAACATAAGCAAAGCACAATAGTGAATAATGGAGGGGGCTCATTGGCCAATGACAAGGAAAGGAAGAATGATACAGACAGAAAGTCATGAAGATGAATTTAGTTTTGTTTACTTGTTTGTTTACATTGGATTGGATTACATTGTTAAATCCAATCTCTCCTCTTCTTCATTTTATTAAGATGCAACCCTGTTCCCTATGTAAAAAGCCATCTTGAATGTTTTTTGTTTGTACAGTAAGTGGAAAGCCAGGGGAGTGGGAGCCAATATGTTTCCTAATTGGGCAGGCCATTGCATGAGGTGAGGGTCACAACAGAGTCTATGTGTGCAGGCAGGGTAGCACCTGCAGAAAACTCTGTTCAGATGAACAAAGCTGTTTCCTTGTCATTGGCCAATGAGCCCCCTCCATTATTCACTACTCTGTTTTGCTTATGTATATACTGTGGTGGAGAGCAGGTGGAGATGTGGTTTCTCAGATACTTGGAATCAAGGCCATGAAGAGCTTTGTATGTGATACCCAATACCTTAAACTGAACCCAGTTACTGTTGGGCAGGCAATGGAGCGACTGCAGAGTGGGTATAATATGTGCATAATCTGCCTAACTCCTGACAATGGTTGGGCTGTGGAGTTCTACACAAACTGGAGTCTCGAAGTTGACTTTGAAGGGAGAAGTTAACTTCTAAAACTTAAGTCATCCTAGGCAGTGGAAACCTAAGGGGCAGTCTGAGGTCTATGTGGTATAAATTCCAGTAATTCTTAGTTAAGGTATATAGAGCACCATGCAGAGTACCGATGGTCACCATCGAACTTTCAGAACCGCTATACTGTACTGTATTAATACAGCACCATGAAATGTTTTAAATAATTTAAATATGTAATTATGTTTTATATGTTTTATTGGTTTTTAATGGAAGTAATGTGATGTTGTGAGCTGCCCTGAGTCCGCTTGCGGAGAGGGCGGGATATAAGCTTAACATAATAAATAAATAATAAATACTCTTCTCTTCAGATGGCTCTAAGGAATGGAAAATCTGAGGAACCCTTGTCTCTTCCGCTCTCATACAATAAGCTGGCAGTTTCTCTCTCTCTCCCCCCCCCCCACAATCCATCCCTCTCTCTCACACACACACACACACATTATAGTTTATAGTGAAACTGATTCTCCAAGCTAAGTCTCTTGCACAACTACACATATGCGCATATATAATTCTTTATCACCAAAACCATTCTTTGTCTTTTCAGGAAAATAAAGTTCTTCAGTTTACCTCCAATCTCCTTGGTTCTCATATATGGACAAGTTCTCCTATCTTAAACCAATACAGGAATGAGGTGATATGTGTCTCCATAGCACACCTGAGATGGCAGTGTGCCTCTAAAGATGAACATAATTTACTTCACAGGTGGCTAGCCTTCAGAGAATTACCAAGCACTTTTAGACCATTTCCTACATAATGTTTTGACCACACAGTTGTCTGAATTTGCCTTGTGACAGGGAAGTGTGGTGTGGGAGATAGTCCTCTATTATCCACAAAAATTAACATGCTCTCATAAAGAGGACAATTGTGGAATATTCCTGACAAAAGAGATCACTCCTTCACAAGTTCTGCACACCCATCTGTAAAAACTAGACCCACACCACAACACTGCCATTTTATGTTATAAAGTTAAGCTCCATTATTGTATTGTGGATCTCACCAAAATTTCTCTGCCTTGATTCCTGTTTGTCCTCTGTTCGACCTTCCAAGCTCTTTTCAGCCAAGGTTCTCCAAAACATGTTGGTGACAGATGTTAAATGTTGTATTAGATTTACAGCTATCCTGTTATTTCTGCTACATCTTTCCCTTCTGTCAGTGTATTTTGACATCACAGCAAGGTTTTAGCCATTCCTATTGTCAGCTTACTGTTGATTTAGATGTACACCACATTATGTTTTTATATTTAAAATGACAGATTCATTTTATTGTTTTGTTCTGAGACTTCAGTTTGTACAAGCCTCCGCACCCAATTTTGCAACACTTCACCTGCCAAGGAAAGGTAAGTACTGAGACTGTGTGCTTGGAGAGGAGAACTACAGTCTGCAGTAAAACAATGAGTTGCCCTTCCCAGGGGATTATCCCAGGACCAGAGATGCATGGAAATATCTTAGTTACAAGAACCATTGTGATATGACTTTATTAATTAACCACGTTTATCCCTTCGGGAGCTCAATGCAGCTTACAATATAGATAAAATAAATAGAATAGAATACATAAAATATGTAAAAACCAAAATTTAAAATCCCGGTTCAGGACTGCTAGTGCCTAGGGTTGCCAAGGCTGACTCAAGAAATATCTGGGGACTTTGGGGGTGGAGTCAGAAGCAAGGGTGTAGCAAGCACAATTGAACTCCAAAGGGAGTTCTGGCCATCACATTTAAAGAGGCAATGATCATTTTAAATGCCTTCCCTCCATTTGGAATAATGAAGGATAGGGGTACTTTCTTTTGGGGCTCATAGAATTGGACCCCCCAGTCCAATCTTTTTGAAACTTGGGGGAGAGTTTTGAGGAGAGTCACCATATGCTTTGCTGAAAATTTGGTGCCTCTACCTCAAAAAACAGCCCCCCCTGAGCCTCAGATATCAATGGATCAATTTTCCATTATACACTATGGGAATCAGTCTCCATAGGGAATAATGTAGTGCCCAGCAGACATTTCCCCCCCCCCCATATGATGACCCTGAAGAGGGGGGAAGGGCCTCCAAACTGGGGATCTCCTGCCCCCACCTGGGGATTGGCAGCCCTACTAGTAATGTAAGAAAATGTGATCCTACATAAAACTGTCTTCAGCTGCCTTCTAAAGATTGAAATTGAGGGGGCCAGGCTGTGAAAATTGTTCCATAAGTGTGGGACTGGTACTAAAAAGGCTCTTTCTCACCAAACTAGCTTCATTGACTGATGGAACAATTAGGAGGGCCTCTCCCTGTGATCCCAGACTGGAAATATCGAAGAAACTCCTTCCGATACCATAGTCCCAAGCCATGTATGGCTCCAAAGGTTTGAGATACTTTCCATCCAGCTATCAGAAAGCAGATATGCTTCTAATAATTCTGGGCATTCCCCATTCCGGTACGGCAAACAGGCACAGACAAGCAGGTCTGTTGGATCAAGGCAATTTTAAAAAATAGAAGTATATTTCTAAGTATGTAAAAATACCTCTCCTGCTGCCTGGATAGCTGGGATTACAGAGAATGCCCTCCAGGAAGCCTGCAGCCTTTGGACCTTTTACTTTACAAACTGCAGCTGTTGCTAAATAAGTGATGATTAGAGGTTCATTGGAGACAAAACATGAGAGACGGATGGTGTCATCCTATGCAGAGCGATACCCTTCGAATAGATTGAAAATAGGCTCAGAAGAGTGTATCTCTGCTTGGGATGACACTGTCTGTAACTTGCAAGTGACATGGTTCAGAAAGAAATCCAGCTTGATGAAGTGCCCCCAGTTATTGTTTGCTCTAAGATCATTCTTGCAGGCACAGATCTTGAGTAAGCTGAAGGCAGCCCCAGTAAAGACAAGCCCCAAGACTGAGGTTTGTTGAAGGAGAAGGAGGAAGAGAAGAAGAAATTTATACCCCACCCCTTGCTAACCTAAGGAGTTTCAGAGTGGCTTACGAATCTCCTTTCTCTTCTCCTGCACACAACAGACACCCTGTGAGGTAGGTAGGGTTTAGAGAGCTCTCCCAGAACTGCTCTTGAGCAGAACAGCCTTGAGAGAACTTGTGGCTGACCCAAGATCACATCAGCAGGTGTATGTGGAGGAGTGAGGAATCAAACCAGTTCTCCCAGATAGTCTACACACTTAACCGCTACATCAAACTAGCTCTCAAGTGGGGAGAAAGAGAGTGACTTGCTCTGTTGCTTCCCAGCTACTGCAGGTGTCCTCTCTTCTGTCATCCCACTTACTCTTTCTCTAGTTCCACACTTTGTATGGGGGGAGGTCTTAGTACATTTTGGAAGTGCAAGGTGGCCAATGACTGTATGGCAGGTCATGGAAGTGGTGTGTTTTAAAATTTTTTGAAAAGCTGGGCAGAAAACTTAGTACTAGAGACACAGCAACGTGCAGTGCTTCCTTTGGATGGGGCCAGGTTGCTACTGAAGCATACAGGATGATTATTTGGCTCTCTTTGGATTAACAAAGGACTTATTGGGCACAGAAGACCTTTATCTCTCTCTTGCACACCTTTCCGCTGAACACTCATTAAAACTTTGACAACAGGTTCAAATGAGACCAAGAGCTCCAATTAATTTTCGAATGCCTCACCAGGAAGGAAGGTAGGAGACGCACTTTGTAAACAGGTCCATTTGTTCTTTAAAACTTTGTTTTTATACTATTTCTCCAGGGTAGACTGACTTGATTTTAATATGGGGGAATCTTCTTCAACTCTAGACAAACAATAATACGTTCATATATCACTAGCTTGCTCATGGTAATTTAAAATTGCTTTCCAGGAGAGCTCACACCTTCATTATCTCTAGTTTACTGCCCAAATGGTAATGGAGGCTAATGGTCACCGTAGCAACTTTAAACACATTTTTTAAAAACGAGCTGTCTTTTGAATATATGGTTCTAACAGTGCAGTACTATGCAGAGCTCCTCGTATCTAAGTTTGTTCACTTCGATGGGCTTGGATTTCTGTAATTCTGCAACAGGACTGCATACTCTGCCACTGGAGAAAGCATACGACTTCCACTACTGTTTAATACTGACCACTTTGCTTTTGTAATAATCTCCACTAGACTTATTCCATGTGAAAGGTTAAAAAAGGCACAATGAAATCCTATCCTCATTGGAAGAAGTTCCACTGAACTCAGAAGGACTTGTGTGAAAACTGCCCCAAAAGTTTCTGACAAAGGTTTAACTCTTGTCTGTGGATTTACTGGGTGAACTTATCTCTGAGGATGAGGATGATAATACTGTACTACCTTGCAGGGTTTTTAAAAAGAATTGTAGAGATAATGCATATGAAGAGACTAAAAACAGCTGTGTTACATACTCCAAATTTAAGACAGTTGACATGAATCTAAGACTAGTTTTGGCCATATGAAAACCCTATTAGACGCAAGAGCAAGTTCTGGGCATTTTGCTGCACCAAGTAGTATTCACTCATGCCACTCATTATTAGGTGCAGGACACACTGTAGAAGTACAGCCTCTGTCACCCACTGAAGACCCAAGGAAGCTGGCATAAGTGCAGGTGGGCATACCTCCTCTTCCTGTGTCTTTCCTGTTCAGAGCAAGGTAGGTTGCAGATACTGCATCTCTGCAGCCCACTTTCAACCTGAGCAAAGCGGCATCAGCGTCAGTGCAAGGAACATAGTATTCCTCCTGTGGTGCCCCCACTGGGCAGACCTGAAGGCAACAGCTGCTGTGCCACTCCAACAGAATGCAAGATTAGCACTGCCTCTGCAGCCCTCCTTGGACCCTGGTGGCAGTGACCCAGAGCTAGGAGGCAAACCACTCCCATTGCTTCCTTCTATGCCCTCTGCTGATTTGGTGCCTCATCCAGCAGCTTGGGTCACTTGAGTGGTTAATTGGTCCTTTTTGGTAGCCCTGGAATAACTGAGCATATTTTGATTGGTTATTTAGTTATATCCCACCTTTCCTTGTGGCTTAAGGCAGCTTTACGGTAGCAGAGCTAGTGAGAGTCACTACTAGCACCCAGGGCCAGGCCTGCCACTAGACAAATTAGGCATTTGCATAGGGTGCCAGGCTGGGGGGGTGCCAAATTGGGTGCTCCCCCCTCCTGTTGCCCTCGGGAAATGTCCCAGTTGCACAGCAGCTGATAGCTTTGCTTTGCCTTCCAGCATGGCATGACACTATGGGGGGCACCATGGAGGAGGGTGGGGGGCAGAGGGTCTGCCTAGGGTGCTGTGTGCCCTAGGGCTAGCCCTGTCAGCACCCAGACAAAGATTTATTTAGCTTCAGTGTGCCCTTCCAACCATCCAGACTCAGATCGATCCTCATAGGAAAACAAATCTCATGACATCATAGGCTTGCATGGTAACAATCACTAGGCCACCCACCTTTTTTCAGCCCTGCAGGATGGAACATGGTTGGAAGGAGCTAGTGGTAATTTCCACTGAAGGAATGGATTTCCATCAGAAGATGGGGACTTTCTAGCTTCTCCCATCCCATGCAGCCATAAATGCTTCCCAAAGTGTTGGTCTTAGGGAAGGAAGGAGCCCCAGAAACAGCAGAAGAAGGAAGTCAGAGATCTGCAAAGCAACAGGGAAAATGGTGATCAGCCGATTGGGTATTCAATCCCCCCTCCCATATCTGTTGTACAATTCAACCCATAGGGTGGCATCTCTTTGCTATGTCTTTACCTGTGTCTTTAACAGCCTTCCAGCAAATAAGTTAAGTAGAAAAAATCTTTAAGTAAAGCTTTGCCTGCCCGTTTTCCCCTTATTGTTAGAAACATGGGAACAGGGCCAGTTCAGAAAAGTTGGCAACCTGAGTGACAGTTGTTTCTATTTGTGAGACATTAGTGCCTGCATCTCCTGAGTGTGTTCTACAACTAGAAACAATCCATTGCAGGTGTCTTTCTGGAAGCACCAGTTTGCTTTTTAATTAATCCCAGGTGATGCCTAAAGTCAGCAGTTCCTAGTGACTACTTGATAGAAATGTCAAATCCTCCTGTGTAGAAGGAAAGCCAGCACACTATAGAGGCTCCTTTGATAGTTAAAAAGAGAGGAAGTAAAGGGAAAGGTGTCTTGAGAAGAAAAGGTAAGTCCTCGAGTAGTACATAAAGTGATTTGTATGGAGTGTTCATTCCAGGAATGATTTTTTTCCCCCTAATATAAGACATGAAAGAGTTGGGGATAAGCACACTGGAGGGAGAAATAGTGTTCAAGCAGAAAAAGTTTGCAGACTTTAAGGAACCTCCAAGAAAGGTCTGTAAAGTATTATTCGTGTTTTTCCCTCAATGCTATGACTTTGAGTGGCACTAATGTAGACTTAATTGCCAAACAATGTCCATTGTAAAGTTACTTGCTGTGTGGAACGTTAATCCTTTCAGTTGAAATTTTCAGTGGTTGAGAAAGCAGCTGGGAAAGTAGTTGGATAAAACAGTCAGCTTTTTCAAGAGATGAGATTATAAAGGGTGGGAAAACCTCAGTCTGTCTCTTCATATTTTGTCTGAAGGGGATAATAGTTGAAGTTGGAATTCTGCTATGTCCAGAAGAACCATGTGGCCACTCATAGACAGCATAATCCAGAAGGTATGTGCAGGGAAGCAGACTTCTCAGTTTCCCTGGGGGAAGCGTGGCTGAACCTGGTCCAGGGTCACACTGTAATCTATATTAAATTATTTAAATATGAAATATTTCCAAAAAATGCCATCAACAATTCATCATGTGGTTTTAAAAAAACAATTCACTCATAATAGTCTGAATATCAATCAAGGAAAGAGGATTCTGTGAGTGGAAAGATGTGATGAACTCCTTCACTGAGACAATTTGAGTAAATATTTTATTTGTGTGTGAAGGGAAATGTTTTCTCTCTCCCCCTTTTCCTCAGCATTTAGGCTGACACAATAAATTTTGAATTAAAAAAGAAGAAGAACTTAGGCTGACTGTGTGACTGGCCCATGGTTATATGATGTGCTTTGTGGCTAAGTGGGGATTTGAATTCTGGTCTCCCTAATCGTAGACCAACAGTGATGGGCTGGCCCCTGGGGGCAGGCTGCAGGAAGCTGCTTGAGAGTTAACTGGCTGAAAGGCAATGCTGGGTCTCTCTTCCCAAAGTCATCCTTGTTCCCTCCTTCACCCAGGCACAGATGATCCATCTTAATGCTGAGAGCTACACTTCCTGGTTTTTAGTCCTCCTTTCCCTGATGTGCAAGTATAAGATTTGTCTAATGAGTGACTGGTCACTAATATCCTCTCTTTGGACAAAGTGCTTTAATTATTAGTGTCAATCCCTATGAGGTATTCTGGATGATGAGGACTTGATACATTATTTTTAGTCTGGCTATCATTCTAGTTGGGTGAAAGAAACTACAGTGGATGTCATGGTAGGTAAGCTTCTCTTGCCTTTTCTTCTACTTCATTTGGCACTCAAAGACTGGTGTAATCATAGCTGTTGGAACTCTATCCCCCAGAATGCTGTGACTTATTCTGATGTTATTCTCAGTAGACTTAATAATGAAGACTGGAGGTAGAAGTTGTACAGCCATACTGGTCCTTGCAAAATCCAAAAACAAAAATCAAATCCATGCAATACCTTTTATTGTGACCAACTAAATGGACACAAAACAATCGTGTGAACTTTCACATTTACCAAAGTTCTTCATCATGCTAGATGTTACAAAATTTTAAAAAGATAGGACAGAAGGCAGGTTGTTCATGGCATTAAGGTCTGATCTTGATTGTATCTTCTGTGAGATGCAAGCAGGCAATTTGTCATGTCAACTGTTAGTGAGGACTCCTCTGGAGAAGAGGACCCCTGTGTAGCCAGCCTAAACAGACGCTGACCAGCAGGAAAATGAGCTGAAGGATTGTCAGGATTCACAGCCATAAGTTGTTGTAGAGTCACAGACCTGATTCATCAGGTGAACCTCAGTTGACAATTCTCAGCCCACCAGTATCACCTACATCTTTAGAGTGTCACAGACAAAGGCTGTGACACACACACACACTCACACACACACTCACACTCACACTCACACTCACACTCACACTCACACTCTCACTCTCTCTCTCTCTCTCTCTCTCTCTCTCTCTCTCTCTCTCTATATATATATATATATATATATATATATATATATATATTTGAATTATCTTTTTATTCAGGGTAGAAACAAGTAAGTTGGTTATCCTTTTCTCCTTACAACTCTGTGAGATTCAACTAAGACATAATGACTAGCTCAAAGGGGGGGTTGTTTCTGGAGTTCAGGCTGTATGAGTGGGGTATAAGGTAAAGGTAATCCCCTGTGTAAGCATCAGGTCATACTTTAAAGCCAGTTTGGTATAGTGGTTAAGTGTGTGTGGGCTGTTATCTGGTAGAACCAGGTTTGATTCCCCACTCCTCCACTTGCAACTGCTGGAATGGCTTTGGGTCAGCTTGCAGAGTTATCCTTGAAAGGGCAGCTTTTGTGAGAGCTCTCTCAGCCACACCCACCTCCCAGGGTGTCTGTTGTGGGGGAGGAAGATAAAGCAGATTGTGAGCCACTCTGAAATTTGGAGTGGAGGGCGGGATATAAATCCAGTATCTTCTTGTTCTTCTTGTATACTAATGTCTACATGTAGGCCTCAGACGTGCTAACCATTGTTGCTTCTATACTGTATAGAATCTAGATAGCAGGACTATTTGTGAACAGGTCTAAAGCCCAACTGAAGGAGGGTCATATAGTGCACCCAAGATTTTTTTTAAAAAAAATGCAACAAACATCCTCCTGAGTATATACAGTAACTGAAGACAGGTGAAGTGCTAGTAAGAACATAAGAGAAGCCATGTTAGATCAGGCCAATGGCCCATCCAGTCCAACACTCTGTGTCACACAGTGGCAAAATTTTTATATATATATACACACACACACACACACACACACAGTGGCTAATAGCCACTGATGGACCTCTGCTCCATATTTTTATCTAAACCCCTCTTGAAGGTGGCCATGCTTGTGGCCGCCACCACCTCCAGTGGCAGTGAATTCCACATGTTAATCACCCTTTGGGTGAAGAAGTACTTCCTTTTATCCGTTTTAACCTGTCTGCTCAGCAATTTCATCGAACGCCCACGATGTTATTAAAAATCCCATTGCTGCTGATAGAGAGATACCTTGAACCAATCCTGGTATGCTATGCCTGTATCCATTTGGACCTTATCTTTCCAAAGTGTATTTTGCACCAATAATTAATGCTGAGTTTTTACTGACTCATTATTCCTTTTTTTCCCCTAGGCAAATATTGTAGAAGACAAATGTAGCATTTAATGAGGGATTCACCGAAATATTAGAGAAAGAAAAGGTACTTGTCTTCCTTCTGGCAGAGATTTGAGATCATAAAGTGACCTAAATTCACAAACGAAGAAGTGCAAGTTCTAAAAATACCTGCCACCCAAAAAAAAAAGGTGCTGAAAAGATCTCTGTAACAAGAAGGAGCAATTTCTGTAAATAGAAGCCAGAGTTGTGTGAGAAAATGGGTCTGTCCAAATCATAGGATTTGTATAGCTGCTTATTTCAGAGGAAGGGAAAAGCCTACCAGGGAAAAATTTTGTCAGGCAGTGGAGGTGATAAGAGATGACAGGGAGATGAAAATTCTGTGAGAGACAAATCAAAAAAGAACATATATTAAAAGTAACTGTTGAAGGAAAAGTAGCAAAGCCTGTTTTGACAGAAGCATCTTTGGTTGGCTTTAGAAATTTATATATTACGTTGCACTAGATGACCAGGGCTTTATTAGGAAGGGACTGCTGACAGGGATCCCAACTTCAGTTTATTTCTTTATTTTTTAAAATATATATGTATCATCTCACTTTTTAGGAAACAAAATAGCTAAAATAGATTATGGAATTAAATAGTACCAATGACACGTTAGAGCCGTCAGAAGAACAATAATACAGGGATGGCCAACGGTAGCTCTCCAGATGTTTTTTGCCTACAGCTCCCATCCGCCCCAGCCATTGGCCATGCTGGCTGGGGCTGATGGGAGTTGTAGGCAAAAAACATCTGGAGCAGGATAGTAATGAGGATAAAAACACCTTTTAATGTAGCCCATAGCCACTTGTGAGAGAATTTGAGGGGGGAAATAGAGATGGGGTCAGGCATACATATGTACATATGTAGCGACCTTCTACTGAATCAGACGTTTGATCCATTGTGGGTGTTTTGTTAAGTAGGAAGCATCTTTGGTTGGCTTTAGAAATTTATATATTACGTTGCACTAGATGACCAGGGCTTTATTGTGTGGGAGCTCTTGGCCCTCCCAGACAGACCCTTACCAGAGTGATGGCAGCCAGCAGAAGGCCCTCCATGGTCCCCTGGTTGTGACATCATTAAAGGATAAGAATGCCCATAATTTTGTAGGCTGTCATTGGTATGCTGATGACGCCCAACTATGTATACCTTTTGAATATACTCTGGACTTTCTTTACCTTCAGCCAGTACCCAATTGCTCTGGTGAAGTGTCTAAGAGAGAATAAACTGAAACTATATCCTGACAAGGTATGCCACGCGTCAATCAGGTGTATGCTTTGGAGGTGGGAGGGGGATTCACTATTTATGCTTGATGGGGTCCTTCATACTTCAAGAATCTGGGACACTTCATATTTCAGTGACTACCTGTCCCAGTATAAGCCCATTTGGCAAACCCATTCAGCATAACAGAACCTGTTGGTCATCCTAAGTTTTGGAAGTGTGAGTTCTGTTGTTGCCTATATATGGCTTTCCTCTGTAGCTTCCTATGGAACACAGGAATTAAGGAGGGCTTCACTGCGATTTTGGAAGGGTTGCAAGTTGGAACTTTCTAAGTGGGCTTCTGCTACCTGTCAATAATTATAGTAGACTTTCGGGGTCTTAGATAATGCAGTGTCTTTGAAGAACTTTATTTCATCATAACTCAGTAACAGACAGACAATGTGTAGCTGGTAATATGTTGAAGAGCTTCTGTATTTATTATACAAGTACATAATACCTATTATATAATCCATGGAGGTTACCTTCAAAAATGATGGTGGCACACTTTTGACCACAACATTAATATCTGCAGTTCATAGAAACAGTTCCTTCTGGAGGACACTATCTAGTCTAGAATACCAGTGCAGTTTCTGGAAAAAAACTGCAGCTGTTTCTCCTTAAAACAATCAACCATTTACTCCTAAATGTACTCCAGGTTATATTTGCTGTTGATGAACCTTGTAATGATGGATTCAAATTCATGGTTCATTGTAAAGTAGAAGGAGGCATGAATAACAATCTGTCATCCGTAAATCAATTTAAAATTAGAATCATTAACCCTGCAGAATTTTGCTCTTAAATTCAGTACTTATTTTAACAATATTAGGCTTGAGGCAGACTTTTAACTCTATTAACACAGGTTTGGGTTTAGTTTGGAATTAGAGGCAGCAGTATAATACAAATTATACTTTATATGCAGTGTTCCTTGCTTTCTTGCTGTTCTGACAAAGGAAACTATAGGTTCAACAGCCATGAACAGAAAACCAACACAGAGACTGATGGCTTGCAAAAAAAAAGTAGGGCCTACAATTTGTGCTGACACTGAGAACAAGCCAGCAAAAATCCAAAAAAAACATTTTGTGAAAATCTGACATGAGGGATGATCCGTCACAATTCCAATGATATCAAAATAGTATAGTATTTGTACTACAGTTTTATAGCTGAACATTCCTGTATCAGCTGAGGTGCACTCAGTTGTAACAGGAAACTGTTTTTCCTAACCTACTATCTTATTGGGTGGGTTTCTGTAGTTCAGATATCAAGAACATCATGAACTCTTTTCAGGTACTTCACCACAAAATGAAAAAGACCACAGAAAGAATAAATACAGCTTACCTAAAAGGGAAGGTTTTTTACTGTAGGAGTGACCATGGGGTTTTGTATTATTTATTTTGTGAGAGTATAACACTTAATCAAACCCCAATGTTCTTTGTCATAGCATATTATTTATTTTGGGGCATTTGAGGATTAAGCCCCAACACACACACTCCATCACAGAGTGGCCAAGCACCATTTGATCCTCTGAGATGTCTGGACTCCCAGTAACTGTCCCAAGTTTCCACCCAGCGAAACACCATTCTCCCAGCTCACCCAGCCCTCAATTGATTTCTATCTTTAGGGATGGGCACGGACTGGAAAAATGCAGTTCACAATTTCTGGCTGAATCATGAACTGAACCAAACCAGGAGGTTTGATTGCCAACCAAACTGGCTTGTGGCCACACAAACCCAACTGAAAGGGACTGCAGGCTCTTTCAATGGGATTTACAGAAAGCATGAAAAACAGCTGTTTGGGGTATTCTTGTGCAGTTTCTTTGAACTTTTAGACCTTTAAAACTTAAGGAACTGCACAAGACAGAGCAAAAAACATCTGGGCCCAAGAGAGTGAAAAGCAGCTTTTTGCAATTTCTTGTGCAGTCTTTTTATGCTTTTGGGGTTGTAAAGGGAACCCCCCAGCTCACCCACCCTTGGCAGAGGCAGCCATCCTCCCACCAAGTGCTGAGGGTGCAAACTGTGGGCCATATGCTGGATGACTCCGAGAGAAGTAGGGGAGGGAAGGAGACAGGGAGCTCAGCGGGGGAAGGTTGACCTTGAAGATGGCCAACTCATCCTTCAGGACCAGGGCCTGGCATGAGCGGTGGGAGCTGAGGATATCTCCCAGGTAGGAGAACACCCACTCACTCTGGACACTGGTGGGAGCGCAGGAGAGAAGGCTCATGGTCATGCAGGACAGGTCAGACCGTATGGCAGCCTTGCATTAACAGTACTCCAGGGGGTTGAAGTCAATGGGTTCAGGGACCTTGGCAAGGTACTCTTTCACCATCACCTCCACAGAGTCCTCCACAAGGGCATGCCTGGCATCCCCAATTCCACCGACCTCCCAGACCACCACTGGGGGCCAGTACTGGTTGGGCTCTTAGGGGCTGAAGTTCTGGATTCGGCACTGTTCCCCAGCCTGAGAACATCCCTCAACATGGATGCAGGGTGTGCACCAGGTAGATGATGCCCTTGAGGCACACAGGTTTCACCACTGCCAGCATGTTGGCATCAGCATCCTTGACTATGTAGCCATGGACAATGTCACCTATGTTCATCCTCTCCTCAGGCTAGCCTGAATAGTGACGCCAATGTTCTTCACTGTGTAGTTCACATTCATCCCCTGTGCATGGAGCAGACCCACTTTGTAGCCCAGTGGCAGTACTGTTCCCTCCTCCCTTTGTAGCCCAGTGGCAGGACTGTTCCCTCCTCCCAGAGGTCCTCCAGCTGCCACCAGATGGCGCTGAGGGAGAGTCAGTCATGCTGCTGGACAGCTCAGCCTTAACCATCTACTACACAGAAATGTACATGAGGGCAAGACTTGGCTCAGGGTCCTTTGCTAGGACAGGACTGGCGCATGGGAGCAGCCCAAGTAGGCGGCTGCCATGAGACACACCCTCTCCCCACACCCCACGCCCCGCACCCACCCTGACTTGGCAAAATCAGGGGGCGTGGCAGGCAGCAAAGCACTCTGAGCATGCCCGCTGCCTTCTGGACTTTGCTGAGGCCTCCAGAGTCTCAGGTGGCCTCGGCAAAGTTGGGGGGGGGGGGCATGGCAATGGTGTCATCATGACATGATTGGTGCGCACGCGCTTTGCGCACACACATTTAGCCATGGGGGGGGCAGAGGAGCGGGATCTGGCCATAGGCACAGGAACCCCTAGCGCTGGGCCTGTGCAAGGGTATGGAATACCATGGAACAACATAATGCAGCAGCCTGTGAAAGATCCTCCATGATGGTTAAAGTTTGGCATCCACAGCAACCATTTCACCAATGAGGCAAGTGATTGCCTCCTGGGCCTCCCCTCTAGCCCTTCGGCTTGAGAGAGGGAAGAGGATGATAAGTTTTGGGAATCTGGGTCCCTCTTGATTTGGAGACTGCACACCAGGCACTTTGCCACACAGGGGTTGTTGGGGAGGGTGTAGAAATGCTCCCAAAGTGTGGCCTGAAAGCCGGGTCAAAATTTTGGGGCAGGCCAGAGGCTTAGCGACTGTGGTGTGTTGCTTAGTTGGGAGGAGTGACAAAGGGGTGGACTCAAGGTGGGAGCAGCCCCAAGGAGTTGGGATGTGGGAGGGGCTGTATATTTCCCCACCACCCCCTAATTCACCAGTCAGATTCCTCCTCCACAAGCAGTTTAGCAACTGCTCTGGTTTGGGCAGCACAATAGTTCATCTGCCTCTGAGTCCATTCCCAAGAATACATCAGGCAATGAGGGTTGACCTCTGAGCCCCCTTGTGATACCCCAGTACAACTGGGCAAGGTGGGCTAGCAGGAGGGGCTTCTCGCACAGGGACAAGGTCTGTGAAACAAGATGGCTTTCTTTCCCCCTGCACACACACCAAGCACCCCTATTCCCCACTCTCACCCTCATGAAACAGAGGGGTTGTTGTTGATGATTAGGCAGGAGCAGAGGTGGAATTCTAGCAGAAGCTCCTTTGCATATTAGGCCACACACCCCTGATGTAGCCAATCCTCCAAGAGCTTATAAAAAAGAGCCTTGTGAGCTCTTGGAGAATTGGCATCAGGGGTGTGTGGCCTAATATGCAAATGAGCTCCTGCTAGAATTCCACCCCTGGGCAGGAGGGTGGGTGGGTGCAATGGCTGTGCCCCTCTGCCTGGCTGTAGCAGAGGGTCAGGTGTCTCAGAGAGCCCTGAAGCACCAACACTGTTCACAATATTCCTTCCTTTTCTGCTTCTAACAGTTAACTCCCTCTCTGTCTAACTCCTTGCTACCAAGTAAAAGGTGTGTGTGAACTGTGGGTATATATCTATTCTTCTCTCATAGAACAGAAAGGGAGCTCTCTTGTTGGCAGCCAGAGCTGCCTGTCAACCTTTGGAGGGCCACTATAAGTGTTTCCAGGGCTGCAGAAGTCCATCCCCTCCCCTTGGTTGCTTTGAGCTTTGACAGTTAGTTAATTATGTCTGTGATGAGGTTCATGCCTATCCCTGGATAGAAGCCTAAAAAGCTATCTAAATCATTTTAGTTTAGGCTAATGCTTTTAAGAAGCTGTTTTGAATCTTTGTTCCATAGTGGCTTCTTTTGTTGCCTACTTGAGTGATATAATGAATTCTCGAATATAACAAGGATTTGAGTTGAGTTTTTGGGAAGATGCTCCTATGTTCTATAATTAGGGAAGAAGAATACTGAAACTGTCTCTCTTGGATGATGTCAATCAACAGGGCAATCTGCCAGAAACATACCCACACTATTTGTTATTGAAAGATCTTAATCCTTCTTTCATATACTATTGCAAGTCTGTGGATAAGTCAAGTGTTCATTCCTTTTCTATGCTATAGGGGGCACATGAGACTTTGCCGATTCCTCTTTTCCTTTATTGCTTTTGGAGACCTTAATTTCCCTTGATAAGAATCAGTTTTGTTGAGTGACAGCAAAAATAATTAAACATTTACAATTCCTAGCTACCTTGTCTCCAGCAAGCTGAAGGACAGCAGCAGCAGCACTTGGCTTTTTTATATGAATAAAGGGAAATTAGGATTATTTTATTTGCCCCAACAAGCAAAGCCAATTGCTTTGGTGTCCAGATGACCAAGTGGTGCATAATGATCTGGATTTACAGCCCTACTACCGCTGCTGCTGTTCTATTGAATATAGATGAAAGAATAAATAATGTCAGTCTGCAGGACAGACTGGGCCAAAGCAAAAACTAAATGAACAAAACTCAGAAATTCAACTGCAATATTGATATCTTTCAAATTCCTTATCAGTAAAAACCAAAAGTCCCTACTATCTGAGCCCACTTTGAAGTTAATCAAATACGACTGGGGCATGAATATTTAGTCACCAGATCAATCAAAACTGACTTCTGTTGAGAATGACAAAGAGGTTGTAAGAGTTCGTGGTGTTCATAGCATTCATCTTTTAAACTTGGTCGTGAGCATGGAAATTGGCTGCATTGGTGCATAATAACAGGCAGAACTGATTAATGTCCCATAGTTTCCACATAATCAGGAGATGTGCAGAAGTCTTTCCCCTGTTCTAATTTTCCATTGTGCCATGATTAAAAGGTTCATTCACACATGCAATTCATCACTTTAAGTTAACAAATGAAGGACCAGCCCCATACTATTCAAGTACCATCACATTGGTTCCCCAGATGTGAAATGATACTGGTATAAGATTGAAGATATGAGACTATGGGCCAAGCAGGTTTCAATGAAAGTATCTGGGACTGATTTTCCACTCGCCTTATGCTGCTCTCATGTCTGCAGGGCTTCTGTTGAATTTCACACTACCTGCTCCGGGGCTGCAACTAGCTTTGCTTTTTTTGCACGGCAAACAGAAACTGGGTTTTAGAGGTTTCTGCTTGCCACGTGGAAAAGGTGAAGCTAGTTGCAGCCGCATACAGATAGTTTGAAATTGGATGGAACTCCCACTGAGAAGAGAAGCGTGAAAGCGGTGTAAGGTGAGAGGGAAATCCGTCTGAAATTCTTCTGTGTATTTTAAATTCATATTTAGGCAGGTCATAGGAAGGAGAACAGGAAGGGTTGCATCAGTGTTTAGTTCTCGTGGCCGTTTCTCGTTGCATCAGTGTTTAGTTTCTCGTGCCCGAGGAATGCTGTTTACCACTTTGGGGGCAGACAGCAATTTTTCTCCAGGACAGTCTGGCCAGGAATCCTGGAGGGGTTGGGGGGGGGGGTTGCCATCTTCTTGGCATGGGGCAGCTGTCACTGGGATTATGAGGTGGGGAGATATTTGTAAGTTTCCTGCATTGTGCAGGGGGTTGGAATAGATGACCCTGGACAATCCCCTCCAACTCTATGATTCTGTAATTCTATGACTACTGAAAGAGTCCTTGAAAGAGAATGTAATGCTAGGGTTCTCTCAGAAACAGAATATTTTGCCTTCCTATAGACTATTTATTCTTGCAGTGTTTTTAACTCTAAATTTATCCTTTTTCTAAACATTGATGAGTTTTGACTATACGCTGTTGGAAGAGAAGTTGCAGAAATTATTCTGGCGACATCTGGAGTCTGACAGAATAAAGACTTTGGTGCTGTTATCTTTTCTGCTATAGAAAGATTTAATATTTAAACATTTTGAAAGCAGTATGAAAGTTATATATTAATGGATTTTAAATATTGATAGTATATTCCCAAAGGGACACAACGCACCTCACAACAAAAATTAAAACACTCAAGACCAGCTGGTATCCATTCTTATGCATCTGTGTGAGAGAATGGATAGAAGATGAAGATGTTTAGAATAGATGACTCAAATTATCCTGTGGGTTTCTATTGAGAGAAGTATATCCTTTGAGCATGTAAGTCTCAGATGGTGAAGAGCTTTCAATTAAAGTACTAGCACTCTGAACTGAACCCAATAACAAGCGGGCAGCCTATCCAGTGATCTCAGACTAGGTATAATATGTGCAAAAGCAGCTAGCTCCAGACCTCAGTGAAGCCACTGCTTGTTAAAAAGGTAAAGCAAGCACCAGTCATTTTTGACTCTGGGGTGACGTTGCTTTCAAACATTTTCATGGCAGACTTTTTACGGGGTAGTTTGCCATTGCCTTCCCCAATCATCTACACTCCCCCCACCCCCCGCCAGCAAGCTGGGTACTCATTTTACCGACCTTGGATGGAAGGAAGGCTGAGTCATCCTCGAGCCGGCTACCTGAACCAGAGCTGGCTTCAAGAACAGCTTCACATAGACCATGTGTTGCAGCTAATATCTAAGGCCTCAGTTGTTTTTCTGAGTCCAATTGCTGCAAAGTGGGCTGAAGGTGAGAGAGAGTGGGCAACACAAATAAAACCAATAAAAATATTATGCGCCAAGAAAAAATTCTTAATCAGCTTCCAAAGAAAAATCGGTAAAAGTGGTTTAAAAAGAGCTGGGGGTGGGGGACAAATTGCAGACTATTGAAATGCATGCATAAATCGGGATAAACCAAAGCATTATGGGGCCAGAACTAACAGGGGTGAAGGGAACCCATGTAGAAAAGCCCAGAGTTTCCTGAACAAACAGTAGAAGATGGGGGGGGGGGGGGGGACGGACAGCCAATAGCATATGAAATTTTCTGTCTGGGTTGCAAGCTTGTACTACTGGTTTAACACCCATATTCATCAAGCTGTACCATGTCTACCAGACCCAGCCAGCCTCTGCCCCACTAAGTGCCAGTGATCCACCAAGTGTCATCACCTGCCAGGCCTGTAGCTACAGGAGGACTCTTACCAGGCAATACCCCCTTCCCAATTTGTTCAGCCCAGACAGAAGGTTGAGTTCTGGACCTCCTGATGGCACCTGGGTTTTGGCCACTGTGCAACACAGTGTTGAACTGGATGGGCCATTGGCATGATCCAACATAATTTCTCTTGTGTTCTTGTGATCTCCACCCATCTGTGTGTCCATGAGGCAGCTCCAGTCACCAACCTAAAGATTGTCAGTAGTTTCCCCACTTAGGTCATAAAGAACTGTCAATTACTCAGTTTTATCCTTTCTTCATAGTTGCCCCTGAGCTGCGGAATGGGTTTCCCAAGATTGTGAAGAAGGTTATACAGATTTCAGAGGCTCTGTAAAGTTTTGTTTGTTTTAGGAATCTTTGGTAGCTGATCAGTGAACGTTATGGTTTTCTTCATTTTATTTGTATCTCTACTGATGTGATGGAATGTAGAGTGGTATGGTATTGCTCAGTCTTGTCAGATCTCAGAAGCTAAGCAGAGTTGCTACTTGGATGGGGAACCAACAACGAAGAATCTGCAGAGGAAGGCAAGGGCAAACCACCTCTGCTTCCCATTTGTCTTGAAAAAAAACCCTTGCGGGGGTTGCTATAAGTTGGTTGCAACTAGATATTGAAGTTTTTAAACCTGATGTAAGACACTTTGAGATCTGTTAATCAAGAGAAAAGTGGGGTAGAAGTATTTTTTAAAAGATTTATTTTGTTTATTTATAATTTAAATTTATAGACTGCCCTTCTTTGAGTACACAGAGCTCAGGGCAGTGAACAGCTATAAAATATTCATACATTAATAAAACAATTCCAACATTTAAGAAGGATATAGCAAGCTGCCGTTGCTTCCAGAAGCAACAGTGGCCAGGCTGAACAATGGCAGCTGGGTGGCACACACTCTCTGAAGCACAGGCACCATACCACCACACTCACCCATGTCAGTCACTGCCCTAACTTGGTGTCCCCCAGGGCCATGCCCTAGGCTGCCTAATGGATGGTCCAGCCCTGCGTGGAAGTTTAGGAAGTGTTGCTCCAAGTCAGCCATGAAGGTGTTAACATACTGTGTGGTCATGCGAGTGACCAAGGCTGTACCATTGCTCTGGGGAAACAGGTTGGTCTCCAAATCTGAAGAGATTATATGTGAGAACAAAATGGCAGTTAGCTGGCAAAGTCAGGTGTGTTGTTATAGAAACCATATTCCTTATGGTTTGTGATTCATCTTGGAGTGGGTTGTTAACATACAGAGATTCTACATCCATGGTGGCTAAAGTAATATTCTATGAAAGGTTGTTCAAAGATTGTATTTTCCCCTGAAAGTCTGTGGTGCTATGAACATATCTAGGAGTGCTGATGGCATAGGATCTTAGAATATAGTCCATATATCCAGATACCCTCATAGTGCCAATGTCTGAGAATAGTACAGCTCACATTTGCTTACCATTTGTATGAAAGCTATGCCATGGATAAAGACGTTCAGGGCAAAGGCAAAAATTGCCACTTTTTGATAACGACCCTTCATGCTAAGCTTCTGTCAACTGCGTTGCTTGGCATTCAAACTGCTTTTTGAATTCTTTCAAGACAGGGAGCTAGGAATTACTTGATGTGGTTTGAGGGTTAGGGAGACTGAAACAAGGGTTAGGGAGATTGAAACAAGAAACAACTTCAGTTGGTGAATCCTGTAAGAATGAGGCCCATGCTTTTAATAATGCTGCTGAGGTAAATAATTGTTGTATGGCATTGCATGTTAAACGCGAGCAGTTCCCCTACTACTTTGGTGAATTATATCACTATTCTTTGAAGACAAAACACACACAAAAGACAACCACCATGCCACAAAATATAGCCGCTACAGCAGAGCCTTTTCTCTGGCATCAAAATCTTGGCACTGTGTGCTAACAAGCAGAAAAATGAAGACAGAGCGCAAAGGTCACCTTCACTGCTCCGCTTTCTAGTTTTCAAGGAATAGTCCTGTGGGAACCCAGTGGATCTCAAAAGACAACAACTAATTCTTGACAGTTCAAGCCAGAGTTAAATTAAAGAGAAATAAAAATACAAACACTGTGGGGGGGGGGGGGAGGATCTAATTTTGCAAGTGTGGGGAAAGTAGTGCATTGATAGAATCTATGGAGAAGTTACAGATATGTTTGTAAGACCTCTAGTGCGTTGTTTAAAGCACACTATATTGTTACTTACCAATATAAAGTAACAATATTGTGAAGTAAGAGGGATGTCCGGTGGCATACCTAGTCTATTTGGGGCCCAGGACAGATAATTTTTTACCATCAAGTTACAGCTGACTTACGGTGATCCCATAGAGTTTTCAAGGCATGAGACGTTTGGAGGTGGTTTGCCATTGCCTGCCTCCATGCTGGCCCTGCTTAGTTTCTGAGATCTGAGGAGATCAGGCTAGGCTGGGGCTATCCAGTTCAGGGCCCCTCCTCTATATGACAAAATTATTTTCAGTAATAATCATGAAATAAAACAAATGATCATAATGACCAGAAAATGAATTTGGGTAGCCATGTTGGTCTGAAGCAGCCAAACAAAGTTTGGTCTTAAAGGTGCCACTGGAGCCAAACTTTGTTTCAACCAGAAAAGAAACACAGACAATGGGAAAATATTTTATTTAACTTTGTATATGAAGAAGAACAGATTGGATTTATACCCTGCCCTTAGCTATCCAAAGGAGTCTGAGCGGCTTACAGTCTCCTTTCCCTTCCCTTCCCCACAACAGACACCCTGTGAAGTAGGTGGAGCTAAGAGAGCTCTGACAGAAACTGCTCTTGAGAAAACAGCTCAGACATAGTTATATGACTGACCCAAGGTCATTTCAGCAGTTGCATGTGGAGGAGTGGGGAATCAAACCCGGTTCTCCCAGATAAGAGTCTGAGCACTTAACCACTACACCAAACTGGCTCTTTTAATGCCAGTAAAAAAAAAAAAATCAAATTCCAACATGCTATTCAATCATGAGAGGTGGTGTGGTGTAGTGCTTAAAGCATTGGACTGGCATTTGGGAAATCCAGGTTCAAATCCCCACTTGTGCCATGAAAGCTTGCTGGGTGACCTTGGGCTAGTCACATTACTCTAAGCCTAGCCCTGACCTGGATAACCCCAGGATAGCATGAGTAGTGTGATGATTTTTTCTTTTTTGATGCAAGGAGAGCCTGATCTCATCATCTCAGAAGCTAAGCAGGGCCAGCATGGAAGCAGGCAATTGCAAACCAACTCAAAATGTCTCTTGCCATGAAAAACGTACAGGGTCACCATAAGTCAGCTGTGCCCAGCAGAACACGATCAGTATTAAAGGATTCCCCACAAGTGTGTGTTTGTGTACGGCTGTGGAACGGCTTTGCATGCAGAAAGTCCATGCCCCATCTCTGCTGCTTGGCACTAGTACATTCAATGCGCTGGTTCTGTGCTGCAGTCCCTGCAGAAAGCCCCCACCCCAATTTGTGAATCAGAGATTCTTTAATTTGAACTAAGGTTCTGTGTATTGCACTGCCACAGTGGACTTGTTCTGCTGGGCACATGGCACTGTTATGCTCCTTGCAAAGCAAGCAAGCACCCTCACCACAGTTGACTTTCCACTGCAGAGATTATCTAGGATGATCTGACTGCTTCCTGGGGTAGTTTTTGCCACCATAAGGAACAATGACCATCTCTGGGTGCCCCTAGGTTAGGAACCCCTGGTCCAATCTTTCTGGAACATGTGGGTTTTGATGAGGAGAGGCACCTGAAGCTACCCTCCAGATTTGGTGCCTCTCTCTCAAATCCCTCTCCACCCACCCCCCCCCCGTCACTTTTTCCACTGTTACTACAGTGGAGAAAGTGACAATTTTTTCCCACCATAGGGGGAAAGGGCCCATTTTGGATGCCCCCAGAACTGAGCTCTACGTTAACAATCTTTTTGAAACTTAGGGGTCTGTTGGGGAGAAGTTCCTGCAGCTACCCTGCAAATTTGGAGCCTGTACCTCAATTCCCCCCCACACACACACCGGTACAATTCATTATACCCTATTTTGCCATTGACTTCAATGGTCCATATGGTATAATGGAGCCGAATACCGCTGAATACTGCTGAATACTGTGGCTTCTGAATAACCTTAGAGAATCTGATTTGGTTGTATTCTGGGCTGAATACAGCTGAATCAACTGTTATTTGGGTTTTTATTTGGTTCAGCTGAACTGAATGCACAACCCTACTGCAAATTACAGCACAGCAAGGGGTTGGCCTTTTTCAGGAAGAAGAATATGAACCAATTCATGCAGCATGATTTAGAGATAGGAGTCCTTCTGTACAAAGCGCCAAAAACTTTCTAATCCTATGTGTCATTATTAAACATGATCCTCCTTGTGGGAAAGAAATGGAGAATATACACTAGTATATATGTAGAGAACAGGGAAGCCTTCCCATACTGCCTCTACTCAAGGATCTAATCCCATTCACCTTTGATTGCATGAATGCAGCCTGAATGGATGCCCAATACAATGACCTCGAAGCAGAAGTTCAGTGGGAATTCTGTGTTGCCCAGAGCCATGAATGCCTTTTACTCCTTGCAGCCACATGTGCCTGCAGCCTTCCCATCCATGCTCTTTCATTCTTTTTAAACTACATGGAGTCAATTGGCTGCATTTCAAAGGCTTATGAGCAACAGAATAAGTAACACGGATTTCTCAAATGGAGCAGTGTCTCCACAGGGCAGCTTGAGTTGAAAAAAAAAAAATTGGAGGGGAGGGCTGCAGCTCCGTGAGCCTGTACATCCACATTTTACAACATGTGAAATTTAGTGAATCACTGTGGTTCCATCAAATAGTGCCTCCCAGATTTGGGAAATTTTATTCTAATCTACAGGATATGCTGTAGTACATAGGTGGAGGTAAAAACAGAGCTCTGTTGCACCTGTATTTTGGTATTTTATCAAGCCTATTCTATTGAGCCTGTATTTTAGCTCATGGTGCTATGAGTTATGTCCACATTTTAGATTCACCCCCTGTGGAAGTTTTCAGTGTCTCCATGCTGCTGTATAATTTATATATTATTATGATCGTTCAAAGAGCATGCCAATTAGAAGTATACCATGTTGATCCAGTAGCTCCTTATTGCAAACACTACAGATCCATGATGCAGTGCAATCTCTGCCAAGTCAGAGGTTTTACATTCTTGCCCCAGGATGGACAGCTGGTCAAAACATTCATGTGAATGAATAACTCTGACACATTTTGGCACAGATCTTAAAAGTTCACAAGAAAACGTGTGCCCTGTTTTTGGAAGAATGGAAGCAGATTTGTCTGGAGAAATTGAAGTAGCACTAGGCCAAACTTACTAGACCTCTGATAAAGTTCAGGTGACTCTTAAAATGGTTTGTGTGTGGCAATCTTTGATTGCATATTCCTGATGGATACTTATATGGCCTGAAATAATTATTGTGAGCCTTTCCCTGCTCTGAATACAGATAATACTGCTAAACCTGGGTTAGACACATGTATTTTGAAGCATTTCAAAAATTGTTACTTTAAAGAATTTTGGGGTCAACTAAGTGATGATAATCGCAAAGATTTTAAATCGGATTATTAGACGTCTTTTATCCTCCCAGAATACAATTTAATCAGTTTGGAGCAAGATAGCTGTGACAGACAGGGTTATTTATTTAGTAGCAACAAAGTCTTTCATCTCTGAAAGCACATTTCACTCTCTCAAACACTGAGGAGAGACAGAATTGTAGTGCATTGCTCCCTATGAAAAATATATTCTGATTATCTAGAGCTATGTATACTAGCCTAGAAACCTTATCAATTGTTTAAGGTTGTTGTGTTGCAATCAAACTGTGCAGTAATTGGACAGTGTAAGTGTGTGTATTGTTTGCTTTTATTTTTGAATAGTTAGAAGGGAAGAGAGGATATGGAAGTTTCCCTGGTGATAGTCATGATGGTGGATAGATTCCTCTGTCACTCAATCCTTTGTACAACTAGAGCCCACTATGATGATGCTGTAGAGATTTATGTAGTGGAGAGGAAGCTAGTTATGGGGACACTCCCAAGGACACTCTTCCTGTTCTGCCATGACATTTCAAAACTATTAACTTATAATTACAAATTTTAAAAGACAACACCACACAAGGTTAGATCCAAAGGTTATTTTCTACAAGTAAAAAAAGCAGTTTTCCTGAGGGATGACGTCTCTAGCTTCCACAAAGATTCTTCCTCTCTAAGTCTTAAGGATCCCCTGACTTTCAGTTGCAGGAGCAGTTTCTCAAGGAGCATAGGGGACTGCAGTTAGGAATGCCAGGCTTCTGGTGGGACCTGGGGATCTTACAGCTCATCTTCAGACCAGTTCCCTTGGAGAAAATGGATGCTTTGGAGGGTGGACTGTATAGCATTGTATTCCGCTGAGGTCTTTGCCCTCCCCAGGCTCCGCCTCCTAATCTCTAGGAGCTTCCCTGTCTGGATCTGGCAATTCGATCCCCACATCCTTTGCCACTGGCCAGGGGGTACCTGGCAACCTTAACTGTAGCCCAGGACAGGTGAGAAAAAGCTATTGCTCAAGTGAACTTCTGGTTTTCCCCTGCTTTGATTTCCAAATTAAGTATGTTATACTACAAATCATCACAGACTTAGAAATAAGAGCTGAAGTTCCTTTCATGAGTCTCTTCACTTGTATCGCAGTTACCTCTGTATCTCAGCTAAGGGGAGAATTATTTGCTTCCCAAGTGGCTGGAGGTTTGCAGCTTCTTGATTGCTCTCAAAGATGAAACAAAATATAATCAAGAGAAACCATCTCAGCTGTGCTCCCCCCCCCCCTTGCTAACAAACTCCTGGAGCTGCTGAAATGAGATTTTTAATTAACACACTTTATTGAGGTCACTGGGAACATCTAACTCTTGCTGTTCAGTGACACTGGGCTCTGGTTTTGAATCTTTTGTTGGCCTTGGGCTCTCTTATTTGTGAACTCTCTTTCTAGCCCTGTTGTGATGGCTATCTGTATTTTCTCATTTAGCAAGCCAGTAGATACCCTCCCCCTTTATTTGGAAAGAGCGAAACAAACAAATGGACCTTAAATAGGTTTAAGATGGATTCTTTGCTTTTTGGTTCCTGATTTGCCCAAATTGTTTGAGTGTTAGAGATCTTGAATCTCTGATACATACACACTGGAACTTATAAAATGCAGATTAAATACACAAACGTGGGAGTCTTTATTTTTGTGCCATTTTTTTTTTCTCATGCCAAATTCTTTCCTATTAAAAATACACAATGTTATTTGTGCCTTAATTACATACAGTTGGTGTAAAAGCCACCAGATTTGAGTCCAATAGCACTTTAGAGACCAAGAAGATGTTTGGGCTATCAGCTTTCGAGAGACAATGCTCCTTTTGTCAGATTCCAAGGGAGCTTTGACTCTTGAAAGGTGATATCCCCAAATCTTTTGGCCTCTGAGATGCTACTGGACTGGATTCTGGCTCTTCTACTGCAGACTAACATGGCTACCTTCTGAAACTATGGTGTAAAATAATTCATAATAACAAGAAATCAAAAAAGGAAGAAAGTGAGTTATTTGTACACCCCTAGCAAATATTATTATTTCTCCATGAAGCCTCAAACCTTGTTATATAAGTTTTTCAGCTTTTTAGGTGCTCCTGTGCCTTTGAAAGCTGCACAATGGGAATATCAGAGGAATGTACTGTGTGTATGTGTGTGTGTGGGGGGGGGGGCTGAATTCCTACCTTTAGCAGCACATGAGCAGCTGCTAGGAGCAGTGTTGCATCTGAAAGTTCTATTCCATCATTACTAGGTAACTAATTTGTAGCCTGGCTGGCAATGTGAACAGATGTATCTGGGACTGGGGATGACTCAAGATATTCCTAGAAGGTCTGCTCTACAGCTAGCTGACCTTCCCATATCATCCTCATCTGACTAAGGATGTCTCCTGTACCCCAAATTCGTGCTCATCTATCCGGACCGTCTATTCCCACTCCTTTGCCATTTCTGTGTGTTGGTTCATGTAAAAGAGAGCCAGTTTGGTGTAGTGGTGGTTAAGTGTGTGGACTCCTATCTGGGAGAACTGGGTTTGATTTCCCACTCCTCCACTTGCACCTGTTGGAATGGCCTTGGGTTAGCCATAGCTCTGACAGAGGTTGTCCTTGAAAGGGCAGCTGCTGTGAGAGCCCTCTCAGCCCCACCCACCTCACCAGGGTGTCTGTTGTGGGGAGAGAAGACATGGGAAATTGTAAACTGCTCTGAGTCTCTGATTCAGAGAGAAGGGCGGGATACAATTCTTCTTCTAAAAGGAATATAATTTGGATTAATTTAAATCAGGTATTTGGTTTAAAGTAACACAACCACACATTAGGATTATGCAAACATTAATAGTTTTCATTGCAATATTGCAACTGAATGAGTTGGTCTCCTTGTCTTGTACTCTTTTCTTGATTCTCTTCATTCTTGTCAGTCTCTTGGAAGGGTAATAAAGATACTTGCTGGTTAAGTATTTGTTTCTGTTCCATCTTTTCTTTTTTAAGGATTTATTGTGCCAAATGGAGTTTGTGTGTATATCACTCAACAGAATCCTTTTTTGCCCCTTGTTTTACATGCTCTGTTCATAACAATCCTGGCATGGGATTTTATTTGGGTAACATTGGATGGTTTTGCCTTGGAAACCTTTGTTTAATAGATGGAATAAAAAAAACCCTTTTAACTAAAATAAATCAGAATAAAGTTTCCAGCTACTAGCAAGGTAGAAAATAACATGATAGCTTTGTATTACATATTAGTTCTTCTGGAGGCTGGATTTCAGTAACAAAGTAGACAGTATGCAAATGTGAATATGTAAATGCTCTTAATTAATCTTTATGTAACAAATGCCCTGGTGCAGGGTTATTCTGCATTACATTGTCAGAAACAATTAGGCACCTTAACCCTTGGGGTCATTTTGTTGAAGATTTTCTTTGAAGTCTCAAAAGGCTAAAATCTTTAATTATTATTAATGAAGGTTTAAATAATTCAGAATCTCATCAAAATGCAAGCATAGGTGTTGCTGTAGTTCAATATAAGAACAGTTTTGAATTAATCTTTAACTTCAGTTATCTTCTGTTACTGGATCTCATGCTTTTGTTTTGATATACAAAATGTACATGGGTAATTTATATAATGACCCTGATCTTTAACCTCTTAGTAGTTGGTATAACCAAAAATGGAAGAGACCCCTAAATTAAGGATGTGTTGCTGTTAATTATCAATAAGCTTCCCATACCAGCTGTATAATGCATGGACCAATAACGATCCATGCTTCCTGCTTTCCCATTGGAATTGCTTTCAGCAAAGACTTTGAGTAAATGGTAAGAATCAGTCTCCCTCCTTAAAAAATCAGTTCTTCACGTTCACTGCTTTATTTTACTTAATGAGCAAATTGCAGATATTCACTTGTTTGGGTTAAATGAGGCATGTACATAAGAAACAGTGGAAATGATTTTCCTACAAGGTTAAAGAAGATACAACCAAAGGAAAATATCTGTGAAAAGAGTCAAGAAGATAATTTTGAAGGCGGGCAGTTTTCAGTTGGTATACCTTCATTTTGTGGGTATATTCAGATATTCTTCTTAATAGCTATCTCTCACCTCAGGTACTTGCCATAATTATGCCTACTTTCCCACTCTTGAATTCTGCCCATGTCATGGCACATTCAGCAATATCCCTTGTGCTGACTTGTAGAAATTCTAGGTCAACAAGAGGAAATTTTTTCCAGAGTTGTCTCCCACCTATATTCTCATATCTATTCCTCTATAGCATGTAGAAGACACATGCATGGCCTGAAAGGTAAGCTTAAAAAAATAGTTCTACAGATACTAGTTCTGGAGCTGTTGCTAGGGAATGCCCCTCTCCCTCAAAGAAAGTCAGGCTTAATAAGAAAGCAGGCATCCTCAAGGGGTAAGAACTTCAGACAGCCAGCATGAGGGTCATTTGGGGGCTAAGACATGAATCCTGAAAAATGTCCCACAAGACATGAGGGAGACTGTCAGTATCTTGGGGAGGGCACATCAAAGCTCATGTCTATAATCATACATATAGCCCAACTATCTGCAAATCATGTTTTTCATTTATTCTTCTAAGCCAACATTTTGTCCATAACCCCTCCTTGGATTGGCTGGGTTGATAGATCATTTCCAGGTCATGCCCTAGCTCTCCCCTTTTGCTCCTAGTAATTCCAGGCAGTCCTAAACAGCCTGTTGTATCTCTTCTAGAGGAATTTGGGAAGGGGGGGGGGGGCTTCTGCTGGGCTGCCCTACAAAGGCTCCCATCAGTGTCTTATTCCATTGCATGTTTTCTTGGCTTTTAAAGTATTTCCACTGATATGGCATTTACATTGCTGGTGCATCAATCAAACCAATCAAAGGGCTTTTCCCAGATGACTCATCACAACAATGAACATGCTGCTGTTCATCACATCATGTGTCAGCACGGGAAAGAAAACTTTAGATCAAACTCATCTAGTTAGAAGGGAGGGGCCCTAGTTGTGATTGTGAACAGAGCACTGAATTCTCCCATGGACTATCACTCAGCCAGCTGTGTTGAACTGATAAATAAAACAAAGAACCTATTTATACAGACTGAAATAGCACACTAGAAGACTAAAATATTTTTAATTAGAATTACATTATAAAAACTACCTTTTTCCCATGAAGGACCGGGTGGTTCATTTTTGCAGTTCATTCTCCAGACACCCTGGCACCAATACAATCAATTTCTAGGGAAACCAAAATGCTGTTCTCTTAGACAGCTTGCGTGATTGGATACATGTGACTGCACATGGCTGTCACAGATCCATTTCTCACTAGGCTGCAACTTGCCCTGTCTTTTTCCCGCAGCAAGCAGAAACTGGCTTTCAGAGGATCTTGCTTGCCGTGGGAAAGAGGTGAGGCAAGTTGTAGCCGTGCGGCAACTTGTGCAAAATCAGACAGAAGCATCAGGGGGGAAAGAGCTCCGAGACCGGAACAAGCCCAGTGAGAAATCGGTCAGAGTCTTTGCAGATGTGTATCATAACCAAATGCTTCCACATATCTTCTATTATCTCCCACTGTCACATCACAGCCATAAAAAAAATCAGAAAAAAAATATATTTATTTGGTGAATTTATATCCTGCCCTTTCCCAAACGGGCTCAGGGCAGATTACAACCAGGTAAAACCAGTCAAATACAATAAAACCAATAAAATACAATTAAAAACAAAACACCACAGTACTATATAACAGAGGGGGGTGGGATCATAGCACAGATTAGAATATAATCAATGGCCCAGATATGGGGGGGGGGGATGGTGGCTCAGTGGTAGAGCATTTGTTTGGTAAGCAAAAGGTCCCAGGTTCAATCCCTGGCATCTCCAACTAAAAAGGGTCCAGGCAAATAGGTGTGAAAAACCTCAGCTTGAGATCCTGGTGAGATGCTGCCAGTCTGAGTAGACAATACTGACTTTGATGGACTGAGGGTCTGATTCAGTATAAGGCAGTTTCATATGTTCATATGTATAAAGGATATCTTCCCCCACCACGTTCAGATATTTTAGAGCCAGTTTGGTGTAGTGGTTAAGTGCGCAGACTCTTATCTGCGAGAACTGGGTTTGATGCAGTTGCTGGAATGGCCTTGGGTTAGCCATAGCTCTTGTAGGAGTTGTCCTTGAAAGGGCAGCTGCTGTGAGAGCTCTCTCAGCCCCACTCACCTCACAGGGTGTCTGTTGTGGGGGAACGAGTTTGTAAGCCGCTCTGAGACTCTGATTCAGAGAGAAGTGCAGGGTATAAATCTGCAGACTTCTTCTTTGGAGAGGGATAGTGGCTTAGTGGTAGAGCATCTGCTTGGTTAGAGAAGGTCCCAAGTTCAATCCCTGGCATCTCCAACTGAAAAGGGTCCAGGCAAATAGATGTGAAAAACCTCAGCTTGAGACCCTGGAGAGCTGCTGCCAGTCTGGGTAGACAATACTGACTTTGATGGACCGAGGGTCTGCTTCAGTATAAGACAGCTTCATATGTTCACATATGTTCAATAATTCAGATAATGGATCAATGTGGGGGAGAATAACAAATGGTATAGGCAATAAGAAGAAGGACGCCCACTTGCCTCAACCAAACGCCTGGTGGAACAGTCTGGTGGAACAGCTTGGTCGAGGCAAGATGGACGTCCTTTGGGCCAGGGATGACCAGAAGATGTTGGTTGGCAGATCACAGCAACCTTTGGGGCTTATATGGGGAGAGGCAGTCCCGCAGGTATGTTGGCCCCAGGCCACGTAAGGCTTTGAATGTCAGTACTAGAACCTTGACATGGATCTGGTACTCAACTGATAACCACTGCAATTTGCACAGCATCAGTTGGCTGCTTGCCCGTAAAGGTAATCCACAATAACTTGATTTGGTCATATCTGTATGCATTTAGCAGATTGTCAATAGAAGGTATACAATAAAGGAATTATATGTCAGGCTTGTGAATAATACAAGAACGGTATCCATGTTGTAGGTCAAGAACTAGAAGAAAATGTCAGACTTGAAAGTCTTTCACAAGGTTAAGAATCCAGCAATCCATGCTTTGTGTAAAAAGTAAAGAAAGGTTTCAAGCTGCTTACAATTATGTTCCACAGAGAGCTCATGTTGAATAACATGAGTAT
Source organism: Heteronotia binoei (assembly GCF_032191835.1). NCBI lineage: Eukaryota > Metazoa > Chordata > Lepidosauria > Squamata > Gekkonidae > Heteronotia > Heteronotia binoei. The sequence continues at coordinate 30,209,731 of NC_083231.1, read as the reverse complement.
GAACCATGCAAAGGTATAGATCCCTGTTAGCTGCGGAAGCTCTCTTATGGATTAAAGGTTGCTGTGAAAGTAAGACGTAATAACAAGGTACACTAAAGGAAACACAAGGCTGCATTCCTGAAACAGACCATCGCCTCTGTGCTACTTATATTGTAGAAGTATCGCAGTAACTCAGCACTACACAAAGTTAAATTGCATACAAAGCATAGATTTTAAAAATGATTTGTAGACTTGGTCTGTTATTGTTCCCTGAAGGAGCTGGAAATTATGCTTACAGAATGCTACCGACCACCTCGGGCAGGTATATGAAATGATGATTTGAGACAAGTGGAGAATTTTTAAATGACACATCAGAAACAGATTGTTAAAAAAAAAACCCTGAAACAACCAAGCAAAGATGCCCCCTCAATTCAGAGGGGGGCCCACTCTGCAGATCTTTAGAGTCCTCCCTGAAGTAATCCACCATAGGTCCGCTGAGCAAAAACAGAGACTGTAACTCAATGTTGTACGGAGGCTGCAGTGCTGCAATTGTTCTTGCTGTTGTAGCACCTGCGACTCCCTAAATTAGCCGCAGCTGGCCTAGTTAAGGCCTAATAACTGCCAAATGTCAAAAAGTTGCTGACATGCTAAGCTCCTTTCTAGTTTTCTGTCCTGATAAAGCTGGCAAAAGAGGAAAAACTGCTGTACTTTTCCCTCTATCAAAGACAATAGTCTGTACCACAGAGACCAATAACAAGAGGTATGGGGAATATTCAGCTGAGAGATTTTCCTTGCTTGGGGAGACAGTTATCTTTTAGCCCATAGGTTGTTTCTCAGAAGCTGTCACATTAACCCATTTTGGGCAATGTGAAAACGAGCCTTGGTACTTCTTTGCGCTGTATTAGCTCACAGCTTTGTTGGGCTATGCACTGTTCAAATGCTTTTCAGTCTAGCCTTTCACGTTGCAACAAGAAGACTAAGGGCGTTTTCGCACAGGGCTTACCCCGGAGCGATGTCCCTCTTCACCATGCAGCGTCTGCACGGATTTCGCACCAACTGCTCCGCAGAACCCGGAAGACCCGCAAAGTACCGTGGCGTTTGCATCACAAATGTAAACCGCCAAAAACCAGTTTACATTTGCGATGCAAAAGCCGCGGCTCTTCCGGGTTCTGCGGAGCAGTTGGTGCGAAATCCGCACAGACGCTGCGCGGTGAAGAGGGACGTCGCTCCGGGGTAAGCCCTGTGTGAAAACGCCCTAAGGCTCATCCACTACCATCTGGACCATGGGAATACACAAAGCTGCCTTACACTGAGGAAAGCCATTGGTCAGTAATGTCTGCCCTGACTGGTAGTGGCTGTTCAGAGTCTCACCTACTACAAACTGCAGCTTGAAGCCGGGGCCTTCTGCATGCAAAGCAGATGCTCTATGCCAAGAGCTGCCATCCCCTAGGTGGGGTCTGGAGTTTTCCCTGAATTACAACTGCTTTTCCAGACTGCAAAGCTTAGTTCCCTGGACAGAAAGGGCAGCTTCAGCGGGTCAACTCTAAGAACCATCCCTACAGAGCTCCCTCCCGTCCCCAAACAACAACTTCCTCAGGCTCTGCCCTCAAATCTCCAGGAGTCTCCCCAGCTGGAGCTGGTAACCCTATGTCCTCTTCAATCATGCCTCCCCTTAGAGACTTCTCCCTCTGATGCCAGTTCATTTTTTTCCCTAGTCAGTCGCACTTTTACACTTGTGCTGTCTTTTGGGACCCACTGGCAAACTAAGTCCATGCTACTCCCCCCCCCTCCCCAAACAAAACACAAGACTATCGCATCAGTTGATACTGGACAAGTTTATGTTTTATCTTTCATTTTTTTAATATTTATAAATATATAACAATATTGAACTGTATAACGATTTCATGAGATGAGCTTCAGTCAATTACACTTTCCCAATGAGCATGTTGTGCAATCCTCACATTTACCAACAAGGAAATGCACAACCCATTTTATTTATTTTTAAAACTTTTTAAAGGATTGTGTGTGTGTGTGCGTGTGTGTACTTGCATGCCTGGAAGTCATGGCTAGGATGTTTTGCAGAGAGGTGGCCTGTAAATCCAATCCTCCCTAGACTCCCTAGACTCGGAGGGCAGGTAGAAGACAGTCAGCCAGAAAACCCCTGCAAGTCTGGTGCCTCTAACTCGCTGGAAGGCATTCTACTGCATCATGAACCCCACAAACTAAATTTGGTGCCTAAAGGTTTGTGACAGTTCATGAACTGCATTTTCCCAGTTTGTGCCCATCCCTATATGTGACTATAAGAATCTGGAACTGAGTTTCATGCTTTGGAAATGCACATGGTTTGAAGCATATAAAACTGTTTAAATACCGCAAGCTGATTGATACGAGACAAAATATACATATTGATACAAAATTTGAGTATATTCTTCTAACGGTCCTGTGATTAGATGCAAAACCCAAAAAGTAACCTTACGTTTATCTTTTCCATGCCATGGCTGCGCAAAGAAGGCAAGGGTAGAATTAGTAATAAGTAATCTTGAGTATATTCCTTAAGATGTGAAGTGATTCTGTGAAACAAGACTGATTATGCAAAATCCACCTAAGAGTGCACTGATGTAAGATCTAATTAACCTAAGGATGAGTACCTACTGACTGTTGACAGCAAACCTTGAAAATTATATACCTATATGGGAGAGAACCACACTTGCAAGGATCCTATAGTAACTTGCCCAGCTTGATTTCTATTATGAATATGATTGTTCTACTGGTATAGACAAGAGCCCTAAATCTTTTTTAAGCTCAGAAGTTAGACATGCAAACTCAAGTGTTGCCTTTTTGTAGGGCCTGTAAAATGGAGCTATTCCGCCACGCCTTTAGTTGAGGCAGTGTCACGTTCTCAGGGTGCAGGCAGGCAGGAGTCCAGCCAGTCCAAGGTCAAAGTCCAGGAAGTCAAGCAGGAGCCAAGTCACCAATGCAGAATCACAAACTGGAATCAGAAGTCAGTGTCCAAAAGCCAAAAGGTCAGGGCGCCAAGGAAATCAAGCTGGTCAGGATCAGGAAAGAGCGTGGATGTAAGCCAGAGAATAGACCTGTTGCTTCCACAAGGTTACCAGGTCCTGAGTGGGAGCTATATGGGAGTCTCAATCAGCCTGCTCCCTGGGTGGCAGTGACTCTGCTAGAACTCAGGGCTGAGAGAGTTGAAGCATCAGCATGCCTCATGTCTTCGCTCTGAAAGTTCTTTCCGGAGTCTGCTTCAAACTCTTGAGATGGGAGGAGGAGAGCTTGGAGGAGATTGATTGTCAGCAGCTGACACTCATGCCTGGAGAGTGATTGATGGGCCAGCTGCTGTTTGTTCAGCTGAGGAACTGGCTGACAACTCTTTCAGGTCTATTAACCCTTCCAACTCCTCCTTGTCAGGGCTCATGACAGGCAGCGGGTGTCCTACACTATCGGGTATTCTACTCGATTGGCCGGCCCTTTGCTATATTAACACCTCTGTCATAATATTAAATTACCTTTGCTGTGTCTGATTCTTTGAATGTAGGACTGATTTGTAGTTCATACAACGTGCCAACTGAGCCGCCATCTAAAACTCTCTATGATTGAATTGTCTTTTATTTTATTCCCATGTTTTAGCTGTTATTCATATTGTTTTTATAATGTTGTTATCTGCCCTGAGCCATCCTTGGGATAGGGTGGACTATAAATGACCTAAAATAAATGCATACGTTCAAAAGAATCAATTAATCAAACAATTTTTTTGACCAATGACCAGTAGAAATCAAAAGAACTATTCAGTAAAACATTTAAGAATAAAATTGGTCTAAATATAACAAAAATATCTCTATGATTTAAAATTTGAAATCCATACATAACATCTTAAGATCTACACTGATGGATATCTCTAAAATTTAGAATCTATACATAAAATGTCATGCTGAATTCTACAAGCTGCTGAGAAAAATTTAGCACAGCTAATAGTTCCTGTGGGTTCTCACCTATCAAAAGTTTCCTTAAAGTGTCAAAAGAAAGAGCTACCAAATGTGCTTCAGACCACTGTACTGCAATCGAATGTGCATTTGAATTCAAGTTTTTCTCCACAAGTAGAGATATATAACTGTGCATGAGAAAAGCTAGATGAAGGTGTATGTGGAAAAGCTATTCAGGGCCTTTTCCCCTGGAGGAACGCAGTGGAACAGAGTTCTGGAACTTCTTCATGGAAACAAATTTCTCAAATGTTTAAAAGTTCATAAGGGGGCACTCTTGTTTCTTCTTCATTTCCCTCTTGAGCGTTCCGGCACTTCTTTTTCCAGAAAATAAAAAGGCCTTGGCTATAAATATAAAAGAAGCCTTGCTTTGCACTCAGAAGTCTCTCTTTCCTGCTTTTGTAGCATCTTTTCCTTTGCATTGTTAACTGCTTTGGATCCCTATTGGGCAGAAAATTGGGATATGAGCACATAAACAAAATAATTAAGAAATGGAAGGTCTGAGTGTCACTATGTGGGGGAGGGGTTTACATCTTTATGACATGTTGCCTAGAAACAAGGCAGTAGCTGTGGTTAGATGTCAGAATAATCTCTTTGGTCATTGTGAAAAACAGGTTGTTGGACTTTGGACTGAACCAGCCAGGCTGTTCTTGTGTTCTGTAGGGAGAATTGAGAATGAAAAGACTACGGGCGTTTTCGCACTCACCTTCAGCCGGCGCGACGCCCCTCTTCACTGCGCAGGATCTGCGCGGATTTCGCACTAAACGCCGCGGAGCAGCCGGAAGAGCCGGAAAGTCCCAGCGCTTTTGCGGCGCAAACGGAAACTGCCAAAAAGCAGTTTCCGTTTGCATGGCAAAAGCGCCGGGACTTTCCGGCTCTTCCAGCTGCTCCGCGGCGTTTAGTGCGAAATCCGCGCAGATCCTGCGCGGTGAAGAGGGGGGTCGCGCCGGCTGAAGGTGAGTGCGAAAATGCCCTACTATTTTCATTGCTAAAATTCTGCTTTCCTACTTGAGCTTCCAACTTTCTGTATGAGCGGTTGCTATCTTGCATGGAGCTGATGTGGTCATGCCCTTTGTGGAGCTGTCACCCCATCTTGCTTAGCATCCTGCTTGAACTATCACTTTTGTTAACGGTAGCTGGCCTAGAAACCATAGAGAGCTGACCAGCTCAACTGTAACTGAACTCAGACATTTGACACTTCAGATGACCCAGAAAAGAGAGAGCAGACTCCTGAATCCCTCATGAGGTTGGTGAGACATGCTCAAAGACTAAACACAATATATTAAATGCTGCGTCCTCTGGGATCTATCATATAAGCAAAAATGCTAAAGAAAATAAATGAAGAGGGGGAAAGGAGAGACAGACCTTGGCTTTGGGAGATCAGATGTTTCATGCAACTTAATTAGGCAATTCCAGGATTGCAGAGATTTATTTCCTGGGTGCTCATTTGTACTTTGAACTTTGCTGACCTCCAAGGATTGCTTTGGAAGATGTTTCTTTAGCTCTCTTGGAGCTGTGCTTTGTGGCCTGGAGTTGGTGATCAGAAATAGAATCAAATTTAATGTGCCTTTACTTAAAAATTTTACAGCATCAGAAAATCTATAACTATGTTGGGCGAGGGGGGGGGGGAGAGACTGACAAATCTTCTCCTCCCACTCCAGGTCAACAGCTTTTCTGAGTAGAGTTGTAACGAGGCTAGCACATGTAAGTGAGAACTTCTTGAAATGTGTGTACAATGTTAAAGTTTTTTTATCCATATGTATTTTCTGAATGGAAACATCCAGGGGTTGTTTTGTAGAAAAATAGATGGTGGAGCTCATCCAGGGATTGTTACGCAGCTGCACCTACTATTCAATGGACAACGTGGGAAGGAAGAGGTGGAACTCTCAGAAAGGTTCAGGAGCTGTGCTCCTGTGAGCGCCTGCTGAATTCAAAGACTAGAAACATGCAAAATACATGACTGTGTGATCTGTTTGGTTTGGTGCGTAACAGAAATGACAGAAATATTATTGTTTCACGAAATATACAAATAATAAAAGCATCCTGCACTACACGTTTGGTGTCTACTGCAGTCGCTTGAACAGCTGACTGGGCAAGCTGCATTTTAAACTGAATAGCAGCAAATGCAGAGATTTCAGCGCTACCTGGCTACTCCCCATGCTGCCATGATTTGGAGGTTTGCAGTTTCTTTTTGGAAAGATATGGATCCTCTAGATGTTCTTTTCTACGAACTCCCTCATCAAACTAGGAGTAAATAGGTGCTGGTCAAAGTTCACAATAAGTAAAGGGAGAGGTAATTCTCCTGGTGTGTCGTGCTTATCAATGGAAATAGAATTGCCCTTGCCATGTAGCAAAAATAAATCGCTGTTTTTACCTTTGGAGTTTTAGCCTATCCATTGGATTGGGGAGTTAATTTAGGACAGACTGCTGCTGCTACAAGGTTGTTTACCAAGAAAGGTCATCAAGAACATCACAGAGTAGATTTTTTAAAAACTGAAATGTTTTAGGGATAAACAAACCTGTATTGTTTTGGATTTCCAGTTTGGGAATGTCCTTGCTCTCTTCTTCCCTTATCTCTTTTTTTAACAGCTGGGCCTTCGATGATTCTTCTAGGCAAGTAAGCATCTGATCAATGCTTGTTTTTGCATGTCTTTTAAAAAACATCTACTTCCCATGGCAACCTAGAAGAAGGAATGTTATAGTGATCTCCCAAAAGAAGCTTGCTCATCCAAGCCCCACACCACATTGCTTGGCTGGACACCTCCTGCAGCTAGGTACATCCCTTGATGTGCTGGATGGAGTCATTCTGGGCCTAGCATGTTCCTCACTGGAAGGAGCCAAGTCCAACCTAGGCATGTCCCTCATCTTGCAAGTTTGCACCCATCCTTCACTTGGCTTCAGGGTAGCTCCAACAGGGGGTGGATCCAGTTGGAGGTGGCATAAGAACATAAGGGAAGCCATGTTGGATCAGGCCCCCACCCACGTAACTCCCCTCCGCTGTGTCGGCGCCGGTCGTACGTTGGTGCAGACCCTTCCTGCGCCCATGTAGTGGCTCATCTGCTCCCAAAAGACTTTCTGCCACCCCTCTCTGGATTGTGCTGCTAAGTAGTATATTATACCCACTGGATTGCTCAGTGAGAGCCCTATAACTGCCAATATTCTTGGAGGATTTGAATTCCCTCAAGCAAACACATTCCCTTGTGACAGGCTGACATACAGGGGAGAAAGCACTTCAACCATGTCAACCAGCCACAGTTCATTTGGCATAGAAAACTCCCGTGGAGAGATCCAGATCTGGGGATAAGGGGAAGAATACCCCAAGGAGAAACTTATTATCAAGTCTAGATCATTTTATGTCAAAACATGCCCTTCGTTGTTGTTTTTAGACCAAGTATAAGAAATCAAATTTCAAGTTCTTTCTGAATATGTGAACTAACTCAATTATAACAAGCTACAGTAGACTGAACAGAGCCTGTGTATTTGTACAGAGTTCTTTGAATTCATCAAGAAGCAGCAATGGAAGTCACAAAATTCAATTTTTCAGTGTTTGAAGTCTTATCACAAAGTGACAATCTTATCTAATGTTCTGTTCTAGGAAGATAATTTTTATAGTTCACACTGGAGCAATATGTATTCCGAAATATGAGACTGTCTTTGTTCAACCCCCATCAAAATCAGCATGGTAGTTAAAGGCAATTTGAATGAAACAAGAGAAATGAAAGCTTTTTATTTCATTAAAATATCAATAAACCATTAATGATAGACTACTAACATGAGCTATTCAAAGTCCTAAAAGATGATGCTGTTAAAGTGATACACACATTATGTCAACAAATTTGGAAAACACAACAGTGGCCACAGGATTAGAAAAGATCGGTTTATATTCCAATCCCAAAGAAGGGTAATGCCAAGGAGTGTTCAAACTATCACACCATTGCACTCATTTCACATGCCAGCTAGGCTAGGCTAGGCTTCAGCAGTAGATCGGGAACCACCAGAAATTCAAGCTGGGTTTCGGAGAGGTAAAGGAACTAGAGATCAAATTGCCAACATTCAATGGATTATGGAGAAAGCACAGGAGTATCAGAAAAACATCTATTTCTGCTTCATTGACTATGCTAAAGTCTTTGATTGTGTGGTTCACAACAAACTGTGACAAGTCCTTAAAGAGATGGGACCACCACCAGACCACCTCACATGTCTCCTGAGAAACCTGTATAAGGGTCAAGAAGCAACTGTCAGAACAGTATATGGAACAACTGATTGGTTTAGAATAGGAAAAGGAGTTCGACAAGGCTGTATATTGTCACCTGCTTATTTAATTTATATGCAAAATATAAATTTTAATTTATATTTATATTTAATTTATATGCATCATGTGGAATGCTGGCCTGGAAGAAGCACAAGCCAGAATTAAGATTGCCGGGAAAAACAACAACCTCAGATATGCAGATGACGCTACCCTAATGGCAGAAAATGAGAAGGACCTAAAGAACTACTTGTTGAGGGTGAAAGAGAAGAGCACAAAAGTAGGCTTGAAACTCAACATAAAAAAAACTAAGATCATGGCATCTGGCCACATCAAACTTTGGCAAATAGAAGGGGAAGTAGTGACAGACTTCACATTTCTAGGATCCAAGATCACTGCAGATGGTGACTGTAGCCATGAAATTAAAAGACGTTTGCTCCTTGGAAGGACAGCTATGGTAAACCTGGGCAATATAATAAAAAGTAGAGACATCACCCTGTCAACAAAAGTCCATATAGTTAAAGCGATGGTATTCCCAGTAGTAATGTATGGCTGTGAGAGGTGGTCCATAAGGAAGGCCGAATGCAGAAGAATAGATGCTTTTGAGATGTAGTGCTGGAGAAGAATCTTGAGAGTCCCTTGGACTGCAAGAAGATCAAATCAGTCAGTCCTAAGGGAAATCAACCCAGACTGTTCACTGGAAGGTCAGATACTGAAGCTGAAGCTCAAATACTTTGGCCACCAAATGAGAAGGGAGCACTCCCTGGAGAAGATCCTGATGCTAAGAAAAACAGAAGGCAAAAGATGGCTGGACAGTGTTACTGATGTAACAAACACGAATTTGAGCAGACTTCGGAGGATGGTGGAAGACAGAAGGGCCTGGCGTGACTTTGTCCATGAGGTCGCAAAGTCGCAAAGACTCGACTGTGTGACTCAACAACAACAAACTAACATGTAAGTCAAAGAAAAATAAAGTTAGACTCCAGTTGCACCATTAAGATCAACAAAGTTTTATTCAAGTTATGAGCTTTTGGGTGAACACACACTTCTTCAGACAATGAAATGGAAAAAGAAATAACAGTCATGCATATAGAGGGTATGGAGTAAATCCATATACAGAATAATGAAGATGTTTTAACAGATTCAAAGATAACAAGCTTAGTTAGGCCAAAGTAGTTACTTAAAATATACTTTTTATCATCACTAGATGAAGGTCCCAAAATTATCGGTATATTTCACCAGGATCTAGAGGGCTCCAGTTGCAAGCCATATATATGCAGAATTATGTACAAAATATTTTTTCTTATAAAATTTTATGCAGATGTGATGGAATTGTGAAGAGGGTATGTATTGGATACAAAGAAATGATGGTTCAGCTTCATTATGGGTGTCTCTTGTAGGTCTTTTCAAGGTTCTAAATGCAGAAAATTTTAAATGGAAAATTCATGCTGGATGCAGTTGTCTGTTCTTTCTTGGATAGGTTCGCACAGTTGAATGTTCTTAATTGTGTCTTATCACTCTCTTCTCATTTGTGCTTTCTTCTGAGCAATGAATATGTATGTATAAGTGTGTGTGTATGTATGTATGTGTATGTATACACACACACATATATTGGCCACTGTGTGACACAGTGTTGGACTGGATGGGCCATTGGCCTGATCCAACATGGCTTCTCTTATTTCTTATGTTCTTAACCATTATATGAGCAGAAGAACCCATTGTATTAGACAAAGACTCCTTGTGCTGGAGGAGGCACCACTATTAGTTGAGCAGACATGTTGGATATAGTCCTGTAGGTTTTTCAACCAACACCTTTCTTGGATTTCCTTTCAGTTACTAGACAGAATAATTCCTGCCTATTTCCACAATGTTAAAAAAAAGACTGTGGACACTTGTGATGCCCTCTGAGGGTAAGGGAATGTCATACCTGATGTCTGTGAGGTCTTGAAATCACCAGCACAGTCATTGCTTCCTTGAACAGATAGGGATTTGGGTTTTTTGTATTTTCAGTTGACAGCTCTAGGTACCAGAATGCATAGTTATCTTTACCCACCTCAGGGTTACAATACATCATGAAGAAGAAAAGCCACAATACTGCAACCTGCCTCAGAACCGCTCTGAGACCATTATTCTGACTGCTGCTGCTTCCCCCTTCTCCTTCTCCCTGGCTTGGCTTTCCTTTCTGCTCCTTCTGTTCTCCCTCCAGCCAGCCTCCTCCCATTTCCCTTTCCTCTCTTTTTATAGCCCCAGCTTCATATCTGGCCTTTGAGCTAAGCTCCACCCTCCTCTTCTCTGTTCCCTGCTCTCCATAGCCACACCCCACCTTAAAACACTCTGGCCCATACGGCCATTGTTCTCCCACCCTGGCTTGGATGCACTGGAGGATTTCTGTGTGATACGTATGAAAAACTATAGTGCGGGGGGTGGACATTGTGCGGGCCCCTCATGCTAAGTTAAACACAATGTTTCTTAAGCCATGTTTCTAGTTCAGAATTTGGAGCAATACACTATACAGCAAAGAAAGCCCTAGGTGTTGCAGAAGACTTTACACAAGTGAAATTGTACTGATCCTGTTTGTGTTTCTGCTTGAGCATTGCCTGATTCAAGGCAGTGATTTTACTTGTTGCATGGGGTATATTCGAAACCAGATAGATGTGGGTGCATGGGAGGGATGTTAAAAGCACATGCTTAACCCTCCCTTCAAATCAATGTCTAAGTCTCAGAAGAATTTTTTTCTTTCTTTCTTTCTTTTGCTTTGTTTAGTTTTGAAACTGATACCTTGCCACAGGGTGCCATACAGTTCTCAGGAATTCTGGTTACAAATGCATGACAAAAACGCATGACATTTCTCTTGATCAATGAGTCTAAAAAATGGTTGCTGTCATTTTAGCCCGTGTCTTAAAGTCACATATACTGCTTCCATCCACTCCTGTAAAACAAAGCGATTCAGGTTGAGAAGAAAAATGGGATCTAAAAATGTTTTACATTGGCAGGTATGCAGACTACCAGTTTTTAATTACGATTAGCAAAGTTTGTCATCGGGCAATATATATATTCTGGTGCACCTGGAACAAAAGAAGCTGCTGAAGTGTAAATACCTCTGAATATGTCATGGTTTTGGAAGGCCATATTCTCCATTTGTGTCTTGTTTATTTGTGCATTAATTCTGGAGGTGCAAGGCATCCTTGCTGGGCAGCCACCTAGGGCCAGCATGTGGAAGTAGGTGAGGTAGGAGGCCACCTAGGGCGCCACCTCACTGTGGGGATGGAGGCGGGCTCCCCATCCTCACTTGCCTGCTCTGACCTTGATACTAAGCGACGTTCTTTCTTCGCTCTGAGCGATCAGAGCGAAGAAAGAACAACGTGGCCCCTGCTCAGCTCCCTTTGAAGTGGGAGAGGGCTGCTGGATAGGGGGCACCTGGGACATTCTTTCTTCGCTCCAATTGCTCAAAGTAAAGAAACAAAAATGTGGCTCCTGCTCCACTCTCTCTGAAGCAGGAGAGGGCCGCTGGGCAGGGGCTGCATGGGCATTCTTTCTTCGCTCTTCAAATCCCCCTTGCCCAAGTTTCAAAAAGATTGGATCAGGGGGTCAAATTCTATGGGCCCCAGGTGGGCCCACATCCTCCATTGTTTCCAATGCAGGAAAATTCTTGTGGGCTGGAAGTGAAAATTAATGAGTTGCCTGTTAAATTGTTGTGTGCCAGAACCCCCTAGAGCGGCTTATAGGGAATACTCCTGGAAATTTCGGGATAGAGTCTTGGAAGGACCGCAGTGGAGTATAATGCTGTAAGGGTCCACCCTCCAAACCATCTGTTTTTCTCAAAGGTAACTGATCTCTGTAGTCTGGAGATGAGCTGTAATTCTGGAGGAGCCCCAGGTTCTACCAGGAGGTTGACATTGCTAGCTACTAATGATTCAAAGGCACTAGTGTCTTCCTTCAAACAAGTGGAGAAAAAAACAGTTTCCTGTGTAGTAGTAGTACCAAGGCATATATTCCTGGGGGACTTGGGGGAGATGTGCTATTTTGTTCTTTTTTTCCTTTGAAGGTGAGGCAAAAAATAAGTGAGTTCATGAATGGAGCCTTTTTAAATTGCCTTGTTTTTAAACTTTGCTACCCTTTTTGAGGCTGGGTTGGAATGAGCTTTCCTTCATTGTTCCCTCACAGATGACTGCTTTAAAGTGCCAGGAGATTAAGGAATGCAACAAATTGCAAGAGCCAACACACACTTTCAGTTCCAGTCTCCCATAATTACCTGAACTGCAAAATACTTTAATACTAAACTGGACTCAGGTTCCCAAATATTTCAGGTAGCCAGAAGGCATTCCAGGACATCACACATAAAAATATTTTACTCATTTATTTCAGATTAGCAGGCAAAAACTTTGTCTATAACACAGTAATGACCATATTATTAAGAAATGTATTCAGTGTATGAAGAACATTATGAGAATAATAACAGTGATAGTTTTATTTAAAACTCTGTTTTTTTAAAGAGATGTATGCTTTTAAAAAAAAAAAGCTGCTGGAACAATTTGCTTCTTAAATGGATAATGCCGTATTTGGTGAGTATGGAAAATTTTCAGAGTAATGTAATTCCATTTAAATACTGAGGCACCATCACATTTTATAGAACTTGGGCACATTTTATGCTTCTTGCAGAGTATACTAATGTCTAGCTGACCATACCAGAAGTCATAAAAATCTTCCGTTAACATAATGTCATCCTATAAAAAGAGTCATAAAATGACATAGCAAAAAAAAAAATTTCTCCTAAAGCTAACACCTTTTCTTTTGTGCGTGTTTCTTGCTTCATATTCTGTGCTGAAAGAAATGGTACAGAGCAATGGAAGTGTGTGTGTTTTATCTTATCGCTGGACAATTAATTCAACTTTGCGCAGTGCTTTCATTTGGTCATCTTTTATTTCCTGTTAGCACACAGCTCAATTTAAAACCATTTCTATCAGGTCTGATAATAGAAGACTTCATCAACATTACATGATCAACCAGGAACTGAAGGGGGAAAAAATTAAGTCCAGTGGCACCTTTAAGACCAACAAAAGTTTATTCAAGGTATGAGCTTTTGTGTACAGGCATACTTCCTCCGATACATAGAAACGCACGTTAATGTTTCATATATACATCAATTATTTCATAAATAATCAGTTATTGCTACAGTCATTAATTTTATGTCCATATGTTCAAAAAGCAAAAGTTCCATTATTCCGTTTTCTGTAGTTTAACTCAGAAAAAAAATCAAAAAATTAAAGTTCCACAGACATCCAAGCTACTCAAAATTATACTGCAGCAAAAGTTGACAAGGCTTCTTGATGAAGTTAAACATGACTACATACATCCTAGGTTTACATGCATGTTTCAAGAACGATCTTCTTTGTGGTTGTGATAATTCTATGCAATTCAACTGGAACCCAATGCTCAATTAATAATTCTCACAGCAGGACAAAAAGTTTTAAGATTAACAGCGGCAAGAAGGTTCATCTATTTCTACATAGATGAACAGCAAATTAGTATACAACTTATTGAAGATGTTTTGACATATGCAAATAGAAAATAGCCCACCTGGATCTATCAGGAGTTGCAGAGTAACAGGTGTTATTGGAAATACCTGCTTCTACTTGAGATGCTGGAGAATAGCCGCCAGAGTAAAAGGACCCAATGGGCTGTCTTGAAGAAGGGCAGCTTTTGTGTGTTCTGTTCAATGGGGCCCACTCTCTGTTACACGTGCATAAAATTATATTCTTTTATACTCATTCTAAGGTAAACTGTGGATAATGGGATTATAAATTCCATTGAATAAAAAGGATTGGCTGTTAGATTTCTAGTAGTTTCTCATTTCTAATTGTTACCTATGCCAAAAGGGAGGGGGATCTTGAATGCCAATTGAATACCCAGGACATTCTGCTGGGAGTTCTGCCAGCAGGTACAGTTTATGGATGATTAATAAGGTTAAATGATTCATCTTAGTGATAGGTTTAAGTGCATATGTCAGTTTACTGGGATATTTTGTCATGGAGAAATAGTCCCTCTTTTGTCTCAATGACTCTCAGGTGCCACATTTAAGTGCATTTGCATTGCATCTGATAAACAAAAAAGCAATCCCAGTTATCAGTGAATTACGTGATTTTTATAGGGATGTGATAGCCTGATGACAGTCATCATCTTCTTTAAATCTCCCTGCTTTTTACTTCAAGGCACTTTTTTCTCAAACCATTAACTTTTCACAATATGCTCAAAGCTTTCTGCATCTGCTTGTTTCTCACAGTAAAAACAGATTTTATCCCAGAATGCTGAAATTGGAAGCTGTTTTTAGTAATCCTGAAAAATAAGCAAACGATACACTTTGTGGTACCAGGAAATTCAGCTCAGAATCTCCACTGTTTAGGAGTTGCCTTGAGGGTCATGATTACTCTTAAGGTGTGCAATGGTACGACGTGGTTTTATTTTAAATTGACTGGCAGTAGTATCCAGGAAACTGAAATCTTTGTGATCTACTAAACCTAAGTGGAGAAAATGAATTTTGAACCAATGTATCCAGAAAATGTTCTGAAGTTAGTGTTCAGCCCAAGGGATTATTTTTTCACCTAAAGGTGTTACAACTGTTCATAATTTTACACAACACTTTCAGTTTACAATCTAGCTACAATCCAGCTGTTGGTCTCCTTGATTTCAAAAGGGGGAGATTTAAGCATATGAGCTGCTCCACTTAAAATCAAATTGAGCTTTGAGACATAAATTTGTCTGCAACCTGTCCTTAATCTTCAGCCTTCTTTTCAGCCTTGATTGTGTTGCCTTTGCAATAACCCTGCAAGGCATAACACCATTATTCCCATTATATAATTGGAGTTGTTTGGGGTACAGTAGGGCATGCAAGGAAAGAGCTGAGACAGTGTCATCCTAAGTAGAGCTATACCTTTGGTGGTCGTGGAAAGTACCATCAAGCAACCTCATATGGTTTTCAAGGCAAGAGACAAACAGAGAGAGTTTGCCATTGCCTGTCTCTGCATAGGAACCCTGGACTTCCTAGATAGTCTCCCATCTCAGTACCAGGGCTTAGCTTATGAGATCTGATGAGATCAGACTAGCCTAGGCCAGGGGTGGCCAACGGAAGCTCGCCAAATGTTTTTGCCTACAACTTCCATCAGCCCCAGCCATTGGCCATTGGGGCTGATGGGAGTTGTAGGCAAAAAACATCTGGAGAGCTACCATTGGCCACCCCTGGTCTAGGCTATCCACATCTTTCTATGCGCAGTGATTTCAGTGGATTTAAAAAAGGTAGTCACCTGTGCAAGCACCAGTCGTTTCCGACTCTGGGGTGATGTTGCTTTCACAATGTTTTAGAAGGGTATAATTTTATTGAAGATGGCACTCAAGGAGTCCAAGGAAGAGCTGAGATGAGACCTGGACCTGAAAGTGTCTCTCATGAAGCTCATTTGTTGTAGCTAACTAATACTCCAGTTGTGAGCAGAATTCAACTGGATTTAAAAGGGTGGAACTTTGCTTTCGATTACATTGAAAGGCTACGTTTTTTGGCTTGTTCCACATAACAGTAGAGAGGATGGGTTGATAGAAGCTTTAAGAGTAGTAGCTCAGAAAAAGAGGGGGGAAATCTTTGTTTCAGAAAAGGTTACTCAGCATATCTACCTCTGAGCTGAGAAAGGTAAGCATCCTTTTGCCATTTTGACAGATAAAGTCAAAAACATAAAGATGCAATGTTATGCACATGTGACAAGGCATCCTCTTTATTAATCACCTCACTAAAATGATCACCCTATCATTGCTTCAGTTGTTAAATATTTCCCTTCAGAAAATGGCACAGTGGGCACAGGTAAAGATTTAAACAGTTTTTGGTTATTTGAGTAAATTGGCAGGGAAGTGAATCAATATTTACATAGCGTTTTGGATAGGGAATAGATAGACATAATATATAAACACAGAACTGCCTCTTAGGTTGCTGAGAAGGTTTTAGATTTAAACATATTTGGCTTCCACTAAAATTATTACAGATGTTACGATGCTTATTCTTAGAGATTACTTGTTCTGGATTTCCTTTTAAACTTCACAGTTGGTAATCACACAGTCTTGAGAATGTACTTAGCTTTGTCCCTTTCTTTAAGACTAAGGTCTTTCCACTAGACCCCTTTCTCTGGCAAGAGCATTATTATCTCCTCTGTAAGATAAATAACCTGGGCCTTTGGTATGTTTAGGGACTTTCAATGCCACCTCTAAACCACTGGCCAAATCCTTATCTTCCATACTGACAGTCTGTTCACATCTTTCTAAGTGACTTCAGTGGCAACTAACTATGACAACTAACAAATAGTTAATACAACAAAATATCTAACAAATAGTTAATGCAACAAAACGATTTTATCTGTTAAAAACTTAAGCAGCAAAAGAGAATTGAATGGGGGGACTGGGATGTGTGCAAGTATTTTTTTGCCATGCCTTTTATTAGGACTATGCATCACAAAACCATACTCTCCAGAACTCTTCATCACTCTAGATATTGGGGGAGGGAAGAGAGTCTCAGGCCATGACATTAAGGGTTCTGGTCAGCATCTTGTGATGAATGAATAGTGGTGTATATTAAGCAAGGAAGAAAAAGGTTTGTTACCATGCTTTGTTTATCTCTCTCCTTCCCCCCCCCCCCCGCCCTCAGCTTGCAGTTTTTAAAGGATCCTGTGCTTTAAATTTCATGCTAAAAGAGGCATTTGATTATATGCTGCATTGGTTTTTACATTTTCAAATGGCAACTGCTGTTGGTTTTTCTGTTGATCAACATGGTTTCCTACAAGCCCAGTCTATAAAAAATACTATGAACTTCACTATATGCTGTGTGTATCATCATCAGTGCAAGTTTGGCACAACTGCTGTTCAACAAGCAAGGCAAGACAAAAGACTATTCTTCAGGCACACCAGGGAAATAAAGAGGGAATATTTCATCTGTGTTTTATTCTGGGGGTGATGTACAAGTGATTCATGCTGTTGCAGAGTTTCAAAGACCATTTTAGGGAGGGAAAACTGAAAAAGTTCTTGAACAATGTGTTCCACAGGGAGCAGCATAAATGCTATTAAAGTAAGAGTGCCCGTTAAAATTCCCGGTTGGGTTGCATTGCTGTTTTCTCTTCCATCCCTCTTAGAAAATCTTTTCATAATGGAGGACCCCACAGAATGTGAGAAACAAGAAAGAAGACACAGGAAACACAGGTGGTTCCATCCTTTGGACTAGTCTTCTGACCTGCTTGACTAGAAAGGGAAAACTGAGAGGGTGGTTTCACACTGCACTAAATTAGTGTTTTGCAACTGGGATTTTTACTATGTAAGAATAGGCAAAACCCAGTTGCAAAATGCATTGTTTACTGTAGTATGAACACATGCAATGAGAACTGTGGAGATTTTAAAGCTATAATGTAGATATGCAGTTTTAAATTTGGGGGTACAGTAGGGTTTCCAGCTCTAGGTTGGGAAATACCTGAATAATTGGGAGGGGGTGGGGTCTGAGGAGGGTGGAGTTTGGGAAGGGTCCTCAAAAGGGCATAGCAGCCATTTTCTCTAGGTGAACTGAGCTCCATTGCCTGGAGTTACTTGTAACAGTGGGAAGTCTCCAGCTACCACCTAGAGGTTGGCAACCCTCAGATACAGGGGTTTTTTTTTTAAAAAAAATGTGCTCCTCAAGCAAAGCAGAGAGGCTCAGGTGCCTCAGCCTTGTTTACCCAACAGTCCATGGAGCAGCAGAATCTGGCCTATCTTTGTGGAACTGGACAAGTAACTTTCTCCCTTGCAAACACAGGCACAACCTCTTCTTTTACCTTAAAGGAAATGGGAGGAAAAGCTCTTCATGGGCAGTGGGTAATGCCTACCCCTGAAGAGATGGGGGAGGGGGAGGAGCCTGGGGGAAAGAGTGAAAGGCCAATTCAATGGAATGGTATAGAATCCATAGACCAATCAGGGATTGGCATGATCTGAATTGCTGCTCTAGCTCTAATGTGGATTTTGTTTCCTCTACTGGTCCTTTCTATGGGACACATGCATGGCTTTTTTATATAGAAAAGGCCCAGCATGAACTCATTTGCATATTGGGCCACATCCCCCCAATCCTAAACCAGCTGGAACTGTGTTCCAGTGCATTCCTGGTAAAAAAAAAGCCATGGACACATGACTCTTCCTCATACTACAACTACACTCTGGTGAAAAGTGTAAAAAATGCCTTTGTTTTGATGTTCTGCAGAGTTGGATTCTTTTCCTAACTGCTATGTCAACTTGCGTAGCAATTTTGCTTTGTTAGGTTAGGTCAGTTAGCACATTAACTGTGTATTTGTGGATTATAAACTCAAGTGTGTAAAAGCACAACCCAGAACAATATATAGTTTGTTTCCACATTTTAATTATTATTCTGTAGACTGGTCACTGTAGGATCTCTCCACCTTACCAGCCCTGTTGAGTACTAGCCGTCGCTGGAGGCAAAATCTGTTATTCTGATGCCTCAGGCCATCATGCAAGAGAATCTTGCTTCTGCACTTGTATTCTTTTTGGGATCAGACCTCAAGCTTGCAAAAAGGTCCATCCATAATCCAGGACTTTGGGTCTTTGCACATGCTTTGCTAATCAGCTGATATGTGGGATGAGGAAGCAGATCCCAGGTCTTGCATCTTGCCCCCTTCTTTTCCCCAAAGGTATTGTCAAAATGGGTACTTTTTAACCATGAATGCCTCCTCTTCAGCCTTTTTAAGTACAGCTTGCTTTTGTGAGCAAGGATCCCTGACCCAGGTTAGGAAATTATTTTTTTTAAGAAAACAAAACTGCTTCCTAGAACACATTCTCTATTTTGAAGACTGTTGCATGGCTACCGGGGGGGGGGGGGAATGCTGAAGTTATACTTAATACCCTTTTACTGATTTCTTTCTATCCTATGAAATACATTAACAATAATACCAGCAGTTGGGCTTGCCAAGGATTTCTTGACTACGTAATGTTGGGTGAAATTCAATTGTGATGTGTTTTGTTTAATGTGGGTTCCTAGCAAATCGTTCAGTGCAATTGTCTGGCTAGAGTTCCCCTGCTTGAGTAATACAAATTGTTTGTGAAGCTTGCCCATACTCATGCATTTTCCTATCAGACCTGCAATTGCTTCTGATCCCTTGGGAGCCCAGCCAGCCAAGCATTTTTCTTTATTTTATTAACCACATTTTTTTCAGCCTGTGGGCTTACTCAGCCATAGATGAAATACAGACAGATACATATGATATAATGTGTGAGAGAGAGTGAGTGTATGTGTTTAGTTTATCCAAAGGCACAACAGTCATTATTAAAAAATTGTTTTTTCATCTAATAGCTAAGCAAAAATAACACACTATCAAGAGAAAGCACTGTAAGTTCATTGAGGACTGGGTCCAGGTTTTTGTTGATCACTGGTAAGAGATCTGCAGAGGGTTTATTATTGATTTATTGGTTTGATTTACAAACCTCCCTTCCCTGGAAGGCTCAGGGTGGTGTACATCATAATTAAAAACATAATAAAATAATATACATCAAAAGGCCAATCAATTTACAAGATAAAACCCTTAAAATACAGTCAAATCATTGATGCCATTCAGTATATTATCACTCCCCTTGTGAGGAGGGGGGCGGGATCACGGGACAAGTATGGTGGAGGCTGTTGCTGTCCTCAGCCATAGGCATGGTGGGACATCTCTGTCCTATATGCCCTGCAGAACTGTACTTGGTCTGCAGATGTCACCAGATAGGAGGCTCTGTAGATTGACACTGGCCTATGGGCCCCTACACCCTTAGGGGCCCCAGGCTGGCTTCCCCCCCCCCCCCCCAGTTTTCCCCCTGCTTGCAGCCCTCCCATTCTGCATGCACAGCCAGCAACTGAGCTGCTCTTTGCCTGATTTGCCTGGTAGAGCTGCTGCTGGTGTCATTGCCAAGTTTGTCTCTCTCTGCCTCTCCCCCGCAGCTTTGTCAAAGAGGCTTTTAAGAAGGTGCATATAGGCCAGTGCTTTAGGGTTGCCAAGTCCAATTCAAGAAATATCTGGGGACTTTGGGGGTGGACCCAGGAGACTTTGGGGGCAGAGCCAAGATCAAGGCTGTGACATGCATAATTGAACTCCAAAGGGAGTTCTGGCCATCACATTTAAAGGGATGGCACACCTTTTCAATTCCTTTCTTCCACAAGAAATAATGAAGGATAGGGGCACTTTCTTTTGGGGCTTATAGAATTGGACCCCCTGGTCCAATCTTTTTGAAACTTGGGGGGTATTTTGGGGAGAGGCACTGAATCCTATACTGCAAATTTGGTGCCTCTACCCCAAAAAACAGCCCCCCCAGAGCCCCAGATACCCGCAGATCAATTTTCCATGATTTTCTATGGGAATAAATCTCCATAGGGAATAATAGAGTTCCCAGCAGACATTTTCCTCCCCTCCCCCCGCTTTCTGATGACCCTGATGACCCTGAAGAGGGGGGAGGGTCTCCAAACCCTGCCCCCACCTGGGGATTGGCAACCCTACAGTGCTTTGACTCTGAGATAATTTGCAAGGGGGCCCCCAAGATTTTACCTGCCTAGGGGCCTCCACAGGGTTTAATCTGGTACTGCGAAGGTGGGTATTTCTCCTCCATCTTTCCTGCAAGTTGCCTGAGGTAGTGTTGCATTAACAGGCCATGATCAAGATTTCCCCTCTCCTCTGGCGCCACCTTGCCTGTAACCCCGTTTTGTCCTTTGCTCTGAAAACTCAACGCTTCCCTGTCTCCTGTTTATGGCCTTCCTTTCATGTGATGTATGGCCCTCTTCAGCTATGCCATCCCCATTAACACAGAGGGAAGTGAAATGTTGAAAACCCTTCCTGTGACTCTGTCTTGAGTATCTTCTGTCTCCCCTTTGCAGAAATTGTAATTGCTGTCATTACCCTCTTTTGTTTAATTCTCCTTGCTGTGACTGTAAGAGACTTTATCAGTGGCATGGCAACCTCATTAATCTCTGGGGTTACCTTCCCCCTCCCCTCTTCTTGCACTCCAAAGCCAAGGCTTGTTCAATTTGACCTGTTAATTTTAACCCACATTAATAGTGCCTGCTGTCCTGTTCTGTCTTTGACTTTCAACTGGAGTATGAGTGAAGGGTGGGCTGATGACAAATGGATACACATCTGCTTTTTTAACATGGATTCTTAACTGTTCCCATCTCATCACTTTTGTGATAGGAAATACCTATTTCCTGAAACAAATACTGGTATAGATTGTAGGCCGAGATAGCTTGATTGCCACTCTCAAACGCTAATTACCGTTTGAGCTTATTTACTTATTTATTCTGTTTGTTTTGTTTTCTTTGAGGCCAGGAAAGAGGAAGAGATCAGTGGAAGAGTATCTGCTTTGCATGCAGAAGGTTCCTGGGTCAGGCATCAGCATTCCTAGTTAAAAGGATCAGATAGGTGATGCGACGTGAGACACTGAAGAATCTCTGCCAGTCTGAGTAGAAAATACTGACATAGACTGTCGGGGAAGTTCTCAACAAGGAAAGGGGGGCATTGCCATCTCGCTTTCAAGTTACCAGACCCAAGTTCTAATTTGGTGGGTAAGGCTGGCTGGGTACTTCCTTCAGACCAAAGCTTTCTTCTTAAATCCAGTTTATTATATCCCAATCCCAATTAGATGTCAAGTAGAATAGATAGTTGCAAATAAAGAAATCCACAGTGCACGCACTGAGACAAATAAGGAATATCTTCCAGCTATGACATCATGGCCCCATGGTGTTGATGAGCAGCCCTGACCATTAGTAAACCAGAAGTATATACTTTTCTTGGACTGATCGCTGCTAACATACCTATTGATGCACCTGTAACATAGGACTACCATGGATGTGATGCAGACCAAACTAGAACTGCCTAGAACTGACCCGTTGAACCAACCCAAATCTCTTCCCTTCTTTCTATTTCTGGGCTCAGAAAGCTCTCAGAAACTCAAGGAAGCTAGGCTCTGAGTGATACCCTATCTCAGGGGTGGCCAACGGTAGCTCTCCAGAAGTTTTTGCCTACAACTCCCATCAGCCCCAGCCATTGGCCATGCTGGCTGGGGCTGATGGGAGTTGTAGGCAAAGAACATCTGGAGAGCTACCGTTGGCCACCCCTGCCCTATCTATTTACCCTCCAACAGTGGCACCACTAACTCTTGGCATGTATAAACACCGTTTAAGACAAAAGTCATGTACAACGTACAAGGTTATCCTTACTAGAACAGCCACTGCACCAGCAGAGTCCTGAAGTCTTTTGGGAAAGAGTACCAGATTCAACGCTAGAGACTAATTTCTATAGTAAATAAAAATATCATAGGTTTAGCAAGGACTGAGGCTCAATCCAGGCGCTAATTCCGCAACACAGTTCAATGTTCAAATTTCACATAACGCAGGTTCATATCTATGTATGCATGCCATCATTACATTTTATTTCAAAATGTTTTTACTTAAGCTCTGAGCATGTGACCCCTCTTTGCAACCAGTCAACATCTGGAGAGAGAGATTTGCAGGAGCAAGTCCACTGGCTGCGTACCCTGCCTTTGTCTGATCACCAGCTTTTCAGCACGGTGCCAACACAGAGGGAAAATGTCTACATGGTACACTCCCTCCCCATACTCAGGAATGTTATTTTCTGAACATTCCTGATGATAGGGAGGGAGAATACCATGTAGACACTTCCTCCATGTGTAGGCATCCTGCTGACAAGCCAGTGATTGTGCAAAGGAGGTTCATGCCTGTATTCCCTCTCTGTGCATTAATTGAACATATGGAGGGGTCATGTTCTCGAGGTTAGTCTTCGTATAATGAAAGCAAGTATGTATTAATGTATCTGAAAGATGTCAGATAACTGGGGAAACAACACCTTCGTAAATACAGGACAACTATTTGTTGCAATATGCAATGAACATAGCTGAACAAAGTGCCGCTAAAGGTGCATTATATAACCACTGCACTCAGCAGTGTTGATACACTGCTGCAACATTGTTTGCGTTCTGTTTGTGTGCTTTCATTTCATCTAGTTCGACATGACATCGGTTTGTTCTTGCATTTAGCTTTGACGTGTCATTCATTCTCTCTTGCGCTCGTTTAAAGGCAGACAGCATTGCCAATATTTGTCTGGGTACTTTTTTGAAAATATGCGACAAGCGGGAAACCACAAGGACTTGCAAGAGGCATCTTATTTCCCCTCCCCTACTATTTCCTGTTCCCTTTCCCGAAGCGGTGTCTCCCAGACCCTACTCTGAGACTCTAACCACTATACTTCATTGGTTTTCATAGGGGAGCTGTTGTTGAACAGTAGCAAAAAAAAAAAAATACAGCAGAGAGAATCACGGAGAGAATGAGAACCCAATGAAAAACTGCTGGTGCAGTTTCATACGTAAACAATTGTGAATGAATTAATAATTGTGTTCGTTATTTTGTCACAGTTTTTCATTGGGTTCACGTTGAACAGTAGCAAGCAGCCAGGAGTAGGTGAGTCATGCAAGTCAGGTGTATCAAGTCATTTAGAAGTTGTAGCCAGGCCTAGGGTTGCCGTCTTCCAGGTGGGACCTGCAGATCTCTTAAAACGGAACTCTGGCTGACAGGAATCTGTTCCCCTGGGGAAAATGGCTGCTTTGGAGGTAGGACTAGGGCATTCTATCGGGCTGAGGCCTCTTCCCTCCCCAAACACTGTCCTCGCCAGACTCTACCCCCAAATCTTCAGGAATTGCCTAATCTGGAGTTGGCAACCTTAGCCAAGCCTGGCCCCACGGCTCTTCTCTCAATGGTTCTGCCTCCTCCCTTTGCCTTTTACTTATAGAAACATCAAGCCTGGAATGCTGTGGTTGTCTAGCAACAGCCAACAAGGGAATCTATTTGTTAAAGGCAGGGGTCGTTTTGTAGAAAAATTGGCGGTGGAGCTCATCCAGGGATTGTTATGCAGCTGCACCTACTATTCAATGGACAAGGTGGGAAGGAGGAGGGGGAACTCTCAGAAAGGTTCAGGAGCTGCTCTCCTGTGAGCTCCTGCTGAATCTGAGGCCTGGTTAAAGGTAAAGCTGTTGCACTCCTTTTATCATTTGGGAGTTTTGACTTTGTCCATGGGGTTGCAAAGAGTCGGACTCGACTGTGCGACTGAACAACATCAACCCCACCCCCCGGCCAATGTATTTATTCTAGATTTCACATTTTTCTACAATCCTGAGGTGTTCTTCAGGTTTGCTGAAAGATCTATCTTGCCCATTCCTCACTCCATTCTCTGGATTTAAGTTTTCTCAGATTTGACCAACTTCAGTATTAGTAAATAGTTTGAAAGGGGGCATTGGTTTTTAAAATTCCAAATTCTTTTCATTTTAAAATGTTTCTAAAATCCACATAAGAATAGAGCAAACATTCTTTTTAAGTTTTCAGTTGTCACTGTTTTACCATTTAATCTCTTTTTAAAAATGTTTAACGATGTCTCATGCTATTTGGCATGGATACAGGACTGGCCCTAGGCTGTCTGGCCCTCTAGGCAAGGCAAGGCTAACCTCCGGCTCCCCCCCCCCTCCGCACTGATAACATCACTGAGTCACATGGGGACACCGAATTACAGAGCTCTTAGTACAAAGCCTACTGTAAGCTCCAGGAGGACTGGCTACATCGGGGTATGTGGCCTAATATGCAAAGGAGTTCCTGCTACAAAAAAAGCCCTGAGACTAACAACATTTGTAACAGGGTATGAGCTTTTGTGAGTCACTGTTCACTTCTCTCATGAAAGCTCATACCCTACCACAAATTTTGTTAATCTTTAAGGTACCTGCTGGACTCTCACTCTTTGTTACAAGCACTTGATGTACTTTTATTTCTCCTTTCTGATGACTTTTAGAAGCTGAGGCTGTTCTGCTTCTCTAGATTGATATTACAGGACTTGTCCTGCTTTTTCATCCATAGCCACCATTTCAATCTTCTTTGAAAGACTAGGCCAGGGGTAGCCAAACTGTGGCTGTTTCACACATATTGTGTGGCTCTCAAAGCCCCCACTTCCCCAGTGGTCAGCTTGGAGAAGGCCAGGGATGGAATTCTAGCAGGAGCTCCTTTGCATATTAGGCCACACACCACTGATGTAGCCAGTCCTCCAAGAGTTTACAAAAATATAAGCTCTTGAGGGATTGGCTATATCAGGGGTGTGTGACCTAATATGCAAAGGAGCTCCACCCCTGGAAAAGGCATTTACCTCCTTAAATCACCGTCAAGCCAAGCCAGCTAGCAGTTTGGAGAATGCATTTAAAGATAACATTGCTTTCTTTCCACCTCTCTCGCCCTCCCCTCCATCTATTTCCTTCCTTCCTTCCTTCCTTCCTTCCTTCCTTCCTTCCTTCCTTCCTTCCTTCCTTCCTTCCTTCCTTCCTTCCTTCCTTCCTTCCTTCCTTCCTTCCTTCCTTCCTTCCTTCCTCAGGCTCTCAAACATCTGATGTTTATTCTATGTGGCTCTTATGTTAACAAAGTCTGGCAACCCCCTGAATAGGCCCTGTTTCCTTTCTTTCTTGCAGTACTGCTCTGTTTTCTTGGGGGGTGGGGGTGGCGGGAATGGGATTGAGACAGACTCCCCTTGGGCCAAGCATGCACAAATGATCATCTTTATTGAGTTGGATTCGAGGAGGTTCCTTTTATTTATTTTATTTTATCATATTTATATCCTTCCCTCCCCTAACAGGCTCAGGGTGGTTGAGTATTTCTCCTGCTCACTTTTTATTAGTGTTTATTTTGAATATAGCAAAAGTTATCACAGAAGGCCACATCCTTTTAAAAGAACAATTTCATGAGAGAGAATTAATAAAGCATTGTCTCCAGTTACACAATTTGCAGGCTTGGTTTTAACCAAGATCATTCTTCACCTCCACCCACCATATAACCACATACTCTTTGTATTTCCATGTGAATTATTTCTTGTCCTTTACCCTTTCCTATCTCCATTAATTTTTTTGTACTGCATAGTCTTCTATTTTTGAAAGAACTGAAAATGAAAAGGTAATAATATTAAAACAGCCCTATGTTAAAAATGAGATAAATATAGACATTTGCACTATGCTATTTTTAATATGAAGAATTCAAGGGTAACCTACATGGTAATTTGTGTTCATGGAACTCAAGCATGCTGCAAACCTTCAAAATCATTCTGTGCTGTTATTAGTTGGAAGGAGGGTTTTAGCTACAATCTCCTCCTTTTAGCTCTCTCTATGGCTTTCTTAGAAATTCACCAAGGGCTTTTTCTCCTATCATACTTTGAGTTGATCTGTGGTACATCTCTATGATTTGCTTTTTGATATCTTGCCAATATGCTTTATTATGAAATTGACAGCTGCTTAAAAATGGATGCATATTTATGGTTCTCCTAATAAGAAGCAGCATTGCTTTGGTTCCTTCATCACCCCCTGTGATATGATACCTGATAATACGATAGTTCTATATTCTTGATGGTACCCCCTGCCAACTGTCTTCTCTTTCCAATCCAAATTGTTCACTACTGTGTTAGAGTAACATGTACTTGTGGGAACTCACCCTCTTTTTAGTGTGTGCTGAGAGCCAGTTGGGTGCAGTGGTTAAGTGTGTGGACTCCTATCTGGGAGAACTGGATTTGATTCCCCACTCCTCCACTTGCACCTGCTGGAATGGCCTTGAGTAGGTTTTAGTCCAGTAGCACCTTTGAGACCAACAAGAGTAGCCTTTGGTCATAACAGACTTGTAATGGATCGAGGGAGCACTAAGAAATATGACTGGGCATAGAATACTAGTTGTAGGAAAAACTTTTACTAACACACATACTTATTTCCAGGTCTCAGATTCAGTGGGAGCTCACAGAAGCACAGCTCCTGAACTTTCTGAGAGTTCCACCTCCTCCTTCTGAGAGTTCTATCTCCTCGTCCATTGAATAGTAGGTGCAGCTGCATAACAATCCCTGAATGAGCTCCACCACCTATTTTTCTACAAAATGACCCCTGCTTATTTCTAGTCTAATCCCATCCTGGTGATATATAAAGAAGCGGTAACAATTTCATTAGTTCTGCCAAGAGTAAGGAATATATTTTGTTTAAGAGTCTTCGCTCCTTGAAAAGTTTTGCATCAATGAATCCCATTATGGTTTGCTTTCCATGGTGCTTTTTCCCCAGTCACAGTGATGATAGCAAGCCATGGGTGCTTGACAAATAGTTTCCTTGTGCAATACTCTCTCTCCATTCTTATGTTAAAATAAGCAGTTGAATGCAGTGAACAGAAACTGTGAGTTTAAAAAAATGTTTCCCTGCTGTAAGTGCTCTATTCTGCAAGCTTATCTCAAGATGAGAATAACTAGCACAGACTTTCTCCTGCCAGATTTGCTGAAACCAACTGACTCTGCCCAACGGTTCTGGACATTTGGTTAATATTTTATTTATTCCTTTGCTCTCTTCACCTCACAAAGACTAAATTCCTTTGCAGGACTGAACCATCTCAATGACCCTTTAGAAAAGAGTGCTTGGTAAACTATTGCGAACATCTTGGTTTCCTTTCTAACATAACACATAACACAACATAAAGTGTAACCTGGAAGCGGAATGAAGTGGGAGTCCGGTGGCATCTTTAAGACCAACAAAGTTTTATTTGAAGTGTGAGCTTTTGCGTGCATGCACGCTTCCTCAGGCATAGTGAAATGAAATTTACCAGTCCATGCACATAAGGCAGAGGTTGAACAGCAAACTAGCATACAAGCGTACAATATAATGAAATCTTTAACAGATAAAACAAGAATAACAAGCTAAGTTTAGAAGGTCATCATTGGTTAGATTCAATTCCAGGGGAAAACAGTGAATCAAATGTCAGAATTGGCAAAAGATGTGTAAATATATCCTTCTTAATTGCGGAGTGTTGAGAGCTATCATCTGACCCTGCTGTCACATTCAATCTGTCTCCTCTCAAGTGTGGAGATAACTGTTGGTATCTTTTATTTTGAGGTGGGGTGATTTGTGATGCTGTGTTATGCCTCCTCTGTTACCAGACCAGAGGAATGCATTCCAACATACCATTCTAATTAATTGCATTATATTACAATCACTATTCTAAGTTACTGTTTCAAATAATAAATACACTAAAATAAAGAGGATTTATAGCACTTCTTGGTGAGAATACAGATGTAAGGACTGAATGGATTTAGCATATGTAATGAGATAAGAAACCAAAATCGCTGTTGAGTCCTGGGGAGGAGTTTGTTCCAAGTTTTGTAATAACTTGTACTTCAGCAATTTCCATTCTGTTCTTGAAGTTCCTTTGCAATAAAACAGCTACTTTGAGGTCACCCACTAAATGTCTTGGAAGACTGAAGCGTTCTCCTACAGGTTTCTCAGTTTTGTGATTTTTGAAGTCAAATTTGTGTCCATTGTGTCCTTTGGTGTAGGGTTTGTTCTGTTTTAAACTGTAAGTTTTAAAAAATATATGTTTGTCCTTTTTGCCCTTTGTAGAGAACCGAAGGGCATTGTTAGCACTTAATGACATATATAATGTTGGAAGATGTACTTGAGATGATGTAGTTGATGTTGTTGGATTCAGTGGTTGTGTTGTCTGGGTGTTTATGGTAGCAAAGTAGGCATTTGGGTTTATTGCAATCTCTGATACCAGTCTCCACATTCAAGAGATGTTGCATTATTGTGGGTGAGGAATTGTATGAGATTGTCTGTGCGTGAGAATAGTCTGTGTGCAAGAATAGGCTTGCCCCCCCAGTAGTTGTGCAAGAATAGATTTGCACTCCTGTGGGGGTCAGATCTGTCCCTGGTTTAAAGTATTTAAAGAAATAGACTTCTGTACAGATGGCTGTCCCCACTTGAATTTGTACTGAAAGCTGAACACGTTCTTCTGATGATCTGTCCTGCAGCCTAAAAACTTACCACACTGTGGATCAAACCAATTAGAGTGAGAACTTATCTGGAAGATCATTGGTTGTGCCTGTTAGTGGGGTGGATTCAGCCATCCTCCAAGGATCTTTTTTCCAGCCAATGGGAGAGCCATGCAAACTGGAAGAAGACTCTTCTGATTGGATGAAGGGTTCAAACCTAAGCCAAAAAGAAAGGTGGAGTATAAATGTTTTAATAAATAAACAAACTTTGCTCAGTTAAATAGTAGGATAGGGTAGGATACACCCAGTGTATGCTGTGCACAAAAAGAGAAGAAGACCAGAGCCATGTTAGTGACAGAGATGGAAAGAGCATAGAAGACTGAATGACAAGAAGCTAGAGTGAAGTAGACAGCAACTGGATGTGGCCTGGGTCAGGGACAGTCCTACCACAATGTAAAAGAGAGGGAGAGCCAACTCTGGCCTTTCTGGAAGCCCCTGAGAATACTAATAATGCAGCAAAGGAAAATTCTGAATACATTTAGCAGAGCAAATAGTGAATTCCTTCTCTGTATCTTTATTAGATTACTGATGTTAGATAAGCCATCTGGTGCAGCCATGGAAATCATGTTTTTTTCTTCCTCAAAGTACATAAGAAATGTTATACTGTTCACAGTGATGTTGTGCACCCGTAGTGGAAGCAATGACTCTGGAATAGATGCTTATGAGAAAACAATGTGCAGAACCATGTAGCCAATTCTATTGGGCCGTGTGCCATTTTACATCTTAAACCTATAAGCAGGGCTATGTTTTACTCTACTTTATTGTTTATACAGATGCCTAGCTGTTTAGGTGCTTAAGAAATATTATTCCCTAAAGGCCAGCTCTTCCAGGTTCCCAAAATGGTAGGAGGGGATGTAAAGAGGAAGAAGCGGATTTAGCTTAAAACATTAAGGCATTGTCTTTTTCAGTCTTCTAAAAGGCTGGGTCACACATCCAATTTCATTGTTTGGTTACTTGTAATTAGGGCTTTTTTTGTAGCAGGAACTCCTTTGCATATTAGGCCACACACACCTGATGTAGCCAATCCTCCAAAAGCTTACAGGGCTCTTAATACAGGGCCTACTGTAAGCTCCAGGAGGATTGGCTACATCAGAGCGGTGTGGCCGAGTATTCAAAGGAGTTCCTGATAAAGCCCTGCTTGTAACACTGTGATAGAATTTTCATTTCATATCAGTTTAAATACAACTGGCATTATGTTATTACTCCATGTGTTGAAGACGTTATTTTCCTGCATTCCTCTTCACTGGTGCAGCTCTTTCTGATTACACACACACAGAGACAGACACACACCCCACCCAAGGGATCACTCCCAGGACTGAAGAATCTCCATGGAAGAGGAGCTATCGTGGCTGCTTGGCTCCATTGAGATAGGACTGTTGCTTCCCCTTCTTGTTTCTCTCACTCAGCTCTACTAAGCAGAGGAGTCAGCTTCATCCCCTTGCTTCTCTGTTTCAGCCCTCCTGGCTGTACTTCTGTGAGAACGTGTGGCCACTGGATTGATCTTTCCAGGGTGGAGTCAGAGGAACCACAGCAATGAAGAAAACACTGACTGATTTCCCACTCACCCTATGCTGCTCTGATGTTCCTCTTTTCAGCACAGCATCCTTCCAATTTCCCACTATCTGCTCCGGGGCTTCATTTTGCGTCAGCATTGTTGTGCGGCAACAAGAAACTGGTTTTTAGCGGTTTCTGTTTACTGCGCAAAAATGGCGATGCAAAATGAAACCCCGGGGCAGATAGTGGGAAATCGGAAGGATGCTGTGCTGAAAAAAGGAACGTCAGAGCGGCGTAGGGTGAGTGGGAAATCGGTCCCAATGTACCTTGGGCACAGGGACAGCAAGATGCTGCTCAGCACTTTGAATAGAACCAGAGTGTATGTTTGGTTGCTAGCAAAGAGGAATCATTACAGAATGTGCATCTCTTTATAACCTGGCCTTTAGATTAACATTTCCCACATGTTCAGTTAATTGAGGCAGCATTTATTTTGAAATGAAAGAAATTGATTTGAGACAAGTATACAAATGTGTTCTAATTTCAGACCAATTTATATAGGAGCCTGAAAATCAATGCTACATATATGCTATGTTAAAACGTAAAGGAAATCCATAAAGGGGAAGGAACCCTGATGACTTGAAGATCTTGAAATGAAACTTTTTTCTGTCTCTAGGGATGTTCCACTGTCCCCACCCTAGCAGTAATACTGTATGACCTGAGTATAAAATAATGCAAGAAAAGGTTTATAAAATAAGCTGTGTCGAATGATGAATTATAATTCCTTCGTATACCATATTCAACAGGATGTGCACTGGGTATGGAATGTACAGGACTGGATTCAGAATGAGGGCCATGCAGTTTTTGTTAATATACCTGATGACATAGCCATAGGTTTGATTGTGTGGCTTTTGGTAGTGTCAGTGGCAGGAAATCGATTTGAGACTGCCGTTCTTTTGGCTGCAACTTCTTGCACCCACAGTCGGAAAGAAGAGGCAGACACAAGTGTTGGGTTTTAAACCGGGCCGCTTTATTTAAGAATTAACAACTGTAACTGGCAGGGGGGGGGTAAAACCAAACCAGACAAGCCCTGGGGTCAACACCTGGACCCCGCCTTGCCGAAAGGGCGAGCCACCCTGCCCCCAGCACAAACCCGCCGTATTCGGGTTGTAACTGAGCGGCCAGGCCTCCAGCCATCACCCACCGGGCTGGCATCAATCCCCATGGAAAGATCCACCCAGGTGAGGCTCCCTGTGATCTGCATCACCGTACTGAGCCGTTTAGCCCATCTACGGTTCCTGCAGACCACCGCACCGACGGTGCTAGGCCATAGGTGCTCCCCTGGGAAACCCCGTGGCCAAACCTCATCCAGCCTGCGACCAAACTAATACCATTAACCAAACCTAACCTACTAGGCAGTACAAGGTAGGCGAAAAACACCCCCACAGACGCCAATTGTGTGGAAGTGAAAAAATTCCTACCTGGCCCCAAAAAGGCGACCGGCGTAAGCCTGTACTGCCAATGGGAAGGGGGGGCGGGCAGAGAGCCAATTCCAAAGTGCGTAGGAGGGCGGGAGCCGGGGCTTATATAGCCCCAGCTCCGCGCCTGGGCAGACACCCGTATGTCGGGTGATGTCTCTGCCCCTCCCTCCTTTCGCGGGCGCAAAAACGGCCCCCAGCCTAATAGCCAGCACGCTGGCTCGGCTGGGAAGGGGCCGGACCTTGCACCCGCAGTCGGAAAGAAGAGGCAGACACAAGTGTTGGGTTTTAAACCGGGCCGCTTTATTTAAGAATTAACAACTGTAACTGGCAGGGGGGGGGGGTAAAACCAAACCAGACAAGCCCTGGGGTCAACACCTGGACCCCGCCTTGCCGAAAGGGCGAGCCACCCTGCCCCCAGCACAAACCCGCCGTATTCGGGTTGTAACTGAGCGGCCAGGCCTCCAGCCATCACCCACCGGGCTGGCATCAATCCCCATGGAAAGATCCACCCAGGTGAGGCTCCCTGTGATCTGCATCACCGTACTGAGCCGTTTAGCCCATCTACGGTTCCTGCAGACCACCGCACCGACGGTGCTAGGCCATAGGTGCTCCCCTGGGAAACCCCGTGGCCAAACCTCATCCAGCCACCGCCAATGCCAAGCCTCTGCTTAGGCATTAGCGCCCCAACGGGTGGCCCAGAGCCAGCCGCACCCCCTGCCGAATTTCATCCAAAAAGGCCCGGTTACCCAAATCAGATAAATGAACACCATCCGGCCGATACAGGTCAGCTTGATTGACCCGTATGGCCGGATGCGGGAGGAAAATTCCCAATCCCCCCTCCATGGCCTTCTGGATGGCCCTGTTGGCCTTACGTCTGGCCCGTTCGATTCCGCCCGGCGAAAAGGCGTACCTCCAGACCCTGCGCGGCAAAATTGCCGACCACACTAGTAGGACCCCCGGCCACCTGCGCCGAATTTCGCGGAGGTCGGCCAAAGCCTGCTGGGAAAGGGCCTTCCCACGCAGCAACCCCAAGTCGTTCCCTCCCAAGTGAACGACAAGAATGTGCGGAGGTAACGCCTTACGCTCCCTGAACAACAGTGGCATGATCCCGGGCCAGCGCAGTCCCCGACGACCCAGCCATTCGACAGTAGCCCACGCACTGAGGCCAAGCTGGGTGCCCACAGGAGACCGTCTGGCGAAGTGGGCCGCCCAGAAAACCATGCTGTGCCCGCAGATGAGAACACGCCTTCTCTCACCACGAGCCACAGCACCTGAAAGAACAAACAACTGTCAGCATAACATACACAATGCAAACAACCAACCCCCCTCCCACCTACCAACTAGGTGACCAGGGGGCGCACATAAGACTTATAAGCCGCCGACCGCCATCGGCCAATATGCCGAATGGCAGATGGCGTGTAGCCCATAGAAGCGGCTGTGGAGGCCGCCCCGATCCGGAAGGAATGCGTCCCAAATTTGACGCCAGCGAGACCTAATCGAACTAGGGCCTTGCTTGTGACCGACCAGAACTGATATTTGGTAAGAGGGGAGCCATCATCATGCCTAAGAAAAGGACCTTGGGCCTCGCCCCTGAGCTGCACGTAGCGACGAACAGCCCTGACCGGACATAATTCCTGCGATGCACACATGCCGATCGTGATGATGGTCCCCCTCTGCCTCTGATCAGTCTTGGACCGGCGAATCGTCAGAACTAGCTGGCTATTAGTAATTTTTACATCTCCGGATTGGAGCGCCCTCCCAGAAGTGTCAGCCCTTGACTGCACTACCAGCTCACTCACGCGCAGGGCCCCAAAGAAGGCCAACAGCGAGGCAGCGTGGAACAATGCAGCCTCGAATGGGGAGGAGCAAACACTGGGCCATCCCCCAAACAAACCACTGAGGACGGACGGGGAGATGGGCTGTCTGTCATCTACCTGCCGTACCCGCTCCCGAGCCCAGCCCTCAAGCATTTTCTTGACTCTAAAGTCACCCGTGAATTCCGGGAGGCCGCGGGCCTTACTGTCAAAGGCCAATGCTGCCAGTTGTCCCCTTATAGTTTTTAACCCCAAGCCTCTTTCCTTTTGGTGCACGCAAAATTGCATGATGTGCGCCACCGGAATCGGCCAACAATCCGGGAGTGCCACCGCACTCCTGAATTCACCAAACTGAGCGGTCGCCCTGGCATATGCCCTCCTTGTACTAGGGGCTAGCGCCAACTGAATGGCCCTACCGGCTTCCTTCTCCCAAGCCTCCAGAGTTCCGCGGGCATTTCCGCCGGACATGGATCTGCCTCTGGGGCCAACTGCCGGAAACGCTCCATCTGTTGGCGAGACAGAGCATCCGCCACACCATTACATACGCCCGGTACGTGCCTAGCCAGGAATAAAACATTCAACCGGAGGCAACGCAGGGTAAAAAACCTAACCAAGTTCATGACCGCGGCCGATTTAGAAGTCAAGGAATTGATAACATGTACTACGGCCATGTTATCACACCAAAACAAAACTGAATGGTTGGCAAGCTGCTTTCCCCAAAGGCAAACAGCCACTAAAATGGGAAAAAATTCCAAAAACGTAAGATCTCTACAAAGCCCGCTATCCAACCATTCAGCGGGCCACTGCTCAGCACACCAATGGCCCCTGAAGTATACTCCAAATCCACTGGCACCGGACGCATCCGAAGAAATCTGAAGCTCGGCTTCAATCTTCATGTCGTCCCTCCAGAACGAAACACCATTGAAGGATTGCAGAAACTCCTCCCAAACCTCTAGGTCCGCTCTCATTCCAGCAGTGACCCGAGTCCTATGGTGAGGGAGGCGCAGCTGGCCCATAGCATCGCAAAAGCGCCGCAAAAAGGCCCTGCCAGGGGCCACCACTTTGCAAGCAAAGTTAAGGTGGCCCACTACCTGCTGCAGCTCTAACAGGGAAACCTTCCGCTGCCCCCTCAAGGCAGCCAACCGGTTCTTAAGGTCGGAGACCTTATTTTCCGGTAACCGTGATGTCTGCTGGAGCGTATCCAGCTCAATACCTAAAAAGGTAAGGACCGTGCTGGGACCCTCGGTTTTCTCGTGCGCCAGTGGCACGCCCAGTTCAAGGGCTAAATCCTGGAAGGAGCTTAACAACCTGGCGCACTGACCAGACCCTGCTGGGCCGACGAAAAGGTAGTCGTCAAGGTAATGCGCCGTGTCGTTAACCCCCGTCCTGTCCCTGAGCGCCCATTCCAAAAAGGAACTGAATCGCTCAAACGCTGCACAGGAAATGGAGCAGCCCATCGGCAATGCCCGGTCCATATAGAATTTCCTGTCAAATGAAAAGCCCAATAACTCAAAGTCATCGGGGTGGACAGGCAAGAGACGGAATGCCGACTTAATGTCGCATTTCGCCAACTCAGCCCCAACCCCGCAGCCACGAACTACTTTGACCGCTTGGTCAAAGGAGGTGTAGCGCACCGAACAAAGCTCCTCGGGGATAGCATCGTTCACCGAAGCTCCCCTAGGATAAGACAGGTGGTGAATGATCCGGTACTCTCCCGCTGCCTTCTTGGGCACCACCCCCAACGGGGATACCCTCAATGTGGGGACCGGCGGTGCATCAAAGGGTCCTAGAACCCTGCCCTCCTGGCATTCTTTGGCAATTTTAACCCGGACCACGTGCTCCAACCCCACAACCGATCTTAGGTTGGGTGCCAAAAAGGGGGCCCTAAGCCCCCTGTAAGGAATCCGAAACCCCAGAGTAAACCCGTCCTGCAAATATACAGCATCAGCCCTACACGGGTATGCCGCCAATAACCTACTGAGAGCCGGAAGGCGGATGGGGCTGGGCCCCTTTTCCAGGTGGCTGCGGACCCCCGCCGCCTCCACCGGGGCGCTTGCCACCCCCCCCAGGCTTCGATCTACTGCAGGCCGACAAAGCGTGGGCCCCACTACACAACGGGCATTCGTGACGGAATTTGCAGGGCTTCCGGGGGCACGCGCCCTTGTAAGCAAACTCCCAGCACACCAACCGGGTTTGAACCGGCTGGCCCGCGGAAACGCGGGCACCTGCGGTAGTCTGTTGTTGCTGCGATCTCTGTACCAAATGGCCACTGTCGGACCTATCACCAGCATTTGGTCTGGCCGGGGCCATCAGCTGCAACCACAGCTGCTGATTTATCTGGTCCCACGGCATTCCAGGGTTGACTGCGGCCCTCATCCGGAAAGCCTCGTCGTATTGCAGCCATGCTGCACCGACGAAGTCCGTATAGGCCCTATAAACTATATCAATGTACTGAAAGAGGGCCGCTGCCCTAGCCGGCTGGGCTCTTGCTATAACACCGGCATAGATCAGGAAGCCGGGCAACCAGTTTGCCCAGGCCCTATCGACCTTCCTGCGTTTTAGCTTTTCCTTCTCCCTGTCGTCGAGCTCGTCCTTACTTTTCTTCTCGAGCTCTCTAAACAGGAGACTAAACACATCCACATACTCCCCGCGGAGAATTTTCTCGCGCGTGGCAGCCGTCAAATGGTCCCCCAATGGCAAGGAAGTGTCGCCATAAGGGAGAGCATGAAAGGGGATACTAGCGTAGGGGTTCGGGGGATAGAACCACCCGCCCCCTTGAGCTGCAGGCCATGTCCCCTGCAGTTGTGCCCACTGCTGACCACCCCAAGGCAAAATGCCAGGTGTGGGCAGGGGAGGGGGGGCTGCAGGAGGCGCCACAGCGCCCACCTGCTGACCAGTAGGGGTAAGAACCGGACTGGAAAGCAAACCAGGGGTATGCAAACCCCAAGCCCATGGCTGGGCGGGGCCCAACTGCTCACTGGCTCCTACCAACGCGGGCCCCCACCCCACCCCACTCGCCCCCTGCTGGTGGGGTGTCGGCTGAATGGGACCCCAAGGCCATCCTTGAACAGGCAGAATAAAGGGCTTACCACCATCACCCGGTAGGACGCCCGAACCTCCAGGGGGCTGCGGCCCCCCACTGCCAGATGCACCGTCACCCGATGGCATGCCCGATGGGCCCTCGCCGGGGTCCTCCTCTTGATCGGGTTCCAGCGGCTCTTCAGGCTCCGACGGCCCACCCTGCAAAGCAGACAGCCGTGCGAGCAACTCTGACTCGAAAGTCAGCCGCGCCGACCGGCCGGTGGCACGGCGACGCCCCTCCCAAATGGGGGCACCCCTGGCAACACGATCTTGTTCAAGGGCATCCAACTGACTCATAATAGCGAGTCGGACCTGCTCACTCTGATCCCGCTCCTCGGCTGGGGCTCCTTGCTGGCCCCGCCCCCGGGGTGGGCGGGCGGGCTGCTTGCCCTTAGACTTCCCCTGCCCTTTCTTCGGTGCCATTTGTACTGGGAAAAGCCAACAACAAAGGCTGACGCCCACCGGCCACCCAGAAGCCCCTCTCAGCCCCACCCACCTCCACTAATGTGAAGGAAATGGAGTATAGTTAAAGGGTTGGGACCCAGACTAACAGGGCACAAACCAAAGAGCAGGCACCCTCCCTACACACTCCCAAACCCCCAGGGGAAGGAGGGAAGGGGAAGGTGCTGAGAGAGAGAGGGGGGGGGGGTTTGAAACAAGCCCCAGCACCAAGCAGTGAAATGGGGTAGCCAGATACGATGCACCCAAAGAACAGCCAACAGGGGGGGGGTGCTTCACCACCCCCCAAAACAAGCAAATCAGTGGCCCACTCGCCCTCCGGGAGGAAAATTAAAGAACCTAGGTGGCCCAGAAAACCACGGGGGAAGGCTGCTGCCTAATAATGGCCAGTCGCCTGCGCACCCTGCCAGCTGCCGCTGCGCTCTGCCCTGATTCGGGCGAAGGGAGGAATGCAAACACAACTCCCCCCAGGCTCTGCACCCCAAGGCACCCTAATTTGGGAAGCTCCACGCCGACCCGACCAGCCCCGGCCACCTCCCAAAGCCCCGAGACTTAGCCGCCGCAAGCGCCTCGCTGCGCAACGCCCCGCCGCGCCGATCAGCTGATCGTCGGAACCGCCGCCGCCCGAAGCCTCTGCTGAGCCGCACGCGACGTCCCGAGCTGCCCAGGCCTCACTCCTGCCGCAGCTCCCACGCACGAGGCTCTCTCACAGAGAGCCAATTCCAAAGTGCGTAGGAGGGCGGGAGCCGGGGCTTATATAGCCCCAGCTCCGCGC
Organism: Heteronotia binoei; assembly: GCF_032191835.1. NCBI lineage: Eukaryota > Metazoa > Chordata > Lepidosauria > Squamata > Gekkonidae > Heteronotia > Heteronotia binoei. The sequence goes on along the minus strand of NC_083231.1, from coordinate 30,171,507 downwards.
CTGGGCAGACACCCGTATGTCGGGTGATGTCTCTGCCCCTCCCTCCTTTCGCGGGCGCAAAAACGGCCCCCAGCCTAATAGCCAGCACGCTGGCTCGGCTGGGAAGGGGCCGGACCTTGTTCTTTGTAACCTCCTGCTGTACCCTAAGGGTATTTGATGGGAAACCTCTGCATTAGTGCATTAAAATTCAAATAAATGGTTAACAGTTCAGCAGATATTAAAACACTCAGGCCTCCAGCAGTCTGAACTTTCTTTGCACAAAACAAAGGTCTTATAGGGCAGAACTGATTGTTGCAAAGAAATCCTGATTTTCTGGTGCAAGCTTTCTTCATGAAGTTAATGCCAGAGTGGATGCACTTTTAGGGAAGAATTAGTAGAAAAGAGGGTATTTAAGTCTTGCCTGATCTCACAAATTGTGTCCTTAACAGTTTTTTTGTAGGAAAAAAGCCCAGCATGCACTCATTTGCATATTAGGCTGCACCCCCTGATGGCACCATTGTTTTGCACAAGGCCTTTTTTGTAGAAAAAGCCCAGCAGGAACTCATTTGCATATTAGGCTACACCCCCCCCCTGACACCAAGCCAGCTAGAACTGCGTTCCTGTGTATTCCTGTTAGAAAAAACCAAACCAAACCAAAACAAACAAACAAAAAACTCTGGTTTTTAATCAGATTTCCCAAAGGCTAAAATAAATTCTAGCTGGAGGGCGAAATGGCCCTGTAGGGGTGTTGTCAAGGATGATCAAGGAGACATGGACTGATTTCCCACTAGCCTTCCACAACTCTCACACTCCTCTTCTCTTCAAGGGTTCCATTGGATTTCATACTATCTGCTCCAGGGCTGCAACTAGCTTTTGCCTTTTTCACACCTCTAAAAACCAGTTTCTGTTTACCATGCAAAAAAGGTGAAACTAGTTGCAGCCTGGGGGCAGATAGTGTGAAATCCGAGGGAACCCCCGCAGAGAAGAGGAATGTGAGGGTGAGGGGGAAGGGGGAGAGAAAACTGCTGTGGGCCTGATTGAAGCCCTGGGCAGGCCAGTTGTGACCTGCAGGCCAGGATTTTCACAGCGCTGATCTAAAGCAGCCACTTTCTCCAGGGGAATTGATTTCTGTAGTCAGGAGATCAACAGCAATTCCAAGAGATCTCCATGCCCACTTGTACACTGGCAGCCCTACTAAAAGTGTGATGTACAGGCTAACAGTGTTTAATAAAACTTTTAAGAGTCATGTAAATATACTATATGCAAAGAGGTACAACTCTACAACATAGTCATTCACAACAAGCACCAAGGTATAAGCTTATTTTGTCATATCCAATGACTTCCTCAGGGGTATCTGGATTATTCCTATTTCCTCCTCCTCTTGTTTCTTGTTTTATTTTTTTGTATTGCCTAACTGTGAACTGTGATCCCATACTGTTGGTTTTTCAGCCTTACTAAAAGGACAGGAGACTTCCCCCCTGGCCAGTTGGCCAACCTTACTTGTGTCAGACATAACATAATCACACTTGAATTGCAACTGTGAATTCCAGATCCACCAGGGACTGTGTCAGGTATTCTCGAACAGGATGTTACTTATTTGTAGGGAAGCTACCAATGGTATCTCTGTATGTGTTCTTTCCATTGTAGCCTGTGGGCGGTCTTATGAAGATAACAGTCTCTCTAGGACTTAGACATTACAAGGGGGTCTGAGGGGTGAGAGGAGGTGGCTTCTTACGCAAGCTTGGTCTAAATCCATAGAGAATGAAGGGCAAAGAAGATTTACTTGTCTCGGTTGCTGACAATATAGAAAACATACTGTCATTAGTGAGCATAAATCTTGCTTGTATGTGAAAATCTATGAATGCCTTTCCTCCCACCAACCCACCCAGTTTGTTTTACCTCTTACTTAACCTGCCTTTTTGTATTTGATAAATGAGGGGACTGTGTGACCCTGAAAGCTGCTGTATTCAAATTGCATTCCTGAAAATGAAAAATTAACTCCACAGCTAATGCATCTGTTTTTCAAGGATCAATATGTCTACAAGACACTTTAGCATTCGATTTTAAACTCAAGAGCTTCCATAAATATTCTCCAGTGAGCCCCATAATAGGATTTTGTTGTCCATTAAAAAAACACCTGCGAGATCCTTGCAGTTTCTTCCCAGGAATTCTCCTTTGCAATATTCCGCTGCCTCTTGCAGAGGTGGAACGTTGTCTTCACTAAAGAGCCTATTATTCTGAGCTGCCAATACATTGTTTTGTCAGTGGAATAAACATACTTGCCATAGGACATGTCAAGGTACCTGAAGATCTTTTTTTAGCAAAGGATGAAGGCTTTTGTGTAGCCTATTTTACTTCACAAGAAGCCCAGAAAGTTTATTAGTTAGTGAAAATGTAGACTTCAGAAGGCTTTTCTGTTGGTCAGTGCCTGCACAGTTACATTGCTTGGTGATTGCATGTGTGACTGGGACATTGCAGCTTGAACACCATAGACAGATTACTCTTATGCTGCACAGGAGATCTGTTGATGATTGGATACTTGCAGGAACCATCCAGGTTTGGAATTCTTCTTTGGAGTCTTTGTGAGATAGAAATAATGGTATGTCAGGTGCATCCAGTCTTTAAGATGGCCATATTGTACTAAAGCATCATAAAGAGTAAGACTAGTGTCCCTTGGAAGTTCAGATTCCTTGGGTTTATTGATAAACATACACACTGTCTTTCCTTTTCCTACATCCCTCAAGGGCCTGTTTTGATCCCTCTTTGCCCTATCTGCAGTAGTCAGTGGAGTCTATTATTCTTTCATGTTTCAATGCAGATAAGAAAACAGCAGGTCTGTGTTCAGCAATGGTCCATGTTCAGCAATGCCGTCTAAAAGACAAACTTTCAAAACATGAGCAGTGGCATAAATTAGACTTGCCAGTCCCCAGGTCCAGGATCTAGGGTTTTGCCAGGGCCAGATCTAGGGTGGGGACAGAGGAGGGTGCTTGTCCCTGGCGCCAACAGAAGGGGGACGCCAAATTGGGTATGGAGTCCATTGTATTCTATGGGACCATAAGATAGAATGGCCCATAAGGGAGTGCCATTTTTTAATTTTGCACACACACCCCCCCTCAAAAAACATGTAGATCCGGTCCTGGGTTTTGCAGGCTCCATCCCAACAGCCACAATGTGCCTTTAGATCTCAGGCAGGTTCAGAAGCTTGCAGCTGTATTTATTTTGGAAGGGGTGTGTGTGTATCTTTAAATCTCAGTATGACTGAAGCTGGGGGGGGGGGTGAGAAAGAGAGGAAGCCAGGGAGCTCAATCCCTCTGTTCATTTTGCATTCCTTTCAGAAAATGTGTAGTAAAAATGATAGTGAAGAGTTAACTAGAACCTGAGTATAGGATAGAGGAAAACTCCACCCCTAGATTTCTTTTTGGTTGAAATACGGCAGATTGTTACATTTAGTAACTCTGGTGAGTAAAGGTATCTATACCATTGCCCCAGAGAAATCACAAAAGTGTGGGCATGCAAAAAAAGTGTGGGCTGCTTTGTAAGTGTGTGTGTGTGTGTGTGTGTGTGTGTGAGAGAGAGAGAGTTCACTTTCATTTTAGTGGAAGTGCAGCTACTGTGGAACCATTTGAAAAAAAAAGAGGAGGAAGAACTGAAGACTGTATTCAGGGGAACTGCACTGATGTATTTTTATTTATTAATTTTTAGGGAATGGGAAAGTCTCCTGGCTTCATCCCCAAAGTCCCCAGATATTTCCTGACTCGGATCTTGCAACCCTAGCATAAACAGAAGTTTGTTAGAATACAACACATCCCCTCAATCTTCTACTCCTGCCTGGCTCAGTCCAAGCTTTTGTGTTCTGTATCTTTCCATCAACAATAAACTATTTTTTCAATTCCCTTCCCTCTTCCTGGAAATCTGATGTGACTTTTTAATTACTGCTTTTCTCTCTCTTTTTTACAAAAATCATAAGCAGTCATAACTAAGGATTTTCTTTGAGCAACAATGCAGTTCAGGATGGCTTGGCATCAGGGGGTGTGGCCTAATATGCAAATGAGTTTCTGCTGGGCTTTTTCTGCAAAAAAAACCCTGTGTGCAATAATGGTGATGTCAAAGAGTATGGCCTAATATGGAAATGAGTTCTTGCTGGGCTTTTTCTACAAAAAAAAGCCCTGATCATCACAAACTGAAAGGGCAGCCTAAGGTTTTCTATTTGAGTCACAACATGATTTTACTACAGCCGGCAAAACATAGAGAACATGGCTGCTTGAAGGGTGGACTCTATGGCATTATATCATGCCGAGGCCCCTCCCCCACCCTCTCCTGAATCCACCCTCAAAGACTCCAGATATTTTCCAACCCAGACCTGGCAACTCTAAAAGAAAGAGCTCTGGAAGCATGAAGAGGAATAAACAGGATACCCTCAGTGCAATCCAAAATAGTTACATCTCTCAAAGCCCGTTGATTTTTTATTGGGCTTAGAAGTGTGTGTGTTTAGGACTACACTGTCTCTTGCAATTATTCTGTTTTTATAGAATCACTTAAAACTGAAATTACATTTTCACACACACTTAGGCTGTGATTCACACACACTAAATAATGCATTTCCAATCCACTTTCAGTGCACTTTCCAACTGGACTTTACTGTGTGAACTGGCAAAATCCAGCTGGAAAGCAGACCGAAAGTGAATTGAAAGTGCATTATTTAGTGTGCGTGACCTCAGCCATACACACAGGGGTGTTTCTGTCAGAGAGAGAAGTACTAATTTCATTTGGAATGCCTCCTTAAACTCAAGAAGCTCAGCCTATCGAAATAGGGTTAGCTTGTATCTTGGGATAAAAAGAAGAGCTGGATTTATACCCCGACCTTCACTTGGAGTTTTACAGCGGCTTACAATCTCCTTTTCCTTCCTCTTCCTACAACAGCCACCCTGTGAGATAGGTGAGTACTATTACACTAAGGTAACACAGGATACCTGCTCTATTCCTGTCTCTTTATCAGCCTCTGAACCTTATGTGCCTATACTATAGATGTCTGAGTTCTTTTTCTTCACTGGTCTAACTATTCTCCTGGCAGTTCCCCCTCTTTCTCTGCTGCTGCTTCAAGTCCTAAGGCAATGGCAGAATTTCTTTCAACATAACTCTCCTGGCTCCCCCACAGAAGTTCCACAACCTCTTATTGGCTGATTGCACATACTATCTACCTTTTTCCCCCAAATGCAGGGATTTGCTGAAATGCCTGAAGGGTAGAACCTAGAGGTTGTCTATCAGATTCAGCCATTGAGGTGCTGAAGAGCCATGTTTTGAAGCTGAAATCCATCTTCTTGGAGATATCAAACAGCACAGCAAAAGCTGTTGTCTAGTTGTATGAGACCAGTAAGATAATGGATTATTTATTTGTTTGTTTGTTCGATTTATATCCTGCCCTCCCCGCCAAGGCAGGTTCAGGTGGCTTGCATGTTCATGTATATGCATGAAATATAAAAATACATGAAAACATAAAATCATAAAAATATCAAAAAAAAAAAATCAAGTGCTATAGCAATCTGTTTGATAAGATGGATAGCTGCCTCTTCTGTTTTATATCATTTTTTATTAAGGTCTCCATGACTTGGGAGAAAGACAACTGAAGTAACAAAGCTTCCACTTACACTCACATTGTTCCGTAATGAGGGGGGAGGGGGGAACACGTCCTAATCGCATCCAGGTTAGATTGCGGAAGGTTCCCCAGCTTTTTTTGAGTCTGTGGGCACCTTTGAAATTTTGACATGGTGGCAGGTGCAACCACAACACAGCTGCCACAGGAGATGGAGCCAGTTACAAACTGGCTGCTACAGGAGGCTGAGTCAACTACAAGATGTCAGGGAGTGAGGTCATGCAGAACTCTAACAGTAGCTCTTAGCTATGTTTAACAAAGTGCCATTTAAAATGAACATGTTGTTTAACCATATTTCCTTGCATGCATACAATTTATCTTCAAACACACAGTATAGATTCTTGTGCTGTGGTGGCAGCTGCTTCCCAATCTGCATAACCAACCAGATATCCAGGGTTCAGTCAAAAGCTTTGTTGGGTAAAAGCCCAACCTGGCCTTTTCATTTTCTAAAAACACATGTTGCATACCAGGAAATGGGTCAATGCGTGGCATGTAGGGTTGCCAGCATCCAGGTAGGAATGGGGGATCCTCTGATTTTGCAGGCCCCTGCCCACCACCAGCCAGCTGGCCAGTGGGAGGAAGCCCCATGCCCAACAACCATGACCCAACACAATGTATCCAACATGATGACATCACACAGATATGGCATCATCATGCCAGGGGTTTCATGTGGCAGCACTCTGGTATTTTGGACAAATCTCTATGGTAATTATAAAGTTTTTGCTCAAAATATCAGTGTGTCGCTGCGGGGTGTCCCCAGTATGATAATGTCACTGTGTCAGGAATGTCATGCATGGTGATGTCGCCCCACCCTACTCCTGGAAAGCTCCTTCCCACCCACCATCCACTGGCAACCGCATAGGACTCTAGTGCTGTGGTGTCCGCAGGCACAACACTGGGGACCCCTGGATTACTGTAACTGGGATTGTAGGAGAAGAACCACCACTGGGGGCGGGGGGAGATAGGAAGAGGTATTTGAATGTATGAGAAGGAAATTCAGAAAGTGAAGCGGTTGCAGGCACTGCCAGAGGAAGGGAAGAGGAAAAACAGAGAGGGGTGGGGAGGAATGTGACTCCTTCCCTGCGACTCCTCACAAGTCCCCTGCTTGTATGTTAACATTTGAGACCTTGCTGTGTGTGCTTTTAATTCTAAATTTTGCTGCTTCTTATTTCAGAACCCATGGTTTCAGAAACGTGAGCTTGACAATGTTGACAGGAAACTCTCCTTGGTAAAATCCCAGAGTTATCAGCTGACCTTAACTTACAGGGGTGTTTCAAAAGAAGAACTGGAAATCAAAAGATCAACCAAGCAGGGATTGGTTGTTCCCTGTTATTCAAATGGATTATTCGGTTTGGTTTAGTAATGTTAAATGGACAGCTGGATTTTGATCCCCTTGGAGAGTTTATTTCTAAAAGAGGATTTAGTATTGTAGATTATTGCCTTGTAAATTTTGCCGCTGCTCCTTTAATCACTGACTTTGGGGTTGGTGAGTTCTTGAGAGGTGAACATTTGCCACTGATAGCTACTCTCTCTCTATCCAGCCCCCTTTATGTAGCAAAAGACTCAATGGACCATTTGGAAACACAAAGGAAGGGTTTGAGAAATGTTCTCTGGTCACATTCTCTTTTGAAAGTAGTCTCAGACTCAAAAGAATGTTAGACTTATTATACATTGATAACGAGTATCAGTAACTATAGGAAGGGGATTGGTCTCTTTTCTAGATTGATGGAAATTTTCTCTCCATTTTTACTTAAGTCATCTGTTTGTAAAGCAGTTTCATGAAATAATTGGCTTGATAGAGCTTGTTGGGCCACTAAACATCTGGCATCCCATAAATTGCAACTTAGGAGATAGCTTTGGACCAATAGTTTGGTGAATGATCTCCTGGCTGCAGAATTCCCTTACAAGGGTGCTTGTAAGGGAATTCTGCAGGAAAAGAAAGCTGCTACCAGAGTGAGATCCTGGCAGATGCTAATAAAGGCTGCTTGGTATAATGAATCCTCTGGGTTCTGGTCAATTGTCTCCTCTTCTTTAAAAACTAGAGTTAGTCCCTCTCATGGTATTACGGCTCGGTCTTGGGAATTGCATTTTTCATCATTGTACTCAAATCATGATGATAATCAAGATACCACAATGTCTCTCAATCTACCAGAATGGCAGCCATCCCTATGTCGAGAGATAGCAAACTTTATTAAAGGAAGTTTAATATTAATAAAACTTTATTATTTGGAAGGCCACAGGCCTTGATGGTATTCCAGCAGAATTTATTGTTAATAACAAGGACTGCTGGGTGTCTCTTTTGGCTAATCTTTTTACTAGAGTGAGCTCCACTGGTGTGATTCATCCTGGTGTTTGTATCATTTTCCCAATTCATAAAGCTGGTGATCAGGGGCTGTTTTGCAGAAAAAAATGTGGTGGAGCTCATCTAGGGATTGTTATGCAGCTGCACCTGCTATTTAATGGACAAGGTGGGGAGGAGGAGGAGGAAGCCTCAGAAAGGTTCAGGAGCTGCGTTCCTGTGAGCTCCTGCTGAATCCGAGGTCTGCTGGCAATAAACCCAATCCCAAGAACTTTTGGCTTATTAGTTGTCAGTTGTTGGTAAAATCTACAGAGCATTTTTGCTGTTGTTGAACTTTGACAGATAGGAAAAGTTACAGAAGGCAAAGAGTTGAATAACAGGTGACCTTGATCTCTAGGGCCTAGTTGTGGGGAGCATTCTCATTTTTTGGTTGTCAGATCAGGGTCAAAGAAACATTAAATAACAATAGAAAAGTTGGAAACCATCAAAGAGGGTCTCAAGACAGAAAGTTATCAGACTATTAATGAGTAGCATTGACTAGACAAATCAATACTCCATTGCTAACTTCTGACTTCATTATCCAGCCTTATTTCCGTTAGGAGTTGTCATAGGCTCTGATGCATTTTGCACCTGTGAGCTTATTTGTATTTGCCAATTTAGAAGAAGAATTGAAAAGATTGGCCTATATGTGTAATTGCCAGCTCCTGAAATAGGTTTGTTCTCAGCTGCAATCAATGCAACAAAATACCTGTGTACTGAAAAGAGGACAGGAATGAATGGGTATGACTTCATATTAGCATATATAAGCTTCAGAGTGGTGAAAAATCATTCATTCCCTATGGAACACATAGAGAAATGAATTAGGCAGAGGAAAAACATTTTTGTTCAAGTTGGCTATGTTAAACATGTCTGAGCATTTTACTGGATCAGATCAACTATAAGATGAATTCTTCCAGGTGCCTGAATTAAATGCAAAGAATATTTGTTCTTGTATTGTGCTTTGGGCATCTTTGCTTGGTAATCGTTAAGGCTTAATCCTAAATAATTTGTGATAAACTGCGCCAAAGCTCTGCTCGCAACCTGTTCAATCCCAGTGGAAGCTGGGTTCAGGTTCAGGTCCAGGTTGACTCAACCTTCCATCCTTCCAAGGTCGGTAAAATGAGTACCCAGATTGCTGGGGGGGAAGCGTAGATGACTGGGGAAGGCAATGGCAAATCACCCCGTAAAAAAAAAAGTCTGTCGTGAAAACGTCGTAATGCGACATCACCCCAGAGTCTGAAACCACTGGCGCTTGCACAAGGGACTACCTTTACCTTTTTAAGGGCATGAACTGACCCTAAGTAAGGGTATTCTATGCTTGAAGGTTGTCAGTTGATGGATGTTACACACTGACTCTGAAAATCTCTAAAAATAGCCTTTTCATTTGGTTTGGGGCAATCCCCCCCTGTTATTATAACCTTTGTCCCAGGTAGCTTTTGTGAATAGAAGCCCTGTGATCCCCAGCATAGCCTCTTTAGTAGTCAAAGGAGACCCTCCTACAGTTTTCACTAGTGGGAAACCTGGTTGGTTGGATCCAACCCAGAATGCCCGGCTAGATATGTTCTTAAATGTCCTTTTTCTACTCTTTCATACAGAATTGCATCCATGCTAAGAAATTATCTAGTATTCTTCAAGTCAACACAAATTATATATGTTTCATTAGCATGTAGATTCTTGGGTGGAAACCTTTTTATTTGCACTATTGGAAGATGGCAGATGATAATTTATTAGGATTTATAGAATCTTAATAAACCCCTGGCCTTATTAAGCACATGCTCAATGACATTCTTATTCAACAGAACACTTAGTGCCATACTCAATGATAACAATGATTTTTAAAATTGTGAAATTACCGGTTTGTGAGTAGTTCCATTAATATCAATGTGCAAGAATTTATCGAAGTTTTATGTAAGAGTTTCAGCGAATGCCATAAATTAGCAAGGTGTGACATCTGAATAATATTCAATATATTTCGGTCCACCATGTTTCAGAGTTGGTATTTTAATCCGAGTGGGAGACCTGTGGTCTGACCTAGCCTCAGATCGCAAAGCATGGAGGCACACCATCCACCAGGCTGTCTCTTCCTTTGAGAACACACGCATAGCTGGTCTTGAGGACAAAAGGAGATTGAGGAAGAATCGCACAGCTACAGGACCAACCCTAAATCAGACTTTTCCCTGCAGCCGCTGTGGCCGGACCTGCCTGTCCCACATTGGTCTTGTCAGCCACCAGCGAGCCTGCAGCAAACGTGGACTATTGCACCCTTCTTAAATCTTCGTTCGCGAAGCCAAGCCGAGAGAGAGAGAGAGAGATTTTAATCCATTTGTGTTCACACACACACACACACAATTACCCTGCTTATAAACCATTGTTGAACAAAGACCAGCCATAGTTCTTGAAACCAAAGAAATGTTTATAGTGAGTCGACTGATGCATTTAACTTGATATTGTGTACTCAGATATCTCTCCAGGATCTCAGGCAGAGAAAGGTATTTCCCAACTCTTGCTGCCTAAGACCTTTAACTGAAGATGCCAGAGACTGAACTGTCAGAGTCATAAATCAGCCGTGAGGCAGGTGGAAATTGTCACAAATGAGCATCCCTTTTAAAACCTGCTGCCGGATTCATGGTGAATCTATGGTAGTTTGGGGGGTGGCGGGAGAGAGACAGGGATCAGAAACAGTGATGCACAGCTGTTGTCCTCCAGCAAGGACACAGATTCTCATTGCAAGAGAAAGGAAGCCACGAGAGGGCATGCACAAGTTGCAGCACTACATTTACAACAGAAAAGAGTCACTACATCTACATTCACAGACCTTTAATGGCATAATAGTACAGAGAATCAGAGGCTGTTTCTACACTCTGGGTTGATTCTGATTTTATGAGCATTGAATCCGCCTGCAGAAAACTCCTGTTCAAAAATACTCTTGTAAAGTGAGGAGCAACTTCAGGGTGAAACTACCTTCCGCGCCAATTCAAGAAAATGAATATAGACAACTTAAGATAATGCAAAGCAAGACAGAAGCGATGGCGGTATGCAATGTAGATGAACATTTTAAATGCACACCGAGAGAGTTTATTTTGTCAAGTGTAAGTTTTGTCCTGTTTCTGGCTTCTACGGGAGAGGACTCAGGAAGAGAACGAGATACAGTTACACTAGAAAGCTGCAGCAAGAATGTCAACTGGAGTGGTGGGTCAAAGGAACCATATCATTCCAGACCTGGCCTGTCTACACTGGGTCCCAGTCTATTTCTGGGTACAATTCAAGGTGCTGATATTGTTCTTTAGTGGCCTATGTAGAGTTTGAGACCAATATACCTTAAGGACTGCCTACCTAAACTGGAGAGCCAGTTTGGTATAGTGGTTAAGTGTGCGGACTCTTATCTGGGAGAACTAGGTTTGATTCCTCACTCATCCACATGCACCTGCTAATGTGACCTTGGGGTCAGCCACAAGTTCTCTCAGAGCTGTTCTGCTCAACAGCAGTTCTAGGAGAGCTCTCTAAGCCCCATCTACCTCACAGGGTGTTTGTTGTGGGGAGGGGAAGTGAAAGGAGACTGTAAGCCACTCTGAGACTCCTTCTGGTAATGATGAGTGGGGTATAAATCCAATCTCCTCTCCTCTTTTCTTTTTATAAGAACCTACTCAACTACTACCATCATCTTCTGAAGTCTTGCATCAGGTGCCTTTGCTTTCTGAGGCTAGACAGGTGGCAACCTGAGGGTGGGCTTTCTTAGTTGTTGCTCCAAAATTATAGAACTCAGTGCTCAATGATAGTCGTCTGTTCTCCCTTTATCACTATGTTCTACCAGTGGATGAGGACTTTTTTTGTTGATTGTCTGGTATTCTGTTTTCAGTGGATCCCTCCTTCTTGCCTTGTGCTTTAATTGGCTGTCATATATTTTCTTCATTACTTTAGCTGTAGCTTTTTAGTTGGTTTTATTGTATGTTTTTATTATGCTTGGCAAATTGTTTGTCACTTTGGTGTCCTTGACTGATTAGAATAGTGGGAAATAAATCATAGAATCATAGAGCCGGAAGGAACCTCCAGGGTCAAGTTGTAAATAAAATGTTGTAAATAAATAGGTGTGCAGGGATGGGACATGGCCCATACAGAAACTTTTTTTAAAAATTAAATGTTATTTATCTTAAAGGATAAACAAGTACTAAAACAAACCATACAGCACCATAAAAACACCTATTTCCAGAAGTTCAGGAAAAGAAAAGTTCAGGACTCAGCTGCCCTGAGTCCGCTTGTGGAGAGGGCGGGATATAAATGGAAAGTAATAAATAAATAAATAAATAAATATCACCAGATAGATTAGAAATAAATCATTTTAGCATATTTTAGGTTTTTAGGGAGGATCTCTTGTTCCTTCTGCATGCAAAGTATGTGTGCTATCACTGTGTCATGGCCTCCTAATTGTGATCCAGTATCTCTGGAAATTTTTTTACAGACTTTATTTAGTCCTGGATAAAGAACAAGAGCATAGCAGGTTTATATGTAAAACGCTTCAGGTTCATTTCCTGGCTTCTACAATAAAGGGTCTCTGGTAGCAATCCCAGGAAGAAAGAAGAGCTGTTGCCAGATTAGAAGTGTGGAATCATAGAGTTAGAAGGGACCTCCTGGGTTATCTAATCCAACCCCCTGCACAATGCAGGAAATTTACAGGTACCTCCCCACACAGACACCCAATGACCCCTGTTCCATACCCAGATTAGAAACTACTGCTCTAGATGGACTAATAGTCCAATTCACTTTAAAGTGGAATTATGAGTGTGTATGTCCTACAATATATCCTCCTTTGCCTCTTGGTAGAGGCCGCATTGTTTTGGATTCTAAGCACGTATGAGCAATGGAATGCTATGACTGCCAACCTGAGTATGATCAGTTCAAGGTAATGGATATAAAAAATGTGAACATTAACGTAATCGTATATAATGCCACATTAATGTACCCATACATAGCCATTTCAGTGGTTGTCTGTCTTCTGGCAGTTTTATTAGCAATCAGTAGGAGTAAAAGAGGAATCTGCACCATTTAATAGATATTGGTCCCTAGAGTACTCTGAGTGAACAAGAACAAGACTCCATCTCTTTGAATTAAGGAGGGTAATTCTGGGGGAAGCTTGTCACAGCTTCTCAGAACTTATACTATTTGTAAGAAGAATTGCACAAGAGGAATTTCTCTTAGTCTTACTTTTATTTACTAGCAAGAATAAAGAAACCATCTTAGATTCCGATTAAAAAATAGAGAAATATTTCATAGTATTCCTTTAATGTTCAAGTTTACACTTGGTTGGTATTAAGGCTCTTCATGGAACAACAGACTTCTAGCAAACTGAAGTTAAATAAAATATACTGAAGTGCTTCTATATTAAAGTATTGTTCCATATATTCCTCTCCAAATGCCTTATGGGTGTGTGGTTGTGCTTACACATTACATTATCATGGAGGAGTTTACGTTCAATGTTTTCCCCATCTCTGCTGTCTGTTTCCCCAAACCTGCTTTGATAGGGCTTCCTTGATAGCAGGTTTGGAGTCCATATGGACAGGAAAGTGTGGATTTTCATACTTCCTCACCCACATCCAGCACTGTATCTTGTTCCATTTCCTCTTGTGTCCACTGTCCCCCCACACTGGCAGGCTTTAGATGGCTATCTTTAAAATTGGTAGCATCATTATATGATAGTGACACAATTAATGCAATTTTTTGAAACAGCAAGCAAAAAAAAAAGCGGTTTATGAGCTAGAAATAACAGGGATAAGCGGGATACAATTGGAAGCCACTGAAAATGCAGAGGCATTCATAACAGCAATGAAGGCAGAAGGGGGAATAATCCTTTTTTGGGGAAACAACCTTACGTTATCACAAGTGGCACCTGCCAATGAGCATGAGGATGTGTCAATATTCATGCTGCTGGGCTTCACATATGGCTCTGTGAATCAACCAGACAACTGAATATAAGAATGCTTGGGTTCAAACTGTTACTGGCAACAGGACAACAGCAGCCAAACTGGATCCTCAGATGAAGCAACCAGGAAGCCAGAAGTCAATCCCATGTCTGCAAGGAGAACAGGCAAGGTAATAGAAGTCAAACCACATAGCCAGGTTTCTCCTGCTCAAGAATGCGATGGCAAACTGGGCAGCAGAGAACTTTAAGGGCAAGATCTCAAACTTCCAAATTCCTTTTTTTTTTTTTTTGCACACAAGCTAGGAAGATGAAGCCTGGCAGAGATAGTCGTAGGAGACAATCACGGAATGCCCCTCCTGCAACATGTTGGGAAGTCATTGTCCAATGGATTTTCTGTAGCCGGTTTCATTTGACGAGGCAGAGTCAGCTCCAGAGAAAAGGCATCTTGGGTTTTATTCCATAAGTTTTTTTAAAAAACAACATTTTTTCCTTTATTAGGTGTTCCAAAGGATATTACAAATAATATCTACAGAAGGTAGATAGGTAAGTATATAGCTTCAAGTTTCGATTAAAAAAAAAAGTTATTCAGTTGACCATCATTAGAAGTATAGCATTTGATTGTACATCAAATTCTTAGGAATTATGTCTAAAGTTGCCAAATATTCTACAATAGGAAACCAAATTGATACAAAATGTTTTTCATATTTATCAACAGAAAAACCATTGAATTGGAAATTTTAGCCATTATAAAGTGTTCCCACAGACATTCTTGCCAGTCGATAATTGTTGGCTTATAATGGGAACTTGCAAATTCCTAAAAGCAGGGGGAATGGTGATGTGTTGGGTCTTTATCCCTAATTTTGAGCAATGTGGGTAAAATGGAAGTCCAGTCCTGACATGAACTTCTATCCATTATTGTATCTGTGACAATCTTATGTATAAAGGTAACTAGTTTGCATTTTTTTTAATTTTGGATTTTTCAAATTGAATTCTAAAATTGCTGAGCTATGTTTGTGGTTGGTTCTGTTTTTGGAAGGATCAGAGGGCTTATCTATGACATAGCATGCTATTTTAAACTGTCATGGTTTCCCCCAAAGAATTCTGGAAAGTGTAATTGAAGAGAATGAGAAGATTTCTCTGAGTGATATTATCTAGAGACCTTCTCACAGAGTTATGGTTTCCAGGGTTGTGTGAGGAGAGAGAATAACTGTTGAAATGTAAGCCTGTAGTGCATAAATCTCAAAGAAGTAAATGTATATTTGGCACTAGCCATGAAACCAGCCTGTTCTCTTAAGACTTTTACATATAGAATTGGATCTTACATGGGGAGGGTTGGATCCAACAATCATTTCCACTGGTGAAGAAGGGATCCCTTTCGGTCACCAGAGGCTATGCTGGGGATAATGGGATCTGCATGCTCAAAAGTCATTTGGGATGGGGGCTGAAGTAAGAAAGGGAATTTAGTGAGATCAGGTTTTAAAATGCTGTCTGGATCCAGCCTAGTTTTTCCTTACAGTTTCATTACAACTAGATGCAGAAGTACAAAATATGTTCATGCGAATTAATTATGGTGTTTTTCATTTGTATAAGTAAGAAATCTATTACCGATGCCATGAGAAAACTTGTCCTTTTTATTTTTAACCTAGTTCTTTGGAAAAACAGATGATGTGACTTGAATCAAGTTTTGTCACTCAAACCTCTGATCCTTTTTTTAAAGAACTATCCAGTCCATTTTAAAATTGGATTTTAAAGTGAAACTTGAAAGTACTTTATCATACTACATGGGGAAGGGATGTTAAGTGCCATCGAGCTGCTTTAAACTTATGGCAACCCTATGAATTAATGACCTCCAAAACGTCCTATCATTAACAGGTCTCACAAACCGAGGGTCATGGCTTCCTTCATATAGAGCAGGGGTGGCCAACGTTAGCTCCCCAGATGTTTTTTGCCTACAACTTCCATCAGCCCCAGCCAGCATGACCAATGGCTGGAGCTGATGGGAATTGTAGGCAAAAAACATCTGGAGAGCTACCGTTGACACCCCTGATATAGAGTCAATGCATCTCATGTTGGGTCTTCCTTTTTTCCTTCTACCTTCAAATTTTCCTAGCACTATTGTCTTCTCATCATGTGGCCGAAATAGAACAGCCTCAGTTTGACCAATTTAGGGAGTGTTCAGGCTTGATTTTATTTAGAACCTACTTATTTGTCTTTTGGCAATCCATGGTATTCATAAAACTCTCCTCCAATACTGCATTTCAAAGGAATCAACTTTCTTACTTTCTTCATTTCCCAGCTTTCACACCCATACAGAGTGTAATGGGAAATACTATGGCATTAATTATCTTGATCAGGGCTTTTTGTAGCAGAAACTCCATTGCATATTAAGTTACACCACCCTGATGTAGCCAATTCTCCAGCAGCTTACAGTAGGCCCTGTAAGAAGAGCTCCATAAGCTCTTAGAGGATTGGCTACATCAGGGAGATGTAGCCTAAAATGCAAAGGAGTTCCTGCTACAATAAAAGCCCTGATCCCACAGACACATCCTTACACTTAAGAATCTTTTCTAGCTCCTTCATGCCTGCCTCCAGTCTCAGTCTCCTCCTAATTTCTTGGGTGCAGTCTCCCTTTGGCTTGATGACTATGCCAAGAAATAGAACATCTTTTAACAATTTCAGTTCCTTCATCATCAACCTTAATGAATAAACTACAGAAATACATTTTAAAGTCTTTTGCTGAGTCATTAACTTTTCAATTCCCTTTGTATCAAAGCTAATTGTACTTTAGTACTAAGAGCAGATATACTTCTAAAGGTACAAGATCCAAACTAGGGGGTGGTTATAATATTAACCTTGAAGGTTATAATAACCACCTTGGTGGTTATAATAATAACCTTGAAGGTTATTATTAGCCCTTGAAGGTTATTTTTAGGCAGCCCAGAAGATTTGTGGGGGGATACTCATGTTCACAACATACTAACGTAATGTGAAAAGTGACTCTTCAGAATCCATTTATTTGGTTGTCTTATCATTGTATTAGGTCAAATTACATATAGAAACAGAGTAGTGGTTATTGCATCGTCCTTGTCAATGATTATACAGAACTGTCCAGAGTTGACAAAGCAAAGACATCTGCTTTTTCTCTCATAAAAAAAGAGGAAAGTATCCCTTTGAGCACCCAAAAATTCTGTCCTGGAGATCTTGAGACCAGCATGGACAAAAATCATGTGGTTTTAGTTAGCAGGACAATTAGGTGAGGTTGAGCTAAAAAGCTGCCTTAATTCAATCTGTTTGCTAAAAGGACATGGCTGACTGTTGAGTCTCAAGTGGCGAATACAAGATGGCTGTATGATAACGAGGATTCCCCCCACCCCCGGCTTCTGTTCAGATGTGTTTGGTCCAGGGAAGTTTTGTTTGTATATTTACCTTGTACCAACCTGTATGGTAGCAGCAAAAGAATCTGAGGAAAGCATCTTATTCTTTTGCCAGTTTGCCAGAAAAATGATGAGCTTCTTCAGTCCTTTAGCAATACCAGTGGTAAGGTAGAGTGGAAAAATCTGAATGGAGATTAGTGTGGGGAAGAAATAAATGGAGAACCCTCTTTTAATTATGTTAGACTTAACCAGGGGTCGTTTTGTAGAAAAATAGGTGGTGGAGCTCATTCAGGGATTGTTATGCAGCTGCACGTTTCAGTGGACAAGGTGGGAAGGAGGAGGTGGAACTCTCAGAAAAGTTCAGGAGCTGTGCTCCCACTGAATCTGAGGCCTAGACTTAACTGTGAAGGACCGTACAGTTGGTCACAGGTCAATGGAAAAGGAACTTCCAAAGGAGGTTTCCAAAGAAACTTTCCCTAGATCAAATAATGTGTGCCACTACAGAGATTCATGGAGTAAAGCTAAAATTGGAGTCCCCTTACTCCCACTCAAAAGTTCTGAACTGAAGCCTAGGACAGAGGTTCTGAGATGAGCGTTCCAAAATGCTACTCTGGCAACACTGTGACAGACTAGTGTATCATTATCTTCTGATAAATTAGACTGCTGGTGGTAAAGCATGGCTGGGTCTTAAGATCATGTTTGACTGTCCTCATGTTCCTTCTCAGAGCTTGAGTGTGTCCCTGGTCATCTTGGTAAATAATATAGGCTGAAGAGAATTGTAAGAGTTCAGGTTTAGTTTGTGGGTATGACAGGGCCTGTTCTGTCAAGGCTTTTACTAGTTTCCTTTAAAGCTGGTTTTATTAGGCTTAAGTTCATATTTAGATCAACAAAAAAGCATTTATCCTAGTGTTTATGGACTTCCAGGAGAAAAAAGCTGAACATGCAGCACAAATCTGTAAGATATTTTTGTTTTAAATTGCAAAACAAATGTAAGAGAAGATTCTGTTCTACTGCCAGTACTTATGTTTTTATAGGTCAGTAGTAATGATAAATGTGATGAAAAGTAGCAAAAGATGTAAAGGAGCTGCAGTGTTAGGATACAATTCCCTTAGTTAGTTACTCTTGTTCAAAGATAAGGTATTTTGAGATGTTTAGTTCTTGGCTTGTATCCTTCAGTACATTTCTGCTGAGGGAAGTCTGTGTGTAAATATTTCCTGATTTCCCCCCTCATGATATCCATGGGGATCCTCTGTCCCCCACAGGAAGCGTTTTAGGAGGCATTTTAGGCTGCACTTTAGGGATGCACCAGGAGGTGATGAAGTCCCTTGCCACTGATGGAAATGCCTTGTGTTAGTGGAGATTTATTGGGGGATCCAAGCAAGATTACATGCACCCTTTCATTAAATCTGCCCCAGTCACACTCAAAGTGATGGGCCATGGCCCAGATTCTAACAAACTGAAATTAGTATTAATCCCATTGGTGAAAAAGTAGATGTGTGGTGCAATATTTTGACTTCTAAAGTCGTAATCTTTATATCTAATTCTGAACATGACCCTAGAGTGCAACTAAAATAAAGTTTTCTCTTTACAAACCTAGGGAACTCCCAAGTTTGCAAAAAAAAAAAAAAAGCTTAACAATTGATGCTGGTTGTTTGTTTTAATTAAAAACCAAAACTGGAGAAGCAATGTCTGCATTGGTGTGTGCCTTGCAACAGAAAACAAAATGGCAGTGGGGGGAGAAGAGGATGAGGTAGCAGTGATGGCACAGATAGGAAGTGGGGACCAGTGAGAGACGCTTGGAAGGATGAGGGACCTGGGCTTTGAACTGGAAGTACATCCAACAACTTTCCTTTCCAAGCCTCCCTTCCTGGGGAGAACTGGAGTAGAGGCAGACTCCCTCCTGTATTTTCTATTTTCGGTCCGGGCAAAATTAGTTTATATCTTTAAATGAATTCCTTATTCTAATGGCAATTTAAAGAGAGAGGAAAGCCTGAAGTCTACTTTGTTCAACGAGTTCATTTAAGGAATGTATTATGGTGTTGTGAATTGTCCAGAATTCAGATAATAACAATATTAGATAATAAAAATCTCCTGAGGAACTCAGAAACTAGTATTAATCTCATTGGTGAAAAAGTAGATGTGTGATGCAATATTTTGACTTCTAAAGTTGTAATCTTTATATCTAATTATAAACATGACCCTAGAGAGACTCTAGTTCCTGGGGAGGGATGGTGGCTCAGTGGTAGAGCATCTGCTTGGTAAGCAGACGGTCCCAGGCAATGTTCCCTCTAAACTGCAGAGTCTTGTGAGCAAAAATTCTACTTTGTGGCATTAAAGTGGTGAGCCACTGCATAAATTAGTGTGCTCTGGGGTCATCCTTCATGAGTGAAGACAAAAATGTGTGAGCTGGCTCATGCTAACTCTGCTTAGAGGGAACACTGGTCCCAGGTTCAATCTCCGGCATCTCCAACTAAAAAGGGTCCAGGCAAATAGGTGTGAAACACCTCAGCTTGAGACCCTGGAGAGCTGCTACCTGTCTGAGTAGACAATACTGACTTTGATGGATCAAGGGTCTGATTTAGTATAAGGCAGCTTCATATGTTCATATGTTCCTCAAAACTGTCACAAATGCCAGTGGAAATTATGATGAATAATGTTAGATTAAGTTCTGATAGATACATTAAAATGGATGCTCCCATGTCAGCTGTCTTACTTTACATTTAGAGATATACAAGTTTTTAGAAAGCCACTTTAAAAATATTTAACTTTAACTCTTAGGGAAATGCATGAGTGTGATGGTAGGTAATTTCAACATTATGAAAGGTCTTTTTTTCTAAGTAGGAATAATATTTAATATGGACTCCTAGGCTACTTTCAGGTTAAAAGACATATATTAAAAATTCAACCAAATATTGTACAGGTTCAATATTTGAGCTCAAAAGCAGTAATTTTCTAGGAGGATCTGACATTTTCCCCACAACCAATTTGACTGCAGTCACCTTTTCTCAATCTTGTTCAGTGACTGTTTCCCTTAACTGCTGCTGCTCAGTGCTTTCTTCTTCAACAGTTACTACTACTGTTTTTTCCTTTCTAATAATAAAAAAAATCTCAGCCAGCAAGGAACCCATTGGATTGCTGCTGAAATCAAATGAAGGCCTAGGAATGCTGGAGCACAAGGAAGCAATGCAAACCAACAGGCAAACATCTTCACAAAAGATACTTGAATAAAACTGTCAAAAAGTGAGCAGTGAAGCACTTTTTGTTTGTTATATGGCCAAAAATTGAGGAGTACCTTTGGCATTGACCAACATCAACATGAAGCAATATCAGTAGGCTACATGACCAATATGTGCCAAATGAAACATAGACCATTTTCACACACAGCTTACCTCGCAGTCACAATCCTGTTTGCAGCGTCTGGTCGGATTTCCCACCATCTGCGCCGAAGTTACAGGAAGTGCCGCAGCTTTTGCGTAGCAAACGTAAACCGCTAAAACCCAGTTTACGTTTGCTACGCAAAAGCTGCGGCACTTCCTGTAACTCCGGCGCAGATGGTGGGAATCCGACAGACGCTGCGGAGGGAACAGGATTGTGACTGTGAGGTAAGCTGTGTGCGAAAACGGTAATAGTGGCAAATTAGTCAATGCTTTGATTGGCATAGATTGAAAAAACAACATAAATCAGAGATTTTCTGATATACAGAAAGCAGTCAACCCACCAGAGCTTTAACCGTACATTCTTTAACCCTAATAGCAATCAAGAGGTACCTTGCTACTGAGAAAGTAATAAGGAACCTGGTCTGACAAAGCATGTGTTCATATTATACTAAATAACATGTTTTACGACTGGATTTTTGCTATTCTTACACAGTAAAAATCCAGTTGCAAAACGCATTATTTAGTTTAGTGTGAATGCATCCAAAAGAAAGACACAAGTCTCTCTTCTGAGTAGCTGTGGAGAGCCAATTTAAGTGCTTGCTTATAAAATCTGGGAATCAAAGTGCTACATATGACTGTTTTCTCTGCTGCAACTGATTTTTGTAACTGTTGCTTCATTGATCAGGAATGCAAAAATGACAAGAGTATTCCAGACCATCTTTTCAAGCAGTTGCTGCTAAAAAAATGCTGCTGATTTCCAGCATTCCTGCTTTTTGATACCTGCAGGGGCACATGGAAATGCTTTAATATCTGTGGGCAAGATACTATTACTTTAAAATCTGTTTCTTCTTCTTTCTTTCCACTGCTACCTCCACCAGTCTGTCTCCATCTCCATCACAGAAAGGAGCAGGGGTGAGAGGTGGGTTGAAGGGGAACCAGAGAAGGAAGTGAAGGGAAGATAGGAGCTAGTTGGATTTCTGGTAGGTTTGCAGATTTGAGTGGTAAACACATGCATGAGGCAAAGCACCCCTGATTCCTCTCAGAGGTTAACCTGAGTACTCCATTTTGCAGTCTTTGCTAATTGGTTCTCTCTGCCTACACAGAATCAAAGAGTTGGAAGGAACCTCCAGGGTCTAGTCCAACCCTGCAAAATGCAGGAAATTACAAGTACTTCCCCTCACACACCCCAGTGACCCCTGTTCCATGCCCAGAAGTGGGCAAAAATAATAATATAATAATAATAATAGTAAGCGGCTCAGGGCGGCTAACAGTATTCTATACATTTACATTAATGAATAAAAACTTTAAATTTAATAATTAAAAGATTAAACATATAAAAACCAGTTAGTATATTTAAAATACATAATTTAAGTTAATTTAAATTTATCTTTATCAGGCAGCGATAGTGATATTCTGACGCTGGTTCTGCCAGTTTAAGTAGTTCCCTAGTAATGTAGATGGCGAATCCCTCATTCACAGCAATTCAGCAGTCGATGTCGGTGTATGCTTGTTTAAAAAGGACGGTCTTGCAGGCCCTGCAGGATCCTTGGACAAACTACCTGGAGAAAAAAATGCTGTCTAACCTCAAAGCGATGATCAGCATTTTCCTGCACAAGTAAAGCCTTCAAAGCTAAGCACCTTTCCCGCCTACCTTTTCATGATCTGCCTAAGTTCACAGAATCAGCATTGCTGTCAGATGGCCATCTAGCCTCTGTTTAAAAACATCCAGAGAAGGAGGGCTCATCACCTCCAGGGGAAGTCTGTTCCACTGCAGAGCCATTCTAACAGTCAGGAAGTTCTTCTTAATATTTAGCTGGAAACTCTTTTTTAAATTTCAACCTGTTGGTTCCAGTTCAACCTTCTGGGCAACAGAAAACAACTCCACACCATCTTCTATATGACAGCTCTTCAAGTACTTGATGGTGATCATATCACCCCTCTGTCTTCTCCTTTCCAGGCTAAGCATACCAAGTGCCTCCAACCTTTCCTCATAGGACAGTCTCCACACCTCTCACCATCTTCATTGCCCTCCTCTGGACATGTTCCAGCTTGCTTATATCCTTAAACTGTGGTGCCCAAAACAGAACACAATACTCTAGGTTAGGTCGAACCAAAGCAGAGTTACCATCACTTTGCATGACCTGGATACTATACTTCTGTTGATACAGCCCAAAATTGCATTTGCCTTTTTAGCTATCACATCACATTGCTGACTCATGTTCAGTGTATCGTCCACTAAGATCCCTAGATACTTTTTGTACATATTACTGCCAAGATAAGTCTCCTCCATCCTATAATTATGCATTTGATTTGTCCTACCTAAATGCATTGCAGAACTTTACATTTAGCTCTGCTAACATACATTTTGTTTTAACCCGGTTTTCCAGTCTACCAAGATCATCCTGTATCCTGTCTCTGTCTTCTACCATATTTGCTACCCCTCCCAATTTAGTATCATCTGCAAATTTAATGAGCATTCCCTCTATTCCTTCATCCAAATAACTTATGAAGATGTTGAACAAAATATGTCCCAGGACAGATCTTTGCGGTACTTGTCACTCCTCTCCAGGAGAATGAGGAACCATTCACAAGCACTCCTTGGGCGCAATCTGTCAACCAGTTACAGATCCACCTAACAGTAATAGGATCCAGACAACATTTTATCAACTTGTCAACAAGAATAGTATCTGCAGTCTTATCAAAAGCCTTACATAGCCCTTATCATATTCAAGGCCAGAGTTGGAAGTATGGTAATTATCTTCTCATGAGAACCTGTGGCCCACAGGATGGGAGGTTGGCCAGGAGGGAGGAGGCAACTTTCTAGAGAGTTAAGAGAACTTGTCCTGGTTGGGCATAATTTTCTCCTGATGCTGTGTGGCCAAAAAACTACAACTGAGTTAAAAGCCTGGAGAAGGGGTAGCTTGGATTCCTGGTTAGGGTTGCCAAGTCCAATTCAAGAAATATCTGGGGACTTTGGGGGAGGAGCCAGGAGACTTTGGGGGTGGAGCCAGGAGACATTGGGGCGGAGCCAAGAACAAGGGTGTGACAAGCATAATTGAACTCCAAGAGAGTTCTGGCCATCACATTTAAAGGGACAGCACACTTTTTAAAATGTCTTCCTTCTATAGGAAATAACAAAGAATAGGGGCACCTTCTTTTGGGGCTCATAGAATTGGACCCCCTGGTCCAATCGTTTTGAAACTTGGAGGGTACTTTGGGGAGAGGCACTAGATACTATATTGAAAATTTGGTGCCTCTACCTCAGAAAACAGCTCCCCCAGAGCCCCCAAAACCTCCAGATTAATTCCCCATTATACCCTATGAGAATTGATCTCCACATAGGGAATAATGAAGACGTTTCCCTCTCCTCCTCCCTCCCCCCCCCTTTCTGGCAACTGAAGCGAGGGACTGGCCTTTCTACTCACGAGTTGCTGCCAGCTTCTTTACAGCAGCAGTCACACCATCCCAAAGTGGAGCCTTGCAATCAAGCCTCCGGAGGTGCAAAGGCACATGGTCCTTTGCAGGCGGGGCTTCTCTCCTCCCCCCCCCCCCAGCCAGCTGACTGGGCGCGGGAAGCAGCTTGCGAAAAGGAAGAACGGCTGCTGCAACGGGGCTGGGTGGGAAGGGAAGGGAGGAGGAGAAGCATCGGGCATTGGAGTCCGTCAAGACCCGCCTGCGTTCGGCAGCCACCTCCACCCGCTCGCTGGCGAGCCAGCCTCCCTTCTCAAGATTTCCCTTGCCAGGCTCAGCACCTCCTCCCCGGACGACGCAAATGCTCCTTGGCGCCATTCCCCCCTCCTCCCCCCGCTTCCAGAGTTATGGAAAGCGGGAAAAGAGGCTGAAAATCCAGTATTCTCCCGCCAGGGCGGGAGGCTTGGGAAGGCTATTCCTGGTGGACTAAAGGCCTCTGGACTATGATATGCTTACATTGCAATAGATAGCAATGTAGAGAATGCACAAACTATGGCCTTTGACTCTTGAATTTAAGATTTGTGCCATCTAACACAGGATTTTGAAACATGTTAAAAAGTTAAGCTAGTTTTCTCAGTGCTTGATTTTAGAGTGTTGTGTTGCCTGTAGATAAATAAAACTTTATATAATTTTAAAATAAAAGGTTTGGTTACTTGTGTCCATTAGCCGTGGGAACCTAAAGTGTTCAGCCTTGGACTCCTTGACAACATAAACATATGAAACTGCCTTATATTCCACCAGGCTTTTGGTTGAGGCAAATGGGCATCCTTACTCTACTGTTTATACCAGGGGTGTCGAACTCATTTGTTATGAGGGCCAGATCTGACATAAAAGAGACCTTGTTGGACCGGACCGTGTCAGATTGGGCCGAGCCATGTCGGGCTGGGCCACGTGTGTACCTATTTAAGATTACGTAGCAGAGATATAAATTTTTATAAAGAACACAAACACAAATATATATTTTTTAAAAAACTTAAAGCATGCTTAAAATGTTAGCACTCATTGGTCTTTCTTTGTATTTCTCCCATGGGATCCAGGGAACTGAGCAAAGGAAGCTCTGGCTCTTTCCTTTCTTCCCCAGGGGACTGGGGGGAGCCTCAGCCAACAGAGGAAGAGATGTTTGGCTCAGTAGCTCTGCTGTGCAATTGAGAGAGCCTGGCAAAGCAAGCTATCCCTCCCCCTTCCTCCCAGAGGGAGGAGGCTCAGCCAATGGAGAAAATAGAAGTCTTGCTCTGTAACTCCTGTGCAATTGAGCAAGCCTTGCAAAGCAAGCTGTTTTGCAGAAGGAAGCAAAAGAGAAGAAGAAGGAAGCAGATGACAGCCGGTTGCTCGGGGACCTGATAGGAGCCTTCCAGGGGCCTGATTTGGCCCCCAAACTGCATGTTCGACACCCCTGGTTTATACCATCCATCTGTCTCCTGCAATGACTTACCATCTGGATTGTTATATTTGGGCCAAAATTTATCTTCTAATCTGCAAAATTTGCCTGCACCGCCTGTTATATTTATCTACCTGTACTTGTTTTGATTGCTTATTGCTGTTTTATTGTTGGGTTTTAGCTGTCTGTAATCTGCCCTGAGCCCACCATGGGAAAAGGCGGAATATAAATCTACCAAAATAAACAAATAAATAATACTGAATCAGATCCTTGGGTCATCAAAATCAGTATTGTCTACTGATACCAGGGATTGAATCTGGAACCTTCTGTATACCAAGCAGATACTCTGTCACTGAGCCACACCCCTTCCTAAAGCTTAATGAGGTGGATACATGTTGTGGCAGGAAAGGAAGCTTGTTTCAGTGAATGGAGCCTAAAGGGGGGATTAGGACAAAAAAAGTGGTGTAGTATGGCGAACTGTCTTGTGGGTGGGTGTTAGCTGGGGATCCCTTTAGCTTCTTTTTGTACCTGCAAGTAAATTATTTAGCTTTGTGGGAGTGAGGGAGCCAGTTATACCATGCTACAGGGAAAGAGCTTGGGTGCATTTGTGGTGCAAATAGTCATGGTGAAAAAAAAAAGACAGCCAACCCTTTTCTGTCGGTATTGTCTCGTCTTTAGTGTGGAGAAGCTGGATGTAGCCAGGTTCCTATGCAGTAGTGTGTTTTTTAGCTCTGGTCTACTATGTAGAGGAAAACCTGCCTTGCAGAGGAAGACACAGAAAAACAGTGTCAGGAAAATAAACTCTTTCTCTGTTTCTTACCATCTTGGATAGGCTTATGTTTGTAAAACAAATATGTGGAGATAGTAACACCATTGGCAATACAATTTGCTAGTTTGGTACTTTAGGGAGTTAGAATTAAGATACAGATTGGACCCACCACCTCTCCTTCTCTTTAGAAAAAGGATTTCTATGAAGACTATACATCTAGTTGCTAACTGGGGACTAGACAGATCTCTACTAAGCCAACAATTATATTATTACTGCTAAACTTTTTTTTTTTTTGGGGGGGGGGGGGTAAAAGTAAACGGTTCTAGGAAAAAAAACATAAAGGAAAAAAGCTCAAAGAAAAAAACCCACTGACATAAATGCTCACGGGGGGGGGGGGAACCCTGGAAACATGCCACCATGGAAAAATGCCCCCATGGAAAGAAGCCCACATGGAAAAAAGTCCCCATGGAAAAATATGTAAAGCACCATAGATGTTTATAATTGTGGAATAGGGTTGCCAAGTCCAATTCAAGAAATATCTGGGAACTTTGGGGGTGGAGCCAGAAGCAAGGTTGTGACAAACACAATTGAACTCCAAAGAGAGTTTTGGCTATCATATCTAAAGAGACCGCTCCTTTTAAATGCCTCCCCTCTATAGGAAATAATGAAGGATAGGGGCACCTTCTTTTGGGGGTCATAGAATTGGACCCCCTGGCCCAATCCTTTTGAAACTTGGAGGGTATTTTGGGGAGAGGCACTGGATGCTAAGATGCAAATTTGGTGCATCTACCCCAAAAAACAGCCCCCCCCCCAGAGCCTGAGATACTAGTGGATTAATTCTCCATTATACCTTTTTTTTTTATTAATTCCAACTATGTTTATTGATTTCTTCCTTCCAGATACTTGCCAGAGTCAGTCCTGCTTAGCTTCACAGATCTATGAGGCCTTAACAACTTCTGCTATTTAAGAAAGAGAAGCTATCACAGAGCAGGCAGTAATTTAATGTATATAAATAAATATATTAATTTATATAAAGATATAAATTTAATGTAATAAATAAATAAAATAATTTGCCTAACCCCAAAACCCTACATTTTGACATTCCTGAAAAGTATACGCAACTGATATTTCACAATTCTGGTGTGGAAAAATCCAGACAGAATTCTGGTTTTAGGTGATAGAGATCTTATGCTTGAATTAAACAAAGATACCATCTATGGAGATGGCACTTTTGATAAAGTGTTAAATATGTTTTACCAACTGTACACATGGCATTGCCAAGGTGAGTAATTCATATCTACCATGTATTTACATTTTACTTCAAAAAATGAACATGGACACCTATAATAGAATGTTTGAAATAATGAAACTATTGATTCCAGATAAACTGTTGTGGGGGCACAATGCTCTTAATTTCTTGTTCCATTTCAGTCATCCCAGTGTGTGGTCTCTAGTCAATGAACTGCAGAGGGACCTGGCTTGTCACAAACTAACATTGGCTAATGCACAGGCAGGTCGCCTAGAGGTAGAAAATATGAGGCACTACGTTACATGGTTGACACTTCTGTGCAACAATATGAGCAGATGGAAGATAAACTTAGTTGCTTAAAGAGATTGGCTAATTTGCAATGAAGAATTATATCAGAGTTACTATTGTTGTTAAATAATTGTTGCTTTTACTATTAGGGTTAGATAGTCTTTTGTCATGGTCACTAGGTGTACCACAATGTATTAACATTAAAAAGTTTGACAAATTGTAAATTAATAAAGTTAAAGTATTTATTAGGGTTTGTAGAATCTTTCGGGCTCAAGTGCCGTGTTCTACTGGAGAAAGTTTTTCTTCCAGACGTTTCGTTCTCAGCTGCGGAGAACATCCTCAGTGGCGTTGCAGCGAAAGCAGGCGCTCTGACCTTCTTGGCTGCTGTGCATTGACGTCTGGAAGAAAAACTTTCTCCAGTAGAACACGGCACTTGAGCCCAAAAGATTCTACAAACCCTAATGATGATGCCAGCCGTGAAAACCTGAAATCTTTGTTAAAGTATTTAATTTAAATATATATTTCTATGTAGAGTTTAATTTCTGTTATTATTTTTTCCTTCTTAATAAAGTTCATTGATAACAAAATGGTCACTTTTTGTTGCATGTGAATATGACATATTTTATTCCTAAAATAACAACAAAATATTATTAATGGTTATCCATAATTATAAACAGCTATGGTGCTTTACATATTTTTCCATGGGGGCTTCTTTCAGCATGAGTTTTTTTCCGTGTGGGCTTCTTTCCATGTGGGCATGTTTCCATGGGGGCTTTTTTTCTGTGAGCATTTATATCCGTGGGGGTTGGGGGGGGGGCTTTTTTCCGGTTATCAAAGTAAACAAAGTGATGTCACAGTGAGCATTCTCTGTGCTCCATTTTAGTTACTTTCCGCATTAAAAGACTAACATTTTTCATGGCATTTATCCCAAGTGCTTCATGTATAAAATTAATTTTGAGAAAACAATATCTTTTTCCAGTTAACTTCTCTCCCCCACCCCCGCCAGGATTGCTATTATAGAGAATATTTACAACTTCTCTTTTAAAATGTAACATTGTCAGGCTACCAATGAGAGCATCTCCTGTGACTGGTTAAATAGATAGAGGTCACCAAACCGGCCCCTGTCATGTATAATTCCATGTCCTAAAGAATGCTGTCTAATTAAATCTCCTCAAGAAACCTCCTATGTAGAACTTGTAATTAACCTTCTTCATGAGCAGAGGTATTCTGTAGCTTCAAAGGACCTCTTCTCTAATATTTGAATCTGAGGTACTGCTTTCTTTTTCCCTTGTTATGATATGCCACAGGACCCAAGCAAACAGGAAGATTATTCTGCGTGTATTCACTGCTGTGCTAAAGCATATGTTAAATTATCTGGCCATCGTAAGGTTTATTGCTGAAGCAAATGTATCTGCCTTTCAGTACTTTTCTGAGGAATGGAGTCCTGCAGAGATAAGTGAAATAGCTGCAGAGACAAGTGAAATTTCAGGACCAAAGATCCTGAAAGAAGGTCTTTTTCACATACAAATTTAGGGAGAAGAGTGAAATTTCAGGACCAAAGATCCTGAAAGAAGGTCTTTTTCACATACAAATTTAGGGAGAAGAGTTTGGTACCTGCATTCACCACCTTTGTTGTGCTCTGTTTATTTACACTTGTAATTTATTTACAGTTAGAGCATGTTGGTATTAGAAGCAGCTAGTCTCTACTCTCAAAACTGCTGAATCCATGAAAACAGCAGTATGATTTGTACAAATGCAGTACGGACTGTTTTAGCTGGAGGAGTTTCCTACTCTTCACAAGTTGGTTGCACATTGTCAGTGGGGATTTTAATGAGAAAAATGCTGATTTGTAATTGTCAGTCTGCAATTTTCACCAAAAAGAGAAAAAAGGATTCACAAGAGAGATCAACGCCTAGTTCACTATTGAATCAATTAGAAACAATTTGTTTCAATTACCTAGTGCATTTCTTAATTGTCTTGTCTATGGTGAATGTGTTTTGCGGCTCGAGCCACCAGCACACCTGCTCAGATGAAAGTTCTTTCATCTCTTTGGACAACAAATAAATCAAACTTTATGACATCATATGCCATCACAGTATATAAACACTCATCCAGTAGTGTCTCTTGACATTCATCCCTGGCTTTGCTAAATGAGATATCTGATATGGTGTGAAGTAGAGACAGACAATGGGCTGAAAGGTGACATATTACATTTACTCTATCCACCAGTTCCCCAGCTACCAGGAACTGGAATGGAGACCTCACAGGATAGTTACTTTTGTTTCTTGTCTAAGCAGCAAGTTTTAAAAGCCCAAATGATATCGACCATTTATTTCTTTCCTACAGTTACTTCCCACGTCCTTTTTTTAAATTTAAATTTTAACATTTATATTAAAATGCAACACTGCATAATCAGAACCAGAACATAAGAACACATCTAGTTCACAAATTAAAAACAAATGAAGGAACAGAAGGTACACAGTTATAGTTATTATTTTCCTATTCATTTATCTCTAACAGCCTAGAGATTTTTTTAAAGCAGCCATTGTTGCGTTTTTTTTATCTAAACTATTCTTATAACTTTGAATCGGTGTTACTTTGACTACTGATAGCAATTCCCACATCTTTCAGAACCATTCTAATTTAAAGAGAACTTTGGTTGTTTCTAATAATGCTTAGATGCCATCCTTGCAGAGTTCGGAACATACAGCAGTACATTTCTGGGGCCAGTTGTTATGGTATCAACAGCATTTAAGAGATAAATTTCAGGTTTTAAATTAAGGACCAAGCCCCTTATATATCGAAAATAATTTTTGTACCATTTTCCAGTAAACATGAGAAGAGCTCAAAGCAGCATAGGAAGACAGAATCCAAGGAATTCTAATCCTGGGCCTGCTCATTTTTAGCCAGAATATGCTTCATGTACTTTCAGACCCAGGAATCTTTCTACATTATCAGCTGAAGGGGCAGGACTCAATATAGTGCAGAGTTTTCTTATTAAGTCAGTGATTTAAAGGGGATATTTACCTTGTAAGTCAGCATCTTACATATTTCTGCTTTATGTACTCCTGGGTTGTTCTGGGAATGGGGAACAGAGGTTTGTGTCTGGTAGCCATTACCTGAGATCCATTTGCCTTTGTGTTTTATTACGGATAAAATTGTAAACACATTAATGGTTTTCAAGTGTACTTTTTTCTTTCTTTCTTCATCACTTTTCAATGGTTATAGATTGTGAATTCAGGTACTTTTGTATCATTTAAATTAGATGTGGGTCTATCTGCCCAGTAAGGGCCAATGCTGATTGTTTTGTTTTGTTCTCTCCTTTCTCTCTTTATTATATTTTACTAGCTGACAGCATTCAAGGTCAGGCCAAATGAGAGACAATCTTACAGCAGATAAGAGATGACAGAAAATGTAAGCAAAGTAAATAATAATCTGTGAAGGGTGATAATGGAAATGTCACTGAACTAGGAATTACTGTATGTATGAAGAATCTTCTCCCCGCCAGTCTCCCACTCTAAACCTTACCCCCCAAAAAGTAAAACAGTGTAACATGGTAAATGATAGATTAAAAACTACAGAAAGAATGAAATCATATTGTGGCTGGAAAATATCGCAGCCATTAACTGCTCCAATGATTACATCAACAGGCCTATCCATTCTAGATATTAGAAAAGAGACCCACTGATGTCATTTTCTGTAAGAAGACAGTTTTGTTTTAAAGACTGTTAAAACTTCAGTCTCTTCATGCCAATGAATTCTAACAAATAATACTGTTTCATTGAATCTTTACCTTCTTAATCAGTTATTTCCGTATACCATCGCCTACAATCTTTATTCCTTTTTGTTTAATATTAAACCCAGAAGTTAATAATAGGCTGATTTTTTGCATATTTTAGATTATACTTGCAGAGAATTAAATATAGTAGCATTTATAATGTTTCCTGCTGTTCCAACTTACCAGAGACAGACTCCATTTTCAGGTGGCATTCTTATTAAAACACAGTTCTGATTTTGTCTTCATTCTGATGTCATATTCACAGAAAAAACACACGTGGGGGAGCTTAGACAATGTGAATTCTAGAGAATGGGCACTTGCATGGACAGCCAAGAAGAGGAATAAACATTGTGTGAGCAAGTTGCTAACACTGATATTGTTACTCCATCTCAAGACACAAATATGAACTTGGCTACTCCAGTCCTGCAACTGGAGATGTAAGAATAATGTATCCTACACTGTAAGAATAATGTATCCTACATCTCTCCCCACATGTTCCCCAGAGAGTACTGAGGTCTGGGACTCAAAACCTTCTCACCATCCCCGGGCCTTGTCAAGTCTGATGTTTCAATAACGAGACCCTCTTGATAAGACGTTTCTAGTTTATTGTAACATGTTGCAGAACTATAGACGAAAGATTGCGAGACTGGCGAGCATACACAAAGGGCAAACTTTTAAGGTACAAATCAAAAGCATTCCTGAGGGGGGGCACACTATGCAGGGCACATTCACACATCGTTGTTACTTTTATCGTTCTCAGGCCTTGGTTGGCCTTGGGCGCTTCCTTAGCGCTCGTTATCTCTGAGAAGGCTTCACAATCTTATTCCCATGTTCTCATTACCAAGCTGTGCTACATAACAAAGGGAAGGAGAGGGGAAGGAAAGGTTGAGCTAGCAGAATATGAATATAGTATGGCTTTTTACCCAGGAGCCCTTTCCTGAACCAATGTTTAGGCCCAAACTACTCAGACATTACAGCAGACTTGACAGGCCTAAGGAAGTCCGTCTCAAGACAACCAGAGACAGGGCCTTTTCTACAATGGCCCCTACATGGTGGAACCAGCTACCGGAAGAGGTGAGGGCCCTGCAGGATCTTACTCAGTTCCGCAGGGCCTGTAAGACAACCCTCTTCCAGTTAGCGTACGCCTGACTGGATAAATGTAGCTTATTAAACTTCTGTGAATTATACTGTAAGTTTTAATGTTAAGAATTTAAGGTTTTAGGTTTTTAAATGCTTCGACTTTTTAAATGTAATAACTTTGTACTTTGTTTTATTGTTTTATCGTTTGCTGTGAGCCGCCCTGAGCCATTTTATGGGAAGGGCGGGGTATAAGTTATAGAATTAATTAATTAAATAAATAAATAAATAAATAAGAAAGTGGGACCTCCCCTGCCTAGACACCCCCACAGACACGCACTATCAGCTAGAACAACATTTCTCTTGTTCTCTTTTCACAATTCCATTGTATGCAAAAAAAAAACAAAAAAAGAGTTATGAGAGGAAAAATTGGTTATATTTATAATATGTTATAAATAAATCAAACCAGCTGGGACCTGTGAAAACTCACCGGGTAGAGACGTCTCATTCCCCCATGCTTCCTCCCCTCTCCCCTTTTTGCTCTATCTTTCTCCCCCCTCTCTGCCATTCTTTCTGTATATCTACACCCTTGTCTCATAGTCCTGCTCATCCTTCTCATCACTTGCCTACCTGCCTGCCTGGTGACAGCAGTAGAATCACAGAATCATAAAGTTGCAAGGGACCTCCAGGGTCATCTAGTCCAACCCCCTGCACAATGCAGGAAATTCACAAATACCTCCCCCTACACATACCCACACCCACACACCCCTTCCTCTGCCTGTCCATTAGGTTACCTCCCTGGCTTTTGTGAAGCCTTGTTTGGCTCGACAGCTACCTGTCTGCTGGCTTGGTTGCTTTCATGGCAGCATTGATGGCATTCTCTCTGCTTCTGTGAAATGTCCAGCAAGATCTTGCAACATAGTGTCATTGAGAGCTCATATTTTCCCAGTAGGTTTAAGTTTGGGAGGAGAGATATAAGCCTCCCTTATCTTTATCTTTCCTTTTCAGTTTTTTTCTGCAAACCTGGGAGGTCCCCAAGTTGTAGAAAGATCTTCTTTCTCTCTTCATGCCTTCAGTCCCAGATTTGCCTATCCTCAGATGGCACCATCTTTACTATATGATGCATTGGCTGGCAGCTGGCCCCAGAGATCTTGTTAAAGTGTACCCGTTCTTCTACTACCCCATGATCAGTCCCTTATGTCTAGTGACAATACTGTGGTTTGTATGTGTGAAACATCCTTGTTATTAAAAGTTTATTAATATTTTTTAGGAAATAAAAAAGCTTTCAATTCATTTAGAGTTTCTAAATGAATTGGTTTCATTTAAATTGTTTTAGCCATCATGCTGATTTTGATGGGGATTGAACAAAGAGAGTCTCATGTTTGGGAATATATTGCTCCAGTGTGAACTGTAAAAATTATCTTCCCGGAACAGAATATTAGATAAGATTGTCACTTTGTGATAAGACTTCAAACACTGCAAATTGAATTTGTGACTTCCACTGCTGCTTCTTGATGAATTCAAATCATTCAGCACAAATATGTAGGGTCTTTTCAGCCTATGGTAGCTTGTTACAATTTAGTTAGTTAATACATTCAGAAAGAACTTGAAATTTGATTTCTTGGAGCCAAGTTAAACTTTCCAGGTGACACGAGTCAGGATGTGGATGCATCCCAGCTTGCTGTGTTACCTTAAAATTGCTCAGTTCCTCCACTGAGTTGCAGAGCATTGCAAGAGAGGGAGGAAGGCTTCCAGTGTCTGTCCTGCCCCATTTCCGCCAGTGGAAATGGCCACAGGGGCCCCTGTTTGCCTTTTTCTTTGGATCCACATTTCAAAAAGGAGCAAACAGCTCCCTTCACAGTTCTTTCTGCTGGCAAAAACAGTGCAGAAGAAAGCCAGAAACCTCTCATTCCCTCTTCCCTCCACAGAGCAAACGAGTTTTTAAAGGGTTTTAAGGTTACCTGCACAGTTCTTCAGTACAACAGCCAGTCAGGATATGCACCTGTGTCCCAAATTCTGATGTAGCTTTCCAGGGAGATTACTTCCTCTCTTACTTTTTGGCTTAGCTTTTTTAAAGGATACAACAGCTTGATATTCCTTTAATGGACAATGACAGCTGGTGGTTTCTAACTACAGAATTTGAGACTGATGCTCTGGAGTGCATGGCACTTGTAGATCTTTGCCTACTGTGTATTCATATGGAATTGTGATAATATTGCTATTCCAAACCTTGAAGTTTTTACAGTTGCCAATCCCTTGGTGGAGGCAAGGGTCCCCTGGTATGGAGGCTCTCCCCCCCCCCACTTCAGGGTTATCAGAAAGCGGAGGGGGGGGGTGTCTGCTGGCACTCCATTATACCCTATGGAGATTGATTCCTGTAGAGTATAATGGAGAATTGATCTGTGGGTATTGGGGGTTCTGGGAGGGCTGTCTTTTGAGTTAAAGGCATCACATTTTCAGCATAACATCTGATGCCTTTCCTCAAAATACCCCACCAAGTTTCAAAAAGATTGGACCGGGGGGTCCAACCCTATGAGTCCCCAAGTAAGCTGCCCTTATCCTTCATTCTTTCCAAATGGAGGAAAGGTATTTAAAAGGCATGTGGTCCTTTTAAATGTGATTGCCACAACTCCCTCTGGAGTTCAGTCATGTTTGCTCCTGGCTCCACCCCCAAAGTCCCCAGATACTTATTGAGTCAGACTTGGCAACCCTAGACGTTTTCCATGAAACAAGCCATGTAAATAGTTGACTGCTTGTAGTTGGGACTGGCTCTTCTGGATCCTCTTGGGACTTATTATTTCAGCCTTTTGAATCAACACAGTGGACCTTGTGTCTTTGTGACCCCTGGATGGGCTTATGCCAATATCTTGTTGAATGTCTTTCATTGTATACTTGTGTGCCCTCACTAAGAGACTTGATGTTTCTTTTGTCTATATTTAGTGTTTGTTTTGATATTACCACTAACAAAATTGTGATATATTTTGAGTGTTTATAGTAATTTGGGGTTATGATACCATTTAGTATTTCCTTACATCCCCTTTACTTGGTGGCAGGACTGGTCAGTAACCATAACAATCAAACAGGCAAGTAAGAGAGAAATCTGCACCTGACTGGAAAAAGTTCTTTTGTGTCTGTAGCTGCTAATGCTGGCCATTTGATTGGCAGCGGTGGAGATGTACTATTTGGTGTTCTAGAAACAAGCATTGCCTACTTCCCTTTGTTCAGCTTGTATATCTGTAAATAGATATTCTCCCCTCACAAATAAATTATCTAATCCTATAACAGGCAGCCTCTGGAATTTACTAAGGTTCAAGAAGTTGCACTTACTCAGTTTTGATGAATGTATTTAGCCGCTTTCACTTGGGGGACAATGGAGGATTCCAGTGCTCAAGGCTTTTTTTGGTTTTGTAAGAAAAGCCCAGCGGGAACTCATTTGCATATTAGGCCACACCTCCTGACAGCACCATTGCTTTGCACTGCAGCAACTCATTTGCATATTAGGCCACACCCCCTGATGCCAAGCCAGCCAAATCTGCATTCCTGTGTGTTCCTGCTCAAAAAAAGCCCTGCCAGTGCCCCACAAAATGCTTCTTTCCCATGTGCCCAACTGAGTGTGTGTTCACTTGTTTAGCAAATTTATATGCCTCTTCTCCAGAGAACCCATAAAGTATAGGTTCTAGAGCTGCTTGCTCTTATTTTCCCATTCATTAGCTTGTTGTTGGCTAAAAGGCAGGCTCTACCTTATTTTCAGCTTGTTCCTTGTTAAGATTCAGATCCCCTTGTTCCTGTTTCTCACTAGAATTTTTTTAATTCCTGAAAAATTCTGAATCTGAACACTGAACCAGTATGGGACACCTGCATAATATGGCTTAAAGATAACTATGCCATCCATGAAATCACGATCTGAAAAATACTTTGGTGGTGGTGTTGTTTTCTGGTGCACTTCCCTGTATCTGAGTCCCGGCAGTAACAGACATTGTCGAAGGAAAATATTGTTAAAAGAACTTGTTGTGAAAATATTTTTTTTTGCTGAAAATCGAGTTGCAGCATTTCAAAACACACATATGATGCAAATAAATGGGTGTGATACCGTTGTGACAATCTGCATGAAGTTTTAGTGTTTACCCCTAACCGTAAGACTAGGAAAGCATTACAGGTGTGATGATCCTTAGTTCCTGTTTCTCTCGAGGCCTATCCTATCTAGTACAGCTTAATTATTCCTTATGTGGGAAAGAATCGTTTTAGACCCCCCCAAAAGTGTGTTTTTTTTAAGCAGTTCCTGACAGTTGACACCTCCACAGTCCTAAAAACTGTGGCTGTGTGTGTCCCAATTGCTGCTATAGATGTTTGTCTGGAGTTCAGGGTCAAGGTACCCTGATTGCTACCATCAAAGCAAACAGACTGGCAAGAACAAGACAGGCCCAGAAATAAGCAGGTGGGGATTGGTTTTCAACCATACATGTTCTGTATATTATAATTTATCCACTGGTTGTCAAATTATGACTGTTGTGATCATTGTAGGTTCAACAATGGCTACAATGGGTCAAGAGGTTGAGATTCCATGTCCCCTTCCATCTAAATTATCCTAGTTGTGGCCCAAGATGAAAGGGAGAGAAGTCTCCCTCTGCTAGTCAGTTTCATTTTGCCTCCAGTCATAGCCACTGTCTTCTTGATTGGCCATCACTAACTGAACTTTAGGTAACAGACATTTCAGTGGGAATCTAGCGGTTTCTAGTGGAAGAGGTCTAAGCATTCCAGATGCATAGGGCTGTGGTGGTCCCTGTGCTGATTTCCACAAATCCAAACAGTCTAGTGGTATCAGTGCGAGTGGCAGAGTCAGAAGAAGTGATTCTTAGCATGATGCAGTACCCAACTTGGTCCCCCTGTGCCATTATTTTTAGAATGCTTATTTTACTGCACCACTTCTGGTTTAGCACCACTATGTGAAATGAATGAAAAGGGGATGATCTGAAATGAGAAAGTATGTGTACAGGTGCAAAGATGAAAGGGTGCAGTGACA
This sequence comes from Heteronotia binoei, assembly GCF_032191835.1. Classification (NCBI taxonomy): domain Eukaryota; kingdom Metazoa; phylum Chordata; class Lepidosauria; order Squamata; family Gekkonidae; genus Heteronotia; species Heteronotia binoei. Next base: position 30,133,845 of record NC_083231.1, on the reverse strand, counting down.
AACTTGATGTTGTCCAGTGTCCATCTGAGTTGCGACAATGGCTTGGGAACTGCAAAAATCTTTGTGTGCACAAAAATATGTAATACTTTTATCATCAAGTATGGTTAAGTGTGCAGACAAAAACTTTTTTTTAAGTGCATTTCATACGTACAGTTCTTTGACACTCCCTTTGGTGATAGCTTACTTAATGATGTGCAACAACAGGGATAATAGGTATATAAAGTTTGCCAAGCTGGTATTAGGAAAAAGAATGGTATTAAGAGGCCTTTGCAAAATACTTTGTAAAGACACTTTGCACTCTGTTAGGACAACTCAGTGGCTGTATTATACTTAGAATATATGTACGTAGACCCATATATGGGAAACAGAGCATACTAAATGGTCACTTGGGCCCATTTGTTTCCTTAAGTGTTGTTTTTATGACCGTAGTCAATGGAGAAGTACACAGATATTCTGGGCATAATTTAGGTGTTGGAAGTGGAAAGTTTATTCTCCATGTATTTTAAGTGAAATCTCAAAATGGCCAGGGTTGTTTAGTGTAATGAAGCGTACAAGATGAAGACAAAGCTTTGGACCAGTGCTTTGTCTACCGGTTTGTTACACCCACTCAGCAGGGGAATAGATAGCACTGTTGGAAAACAGTGTTACCATAGAACTAAAGTCACCAAAATGTTTCTCAAAAATCACTTTTCTTCTGTTTTTGCATTTCTACAATTCTCAAATGCTAGTTGGGTGTACTAGTCAAACTGAGTCCTGCAGAAAAAGAGGGAGATTTCTCAGATGCAGAGGTCCCTTGGGCACCAGTTGCCAAGCTGTCTGTGGGCAGTTGTTGCATGCCCTTTCCAAGGGCTGAAGCAAAGCTGATTTAGGAAAGAGAAGACCATTTCCATGGTTTTCAAATGCCTGGAGAGATTGGTTTCCTAAGATCTGTTTTGGAATCCATCAGATACTTGTCTCATTTGGATTCCAGCAATAACATTTGCGTGCCACAGGAAGAACTCTGTAAGATTTTCCTTTCACATGATCTCACCAGGGAAAACATAATCTGAATTAGCAGGCATTCTTGCTTGCAGGTATGGGGATTCTGAAACTATATCATGTATTTGAGATAACTCCTGGTGTGAAAAAATAATTCCTTTGATCCTAGGTATGTGGTCACTCACCAGATAAGCCCTGACATCAAAGCCAAGGCATTAAATATGTTCTATGAATATGATTAGAGCTGTCATACAGAAGTTCATGTTAGGGTAAGGGTGTGGGTGGGTGTGTAAAGTGCCATCAAATCGCAGTCAATTTATGGCAACCCTGTAGGATTTTCGAAGCAGGAGATGGTTTGCCATTGCCTTCCTCTGCATAGTGACTCTGGAATTCCTTAGTGGCTTCTTATCCAGGGCTTTTTTTTTTGTAGCAGGAACTCCTTTGCATATTAGGCCGCACACCCCTGATGTAGCCAATCCTCCTGGAGCTTACAATAGGCCCTGTATTAAGAGTCCTGTAAACTCTTGGAGGATTGGCTACATCAAGGGGGTGTGGCCTAATATGCAAAGAAGTTCCTGCTACAAAAAAGCCATGTTCTTATCCAAATACTAACTAGAGCTGACCCTGATTAGCCTCTGAGATCTAATGAGATCAGGCTAACCTGGGCCATAGCTACAAAGAAAAACCATTGATTAGCAATCCGATCAATGATTTCTTCCATCATACTCACTACCAGGATATGGGATTTCTAGCATGCCTGGAGAAAAATGACCTGGCCCTTTAGTAGAAGCTTAATTAGATAGAATTGATCAGGTGATATTATTTACCTCCATTAAATGCCATTAAATGCTTTGGCTACCCATTTCTACATATGAAACCTTTATTAAAAGAACAAGGAATTCTTCTCCACCTGTTGACAACCTTACCTATTGTCTGTCAATATGGTTGCTATTTAGTGGGACAAGTTCTTAGTATAAGAACAAGGGGATTTTCTTGCTAATAAAGTTACTATATGCATTCTTGATAAATTCTTGGTTGTTTCTAGGTAGTTGACTGCCAAGATATCGAATTCTCTTCAAGGCTCTATAATTCAGAGACTGGAGCCATGAACAGACAGGACAGATTTTTCTACAAACCTGAAAAGCCCCAGGCTTGCAGAAAAATCTGAAATCTTAAAAAAAAAATGTATTTAACCAAATACATTGGTTAAAACCAACCAAAAATATAGGCCACAGTAGTACCTTTAAGAAGTGAAAGCCCTCTTAAGTGATCATTATGGGGATTGCTAGGCAACCACAACAGTATGGCCAGCTTTCAAATATTGTTTTTTTGCTAATACAAGGCAGGAGGAGGGCCATTTTCAGAGTTGTTTTTGTCATTTGAAGAAGAGCTACTTAGGATCTTGTCACCAAGTGTTACCACAGGACCTGCATGATTGGGCGTTTAAATGTCCCCAAAACAACAGAAGCAGGGACAATAGGCTTTAAGACAGGTGTGTCAAACATGCGGCCTGGGGGCCAAATCAGGCCCCTGGAGGGCTCCTATCAGGTTCCCGAGCAACTGGCTGTCATCTGCTTCCTTCTCCCTCTCGTTTCCTTCTGCATCACAGCTTGCTTTGCCAGGCTTGCTCAATTGCACAGGAGCTACAGAGCAAAGCCTCTTTTTTCCCATTGGCTGAGGCTCCTTCCTTAGGGAGAAAGGGGAGGATAGCTTGGTTTACCAGGATCTCTCAGTTGCACAGCAAAGCTACTGAGCCAAGGCTCTCTTCCTTCTATTGGCTGAGGCTCCTTTCCCCTGGAGAAAGAAGGAAGGAGCCAGAGCTTCCTTTGTCCAGTTCCCTGGGTCGCACAGGAGAGCTACAAAGAAAGCACCTTTAAGACCAACGAGTGCTTATGAACATATGAAGCTGCCTTATACTGAATCAGACCCTGGGTCCATCAAAGTCAGTATTGTCTACTCAGACTGGCAGCGGCTCTCCAGGGTTTCAAGCTGAGGTTTTCCACCCCTACTTGCCTAGACCCTTCTTAGTTGGAGATGCCAGGGACTGAATCTGGGACCTTCTGCTTACCGAGCAGATGCTCTCCCTCTGAGCCACCGTCCCTCCCCAAATGTTTTAAGCATGTTTTATTTTAAGGGTTTTTTTAAATTTAACTGTGTTTGTCTGTGTCCTTTATGGAGTTTATATCTTTGCTACTTAATTTTAAATAGGTACACAAATGACCCGGACCAACATGGCCTGGCCCGACAAGGTCTCATTTATGTCTGATCCAGCCCTCATAACAAATGAGTTCGACACCCTGTTTTAAGATGTAGACATGCCCTGAATTGATCAAATAAGGACTGGAACCTCCTTTCTAAGATTTTTTGACTATATTAAAAATAATATCCAACATAGTGTAGAAATGGGAGTCTGCCAGCTTTAAAGCCAGGAAGACTGAACTTCCTTTTCATAGGCTCAGACCTCCCTATGCTTAGGAGTGCTTCAGAACTACCAGTGAAATATTTTATAGTTCACTCAATTATGCAGAAGCACATGTAGAAAATAGGTTAAGAGACTCACACCTCAAAAGACTTAGATCAAAGATGCAGAGTCCAAAATGGGGGGAAGATAAGCTAGTATAAAAGTCAGACAAAGAGGGTGAAAAGGGCAACTGAAAAGTCAGAGTAATATGTCAGAAAGAAAGAAAACTGTGCACAGCAAACTTGACTCCAGGAAAGAATAATACACTTAGCTGGGTCGACTGTGCAAACTCTTTGCCCTCTCTCTCTCTATTTTTTTTTTTAAAGAAACAGCAACAACTTTTTTGTACTATGAAGGTTGCATGGAAAAAAGAGTTAAGTGCTTTAGCAAATTCTATGTGACTAGATTTCCATTGGGTTTGGAATTCCCTTGGAGGTTCATCTGAGAAGCAGTAACAACACAAATGCCTTACTTTGGAAAAAAGAAAAAGTTCTTTGTAATTCTGCAAATTTGTAAAAGGGAGAATGGATGCAGTATGGATCAGAGCTTACAGCAGGCCCTGTAAGCTCTTGGAGGACTGGCTACATCAGAGGTGTGTGGCCTAATATGCAAAGGAGTTCCTACTACAAAAAAAAAAAAAGAAGCCCTGATCGCGAACCAATAATGTAGCCTGAATTTTGGAGCAGCTTTAGGGACATCATGTCCTTGATGCCCAGATCTTTGCTGTATCCAGCCTCAGTCGCCTCTTGGCTGCCTGGCCAGAGAGTAAAGGATGGCTCCTGGGTTAGTATGGTGGGCATGGCTGGGTGGGCGTACAGTACACCACTCCTGATGCCCCATGTGCCATTCCCTGCAGGTGACCAAGGGTATCTCCCGCGGCCTTATTTGCCCACACCATATCCCAAAGCTGACCCACTGGACCACAAAGCCTACAACCAAGTCCACTGACCAAAATGCATGGTTATTAAGTGGACCTTCAACCAACTGAAGATGCAATTCCAATGCCTCCACCACACAGGGGACCGCAGAGTTATGTGGCCTCTGGCAGTGGCAAAGCTGTTTGCAGCTTGCAGCATGTTCTACAACATCATCATGCAACAGCGCCTCTCACCTCGCCTTGGTGGAGCTGATGTGGAGGATCCATGGGCCAGGGTACTGGACCCTGAACTGTCACTGGAGGGTTATGCAAGGCAGGATCTTAGGGGCCATCTTAAGCAGGAGTGTGTGTGGGCATGCATCTGGCAGGAGGGGCAATTTGATGGCCATGCCAACAGTTCAGGGGCCTGTCATGCCCTCAGCCCAGCCAGGAAATGATGGACCTGCTGGTAGCCTGCGTATGCTCATGGGGGGTGTCACCAGCCCACATATGGGCCTTCTCCATGCCAGACCTCCCATCCAGCACATGCCCCAACTCAGCAGTAATTGGAACTGATAAGGGTGGTCTACTTGCCAGTACAGATTGAAAACGCTTTTCGCGCAGCAAACGGAAACCGCTAAAAATCAGTTTCTGTTTGCTTTGCAAAAACCGCGATGTTTGCTGTAGCCCTGATGCAAATAGTGGGAAATCAGGAAGATGCTGTGGGGAGAAGACGGACGTGAGGGCGGAGTAAGGTGAGTGCGAAAACGGCTAGTACAGGGGTAGGGAACGTTGGCTTTCCAGATGTTTTTGCCTACAACTCCCATCAGCCCCAGCCATTGGTCCTGCTGGCTGGGGCTGATGGGAGTTGTAGGCAAAAAACATCTGGAGAGCCAATGTTCCCTACCCCTGGGCTAGTGACTACAGAATTAGGAATTTCCACTGGGTGAGATGGTTAAGCCATGTGTCAGTCACACCTCTGGCCGAACGACTGAGATGTAACTTCTGCAAGCAAAAAGGAGAGGGGGGGGGTTCATGGTTGAGATTGCACATCTGTGCAGATGACTGATCCCTCCACAGTGATCAACCCTATAACAGGCTGATGCTCCTAGCTCTGTGGGCATTGGGACCCAGATTGCTAGTGTGTTTCTGGAACCTGGTTCCGAATAAGCAGTGATTGTATTTACCATCATGGCTGCCATCTTACTGGAGGGCCATCTGAAAGGGCGATATGTATATTCTTCATGGCTCCCATTGCTAGTACTGTGGCAGCTGATGTTGCCACCTTGCCACTGTTGCATGCCATTCAAGCTCCTTATTTGCATGCCCAAATATTCCCCGGGTGGCTGGGATCCAGATGGCCCTAGCAGTGCTTTCATCCATCACCAAACCTCACCGTAGCCTTTATGCTAATGACTTTGTTGGGAGTCTAGTATTCCTTGCTGGGCCATGCCAGCCAGCCACCTCCCTCAAGACTGCTTCATAAGTAATCACCCGTGGAATCCTCCCATCCCAGGATGTCTCCCCACCCCCCCGCCCAGTTCTTGCACAAAGTGAGTTGGCTATCCACCAATCATTCCTGTATGCTGTGTGGCTGTGGCTGAGGGAACAGCAGCCTATTCCTTTGCTTTACCCTCCCGCCCATCTGTGTCTGTTTCTGTGACTGCAGTCTTGCCAGGATGAGGTCCCTGCCCCTGTTGTGTCCAATGGGTCCTTGTTGCTTCCTCAACACCATCCTGCTGCTCCCTCCCCTATATGGGTCCCCAACAGACACCAACACCTCAGACAGGCATAGGTCGTTTTCGCACTCACCTTAATCAGCAGTGACGACCCTCTTCACCGCGCAGGATCTGCGTGGATTTCGCACTAATTGCCGCGGAGCACCCAGAAGAGCCGGAAAGTCCCGGCGCTTTTGCGGCGCAAACGGAAACTGGTTTTTGGCGGTTTCCGTTTGCGCCGCAAAAGCGCCGGGACTTTCCGGCTCTTCTGGGTGCTCCGCGGCAATTAGTGCGAAATCCGCGCAGATCCTGTGCGGTGAACAGGGTCGTCGCTGCTGATTAAGGTGAGTGCGAAAACGACCATAGTGATTCAATTGTATGAAAGGGATCCAGGGACAATAGGGTGGCTCTGGTGCAATCGTGACCCTTTTAACTGGTAACCATTTGATGGCAGTGGGGAGGGAATGACCAGAATAACCAGGATGCTGGATGAGTCTGAGTGCTTACAAGGGGCAATTTCTGCTGCAGTGTTTGCACTTTGATGTTGTTTCGGTTGTGCAGTTGGGGTGTCACCTCAGTCTGTTGGATCAGCACCTGCATATGGGCCAAAACAGATGTAAGAGTAGCTGGTGGGTCAGGGGAGGGGCAGTGGCTCAGTGGTAGAGCATCTGCTTGGGAAGCAGAAGGTCCCAGGTTCAATCCCTGGCATCTCCAAAACAGGGTCCAGGCAAATAGGTGTGAAAAACCTCAGCTTGAGACCCTGGAGAGCCGCTGCCCGTCTGAGAAGACAATACTGACTTTGATGGATCAAGGGTCTGATTCAGTATAAGGCAGCTTCATATGGTGATGTTCTGTCATGGCAGAATGAAGGGCCATCACCAGTCTTGCCGGGGGCTCTGTGTGGCAAAATGGGCACCCCATCTGACAGTCCAATGCCATAAGGGCCCCCACCCCCAAGGTGCTGATTTCCACACTTTCCTCATCTAAGTCTTTCCTGTCAGCACCTCCCTGTAATGGAAGAGAAACATTGTTAACACCTTCGGGTCCTGGAGGGTGTGGCCATCATGCAGAATCATCCAGCACAAAGGTTGGTGCTGCTTGCTGGTCACCACAGGGTTTTGGTCAAGGGTTGGTGTCACCTGGCTAAGAAAGCAGCCTGGTCCACAGCCATTACAGTGTCCCCCTCCCCCAGCAGCTACCTCAGGCAAGCCCCATCTCACCTAACCACCTTATGTGGCTGGGGGCCCGCTGCTTGACTCCATGGCTGCCGAGTTCAGGAAGGGGAGACACCATATCCAGAGCAGCTCAGGATCACTGTGTTAGGTCCAAGGGGAGGTATGGGGGTAGGGGACTAGCAGCCTTCCTTACCTTGCTTACCCCTTGAGATCGCGGCAGAGGGCCTGGTTTACTTTTGCAGGCTGAAATCTGGCAGAGGTCAGCCACAAAGTGTGGACTTTGCTCCCTGTGTGGTATATTCCCCCAGGTGCTTTCCCAGAGGTGCTAAGTGCTCTGCCTGTGTTGTGTCTGCTACCAGGGTACACGCGCACTCACTTTAAGTCCACATGGCAGGGAGCTGCTGGACAACATTCTGTACTGCGTGCCCTACCTCTGGAATTCTGGGATTTCCTCCTAGAACCATTTGTAGAGTGTGGGGGGCATGATTGGGTCCAAAGGAGGGGTGTGGCCTGAGTGAGGGAGTGCATTGATCGTGTGTGCACTTAGTATCCTGAGCTGTTTGGGGTCAAGTGAGCATGGTCAAAGCTGTGGGAGAGGGCATTAATTTGAAGTTAACATGGCCTTCAATGGGCTACATTGCTGGTGCAACTTTGAGCCTACTGCAGTGCTGCCTAACTGCTGCCACACCCCTGGAATGCCCACATCTATGCCAGTGTTTGCACTATTGCTCCACCAGCATGCAGCTGAGATATTCCTGTGTCTGTGGAACTCAATTGTGCAGTGGTGCCAGTGCCCTGCTCCAGTGTACACTGCATAGTGGTCAGTCAGGTCCCTATTCTGATTCCCACCCCCTTTTAGGATTGCTCTGAAAGTGGATTATATGGTATAAATTGATGTACTCTGTAATCCTAGGATTACAGGAATCTGAACAAGCAAAGAATATTAGACATGATACAAATGCAGACACAATGCAGCAAAATGGTATTACATGAGTAGAAAATAATGCAGTGAGAGCAGGATAATGCATACAGCAAACAGATACATCCTATACATGGTAGTATAGTCCACAGACCCCTTCACTGAGGCCCAGTTTGGTGTAGTGGTTAAATGCGCGGACTCTTATTTGGGAGAACTGGGTTTGATTTCCCACTCCTCCACTTGCAGCTGCTGGAATGGCCTTGGGTTAGCCTTGAAAGGGCAGCTTCTGGGCAGGCTCTCTCAGCCCCATCTACCTCACAGGGTGTCTGTTGTGGGGGAGGAAAGTAAAGGAGATTGTAAACTGCTCTGAGATTCAAAGTAAAGGTAAAGGTAGTCCCCTGTGCAAACACCAGTCATTTTCAACTCTGGGGTGATGTTGCTTTCATGTTTTCACAGCAGACTTTTTACAGGGTAGTTTGCCATTGCCTTCCCCAGTCATCTACACTTTGCCCCCAGCAAGCTGGGTACTCATTTTACTGACCTCGGAAGGATGGAAGGCTGAGTCAACCTGGAGCCAGCTACCTGAACCAGCTTCCTCTGGGATCGAACTCAGGTCATGAGCAGAGGGCTCTGACTGCAGTACTACAGCTTTACCACTTTGCGCCATGGGGCTCTTCTCAAAGTAAAGGGCAGGGTATAAATTCAGTATCTTCTTCATCATCAAGCACCTTCCTGAGTAATTCTGTTATAGTATATCCCTTGTAGATTGTAGAAATGCCTTCCTGAACAGTTCAGCTTTACACCATTTGTGGAAAGAATGACAGAAGTGTGGGAGTGTTCTTGATCTCTCATGAGGCCACAACGGAGAAAGTATGTGTGCAGGCGGATGTTGATCTTACCCATTTGCTGGATAGCACCCAAAGGGGACTTTCTTGGTGCTGATGAGCATCAATAAATACCTTGGCAGGCTTAAAGGCCTGGGAGGAGAACATATGAACAAATATGAAACTGCCAAACCAACCATCAAGGTCAGCATTGCTTACTCAGACAGGCAGCAGCTCTTTAGGGTCTCAGATCTTTCACATCACCTACTCCCTGATCCTTTTAACGGGAGTTGAACATGGGACCTTGTGAATGCGAAGCAGAGGCTCTTCCACTGAGCCACAGTCCCTTCCTGGGGAGGGACGGTGGCTCAGTGGAAGAGCATCTGCTTGGGAAGCAGAAGGTCCCAGGTTCAGTCCCTGGCATCTCCAAAAAAAGGTCCAGGCAAATAGGTGTGAAAAACCTCAGCTTGAGACCCTGGAGAGCCACTGCCAGTCTGAGAAGACAATACTGACTTTGATGGACCAAAGGTCTGATTCAATATAAGGCAGCTTCATATGTTCAAGAGGGGAATGAGGATTAGAATATCTGGGTACCATAGCTTGGCTGTGGAGGTGCAGATAAATGAAGCCAGAAGGGATGATGGCAGAACTTGGAGTCAGGGTGCAGCTGTGGAGCTGCTGCTAATACTTGTAGCTCAAACAAGGCTACCCTAGAGTAGTAACACAGGCTAAGTAGTAAAAGAAGCATTTAATATTATGCAGATCAGACCAACTTGGTTTAATCCATGCGCTCGCATCTTGTGTTTTTGTTTCTGCGTGCAGGGAGGAGCCTCTTCAGCATCATATCATCGCAATGAACTTTGCAAAAACAGTTATTTGCTTTTAAATTTCCATACCAAAAATACATACTGAATCTTTGTCTGCTCCCTCTACTGGTTACTTTTAGCAAACCACCACTGATTGTGACACTATGTATCCGTTGATGCAGTTTTATCCAAACCATTCTTCCAGTAGCTAAGAGCCGCCTATTTTGCTCTCCCTCCCTATTTTATCGTCCCTTTCAGCCCTGTAAAGGTAAGTCAGGCTGACAGTGTGATTGTCCCAGGATTCCAGAGCAGGGATTTGAATCCAGGTGCTAGTCTGATGCTCTGACTTACTACACCACGCTCTGTCATAGAGGCAACCATCTGTGTTCCACATGACCTGTTATTTGCTAAAATGTACTAAATCAGGGGTGGCCACTCTTGCTTAACATAAGAGCCACATAGAATAAACATCAGATGTTTGAGAGCCACAAGGCAGGCAAGCAAGCAAGTTGATGGAAAGAGGAGTAGAAAGAAAGCAACTTTAACCACAAATGTCTCCTCCAAGCTGGCTGATGGGGGGGGGGGGCTTCAAGAGCCACACAAGCTGCATTTTAGCCACCCCTGTACCTAAATAAACACAAATGGTACCTCTGATGGAACAAATATTTCTTTTGCATTTCATATGTGAGGCATTCATATGTATTTCCCAAAATGGAGATCCTGTTTGTAGAAAAAACATGTCTTCTATGAAACATCCCATGGATGTTTTAAAATAGAGACAATCTTTCCAATGCAACTTTAAAACCAGCAACTAAAAGATCATGTCAGATAATCCTTCAAGATTTTATTGAATAAGCTTTTGATTTTTAAAAAAAAAAAACCCAAACCCTCTGTCCTCTATATCCCATATATCTATAACCTGTAGTAATTTTACAGCACAGTGAGTGATAAAGACTGTCTTCTTCCCAACATTAATCATAGAGTTTACCTGAAATTCTGGTAAGACCTGATCTTTGCATTAAGATTGCCTATCAGAAACTGACTGCTTAATATTCCCCCCCCCCCCCCACCATCCATGGCAAGATTTCAAGGCCAGTATACAGGATTAAAATCCTACTTTTGGTTTATATTTTCCTATATCCTTTCTTAAGGCTTTTATCTATAAGCATTTCCCTCCAGGTTTAAACATTTACATTAAATAAAGATGCCTATCTAAGGCCAGGAAGAAAAGCAATTGGGCAAACTCAAAAAAAAATACAGCTAAAAGCCGAAAACACCTAGAAACTAATATATGTCATGTTGCAATTGTTAATGACACGGTGTCATATCAGCCTGTTCAAATGGCCTGTTCCTTTCCTCTTGCCCTTGAAGGAGATAAAAGACTAAACATTATGACTATATTTTCAGACCTCATACAGTGAGTCTGATTTGTGTAAGGAAATAGCATTTCTTGACAGTATATTTTGATAATATCTTGTTGGAGACTTGTTTTCAGTGGGTTTTATATATCCTGTTCTTTTTAGAATTATCAGATCTCCCATGTCCTCTTTAAGCAGCAATAATGATCAGCAATATAGCTTGTCCTTTTGGGATTATTATATAGGTCATATATATTCTCCACAGCTGTCTTGTTCATTCCTCCTCCTTCTCCTTGAACTGTTGTAGGCTGCAAATGTGGAGGTTTTTTTGCAGCCCAGAATTTATGTTCTCAGAGATGGCTGGCTTTGCTTAGAGCAGCTTTTTAGAGTTATGAATATCTCAGGTAATTCCACAATGTAAATATTGCAAAGAGAAAGATTACTTAGTGCCTCCAGGCTCAAATTAGGATTGACATTTCATTATAAAGCGCTCCTCTGCGAGGAAACTTTGAGATCCTTACAAGACTGCCTGTGGGTTGACATTGGTATAAATGTGCTAAAGACAGAAACTTCGCTGCAGGGGATGCTTGTGAAACTCCACCCATGCAAAATTCTCCCTGGGGTTTGGGGTTCAAAGTTGGTGGTGGAAAGTACCCCCAAGTCACAGCTAACTTATGGTGGCCACATAGGGTTTCCAAGGCAGGAGACATTCAGAGGTGGTTTGCCATTGCCTGTCTCTGCATCAGAGAGTCAGTTTGGTGTAGCGGTTAAGTGTGGGGACTTTTATCTGGGCAAACCAGGTTTGATTCCCCACTCCTCCACTTGCAGCTGCTGGAATGGCCTTGGGTCAGCCATAGCTCTTGTAGGAGTTGTCCTTGAAAGGGCAGCTGCTGTGAGAGCTCTCTCAGCCCCACCCACCTCACAGGGTGTCTGTTGTAGGGGAAGAAGATAAAGGAGATTGTGAGTCGCTCTGAGACTCTGATTCAGAGAGAAGGGCGGGGTATAAATCTACTGTCTTCTTCATCATGACCCTGATATTCCTTGGTAGTCTCCCATCCAAATAATGGCCTGGGCTGGCTCTACTTAACTTCTGAGATGAGATCAGGCTAGCCTGGGCTATCCGCTTACCTGTTCCAAGTTACCTGACCTTATTTGTGGAAGGAGTTGCCATTTTCCACTGTTTTGTTTTTAGACTTTCTGACCACTGTGCATGTAGGGTTTGTCTCCATTTGCCTCCCCTCCCCCCTTACTAGTGTACATAAGCAGATGTGCATATTAATTAAAATGAAGGATGCTTGAAACATCCACTAGTTGCTGGTCATGAACAAGGAGCAGATTTTTCAAGGATGGGTTCAACTGTTACTTGACCCAGGTGTGGCTGTTCACCAAGCTGCTTAACTGCATTCCTCCCTAACCATGCAGTACAGCGCAATGAGCATCTTCATGCCCAAATGAGTTCTTCTTCCCACCCACCCCTGTCGCTGCTCTGCTCAGCAGGCGATTATTTAAATAGACAATTAAATCAGCCACAAAACATATAAATCAGTCATAAATTAACACTGCATATTTCAGTAAAATCCATCTCTTCAGGGTTTGTCTGTGTTAGCACCAAATAATACAAATGACTGCTGAACAGTTAAAATTGGCAGTATTTTGTAAAGACTCAGCGCAAACCTGTTCAGTAGGCATTTGAGGCTGTTTGGCACAAGTTATGTGAATCATGTCTGACACCTCTGAAGATCATATAAGCCATATTTGAAGATCATATAAGCTATAAATTAGACTATTGAACACGCCTGTCTTGGAATTCACAGCATCCCTAATTAAGACTTGACAAAGAAGAATGCTGGCTCAATCATATGATCACATAAAGAGTCCTTTTTTAAACATAACCAGGGCTTTTTTTGTAGAAAAAGCCCAGTAGGAATGCATTTGCATATTAGGCCACACCCCTTGACACCAAGCCAGCCAGAGCTGCGTTCCTGTGTGTTCCTGCTCAAAAAAAAAAGCTCTGGACATAACACATTTCTGAGTGATTCCAGAAGGGGTGTTCTGAGTCCACTTTGAGTTCAGCTACTGAGATGAAAGATATTTCTGAGTACTGTTGACTAAAGATGTGCTCAAGAAAGTATAGAAGCAGTGATTTCTGCTACCAAATTCTAGCCTAGACTGTCTATTTTACAGTGACTTTTTGAGGAATCCTAATGTTTCCTTGAGTCACATGCAGAGCTTTTTTTGTAGAAAAAGCCCAGCAGGGACTCATTTGCATATTAGACCACACCCCCTGACACCAAGCCAGCCAGAAACTGTGTTCCTTTGAGTTCCTGCTAAAAAAAAAATCCCAAAAAACCTTGGGCATATGAATGGGACACATAGACGTAAAAGTGGCCTCTGAATATGCAGAACAAGTTGAGCACAAATGAGTAAATCCATTTCATAATTATGTGTGCTGCAGAATATTATGGCATTGTGAATCAGGTGTCATTAATCCAAGAGGTAACAGGGAAGACTGAGGAGAATGGGATGAACAGTGGGTCAAAGAGCAGTTTATCAGAGCACACAGGACATGCCTATTCGCACAAATGTGGAAGGTAAGATGGAGGGTTCTTCCCTGCAGGGTATGCACAGAAGTTCCAGTTTGGTGTAGTGGTTAAGTACACGGACTCTTATCTGGGAGGCCCGGGTTTTATTCCCCACTCCTCCACTTGCAGCTGCTGGAATGGCCTTGGGTTAGCCACAGCTATCACAGGAGTTGTCCTTGAAAGGGCAGCTGCTGTGAGAGCCCTCTCAGCGTCACCCACCTCACAGGGTGTCTGCTGTGAGGGGAGAAGATATAGGAGATAAGCCGCTCTGAGTCTCTGATTCAAAGAGAAGGGCGGGGTATAAATCTGCAGTCTTCTTCTTCCTGGTCTGAAGAGACTTCCCTTAATCATCTGAGGTAGGACTATGCAAGAGTCAGCAACAAAAAAATGGGGGGGGGCAGGGGATCTGTTCAATGATGAAGCCAATTGCTGTGAAAAAAGTTTGGATAAAAATATATCCCAGGGAGAGAGAGAAACATAAGATGGAAGTACAAAGTGGAGACTCCATCCCAGTGGAGTTCCTCGGGAACAAGGAGAGAAGAAAAAATGTCTTGAGGCGTGAGGAAATGGTTGCAAGGATCATCTGAAGTGATATCACATGTGGAAAGAACCATTACTGGGATTTTTAGTTTATTCCTAACAAAACCCTGGAGAAGTAATAAAAAAGGCATAGTTGAGAGAGAAAGTGGCAGAAAAGTTGTTGGGGGGTTTTTTGTTTTGTTTTTTAAAAAGGATGGGAAAAGGGCAGCAAGGTCAATCCCATGTAGAGTAATGCAAATTTTGCGTAATAATAATAAAGAGATACTGAATCTCAAATTTTTGCTTCAATTTATGCACCATTGCCTACATTTCTAAAGCTTTCATATTCTCTTCAGTTTTTCATTATACTGTTATTTTTTCATAGATTAAATATTAGTGGATATATTGGATATATTTTTCTAGTGTTTAATTTGAGACATTTTCTGTTTAACTACTGGGATTTTGTAATGATTATATTGCCATATATTCATTTTATTACTGATGGACACAGCAGGGCAGGACAGATGCCACTGGACTGACTTAAGCATAAAGTGGTTGCGAACAGATAAAGAGAGCTAGTTTGGTGTAGTGGTTAAGTGTGCGGACTCTTATCTGGGAGAGCCAGGTTTGATTCCCCACTCCTCCACTTGCACCTGCTGAAATGGCCTTGGGTCAGCCATAGCTCTGGCAGAGGTTGTCCTTGAAAGGGCAGCTGCTGTGAGAGCCCTCTCCAGCCTCACCCACCTCACAGGATGTCTGTTGTGGGGGAGGAAGATAAAGGAGATTGTGAGCCGCTCTGAGACTCTGAGTGGAGGGCGGGATATAAATCCAATGTCGTCTTCGTTGTCTTCTTGTGGCAGACAGACACCAGAAGAGTGTCCAGGTCGTAGCCTTTTTAAAAAGAGATTCATGCTTTTTAATCGTGTACCTGTGTAAAATGCCAAATGCTTAAATGCCTTCAAGGCAAAATTCCTAGTGTGATGTGGAGAGCCAGTGTGGTATAGTGGTTAACGGTGGTAGACTCTAATCTGGAGAACCAAGTTTGATTCCCCAGTCCTCTACCTGTAGCCTGCTGGGTAACCTTGGGCCGCTCACAGTAAATTAGGGTTGGGGGCCAGTTGGGGCAGGGGATCTCCTGGTTAGGAGGCCCTCCCCCCCCCGCTTCAGGGATATCAGAAAGTGGGAAGGGGGGATTGATTGTCCACTGGGCATTTCATTATATCCTATGGAGAGTGGTCCCCATAGAGTATTATGGAAAATTGATTTGAGGGTATCTGGGGCTCTTTGGGGCTGTTTTGGGGGGTAGATTCACCAAATTTTCAGCATGTCATGTGGTGCCTCTCCTAAAAAAAACCACCCAAGTTTCAAAAAGTTTGGACCAGGGGGTCCAATTCTATGAGCCCCAAAAGAAGGTGCCCCCATCTTCCATTATTTCCAATGAAGGGAGGGCATTTAAAAGGAGCCTCCAAGGAATACCAGCATTGGAACATGGAGACAAGCAATGGAAAACCACCTCTAAACATCTCTTACCTTGAAAACTCAACAAGGGTTGCCGTAAGTCTGCTGTGGCTTTCCCAAAGGGGATATTGTGGAGTGAGAGGTCTGCTTAAGGTCTTTTTTGTAAGCTCTTGGAGGATTGACTACATCAGTGGTGTGTGGCCTAATATGCAAAGGAGCTCCTGCTAGAATTCCACCCCTGGATGGCTCCCACAGTGATCAGTGACCTTCGGCTTGTCTATTGGCAGGCAGTGTTGCTGACCAAAGGACTGGCTTGTTTGATCACAAGCGACCTCTTCAAAAGTGGGTGGATGTTTGTTTATGTAACGGCTTTTTTTAATTAAAGGTGATTTATTGCAAGAAATCAACATGCTGCTGTTTTCTCTGTGGCCCTCACTTGAAAGTAAATATCAGTGCTCCTTAGAATGGGTAATTGCCTGCGCTTTTGGATCATGAAGAATTATATTTAATAATAAATGTGTCTTGTGCATGAAGAAAAAAGGAAATGTAAGCCACCAGAGTGTGAAAGAAATGTGTGTACTGAGCAATTCCCTCCTCTTTTAATAATGTTAGCTGTGATAAGAGAGATTACTATAGTAGGCTAGGATAAACCAGAATAGGGCACGGTTATAAAATATGTTACTGAGGAAATTAAGACATTAGAAAATAAGGACAGGTGGAAGTATTTTACTGTAGATTCAGTACTTTTATACACACACACACACACACACACACACACACACCAGTGTCCTGTTCTCCACCTGTTGCAAGAAAAGACATGAGGCCTCTGGTGGGCAACCAAGAAAGAGCAGGATGGGCTGCAGCAGATCCTTGGAATAGGTATAGGAACTGGACAGCAAGAATGAAAAATGGGATGGGGGTTCTGTCTAACTTGCATTAAACTTGTACAAGAGGAGAGGAGACATTTGGGAGTAAGGACTGGATGAGAGGAATTAATAGAGATCGTGATGAAGAGCCAGGGAACTGCTCGTGGAGATATGCAATGTGATAGGAGAGAAAATAAGTTTCACCACAACAGCTAGAAGCACACACTGATTTTAAGAAAAGAAAAGAAAGTATGCTGACTGATACGTAGTTTCCCATCTTTAGCAACCAGCACATGTGCTGGTGAATCTTGGTACTATTGGAATTGTGCCATAAACCAAGCAGGCAGGGCATCAGAACATAAATGCATATTGTTTTTGCATATGGTCTAGACCGGGGTGGGCAAACTTGCTTAACATAAGAGCCACATAGAATCAATGTCTGAGAGCCAGAAGACATGGACATGGAAGGAAGTGGGGGAAGGAGGGGAATAGATGGGAGGGGTGAGGAAGAGAGAGGTGGAAAGAAAGCAACCTTAAATTTAAATGCCTTCTCCAAGCCGCTGGCTGGCTTGACTTGGAGAAGTGATTTAAAAAGAGAAATGCCTTCTCTAAGTCGGCTGATGGGGCCATGCGGGTTTTGAGAGCCATACAATATGTGTAAAACAGTCACATGTGGCTCCCGAGCCACAGTTCGGCCACCCCTGGTCTAGCCAGAGGTTAGAAGAGGCTGTCTAATAAGAGCATCATAAAACTCAACAGTTAAATGTAAGGAATTGACTCCCTCATCATGATATTTACTTTCCTCTTGGCTTTTGATCTGATAGGGAAGAAGTTCTATCATGATTTCATTGTTTTCATTAGAAAATAAAGATGTCATACTATGGTATTTCAGACACATGCCAATGTCATAATAAATGATGTCACAATAAATCTGGATGCCTCCTTGTCAATGGAGGCACGGAGGCACAGGTTGCAAAAGCTGCTGCGTGGCATTTTTTCATTTGCACCAGGCCCAGGAACTGGTTCCCTACCTGTCCCACACTGACCTAGCTAGGTAATCCATACAATAGTTGCCTCCAGACGAGACTACTGTAACTCGCACTATGTGGGCATTCCCTTGAGGTTGCCCCAGAAACTCCAACTAGTCAAGAATGTGGCTGTATGGGTCCTGATAGGGACCCCGAGGATGGCACATATACAACTTGTGCTACACAAGCTGCACTGGTTACTGGTGGAGCACCGGATCAAATTCAAGGTGTTGGTATTAACCTTCAAGGCCATTCATGGACAGGGACCCACATACCTTCGGGACCACCTCTCTCAACATGCCCCCAAAAGGGCGTTACACTCAGGTGCAAAAAATCTGCTGGTTTCCCCCAGCCCAAGAGAGAGCTGGCTGTCATTTTTGGCTCTGGCCCCTGCCAGAGAAGAAGGAGAAGAAGATGATATTGAATTTACGTATATCCCGCCTTTCACTCTGAATCTCAGAGTAGCTTACTGTCTCCTTTATCTTCCTCCTCCACAACAGACACCCTGTGCGGTAGGTGGGGCTGAGAGAACTCTCACAGAAGCTGCCCTTTCAAGGACAGCTCTGCAAGAGCTATGACTTACCCAAGGCCATTCCAGCAGCTGCACATGGAGGAGTGGGGAATCAAACCCAGTTCTCCCAGATAAGAGTCTGCACACTTAACCACTACACAAAACTGGCTCACATCTGTGCCCTGCATGATTTGTTACCCTTCTGTAGGGCCTGTAAGGCAAAGATGTTCCGCCAAGCTTTTGGTTGAGGACAGTGTCAGGACAATAAAGCCTCCTTGTCTACCTCAGAAGTCAGGAAGTGGTGGAACTATTTTAACTGTTATTTGATATGACTGATTTAGACTAATTATTAATTAGTGTTTTATCCTATCGTAAGCCACCCTGAGCACTATGTGCAGGAAAGGCAACCTAGAAGTCTAAAGAATAAATAAACTATTTGGTGTTTCAGATTCCAGACTTTACTGAAATCTAGGAGGTTCAGTTAAATTCCAAGTTTCTGCTAAACTGGGGGTTGGGTGCTCTTAATATGTTAGGCTTGCTTAACACTTAAAATTATTATAAACACATTGTGAAAGAAATCAGTCAATAAATACAAGTAAAATATTGTTTAAAATTTCAAATTATTCAGAGCTAGTCCACTGCAATATTAATGTTTTTAACATTTAATATTGTTCACAGTGGATAAAAAAAGACAAATAGTTGGAGATTATGCTGAAAATCAACATTTCAATATGCAATAACTTGAATCCAATTTTCTACAAATGAATAATCTGATTCATTCTCCTCACCCACCCACCCCCCGGTCTGTTAAAATACATCAACTTAGACATAAAAGTCGCTGTACATATTCTTCTAAGCCAGTCTGGGATCTCTCTCTCTTTTTTTTTTTCCAAAGAAGGGCTATACAAATATTGATTATATTTCTGATTATATCTAAAATTTCTTGCCAGAAACGCCGATTTTAGGGCAATGCCAACACTTATAATAAGAACATAAGAGAAGCCATGTTGGATCAGTCACACAGTGGCAAAAAACAAACAAACAAAAAAAGCAAAACAGTTGCCATCTGGAGGTCCACCAGTGGGGCCAGGACACTAGAAGACCTCCTACTGTTGCCTCCCCCCCCCCTCCACTACCAAGCATACAGAGCATCACTTGCCCCAGACAGAGAGTTCCATCTATACCATGTGGCTAACAGCCACTGATGGACCTCGGCTCCATATGTTTATCCAATCCCCTTCTGAAGCCGTCTTTGCATGTAGCTGCCACCACCTCCTGTGGCAGTGAATTCCATGCGTTAAGCCCTTGTTTGTCGGGTATGGGGAAATCTCCTGATTTGTGCTGTTGTCTTTTCAGTCATGAAGTAGCAGTATCTTCCCTAATGGCTCCTTCCAAGGGTAGGTACAGAGTGGCAATTAATCCACATGTTTTACAAGCATATATTAAATTGCATATCATTTTTGTACAACACGGTAAAAAACAGTTGGTTAATCTGCTGTAATTCAGCTTCTGCCAATTTTTTTTTCACAGAAAGCACTGACATGCACTCCTGTTTTTCAATATAGGCTTAATTTTCTATTCATGGATAGATTTTTTAAAACCCGTCTTTTATAGGTTGCAAAAATCTCCCTGGAAACACTAGAAAGCAGCTTGTTGTTTAATATGGGCCACTTCACAGCATTTTTCTACTAGTGTATTTGCTACAGGTAAGAATTCAAATGGCTCATATTATTCTCTTGGTCTCATTCCAGACTACCCACATGTTTAGCATCTCACCGCTTAGAAATCTCCAGTCACTCTCATTCATTCTAACTTTTTAAAAATAGTGTTTTGTAGTTCACTTTATTCCATAATCCTTTAATGTACATTCACGCATAACTGAATAAGCATGGTATGCAATTCTTGAAACACTCTCCTGAAAAATTAAGCTGTGTCGACTTGCATTAAAATCAAAGCCTATACTGTAATTTTTTATTAGCAGAAGCTCTATTTTATTAGCCATGTTAGCCATGGAGTTGTCATTTTCAGCTCAGTACATGAAATCAAGCCTGATCTAGTCAAATGCTGCTTGGACTTTGTTCCCCCTTTTGAGTTTTATCGTAATAGTACCACGGTAATAGCAGACTCAACTTACAGAACCCAGTTTCTGTGTAATCCTGAAAGGAACAGCAGTAGCCCAGGGCTTTTTTTTAGAAAAAGCCCAGTGGGAACTCATTTGCATATTAGGTCACACTCCCAATGTTGTCATTGTTTCACGCAGGGTGTTTTTGTTGAAAAAGCCCTGCGGGGACTCATTTGCATATTAGGCCACACACCCCTGATGTCATCATTGTTTCATGCAGAGCTTTTATGTAGAGAAGCCCAACATGTGCTCATTTGCATATTAGGGCACACCCCCTGATGTCCAGCCAGCTGGAACTGCACTCCTGTGGGTTCCTTCTAAAAAAAAAAAGAAAAAGCCCTGGTGTAGTCTATGAATTTAGTCACCCATTTGGCTTTCTGGCCCACAGTCCTCAGCCTAATTCTAATTCTCCTTTGCCTATCCATTTATTTGCTATCAAATAATGCACCTCTCTCCCGTTGCTAGGCCTCATTTGAAATTTTGCCTCGGTCCATATTTTATACTTCAACACAATCTCTCTACCATCCATGGTTTCCACAGACACTTGTTTTTCAGCCTGCTGTTTAAGAGGCTTTCACTTCTTTTAGCCAATCTAGAACTCAATTTCCTCCTCCACTGCCCCCACAGCTTACAGTTGCTATTGACCCGAAGTGCTGTAAACTTCTATCTTCTTCTTTTTCATTCCTGTTTCCTCTCTGAACATTCTTATACCATCACCTCAAGTAGGTCACTATTACTTGTTTTGTTTGTTTGCCTGGAATGTTTTAGGCCCAGGCTGGTTAGTTACCTCTCGCCAGGTAAGTCTGTTTCCCATCAGTGCTTGGTGACTCCTTTCTCTCTCTTGTGGATGGTGATTCCTCATTCTGGTCACAGATCTCCAATAGTTCCCTCCAGGGCAGCTCCAGGCTTAGTGCTGGCAGATTCTGATCGGATAACTCAGTTACTTCTCCACACCCTTCTCTCACTGTGCAAAGGGCTTTTTATCCTGCCAGGATTGCACTGGGGTATCTATGCACCACTCTCAAAGGTGACATGCCATTTCTCACCCCCAGTTTGTTTAACCGGTATGCTGCTGCTGCTAGGCTGCCAGTTGTTTTCCCAGCAATACTCAGTGAACTGTAGCTGAACTGCAGATTAAACTTAGATCTCCCAGATCTATGTCCAACCATCTACCCACCGAACCCGTTTAACAATTTGCTGCATTACCATTATCAAAGGCATTATAAGTATAAATTTCGAATGCCTATTAGGCTTCCCCATCTATTGACTAAAGAATAAATCTCATCAAAATTGAGATTAATTTGCAGTTTTGTGAAATCTGTTACAGACTCTGCAGCCCTTCTGGATGTGTTGCCTGCACTGTACGATCTACTCATTACTGTTAGAGCACACCTTAATTAAGGTCAGGTCTGAGCACATCAGTCTTCCTAGGTGACACTGGGAGGGGGAACCCTGGTGATAGTAAGAGATCGTTTCAGCTTCTTCAGCCTTTGACTTTAGCATGTAACGCTCAACATGCAACTCAAATGCAGCCCAGAAAAGCTTGCTTCTCATTTCCCTGAACAGAGATAGGCTGTTCAAGGAACTGTGTAAATAAAAGTCATAGCTTCCCCCGGCACCTTACTATCTACGTGCACAAGTTACGCCAAATGCTTCCAGCTTTGCACATTCATGACATATACATGAAGATCTTAGACTACAGTTGTCAATGAACTAATATTTTACTGATTAGTAAAAACCATGTCCTGACAGATAGCTGAGCACTTTTGATCCCGCTGCCAGATAAAGCTATTTGCATACCTAGTTTACCTTTGCCTGATTGCAAAGGCATAGCCATTTTAGCCTGTCAAAGTAAAGTACAGTGAAAGTCTAGAGACACCTTGAAGACATTTATTTCAATATGAGTTTTTGTGACTTAAACCCCCTATGTCAGATATAGATATGTGAAAGAAAATAGTGCTTGGAAATCTTATAGGGAAGGTTGTATGGAGAGGAGTCTTGGACAATTCTGTAGTAGCAGTCGCTCTGCCCTCAGGCTTCTGCTTTCCCTGGCTCAACCAATCAATTCCCCACCAGTTGCTGCACATCACATTTTGACCCAGATCTCCCTCCAATTTCCCCCTTGTCTTCCTGATCTCTAAAAAAAACAGATCAGGAAGATGTGGGGGAAATTGGTGGGAGATGAGGGTCAAAATGCAACCAGGCAGCAACTGTTGGGGAATCGGTCGGTTGAGCTGGGGAAATCAGAAGTCAAAGGGGGGAGCAACTGCTATGGTTGAATTGGTATATGTGTGGTATGAATTACTGCATCAGTATATCAACTGTCAATTTCAATATAAGGGGAAAAGGAAGGAGTTGTAGAAAAACTAGGTGTGAGTCCCATCATAAATGAACAGAATTTGCAGTTTCAAAGTTAACAGAATTAACTTTTCAAAGTTAAGATATTATATTCAGGACAAAGTTTTCATGTCTCCACCAAGAAAGAGAGAGAAGCAAATCTCTGTCTGCCATTAATCTTAAGGACAGCATTTTGCTTCCACCGAGAGAGATGATAGTGCGGGCAGTTACATGGAATTAGTCCTATAAACATGTTGAGGATGATAAGTTGAGCACTAAGAAAGTTCAGGAATGTCTACCCACTTTAACCAGGACAGAACAGGGAACTTTCACATATTTGCCAATTAGGCTTGCCAATCCCCAGATCCCAGGGGGAGTTCTTCCGCTTTCCCAGGCTCCTTCCTGCCCCCAGTCAGCTGGCCAGCAGGGGGAAGCCCCGCTCCCGAAGTCACCATGTGACTTTCCCCCTCCAGAGGCTCCAGTCTCCGATTGGAAAGGCTTCCTCTTGGGATGGGGTGTCTGTGTTGCTTGAAAGAAGTTGGCTGCAACTCGTGAGTAGAGAGGCCAATCCCTCGCTTCAGAGTCGCCAGAAACCGAGGGGGGAAGTCTGCTGAGCACTTCATTATTTCCTATGTGGAGATCGATTCTCATAGGGTATAATAGGGAATTGATCTAAAGGTTTCGGGGACTCTGGGGGAGCTGTTGTTTGAGGTAGAGGCACCAAATTTTCAGTATAGTATCTAGTGCCTCTCCCCAAAGTACCCCCCAAGTTTCAAAATGATTGGACTAGGGGTGCAATTCTGTGAGCCCCAAAAGAAGGTGCCCCTATCCTTCATTATTTCCTATGGAAGGAAAACATTTAAAAAGGTGTGCTGTCCCTTTAAATGTGATGGCCAGAACTCCCTTGGAGTTCAATTATGCTTGCCACACCCTTGTTCCTGGCTCCGCCCCTAATGTCTCCTGGCTCCACCCCTAATGTCTCCTGGCTCCACCCCCAAAGTCCCCAGATATTTCGTGAATTGGACTTGGCAACCCTATTGCCAACTGGTAAAAAAAAAAAAAGTAGTCCACAGGCTGTTTGCTACAAGTACACATTCACAATATAAATATAGTCCAAGTGGGTACTTCCTTGGACAAGAACTGAATTTTACACATCAGAACTGAATTTTATCTTTCCCATCCACATTTATCATCAGCCTGTGCTATAAGGAACTGCTTAGCTGCCCACCATGCAGCATCACTTCTGTTGATGATAAGTTTGAGAGTGTCTGTTGGGCCGTGCCAGCTCAATACATGTTATTGCTTGTAGGGATTGGCTTCTCTGGAGTTAGAGAGGAGAAGGATATGGTAGTGAAAGAGGAGATAGGTGGAGAGACAGGACAGGAAGTTGTTGTACGCCCCCAAATCCACTTGCTTGAAACTACTGCCTCTGTTGACTTCATGCTAAAATTGGCGTAGCTTCTGAGACTGAATATTTGCCAGGGAAGGTTAACATAGGAACATAAGAGCATAAGAGAAGCCATGTTGGATCAAGCCAATGGCCCATCCAGTCCAACACTCTGTGTCACACAGTGGTTTGTCTGTGAAGGCTTCCCACCAAAATACCATTTGCTGCTTGTCTCAATGTAGTGCAGAATTAACATCTGTTTACTTTTGGGCATGCTGAAGGAGAGTTGTTGAACCACTACATTGTGCTGCATTGATTCCATTTGACCTGTATAAGCAGGGCTTTTTTTGTAGAAGGAACTCCTTTGCATTTTAGGCCACATACCCTGATGTTGCCAATCCCCCAAGAGTTTACAGGACTCTTAGTACAGAGGCCTCCTGTAAGCTCCAAGAGGACTGGCTACATCAGGGGTGTGTGGCCTAATATGCAAATGAGTTTCTGCTACAAAAATAGCCCTGTAGAGTGATAGCAGGAGCCAATTCTTTTACTTCTAATGAAATAAAGAAAAGGTGAACAATGTAAGAGGGCATGATGTTGGTCAATGGAATGATCAAAGCCCATCAATATGCCAGCCATGATTTCAAAAAATGCTGAACAAAGTGATGAGAATAGCTGAAATAGATAAATTAGCAGCCATTGAAGGAAGAGAAAAGATCCATTTGTGCCTCAGGAATGTGTGGGGAAATGGACACTTAACTACTTGAGCTTCCATTGTCCAGAGATTGATATTGAAAGACACATTTTTGGTGTAGTTTGTTAATGTGTTTGAAAATTAGCCAGTAGACTAATGGTTTATTATCTAGAATGATCAAATGTCCTTGTATGAGCATTAACTCAGTTTTAAAATGATATCTTTGTGCCATCTGGAAGAAGCCTGGAATAAGGTATCTGTGGTTTCTATAGAAGCAGAGGTCAGATGTTTGGATACACTTTTCACTTTGAATTACATCCTCCCCCTGTATTATAATTATCTTGTGTCTTCATTGCTGCTCTATAGGTTTTCTTTAATTTTGTTTTGAGCTTTTCCTAAAATTCAGGGCTGAAAAGTCAGAACTGTTGTTCAGCCTTTCATAAGCTGGCCTGCTCAACTCAGGCCCCGACCCAGTGCAGGCTCAGTACGTTACAACTTGTGACAAACGACAGCTTGTATAATGGCAGCACCTCCTAGCTGCACTTCCTCTCCAGGCCTAGGATCAACTAGATTTCAGCACATCAACCAAGGAACCAGGCTTCAGGACATATAAACCTAGGCTTGTAAGCTGATTCTTCAGTCTGGTTAACTTGTCTGGGACAACTTCTCACAAGCAGACCAAGTTTAGTGCTTCTGCTTACCTAATCCTGCCTGACTACCTGGAATTTGAAGATTCTTGCCCTGGATTATGTTTCTTGCACTTGGAACTACTCAGTGCCATCCTAACCACTAAGTAAGTGAGTTTAGAAAAGTGTAACTGTTAGGATTCTGCTAGGCTTCCCAATCCCCAGGTCCCAGCGGGTGATCCCCCGTTTTTACAGGCTTCTCCCCGCCCCCAGCCAGCTGGCCGCTGGGGGAAGCCCCGCCCCCCACAATCACCATGTAGTTTTAGAGCTCCTGCAGGTCCGTTTTTTAAATATGTGCCTTTAAGGCTGAGCTGGAAGCAGGAAACAGGAAGTGCTTTGGAGAACGGCCCCTCCCTTTGTTTTGCTTTTGTTTTCAGATCAAGTAAAGATCTGCAGGAACAAGATCCAGTAAGTATTTGTGTGGGGGGGAGGGGGCAGGGGATTCCCTTGTTTGAAGGCCCTCCCCCCACTTTAGAAAGCGTGGGGAGGAGGGAAATGTCTACTGGGCATTCTATTATTCCCTATGGAGAACGATTCCCATAGGGAATAATGGGGAATTGATCCATGGGTATCGGGGGCTCTTGGGGGGCTATGTTTTTGGGGGGCACCAAAATTTTAGTATAGCATCTAGTGCCTCTCCCCAAAATACCCCCCAAGTTTCAAAATGATTGGACCAGGGGGTCCAATTCTATGAGCCCAAAAGATGGTGCCCCTATCCCTCATTATTTCCTATGGGAAAAAGGCATTTAAAACGGTGTGCTGTCCCTTTAAATGTGATGGCCAGAACTCCCTCGGAGTTCAATTATGCTTGTCACACCCTTGTTCCTGGCTCCACCCCCAAAAAGTCTCTTGGCTCCTCCCCCAAAGTCCCCAGATATTTCTTGAATTGGACTTGGCAACCCTAGATTGTGCTGTTGCAATTCCAACTCCCTACTTGATCTTGACTCTACTTCATGCCACTGGCTATGTGCCTTAAATTACATCCAGACTTCTGACATGTCCTCAGTATCATTCACCCATTTGTATTTGATCAACTTTATTATACATAATAATATATTTGTTATATGGAATGTAATTCTGCATGCTCATCATTGCAATGAATAACAGCAAATTTGTACCTCATAACAGGCATAAGCTTCTTTCTTACTATATTAGGGCAGTGTTGGCTGATCAAATTACCAAACTTGAACATAGGTCCCATGAGTTATTATGTATGAATCTTTGATGGCTATGGTAGGTCTTCAGGATGGTCACACCAGCAGGGGACCAGGAAGGGCCTTCTACTAGCTACCACCACTCTGGTAAGGGTCTGTATGGGAGGGCCAAGAGCACC
This sequence comes from Heteronotia binoei, assembly GCF_032191835.1. Taxonomy (NCBI): domain Eukaryota; kingdom Metazoa; phylum Chordata; class Lepidosauria; order Squamata; family Gekkonidae; genus Heteronotia; species Heteronotia binoei. The sequence goes on along the minus strand of NC_083231.1, from coordinate 30,107,230 downwards.
CAACCACCCATGTCTTCTTTCTTAGCAAGTACCTTTAACCGTGACTAAAGATATGTGAGGACCCAGGCAGTATAACAAGAAAAAGTTTATTATAAGTGCTCTATAACAACAAGTGGGTAGTAAAACGTTTAGTATAACCAGGTCAGGTGCGAGGGAGTAGACCAGGTAGGTGGCCACCTAGGGCACCACTTGGCCTACAGGGGAGCCACCAGATGCCCCCTCTCCCTGCTCTGCTGCTCTCAGCTTCCTGGGTCTGTGCAGACCCAGGAAGCTGAGAGCAGCAGGGCGACGCATAGGCGTGTGCTCTCCTCTGAGCACGCCTTCCCTTGCAAGGGAAGGTAGGCTCAGAGGAGAGCACACCCCACCCTTGCCTTCCTGGGTTTGCTTGGGGTAAGGGTGGGGCAGGGCATAGGGCACCAGGATCTCTAGCACTGGCCCTGAATGCAACAGTGAATAAGGAAATAGTAAAGGTTGGTACAAATAGATAAGAGCCCTGATGCATCTGACTAGACGTTCCCTTCCACTAACACCAACGACTCACCACCCCCTTTGGGTGAGGGCTCTCTCTCCAGCTACAGTTTCCTCCAGTCCAGCCTCGGCAGAGAGAACACCTTCCTTTCCAGCCAAGCCTTTTTATGCTTTCCTCCCAGGTTGGCTTGCCAATCCTCAGGTGGGGGCAGGGGATCCCTTGGTTTGAAGGCCCACGTCCCACTTCAGGGTCATCAGAAAGCGGGGGGAGGGAGGAAAATGTCTGCTGGGCACTCCATTATTCCCTGTGGAGACTTATTCCCATAGGGTATAATGAAGATCAGTGGGTATCTGGGGCTCTGGGGGGGAAGGCTGTTTTTTGATGCAGAGTCACCAAATTTGCAGCATAGCATCCGATGCCTCTCCCCAAAAGACCATTTAAGTTTCAAAATGATTGGATCGGGGGTCTAATTCTATGAGCCCCAAAAGAAGTTGCCCCTATCCTTCATTATTTCCGATGGTGGGAAGACATTTAAAAGGTGTGTCGTCTCTTTAAATGGATAAAAGGAAGTACTTCTTCACCCAAACAGTCATTAACACATGAAATTCACTGCCACAGGAGGTGGTGGCAGCTACAAGCACAGCCAGCTTCAAGTGGGGATTGGATAAACTGCCCGAGTGCAACAGTGAATAAGGAAATAGTAAAGGTTGGTACAAATAGATAAGAGCCCTGATGCATCTGACTAGACGTTCCCTTCTACTAACACCAAAGACTCACCACCCCCTTTGGTTGAGGGATCTCTCTCCAGCTGCAACCTCCTCCAGTACAGCTTCAGCAGAGAGAACACCTTCCTTTCCAGCCAGAGCAGAGGTCCATCAGTGGCTATTAGCCACAGCATATTGTTGGAACTCTCTGTTTGGGGCAAGTGATGCTCTGTATTCTTGGTGCTTGGGAGGGTCAACAGTGTGAGGACTTCTAGTGTCCTGGCCCCACTGATGGATCTCCTGATGGCACCTGGGTGTTTTGGCCACTGTGTGACACAGTGTTGGACTGGATGGGCCATTGGCATGATCCAATATGGCTTCTCTTATGGTTTTAATGTGATGACCAGAACTCCCTTTGGAGTTCAATCATGCTAGATGATGTTGCCAAGCAACCAATCCCAGTCATACCAATGAGGATAGGCTGTTTCCTTTCCCAGTCCATAATTCTTACAGCAGACTCACCCTGCTTGACCTCTTATTGAAACATGCATAAGAATAGGCAGTTGAGTGTCCAGGGTTATCTTGTCTCGGGATAACTATTCCCGTAAGAAAAGATGGAGCATAAAATAGTTGCATTATGAAGTCTTTGACAATTCCTGTTAACTTTGGTTAGAAGTAGGTGCTTGGCTGCAAAATTAGTCCTAATTTATGTCAGGCAGAAGTTGGCAACTTTATTAAAAGTGACCAGTCTGAAGTGCTTTTCTTTTTCTCTCTCAGTAAGACAAGATGGGTGCTTTTGTAAGTCACTTCAAAGTTGAAAAAACTGTGGGAGGAGAGATTAAGCGACTACCTTTAGGCTGCCAAAGGAGGCATATATACTATTGTGTTGTCATCTTCTGATATTTAAGAAAAAAGTCTCCACTACCCTATAAATAAAACAAAATAAAATGCATGTTCAGGAAGTTTCACATACGGAAAAATACTAGACACTCTATAATAAACCCAGGGAGACCTTGAAATGGCATTTTTTGTATTTTATAAAGTTCATAACATGTACTTTAATGAAACACACGACTAAGGATTAACTAGGGCTCCAGATTTTAAATGGCAGTTTGATTTGCAGATATCAGCTAGGGATAACGCTCATCTTCATTAAGAGGCACCAGAATTCATATTCCCTATGATCAGAGTGTAATCTTTGGTAACTCAGTGAACATTTTAGCCCTGGAATCTTCTCCGGTTCAGACTGCAGATATAAGCCACAGAAAACTCCTCTCCATACTCCAGGGCTCCTCAGATCCGCCACAGCCCTCTCACATTACTATACCCCACCTAAATAGCATAGGGCAGCTGGCAAGGGGGAAGAGGTGTTTTTTGTCTTTTCCTTCCCAGAATCTCAAAGACTTTTTCAGTAGTAGCTGAAGAATCTAGGACATTCTGGGGAAATGGGTTTTGCTATCAACTGCTGGTGTGTCACCAGAAGGGATGAAAGGGAGAGTGGAAAGTTCAACTGCCACCACACTCCAAAGATAAAGAAAAGAGAAGGGATGATCACCCAGGAAGAGGAGGACTTTCAGGTCCTATTATGAGCTTGGATTGGGGCTCAGAAAAGCCAGGCTGTTTACTGGCTGATTTTCAGACGATGTATTTTATTTGAGCCCTGTTCTGAGACAAGCCCAACAGGAGAGTCACCCACCTCCTGCCTCCATGAAAAGCTTCTTTTCTAATTTCTGCAGAGCCAGGCTGGTTTTGAAAAGGAAGGACCATGGCTCAGAGGTAAAGCATCTGCAGTAGGGTTGCCTGGTCTGACTCAGGAAATATCTGGCGACTTTGGGGGTGGAGCCAGGAGTATGGTTGTGACAAGCACAATTGAATTCTGAAGGGAATTCTGGCCATCACACAGAGCATCACTTGCCACATTCTTTTTAAATGCCTTCCCTTCATTGGAAATAATGGAGGATGGGGTGCCTTCTTTGGGGGCTCATAGAATTGGACCACCAAGCCCAATCTTTTTGAGACTGTGGCGGGGGGGAGCTTGAAGAGAGGCACCAGATGCTATGCTGAAAATTTGGTGCTTCTACCTAAAAAAAAACAGCTCCTCCAGAGCTCCAGATACCACAGATCAATTTTCCATTATACCCTATGGAAGGGGTGGGGAACCTTCGTCCCAAGGGTCGTATGTGGCCCTCAAGGTCACTCAGTGTGGCCCTCGGGGATTGTTGGACAGATACATAGATTGCCATGTGGCAGCCTCTCTGGGGCCTGGCTGGCCAACGAGGATCGTGGGGCCCAGCCGCGCTGTGCAGCAGCCTCCCCAGGGCCAGGCAGGGATCACAGGGCCCAGATGTACTGTGCAGCAGCCTCCCTGGGGCCTGGCTGGCCGGCCAGAATTGCTGGAAGGCCTGGAAAACTTACTGTCACAGTTCAGTTTGCACTTGATTATCCTAGATGGTGTGGCCTAATATGCTAATGAGTGTGACCTAATATGCTAATATTAGGGGATGTGGTCTAATATGCTACTGAGTTCCTGCTGGGCTTTTTCTACAAAAAAGCCCTGGACCTATGCATTTGCCTAGGGCAGCCGGCCAGGTGTGTGTGTGTGTGTGCCAGATTAGGCTCTCCCCACATGACTTCAAAAAGAAAAACAATTATGTGCATTAATTTTGCCGGCCTGAATCGTTCTCCCTTGGCAGAGCACTGTTTTTTAAGTTGATAGTTTTTTATGGCCCACGAATGATGTTATAAATATCCATATGGCCCTTGGCAGAAAAAAGGTTCCCCATCCCTGCCCTATGGGGACAAGTCTCCATAGGGGATGATGGAGTACCCAGCAGACATTTCCTTCTCCCCACCCCTGCTTTCTGCTAACCCTGAAGTGGGGGGAGGGCCACCAAACCAAGGGATCCCCTGCCCCCAACTGGGGATTGGCAACCCTAGTGTGCTGTGTATGCAGAAAGGCCAGGGTTCAGTCTCTGGCATCTTGAGTTAAAAGGATTAGATAGTAGGTGAGGTGCTTCTGCCTGAGACCTGCTTGCCAGTCAATGTAGACAATGCTAACCTTGACAGACCAGACGATTAGCTCAGTTAAGGCAGCTTCAAGTGAAGAGCGCAGATTGGAACACGTTGTTTTGTGGTCAGTTGGCAAACCTATAATAAGCACTACAAAGCTGTATTGGGAATGTTTTAAAAAGGAAATTTGGTGCAAGTGAGCCCTGGCTAGAGGTCTCTTCTTCCTTGACTGCTGATGCATAGCTTTAATTTGGCTGCATTAAGGCCCTGAAATATTAAAAGGAAGGCTAATGGGGCCAATTGAGGGCAACGTGTTGTGCCATTTATGTCCTTGTTCTCAGGATGAAATGCACAATCAGCTCACATAATCCATCCCAGAAGGTAACTTTCTAGGGAAGATAGGACATGTACTTTTGTGAAACAGGGAAAAATGAGATTTGCACTGAAATCAGAAATAACATCAAAACCATCTCTGCTTTTGCAATATGGATTAGCAAAGCCGAAGTGTACCTCTGGTCAGGAGTTTCTGAGGGATTCACCTACATTGTCAGCTCAGTATGGGTGCAGAGACTCAACAAAACAGCAGTGACAGGGAGCCGCTGGCAAAAAAAATTGACCCTTCTAAAACATTCAAAAAAGGAGAAAGCACACTTCAGAGTCATAAACGAACCTCTGATTCTTCAAACATTCTGTCCCAGGGGCAGCCTCATAGCTCTCTTTCTATTTAATAAGAAATCAAGGCTGTGATGCCCCTGAATTGCTTCTTTACTCTTTCATTGGCCACCCCTGAAGAGAAGAGACTTTTCTTTCAAATGCCACCCTTCAGTTCCTGCCTTCTGCTTGAAGCACTGAAAAATTAAATCAAGACATGATTTTCCTTTCCGTCCAGATGAATTCTAATATTAAGGATAATACATGATTCTTTATAAATCCAGCAGTCGCTTGGGAAATTCCTGGAGATTTGGGAAGTGGCCGCTGTTATGAATCTCGGAGCAGCATGTAGAATGTCACCAGAAAGATGGATCATGAATTTTATATCTTACTACGGTATAAACTTCAATACTCAAGGAGTTGGCCGGGATGCTGGGGAACATTCCATAACGCAGAAACAAACTGTGGAAATAAAGCCACTATTCATTTCTGAAAGAAAGGCAATTTATGAATGTTTTAAAAAATAATTTTAAGGAAATAAATTAGGCTTGGCAAAATGTTTATGACGTGAGGGTGTATCTGTTTAGAGATCCATGGAGGGTCCTAGGTGTTCTTCTGCACTAAGAACTAATGTACCCCCTTATGATATCTGACTGAGGTAGGGTTGCCAGCTTCTGGGTGATAGTTGGAGATCTCCAGCGATTACAACTGATCTCCAGGAGTTCACCTGGACAAATGGCCGCATTTGTGAGAGCCAGTTTTGTGTAGTGGTTAAGTGCGCAGGCTCTTATCTGGGAGAACTGGGTTTGATTCCCCACTTCTCTACTTGCAACTGCTAGAATGGCCTGGGTCAGCCATAACTCTCACAGAGTTGTTCTTGAAAAGGCAGCTTCTGTGAGAGCTCTCTCATCCCTACCTACCTCACAGGGTGTTTGTTTTGGGGAAGGAAGATAAAGAAGATTGTAAGTCACTCTGAGATTCAGAGTGAAGGGCAATTTCTTCTTCTTCTTCACTTTGAAAGGTGGAATCTATGGCATTATACCCAACTGAAGTCCTTCTCCTACCAAAAACCTGCCCTTTTCAGGCTCCACCCCCCCCCCCCCAAATCTCCAGGTATTTCATAGAGCTGCCAACCTAGAGTGAGGTCAAGTATCCCAAAGTCTGGAATCAAGAACTCCCCCCCCCCCTCACCGCCCCATTCACCACAACAGTTTATATATGTAGTGTTATATGTTGGGATGAATGACAATAAATATTTCTAGGAGTAAAATTAAAGGAATACTTGGGTATTTTATAGGGTTAGAGGCTAAACCTCCTCCACCTCTCTGATTACGCTAGTAATCTGTTCCTGTCTTCACAGTCATGATTCAACCTGGTTTATTAGCATAACTTCAACCTGGGTTTTATTTCTTGGTTCCTCTGGATAGTGACAGAATGCTGTGGGAGGAAGTAGGCAGAATGTTGGCAACTTCATTTATTCTGAAGGTTCTGAATTATCACTCCTATACTCTTGTATATGAAATCTGGGGGGGAGGGGTTAAATTCATCACAAACTTCAAACAGCTAAACCAAGCACTGGGAATTCCTGCGGAAAACCAAGATCATGTCTGTTCATTAGCAGCTACAGAGTGTATATACATATTTTATCAGGCAAAGAACATCCGTTGTTATTCTCTTGGCATAACTATGTTGAAATTCTGTGACAAGAACTGAGTACAATTCAGAAATGTAATGGGAGGGGAGGTGAGAAGAATGGTGACCTTTATCAGTTTCCATGTCAAGACTTTGCAGGAATTATTTGGGAAATGAATAAATCTACATGGATGAAAATAATTATTCAAGACATAGTGAGGAATACGAGAGTAGCTTTTTTTTTATTGGCACATCATGAATAGCATACCTGGAGGTCAAAACCTATTTTGTTAAATTATTTTACTTAATTGCATGTGCTCTGATCAGGGATGTGTGGGAATTTTTTTTAAAAAAATGCTGCTGATCATGTGAAACCACTTTTAGATCTATCCAATTTCCTTACATTATTTGTTTGTTTGTTTTTGGTGTAGAGATCTTCAGATTTTTGGTAAGCAGAACCCAGTTGTAGAACGTACCTGGACCTAACATGAAGAGTGCCTTTACACCCATGAGGCAGATGGCACTTCCAGCGTAGTTTGACAAGCAGACTCTATTTGTATTTCTGTGAGTTTTCAAAATGTTCTCCAGATGGTTCACCTGAACTACTGTATATTTGACAGACATTACTATAGACATCCTCCTTAATGTTATTTGTTTCTTATACCCATTTTCCTTTGAATGAGTAAAATGTCTATATCTATGGTTGCCAGGTCCCCCATGGCCACTGGCAGGAGATGGGGAAGTAGGATTGCCAGATCTACATTGGGGAATTCCTGGAGATTTGGGGAAGGAGCCTAGAGTGGATAGGAACCTCAGTAAGACAAAATGCAAAAAAGTCCACCTTCCACAGCAGCCATTTTCTTCAGGGGAACTGATCTGTCATTTGGAGATCAGTTGTAATTCCAGGGGATCCCCAGGTACCACTTACCTAAAGTCTGGCATCCCTACAAAAACATAGTCCTTGTTTCCTTTTCCAGTATGTGCTTCCCTACTTTGTAGCAGCATGCAACATAAAAGCTATATCTTGAAGTAGTCTAAAAATTCTAAATGGGCCCTACTTTGTAACATCACCACTAAAAAAAAAGCTGCTAGTTGATGGGATTCTAACGCTAGCATGCATAGACCTCTCCCCCCACCCCCCCCCACCCCACTATAAGAAGTCACTCTATGTACAGATCTCCACAGAGGTTTCAGTACCCAACCTAAAACCATCTTAATGAGAGAGTATACTGCTGCTATGTTATTTGGTATTGGAAACAAATACATTGTGTTTTTAACAATTTGGTAGCAATTAAATCTCTACCTTTTCTGCAAGTTATGCTGACTGTATTTCACTTTTCCTATTTGCTTCTTAGGAGCATTAAAATTCAGGGGGAAAAAGGAAACTCCCCATTTCCATCACATCTATCCTGTCTTCTTTGTTTTCTTTCCCTTTACTTTGATGTCATTCCCCTGCCTCTGTACAAACCATGCTTTTAGATTAATTTCTTTTTGCTCCTGAAGCTCTGTTGTATAATAGGAACCAATTTCTTATCCTAATTTGCTCCTATGAGATACAGATCAACATGAGCTATATTATGTACTCTTTACTTTTTAATACATCTTTTCCTACTCTCTCATTCTCTATTTCAGGGGTGGCCAACGGTAGCTCTCCAGATGTTTTTTGCCTACAACTCCCATCAGCCCCAGCCATTGGCCATGCTGGCTGGGGCTGATGGGAGTTATAGGCAAAAAACATCTGGAGAGCTACCGTTGGCCACCCCTGCTCTATTTACTTTATTTTTTTCAGTATTTTTTCTTAACTTCCTTTATGATCTTCCTTAATTTTCATTATTATGTTGCTCACCTTCTTTTTCTCTCTACACTTTCAATTCCTTACTGTCAATCCTTTAGTAGAATTATCCTAATCCCTGTACTTTGAATGCCTGGAAAAAGGCAGAGTACAAATGGTTTGATAAATAAAGTCTTTCTGCTGCTCTGTATGAAGGCCAAAAAAGGGTCAAATGCAAGTATAAATAGCAAAGGGCTGAGAGTACAGACAAGACTTCTCTTGGTCAATATTCCATTTTCTCAGGTGTATGTGTATTCGTAGGTTCTTTGTAAAAGATATGCAGTCACAGAATTGTAAAGGATACTTACAAGAGAGCCAGTTTGGTGTAGTGGTTAAGTGTGTGGACTCCCCACTCCTCCACTGCACCTGCTGGAATGGCCTTGGGTCAGCCATAGCTCTGGCAGAGGTTTTCCTTGAAAGGGCAGCTGTTGTGAGAGTCCTCTTAGACCCACCCACTTCACAGGGTGTCTGTTGTGCGGGACGAAGATATAGGAGATTGTAAGCCGCTCTGAGTCTCTGATTCAGAGAGAACGGCGAAGTATAAATTTATTTATTTATTTATTACTTTCAATTTATATCCCGCCCTCTCCGCAAGCGGACTCAGGGCGGCTTACAACATCATAAAATACAATCAAACCAATAAAACATATAAAACCATAATTTACTTATATCAATTTTAAAACCATTCTATAGCGCTGTTTCAGTACAGTATAGGCGGTATTGAATTCTCGACTGTGATCGCCAGCATTCTATAAGATGTCCGGTGGCAGCCCTTTTTCAATCTGCAATTCTTAAATTCTTCTTACTATGATTGTGTGGGATATCCTCTTCAAGTCAGGAATTTCCCACAGTTCCTTTTCCTATACCATATCAACAGTCTTTGATTGGCGCAGCTTTGTATTGATTTGCCCATTGTTTCAGCTGAACAGCTACTTTGGGTGAGGGGCTGTCTGTAAATGATGTCTGTAAAGTCTATGATAGGTTGAATTAATATCCTTGGTCCATTATGACCTCTGCTAGGTTTTCTTTAGAGGGTGACTTTGGAGTACATTGTAGTTTGATGTGGGTGACTTTGGAGTGCATTGCAACATTTGAACTTCATGGACCCTTTCTCTTGTATCTTCTGTAGCTCCAGGCTCTCCAACTATTCCTTGTTTTTCCATTTCTTTTCCTTATCTTTGTATTTGTTCCAGTTCTACATCTAGTGCTCCAGTCTCTAGTCATGCCTACATTGTACTAGCATCCTCAGTCAGTTCTTTTATTCTGTCTTGATTTGGTGGCCTTCAGTGACCACAGTGGGGTGGAGAACTGATTACTAAGGACCATTGATTACTTTTCTTTTTATTTCTGTTTATTCTTTGATTGGCAGCTGATTGACTCTCTACTCGTTTTCTACTACATGTTCTTTACCTGTCCCGTTAAGTGTTTTTACTCCCCTTAGTTTGTCCTTGAGTTTTTGAGTTATTGAGGAAGAGACTTTCATCTGTATGAGAAAGGATACCTTCCATTACTGTCATTCAGCTTTGTCTAATGTTCTTTTGTCCCCTACATAGTTTCATTGTCATAATTCCATGCTTTTCTGTCACCCGTCAGAACAGCAAGTCATACAATAGTCCTTTAGAGGAAAGCACAAAAGAAGAACTGAGCGTTTCTATTTAATCATTTCAAGTATCCAATTTGTCTACCTGATCTGTTTTCCTTTATGATTGTCTAATTCCATACTACTGGATTCAGAACTCCAGAGTAGTGGTTGAGTAGAGCAAACACTCCTATCACTCACTTTCTGCTTCAGAATCTCCAGTGTCCAATACAGTTTCTTCCTTGGTTGTTTTTCTTAAATGTTATTCTTCTATTGATTCTGCTGAGTTATTCTGTCTTGCCTTTGTAAGGGTAACTTTAAAAAAAAAATCCTCCTACCTGTACAGTAAATCTCTGAGCCTCACCAGTTGCCAGGGCCTCTACTGGGAGCCAGTTTGGTGTAGTGGTTAAGTGTGCAGACTTTTATCTGGGAGAACCAGGTTTGATTCCCCACTTGCATCTGCTGGAATGGCCTTAGGTCAGCCATAGCTCTGACAGAGGTTGTCCTTGAAAAGTCAGCTGCTGTGAGAGTCCTCTCAGTCCCACCCACCTCACAGGGTGTCTGTTGTGGGGGAGGAAGATAAAGGAGATTGTGAGTTGCTCTGAGATTCAGAGTGGAGGGCGGAATATAAATCCAATATCTTCTTCTTCTACTATTACTATAGCAGATGTCTTTGAGCAAAGATGTTGGCCCTGCTCTTTCCACCCCTGTTGTCCTTTGTCCTGTTGTCTCATTGATCTGAAAGAGCTTGGATTACGTCTCAGCATGTGAGGAGTCCTACAGATTACCTGCCCCAGCAGATTTCCTAAAGATCCTTCAGTTTCAGAATCCTTGGCTGTTGGAGTATCAATTCCTTTTCTTTATTTCTCTTGTTTGTTTAAGATAGGTTATCAGTTGAATAAGTAATTTGTTAAATTCCATGTTAGATACCAGAAATATGGATATACTTTAGGTAGGTCTCCTCCTCCACATTAGACTTCTGTTATATTTACCAAGATGGCTGGCGCAGAGGTCACTTTGAAGTCTGCGTTTATTGAGATTTTTGACCATCACCTTAATTTATCATTTACCTTATCATTGTCCATGTTCCTGTCATTTTGATTCTTTGTTTTTCATGACTCAAGAGACTGTGTGAAGTATTTGTGCATTACAGGGTGCTTGGATTCTGGTCAGATCAAGGATGTTGTAGAATGTCATCAGTACAAGTTATTTCTATTTTGGAAATCTGTGTTGAGAGCAACTGAAGAGCTGGTTCACAGTTGTTTTATTATTATTATGGGCACAAGAGGTAAACATTTGAATGGCAAGATGTATAGGGCATACTATCATTTGTGAATGGAGCTTATGAGCTGAAACTGCTGAGCTTCCTCACAATAACCATGAAAGAAGAAAAAGACATTGGATTTATATCCCGTCCTCCACTCTGAATCTCAGAGTCTCTGAATGGCTCACAATCTCCTTTATCTTCCTCCCCCACAACAGACACCCTTTGAGGTGGATGTGCTGAGAGGGCTCTCACAGAAGCTGCCCTTTTAAGGAAAACGTCTGCGAGAGCTATGGTTGACCCAAGGCCATTCCAGCAGCTGCAAGTGGAGGAATGGGGAATCAAACCCTGTTCTCCCAGATAAAAATATGCGCACTTAAGCACCACACCAAACTGGCACCAAACTGAGAATAACTCGGCAGGATCCATAGTAAAGTAAGTAAAGTAAAGTAAGTTTATTTTTATATCCCGCCCTCCCCCGCCAAAGGCAGGCTCAGGGCGGCTCACAGACATGGAAACCATGATTTAGATAAAATACAATGTAAACAAGAATTTTAAAATACAATTCAATTACATAAATTAATTAAAATAATAAAACAAGTACTATAAGGTGCTATAGGTCACAATCATACATAAGATGGCTAGATGGTTACAGGTCAGTTCCAATTTCAATTTAGCCAGGTTCTATCTTAAAAGCAAGCTGGAAGAGAAAAGTTTTGCAAGCCCTGCGGAATTGATTCAGGTCCCGCAGGGCTCGCATCGTCTCTGGAAGGTGATTCCACCATCGAGGGGCCATTGCTGAAAAAGCTTGCTCCCTGGTTGTCTTTAGCTTCTCTTGGCCGAGGGATTTTTAAAAGATTTTGAGAGCTAGATTTCAGTGCTCTCTGGGGGACATATGGGGAGAGGCGGTCCCTAAGGTAGGCAGGTCCTCGGCCATATAGAAGAGTAACATTTAAGATAGTGGGAAAGGGTCAGGCCTGTGTTTCTATGTCTATTATAAGGAAACCAGATCCAGCCCCCTGCATTGTAGGATTCTGTTCTATTACCAAAAACTTTGGTCTGAAACCAGTTCATTATCCATGTGTGAAAAGATGTTATTTTTGGCAAGGCAGGAACAAGCAATTGACTTCTTTCCATTTCTGTGCTCTTTGATTAAAAGCATCATGCTTAGGGGAGGATAAAAAGATCATCCACAAACATGTACAAGCATTTAATTGTAGTAATTAATTCATCCATATAACCCAGTGTACTTTTAAATGGCTTCTTGATGGAAAAAAATGTCTCAGCAGCATTAAATGTTGCAGTCAGAAAGAATAAACTGTAACTGAATAATAAATAACACAAATGAGAGTTCGAGTAGAGAGGTTCAAATTGTCTAGCCCTAAAACAACAACAAAATAGATTTAAAGAGTAAAAGAATTACTAAAATCTTCCCAAAGCTTTGCTTGGCATAACTGTAAGATGTTCACTAGCATGCAAGTGACATAACAGTCTTGGGGAAAATGAAATGTAATTACTGGAATATTATTTGGTGATTATTTTGAATGTGAACAGAAAGCTAATTTGTAGAGTGTGGATCTGAATGTACATCTATTTGCTACATATTCCTAAAATTTACAAGAAAGCATTATATGAGTATAGGACTTGAAGCTTCAGAAACAGCTTGCTGGTAAGAAAGCTTTATTTGCTAAAGGCGACAGGATGTTCTTCAAAGTAAATGCAACAGTGTTTTTTTGTTAGCCAAAGTTTGTTTACATAAAAGTCCCTTTGACCCTCAAGTCAGAGTTGAGAATTGCTTAACTGCTGCTGGTGAAAAGGATGATTATTTGACGAAGTCATTTCCTGAACTCTTGTCAAAAGAGGCTGCTAAAGATGTTCAAAAATCAGCTACTCGACCTTTAGGACACAGCGTGGTCTGTTTGTTAGTTAATAATTCATATTCTGCTCTAGGGAGCTTAGTGTGACCTATTTTGGACCAGTTTGAATTGGGACTAGAATTAAGTTGCTGCTAACTTTAATTAAATAGGGCATTTCATTGTCTTCTTAGACAATGATTTTCTTTGATTAAAGCCAAACTAGCTTTTAGGTTACTACCACAAGCCTCTGCTGATGTATTTCTCTGGGTATGTAAGTGACTTTTCATAAAGAAAACCAAGAAGCTGGAGATCTTAAAATGAACATCTAATATAAACTACAAAAAGAAAGTGGCTACAAATCCTTATAGAAGTACACAGATTCTTAATACCATTATGGTATGTGTCTTAAATGCATGCCTCAAGCAATCCAATTACAGAGTTTTTGCAGTGGACAAGGAACCTTGTGTGTGGTTCCTTTCCCCAACTAAACATTTTAAAAAAGGAGTAATTGTACTTATCTCCCATTCTGTACAGTACAAGATACATGTTTTTTTCTTGCCACTCCTATTTTCATAAGAACATAAGTTAGTTAGTTAGTTAGTTTTTATTCTTATAGTAAGTAAGTAAGTAAGTAAGTAAAATTTTATTTATATCCCGCCCTCCCCCGCCACGCAGGCTCAGGGCGGGATATAAAATTTTATTTATATCCCGCCCTCCCCCGCCAAAGGCGGGCTCAGGGCGGCTCACAGACATGGTGTGCCATGATTTAGTTAAAACAAATAAACAATGATTTAAGTACGGTTCAATTACATAAATTAGTTAAAAAATAAAACAGGTGCTATATCTACTGTCAATCACAGTTATACATACTGTCATACAGTCAGTTTCAGTTGTGCATAAGATGGTTAAGGTTACAACAGTTTAATCAATTTGGTCCGGTCCTGATTTAAATGTGAGCTGGAAGAGAAAGGTTTTGCAAGCCCTGCGGAACATAAGAACATAAGAGAAGCCATGTTGGATCAGGCCAATGGCCCATCCAGTCCAACACTCTGTGTCACACAGTGGCAAAAAAAATTATATATACACACACACTGTGGCTAATAGCCACTGATGGACCTGTGCTCCATATTTTTATCTAAACCCCTCTTGAAGGTGGCTATACTTGTGGCCGCCACCACCTCCTGTGGCAGTGAATTCCACATGTTAATCACCCTTTGGGTGAAGAAGTACTTCCCTCTATCCGTTTTAACCTGTCTGCTCAGCAATTTCATCGAATGCCCACAAGTTCTTGTATTGTGAGAAAGGGAGAAAAGTACCGTACTTCTTTCTCTACTTTCTCCATCCCATGCATTATCTTGTAAACCTCTATCATGTCACCCCGCAGTCGACATTTCTCCAAGCTAAAGAGTCCCAAGCGTTTCAACCTTTCTTCATAGGGAAAGTGCTCCAGCCCTTTAATCATTCTAGTTGCCCTTCTCTGGACTTTCTCCAATGCTATAATATCCTTTTTGAGGTGCGGCGACCAGAACTGCACACAGTACTCCAAATGAGACCGCACCATCGATTTATACAGGGGCATTATGATACTGGCTGATTTGTTTTCAATTCCCTTCCTAATAATTCCCAGCATGGCGTTGGCCTTTTTTATTGCAAATGCACACTGTCTTGACATTTTCAGTGAGTTATCTACCACGACCCCAAGATCTCTCTCTTGGTCAGTCTCTGCCAGTTCACACCCCATCAACTTGTATTTGTAGCTGGGATTTTTGGCCCCCATGTGCATTACTTTGCACTTGGCCACATTGAACCGCATCTGCCATGTTGACGCCCACTCACCCAGCCTCAACAGATCCCTTTGGAGTTCCTCACAATCCTCTCTGGTTCTCACCACCCTGAACAATTTAGTGTCATCCGCAAACTTGGCCACTTCACTGCTCACTCCCAACTCTAAATCATTTATGAACAAGTTAAAGAGCATGGGACCCAGTACCGAGCCCTGCAGCACCCCACTGCTTACCGTCCTCCACTGTGAA
This sequence comes from Heteronotia binoei, assembly GCF_032191835.1. Classification (NCBI taxonomy): domain Eukaryota; kingdom Metazoa; phylum Chordata; class Lepidosauria; order Squamata; family Gekkonidae; genus Heteronotia; species Heteronotia binoei. The sequence goes on along the minus strand of NC_083231.1, from coordinate 30,092,202 downwards.
GACTGCCCATTTATACTCACTCTCTGCTTCCTATTACTCAGCCAGTTTTTGATCCACAAGAGGACCTGTCCTTTTACTCCATGACTCTCAAGCTTTCTAAGGAGCCTTTGATGAGGAACTTTATCAAAAGCTTTCTGGAAGTCAAGGTAAACAACATCTATCGGGTCTCCTTTGTCCACATGTTTGTTCACCCCCTCAAAGGAATGTAACAGGTTAGTGAGGCAAGATCTTCCCTTGCAGAACCCATGCTGAGTCTTCCTCAATAACCCGTGTTCATCAATGTGCCTACTCATTCTGTCCTTGATAATGGTTTCTACCAACTTTCCCGGTATTGAAGTCAGACTGACTGGCCTGTAATTTCCCGGATCTCCTCTGGAACCCTTTTTAAAGATGGGGGTGACATTTGCTACCTTCCAGTCCTCAGGAACGGAGGCAGATTTCAATGAAAGATTACAGATTTTTGTTAGAAGATCCACAAGTTCAACTTTGAGTTCTTTCAGAACTCTTGGATGTATGCCATCCGGACCCGGTGACTTATTAGTTTTTAATTTGTCTATCAGTTGTAGGACCTCCTCTTTTGTCACCTCAATCTGACTCAGGTCTTTCAACACCCCTTCCAAAATTAGTGGTTCTGGGGCGGGCAAAAAGTTCTCATCTTCCACAGTGAAGACGGAGGCAAAAAATTCATTTAGCTTCTCAGCCATTTCCCTATCCTCCTTCAGTAATCCTTTTATCCCATGGTCATCCAAGGGCCCCACTGCCTCCCTGGCTGGTTTCCTACTTCTAATATATTTGAAGAAATTTTTATTGTTGGTCTTTATGTTTTTTGCAATATGCTCCTCATAGTCCCTTTTTGCCTGCCTGATCACAGTCTTGCATTTGTTTTGCCACAGCCTGTGTTCCCTTTTACTAATCTCACTTGGACTGGTTTTCCACCGCTTAAAGGAGTCCTTCTTACCTTTTACAGCTTCCATTACTTTGTTTGTTAACCATGTAGGCCTTTTCTTATGCCTGTTTGTGCCTTTCCTAACTTGTGGTATGTATTTTATCTGAGCTTCTAGGATTATAGTTTTAAATAGCATCCAAGCTTCCCCAAGGGTTTTGACCGTATGTACCTTTCCTTTCAGTTTCCTCCTCACATGCCTCCTCATCTCAGTGTATTTACCCCTTTTAAAGTTAAACGTGGTTGTGGCGGTCTTTTTGGACAACTCCCTATTTATACAAACGGTGAAATCAATAACATTATGGTCACTGCTCCCAAGTGGCGCAATCACTTTTACATCTCTCACCAAGTCTTGGGAATTACTTAGGACCAAATCCAGGATCGCCCCACCCCTGGTAGGTTCTGAGACCATCTGCTCCATAGCACAGTCATTGAGAGCATCAAGAAACTCAATCTCTTTCTCTCGCCCAGAACACATATTGACCCAATCAATCTGCGGGTAGTTTTCCCTTAGCCTGCTGCTGTACTGAGTAGTCAGAGGAAGAAAGCCAGACTCCTACTATTTATACCCATACATAACCAATCCAGAAGTTTAATAACTGCCTTTCAGTCACATAGTAATCCCTACTCCAATTTGCACCTTCAGAGGGGTCTTAGGATATTTGAGTCCCAAGTAGCTCCCAAGTCTAGGTTCTGGGCTCAGGAATATGGTTCTTAGTACAGCTTCTGCATTCCTTGATAGTGAAAGTGTTCGAGCCGCGTGGGAAACATATGAACTGGAGTTTGTGAAATTCCTAAGTTACCTCAGAGCTACTATTGATTCACCTCAGACATTTTACCCCTGATTCCACCTGATCTTTTTACGTCTTACATTTAATAAAATATTTCATTTATTTTTTTGAACTTTCAAAAGCCTCTCATGTGCCATTTTCAGAACTATAAGTTTAAGAAGGGGATCTTGTCTCTTCCCTCAAGTTCCTGGGCTGAGCCAGCATTAAAATATAATAACGTGATAGTGTGGGACAGCCATACACCTTCAAATAAGAAGAAAATCGATAAAGGGGGCTTCTCGGCAAGAAGGGAAAGAAGAAAAATGGAGGGAAAATCACATGTGTGAGGGAGTGAAGAGGGTGATATCACCATAGCGTGTTACTTAAGACAGCAACTCCAACATGTCAAATGATATGCTGGCAGTTCAAGATAAAATGAAATTCCTTCCCTCAGCTATTCTGTTTGGTAGATACTTGGAAACCCCTTGAAGTGAAAAGTACAACCTTTGTAGGGGTGGGTTTCCCACCAATGTTCCCTCTAAGCTGTGGAGTCTCATGAGCAAAAATACTTTGTGAGCTGCTGGCATTAAAGTTGTGAGCTACTGCATAAATTACTTTGCTCTGGGGTCATTTTACCTGAGCCAAAGCAGAAATGTGTGAGCTGCAGGCTAAAAAAACTGTGAGCTAGCTCACACCAACTCAGCTTAGAAGGAACACTGGTTGTCACAAGATAGATCATGTATTACTTTACTGTTTATAATGTATGTAATTTTACTTTGCTGAATGTAAAATCTTTTTAAAATATCTCTTCGATGGATGGATGAATGGATGGATGGATGGATGGATGGATGGATGGATGGATGGATGGATGGATGGATGGATGGATGGTTATTGCCCTTAGTAAATAGTAAAAGTCAATACAGGAAGAAGTTGCTTTATTTTTGAAGCCCAGCAATGACGGTGAAGGATGCTGAAGTAAAGGGGGGGGGGGCATTTTAAAGTTACTTAGCAGAAGCTTGGGTGACAAGGGTCCCTCCCCTGTGTTTGTTTGTTTATTTAATTCCATTTATATCCCGCCCTCCCCGCCAAGGCAGGCTCAGGGCTTACATGCTCATGCATATGCATGAGTATAAAACATATAAAGACATAAAAGCCATAAACATAAAAGTTAACATTTTGATGCTATGGTCTTAAATTCAAAGTTATGTTCTCTGCTAACAGATCTTAGATGTTCCTTTCCGCTGCTGCTTCAGGGCAGCTTGCAAGAGGTGGTCCAGACGTTCCCTGAGGACTGTAGTGGCCGACAATCTAGTTTGCAAATGCCTGGTGGAAGAGTGCCGTCTTACAGGCCCTGCGGAACTGTATGAGCTCTCGCAGGGCTCTAACTTCTTCAGGCAACTCGTTCCATCAGCGGGGGGCACTACAGAGAAGACCCTGGCTCTAGTTGTCATGAGTCTTGCCTCCTTAGGACTGGGAATTGACAGCAGATTTTGTGATCCAGACCAGATTTTGTGTTCTACTGAGCTTACCATGCAAACACTCAGTTGTGATGAACTTAACTCCATGATACCATTAATTATATATGTTTTATATATGATTCCCCTTCATATGCCTTGCAGATATATTTATCCAATTAATACTTTATTTTGGAAGTTTTTATAGTGTTCCTTACCACCTTGGATTTCTTTAAAGATGCTGCTGCTCCCATTTAATGAAGGAAGATTTAGTTTTCTTGATCTTAGTTTATATCAACAGGCAGATTAACTTGTACTAATTACAGAAATTGTTTCTCTCAGTTGGACTATTCATCTTGGATTATTTTTGGAGGTTTATTGCTTTATAGATTGTGTTCCTTCTGCAGTTTCTGCAGTTAGAGAATTATGGTGCATAGTGTCACAATAATATCAATGTGATCCATTCTCACATACTAAATGAACTTTACAGGCCAATCCTCATCTAAAAATTGGATTATTATTATTATTATTATTATTATTATTAGCTTGAACAGATAGGATTTGTCAAATGGGAATATTTACAATTATATATAACAATAATATAATAACCAGCAGGGCTTTTTCTTTTTTTTAAGCAGGAATGCACAGGAACACAGTTCCAGCTTGCTTGGCATCAGGGGTGTGGCCTAATACACAAATGAGTTCCTGCTGGGTTTTTTCTACAAAAAAGCCCTGTGTGAAACAATGGTGATGCCAGGGTGTGTGGCCTAATATGCATATGAGTTCTTGCTGGACTTTTTCTACAAAAAAAGTCCTGCTGTGAATAAAAAGTCCTGCATTGTGCAGGCGGTTGGACTAGATGTACCCTGTAGCTCCCTTCCAACAATATGATTCTATGATAATGCCAAAACTAGTCCTGATTAACCAGTGTAAAGAAATAGAGGAGAACAATGAGAAAGGAAGAACAAAAGATTTTCCACAAGAACCAAGAAATCAAAGGGAAATTTAAAGCATGTGGTGAAAGATCAACACAGAAATGCATTAATTGAACAGGAAAAAATAAAATATGAGAATAACGCACTAAAGAACTATACAAAAGAGATGAAAGGATGACAAAAGAGTCTTTCTAAATAATCTTTTGAAGAACAACCTGACCTTTTAGAAAATGAGATGAAAACTGCACTCAAAGAAATTTGGAGAAACAAATCACCAGAAGTTGATGGGATATCATTACAACTATTTCAAACCAAAAAATCAAAATCTTATCAAGACTATGCTAACAGACATGGAAAGCAAAACACTAATTCAGAGACTAGAAACACTCAGTCTACATTCCAGTTCTGAAAACAGGAGATGTCAAAGACTGCAGCAAATATTGGACCATTGTATTGATTTCTCACGCAAAAAAAATCTTACAAAGACCATATATGGAAACAAAAATGCCAGATATTTAAGGTGGATCAAGAAAAGGAAGAGGCACTAGAGATAATATTGCAAATTTATGTTGGTTAATGGAGCATACAAGAGATGTTCAGAAGAAAATCATTATGTGCTTCGTAATATTTCGGCAAAGCTTTTGACTGTGTAGATTGTGAAAAGATTATGAAAATAAATGGGTGTGCTGCAACAACATATGGTTTTGATGCACAACCTGCACTTAAGAGGCCACTGTTAGGACAGAATATGGAGAAACAGAATGGTTTTCAATTGGCAAAGGTATCAGACAAGGATGCACTTTGTGTTCCTATCTGTTAAATATATATGCAGAACAAGTAAGGAAAAGTGGCTTAGATCTAGATGAAGATGGAGTGAAAACTGTGGAAGAAATATTAACAGTTTGAGATGTGCAGATTGACACCACATTAATAGCATACAATAGTGAAGACTTAAAATGACTTCTGATGAAGATTGAAGTTGAAACTGCCAAAGCAGGATTACAGCTGAACATCAAAAAGACAAAAACAGTGACTACTGGGGAATTATATAACTTTAAGGCTCACTATGAAGAAATTGAAATTGTTCAAGCTTTTCTTTCCTTGGCTCAATCATTAACCAAAAGGGAAGCCTACAACCATGGAATCAGGAGATGGAGACTGGAAAGGGCAGCCATAAAGGAACTTGAAAAGAGCCTCAAGTGTAAGGATGGGTTGCTGGCAGGCAAGATCAATGGGCGTGAAAGTGAACAATGAAGAAAGCTGACCGGAAGTTGATTCATTTGAAATGTGGTGTTGGAGGAGACTTTTCCAGATACTGTGGTCTGACAAAAAGAAAAATAAGTGGGTTCTAGATCAAATCAAGCCTGAACTCTCCCTCAAAGCTAAAATGACTAAACTGAGGCTCACGTTATGAGAAGAGTCACTGGGAAAGACAATAATGCTAGGAAAAGATGAAGACAACAGGAATAGAGGAAGACCTGACATGAGATGGATTGAGTCAATCAAGAACACCACAGCCTTCAATTTGCAAGAGTTGAGCAAGGCTGTTAGCAATAGATAGGTTGTTTGGGAGGTCATAAATTCATAGGATTGCCACAAGTCAGAAACAACTTGGCAGTAGTTCACTCACACACAGATTTAAAACTGTAACATTTCTTGTGGTCTAAGTATGGTCCTGAACAGGGCCTTTTTTGTAGCTAAAGCCCAGCAGGAACTCATTTTCATATTAGGCCAAACCCCTGACACCACCATTGTATAGCGTAGGGCTTTTTAAAGAAAAGCTCAGCAGAAACTCATATGCATATTAGGCCACACCCCCTGGTGCCAAGCCAGCCGGAACTGCGTTCCTGCTCAAAAAAAGCCCTGTTCCTGAAGCACTGTTTCAAAATCTCCCATACTGTTGGAAACTTTCATTGAATCAATGCAGATGAAGAAACGTAAGATATTTGTTTTTAAATATCTGATGTCAGCAAATATGATATCCAAAGTCCCAGGAATGAATGGAATAAGAAGCTAGATCACCCTATTTTCATGTCAAAGCCATGGGATCTGACCCTAAATTCCATACCTGTTATTTCTATGGGTCTCAAGCTGTGATTTATTCAGGGCCTTTTTATTAAATCACTAAGTAAAATGCCTAATTGCTGGTGTTGTAGCTTACAAGATGCATCTTTTAAACATATGCTTTGGGTGAGTCTAGTTATTTGGTCTTTTGGAGAGAAAGTACGTAATTACTCACATCCATTTTGATACTGATCAGCATCTGAAAGTATAATATATAGATGATAATTGCATAGGGACATATTTTAGATATTTGGAATACTTTTATTGATATATGAACTTACTACCTTTGTTATATTTTCTGTTTTCTCTTTTTTGGGGGGTGCAATTTAAAAAATAAAGAATAAAAAACTTCCACGGTTGATTGAAATGCCAAATGTTTATGTCAGTGATGCCTAACATATTTACATTGCCAGGAATAATATTAATTTGGATTCTGGTTTATAAAGAAGCAACACAAATTGTAAAATGAAATTACTTGGGCTGGTTATTTTCTTTTTCACAGGTGCTCCTGTGACAGGTGTTGACAACATTGCTGTAGTTCTTATGAGAGATAAACAAGGGAAACCAGCAGCAAATGCTCTTTAAATACATTGCTTTTTTCACACAGTCCAACTTGGAGTGCACAGATGAATCCAAAACACTTGTTCCCCAGCCCCTACCTATATTGAAAGGGGTGCTCCAAAAACAGTACTGATTACCTTACATATATTTACTAAGCAGGGAGGCTGCAAATAATTTTTAATGTGTTCAGTTTTTGAACCACACTGCTACCTGGGGGACAGGATGGAAATGCATTGTTAAGTATTTTCTTTGGACTCTAGATGTTCTTAGAAGATTATTTTCCCCCAATACATTGCAAAAAAGCAGAAGGATGCTTCTACTTATATGACAGAGAAGGCAATATCTGTCAGTTTCTCCTACTTGGTGCAGCTCTCTGGGTCACATCCCGAACTCTTTTTGAGGGTCCCTCAACCCCCAAGAAGAGCCCATGGTGCAGAGTGGTAGAAGCTGCGGTACTGCAGTCAGAGCCCTCTCCTCACGACCTGAGTTCAATCCCAGTGGAAGCTGGGTTCAGGTAACCTGCTCAGGTTGACTCAGCCTTCCATCCTTCCGAGGTCAGTAAAATGAGTACCCAGCTTGCTGGGGGGGGAAGTGTAGATGACTGGGGAAGGCAATGGCAAACCACTCCATGAAAAGTCTGCTGTGAAAATGTTGTGAAAGCAACATCACCCCGGAGTCGAAAACGACTGGTGCTTTTACCACTTGCAACCCCCAAGAGTGGCTTTTCTGAGGGTGCGGCGGTCTGTAGCAAAAAGGGAGGGAATCAAAGCTTTGTTCAGTTCTCTGGATCCAAAATATTGTTGTGCATCTAAATTAGTGAACCCAAACATTTAAAACAGTTTAGGCTTCATAACTGGGATCATAGACACTAGTTAAGACATCTCTCAAAATGGGAATGTTCAATTCTCATTCTGTTTTATGCTTCATGTATACTCCTTCCAATGCTTGTTGTTGTTATTGCTGTTAATTAATTAAACTTGATTAATTGCCCCATCCCAATTCACACCAGGCTCTGGGCAATGTACAACATACATCAAAACAATATATGTTAAAAACAGCACAACAAATTATTAAAATTATATATAAATCTCAGATGGTGCCCTTTACGTTTTTCTGCATTCTGGACTGCCAGGGCACCAGGCAGGGGGAGAAGTAAGACTTGCAAAGCATCTGGGGGTAGGATATGGCGGGGGGGGGGGAGTGCCAACTGAATAATAGACCATTGCTGCCCTCAACCAAAAGCCTGGTGGAACATCTCTGCCTTAAAGGCCCTGCAGAATAGTATCTCTGCCATAAAGGCCCTGCAGACATTATCAGGCAGAGAGTTTTACCAGGTCAGGGCCAGGACCAAAAAGGCCCTGGCCCTGGCCGGGGATAGCTGGGCCTCTCTGTAATGGCACTGAGTTCCAAGGGACATACTGTGAATAACTCTCTACTATACAGCAGCCCACATTTGTGCTGTTTTCTTTTCTGATTTTACAGGTTTTTGTAGTCTACAACAACAAAAAAACCAATGGTTTTTGAACCTGAGCTAGCTGTTTTGATTCACTGTCAAGTAGAATTGCGAAAAATATTCCTCTTTTTATCACTGCTTAAATGTTGGATATGAGATGCTTAGAAATTGGAGAAACATTGATCCAGAGACATAACTTTTGGAAAACACATTACTGACTTTCGGTTTCGGTGACCCGATTTAGACTGGCTCGTCCAGAGCCGCTCCTTAATCGAGCAGTTGAGGGGGTCTCTCCTCTTGGGAGACCCGACTCTGGAACCCAGGAAGGGTCCCGGAAGGCAGGCAGCTTGAGCTGTGGATCGGGGCTGACAGCGGCGGCTGTCTCCCGATCCTGACTCGCGGTGAGCCTCGCTGCCCCGATTGCCATTTTTAAATGTCATCGGGGTCGACTGCCGGTCTTCTTCTTTATTCATCTAACATCTCTGCATGAGCTGAATAAGCTGCATCATTATTATTTAGACTGTAAGTTCTCCTTCCTTTCCTATTATCAAGTTCTGAGGCACTACTTCATTAAGCAGGGAAATCGGAGAGCTGGGTCTGAAGCAGAACACAAATAGAGGCAAAGGCTGAGAAAGGTGGGGAGGAACTTTCTTCTTTTCTCCTCCAAGGCTTTCAAAAGTTCCTGCCTAACTTGCTGACTTTTACAACTTTAGCATGAGAAATATGAATCACACCAGTTTCTAAAGACAGAAAAGGCTTGATGGCTGAACTGAACTGATTCCTTTTAAACTTCTTTCTGAAGAAAGACTTGGCTTTTGGAAAGTTGTTTGCAAGTATATATGGATGAGAAGGACAACTGGCACAAGAAGGAGTTTGAAGTCTATGCTGAAGTGCTTTGAATAAATTTATGTGAGTTTTAAATAGACATTTAAACTCTTGTGGGATTTCTATACTGGATTATAAAATATAGCTTTATTGTTGGCTGATGGAAGAATACCTGTGAAAGCTTTTAAAGTGGACTATAAACTTCTGATGGTGGATATTATGGATATAACCTTTTAGTTTTGGTCTTATTTTTATATGGCTTGAATTCTCTTGATTTTGTATTTTTATATACTCATTTTTCCCATTGTTTCTCTTTTTTATACCTTCTGTAGAATTTTTTATCTTTTTTTATTTTGGAAATATCTGAATTGCTTTATTTTGGTTTCCCCCCCCCCCCCCTTCTGGGCTTCCTATTTTCCTATTTTTTCTCTGGGCTACTTTTTAATTTTTAATTTCTGATTTTACCCGTGGATTACAAATGCAGCATTTAGCCCTGGATTACAGTTTATAATTTGGAGCAGTTGGATAAGTTTGTTAAGACTTGGACTTCACTGAACTATCTTCTTTAGAAAAAACTTCACAGCAAACTGTTTCTGTTTCAGTGAGTTGAACTATTTTGGCTAGATGGTGCTAAAGATGGTTGTACTATAAAGGTTTTGTTTAACATAAGTTTCACCGCTGTTTTGGGTTTGGTAAATTGTTGATAGAAGCTAGAAGGCTGTTTTTCTATGATCATTATATAATATTTGTACTGCCTGACAGATACTAGCTTATCTAATATAAACAGGAACACTGAGTTCCAAAACAAATCCCTACAGAGGCAGCAAATGAAATTTGTAGTTGTGAGTGCAAATATACTAATAAGGATGGAAAATAAAGCTGCTACTGGCTTTAAAGAGACAATTAAAAAAAAAGATAATCGAGAAGGTAAACCACCAATTCCTTCTCGTAGCTCTTTATCTGGCCCAGGGAAGTTTACGACCATGCAGGGAGATATGAAAGAGATGTAAAATACTCTACTAACTGCCATAACGTAGCTGACTGGCAAAGTAGATAACATAGGAGAGCAGATGGCAGAGATCAAACAAGAGCTTCAAGAGAGCAGAAAACAGACAGCAGAGACCAATAAAGCCTTAAAGGTACTAGATGCACAGGAGACAGACAATATACAAAAGGTGGAACAACTGGGAAAAGAACAGAATGTGCATGACAGCAGACTTTTGCAGCTGGAAATAAATAGTGCAGCCTATATGTTGAGGTTTCAAAATGTACCAGAAGAAAAAATTGAAGATTTACAGAAAATATTAAGTGAGGCCTTGGCAGAAATTCTACAGGTAACACCAGAAAGGATGGAAGAAGAGTTTGATCAAGTTAAGCGAGTACCATCAAGCTTTACAAGATGGAATAAACTGCCTAGAGAAATTCATTTGAAGCTTACAAAAAAGAAGACCAGAGACAATATTTTGAAGCAAGCAAGAGACAAATCAGTGACGATAGCAGGAAATATGGTGAAAATTTTGAGAGAGGTACCATGGCCAGTTAGACAAAAGAGGAGAGAATATAAAACTCTGACAAACTTTTTGAGAGAAAGAGAAATACCCTATACATGGCTACTTATGAAGAGAACAGATATAGGATAAACTCTATCTTTAAAGCTCAGAATTTTCTGGGGAGAGTGAAGACAAAAAGAGGGGAAGGAAAAGAAGGAGGAGGAAGAAGAAGAAGAAGGCTCAGATGAAGAGGATCCAAATGAACCACAGAAATATCCAACAAGATTCCAGACTAAAAAAGATAAAAAAGATAGTGATAAGAAAAATCCATAATGGCATCAATAATCTCTATTAATGTGAATGGACTCAATTCTCCTGTAAAATGGAGGAAGATCTCTAGATATTTGACAAAATTGGAAATGGATATAATTTGTTTACAAGAAACCCAAATTTTGGCCAAAGATCAACACCTTTTGAAAAATAAGAAACTTGGCAATTTGTTTACAGCAACAGATATGAACAAAAAGAAAAGGGGATTGGCAATTTATGCCAAGGGCAAATTTAACCCACAATTACAGTATGCTTCTGAAGAATTCTATTCTGAAGAATTCTATTAGTGGAAGTCATAGTAGACAATAAAAAAATCTTATTGGCAAATATTTATGCTCCGAATGATCACCAAGAGAAATTTTTCCAAGATTTACATCTCAAGTTGTCAGATTCGGAGTATGCAGAATACTGCATAGTAGGACATTTTAATGTTGTTTCTGACAGGCAGCTGGACAAAAAATCACATAAATATACTAAAATTAAAAGTCCTCAACTACCAACAAGTTTTTGGAAGTTAGTAGAAGAACTAGACCTGGTTGATGTATGGAGAACAAGATATCCAAATTTAAAAGACTTTACATACTACTCTGCCAGTCATCAAACGTGGTCAAGAACTGATATGTGTTGGCTCTCCACAAATTTGGTTAAAAGACATAGTTGAGACAGAAATCCAAAGTAGAGTCATATTAGATCATAGTCCTGTAATGGTAAAACTTAAAGGTACACGAATGAGAAGAACGTGTACCTATTTTAAAAGATAAAGACTTCTATTTTAAAAGATAAAGACTTTCTTAAAGAATCCAAGGCTGAAATGGAATCTTTTTTAAAACAGAACATAACTCAAGATGTAAAGATGCAAGTAGTTTGGGACACTGCCAAAGCATATTTTAGGGGTCTTGCAATTAGACTAGTGCAAAGAAGAAGAAAGAACTGAAATTTTTCAAAAATTATTGTTACAAGCAGAAGAAGCTGAAAAGAATTTAAAAGCACAACTTACAAGACAGGGGTTCCAAAATAAGGTTAAAGAAACACAACATCAACTTAACTTACTACTTATAGAGGAGATGGAGAAAAAATTGAAATTTGCCAGACAAAATTTTTTTGAACATGCTAATAAGCCTGGAAGGTGGTTGGCTTACAGAATGAGAAAAGAGAATGCCAAAAGAATAATACCGGTTTTGAAAGACAAGAATAATGAGAAAGTTCAAAAACAGGAGATATGCCAAATTGTGGAACAATTTTATAAAAAACTATATGAAGACAAACAAGTTCTAAAGGTAGACTTATAAGAAAACATTAGTCAAAATAACCTTAACAAATTCACAGAAGAACAACAAATTTTAAATGAACCAATAACGATAAGGAAAGTGGGAGACGCAATGGCATCTCAAAAGAATGGCAAAGCTCCGGGTCCAGATGGACTTCCTGCTGAGTTCTATAAAGCCTATGAGGAACCTTTACTGTTGCCATTTAAACATCTTCTTGAAAGGATTCAAGAGGAAACCCAAATACCAGTTTCATGGCAAGAAGCTACAATATCCTTAATTCCAAAAGAAGGTGCAAATCTGAAAGATATTAAAAATTATCGGCCAATCTCTCTTTTAAATGTGGACTATAAAATTTTTGCAGCAATACTGGCACAACGCCTGAAGAAGGTCTTACAGTCTACAATACATCAAGATCAAGCAGGATTTCTTCCTAGAAGATATTTGAAAGACAATGTTAGAACAGTATGTAATATAATGGAATACTATGAGAGTCACCCTAAGAAACAATTGGCATTAATCTGTCTGGATGCAGAGAAGGCCTTTGATAACGTTAGTTGGCAATTTATGTTGCAACAATTGAAGGGAATGGAATGTGGTGAGAATTTCTTGAGAACAATAGAATCAATATATTTCTCACAAAGGGCAAGGGTGATGGTGAATGGTGAACTAACAGAAGCAATTGATATTTAAAAGGGCGCAAGACAAGGTTGCCCACTGTCACCACTCCTTTTCATCTTGTGCTTAGAGATACTGAATAACCAAATAAGAGAAGATACAAGTATTAAGGGAGTGGTGATTAACCAATTTGGTCACTGGGCAGGAATGAAGATTAACTATCACAAAACAAAATTTCTGATGAAGAATATGACGATAGAACAAATTCAACTTCAACAAAAATCAGGATTTTTGCATGAGAAAAGAATCAAATACTTAGGTGTACACATCTCAAATAAATGCAGCAGTTTAAAAATGGACAACTATGATAAATTACTCAAAGAAATTAAAAAAGATTTGGAAAAATGGCATGATTTGAACTTATCCTTAATGGGAAGAATAGCCTCAATAAAGATGAACATTTTGCCGAGATTGTTGTTTTTATTTCAAACTATTCCAGTACTCTTAAATAGTGGGTTCTTTCAGGAATTGAACAAGATGGTTTCTAAATATATTTGGCAAGGCAAAAAACCAAGAATCAAACTAAAGATACTACAAGACTAAATTGAGAGCAGGCATAGGCCTCCCAGATTGGCAATTGTACTATAAAGTTTCTGTGCTCATGTGGGTAAGAGACTGGGTACTATTGAATGATAAGAGATAGTTATTGCTAGAGGGACATGATCTTAATTTGGGCTGGCATGCATATTTATGGTATCAAAGATTAAAAGGTCACTCTTATTTTAAGAACCACTGGTTCCGGAAATCTTTGTACCACACATAGTCATGGTTAAAACCAAGAATTTACCAGAAAATTCCAAGATGGGTATCTCCAATGGAAGCATTCACTCCTCCAAATCTTTTGAAACCCAGTCAGAATTATAGATATGATGACCTGCTGAAAAACAACAACCAATTGAAAACCAGAGAAGAGCTAGAAAATATGGACATTAAAATGAATTGGTGGTTGAGAACGCAAGTTGAATCTAGGTACGCCAAAGATAAGATAACAGACTTTAATGCAGAGCAATATCCATTTGACAAAATCTTTTTAGGTCCTCAAGAAAAGCTAATTTCTAAGCTATATGCATATCTATTACAGATGAAGATGCAAAATGAGGTAGTAAAAGATTGTATGGCCCAGTTGGTGAAAAATGGGACGTAACATCAGCTTAGAAGAATGGGAGAAGCTGTGGAAATTTAACATCAAAGTCAGTAACTTTTAAAGAAAATCTGTATAAGATGTTTTATAGATGGTACATAACTCCACAGAAATTGTGTAAGATGTATACTAAGATGTCTAACAAATGTTGGAAATGTACTAAACATGCGGGATCTTTTTATCATATGTGGTGGACATGTGAGGTGGTGAAATACTATTGGAAAATGGTTCATGAACTATTACAGAAAATTCTGAAGACACAGATTCAATTTAAACCAGAACGGTTTCTATTGAATATATATCCAGAAGATTATTCCAAAGCAATGAGACATTTGTTAGCGCATATCAACACAGCGGCCAGGATTCTTTTGGCACAGAGATGGAAGCTCCTGGAGATCCCCACGAGAATGGACTTGCTGGGGAAAATTCTGGAAGCGGCTGGGTTGGACTACTTATCCCAGTTGTTGGCTAGGAAATGTAAGGAAGAGGCAAGAAAATACTGGTTGAAACTACATATTTGGCTAGATACTCTTAAGGTTCTTTGGTGTGAACTTATATTTCCTTTCTTCTGTATCTTTTACTATTATAAGACTGCCTTTGTTGCAAATGTCAACTTGAGTAGGTACTTTAGCAAGAAGACTTATAACATAAATGTATCAAAATGCTGATGATTTCAAGTTAAGAGATTATAATATGTGACAATATATGTATCCTAAGAAAGTATATTAGATGCAGACGTGTATTCTAAGGAAGTATACTACATGCAGATTAAGATATATTTGTAACTATAATTTTCTATTCTCTCTTACCCTTTATCCCCAACTTTTAGAAAGCCAATAAACTTTTAAAACAGAAAACACATTACTTAAGGATTGTAGTATAAAACAAGTTGGGGTGGGGGGATGTGCTCAATATGCTCTGACCAGGGTGGCCTAAACTAGCCTGATCTCTTCAGATCAGAGAAGCAAAGTAGAATCAGCCCTGCTTCATACTTGGGTGGGAGACCACCAAAGAAGTTCAGGATCTCTACACAGAGACTGGCAGTGACAAGCCACCTCTGTTTGCCTCTTGCCTTGAAAACCCTACAGGGTTGCCATAAATTGGCTGCAACTTGACAGCACTTCACCCTTACACATATATGTGCTTTACAAACACAATTTGACTTATCCTGCAAATATATATGCACAGCACTACTTAATGCAGAGGGAGCTGGCACTGTGCTGTATTAAAAATACATGTGCTAGGATCTCTTTTTTCCCCACTGTTATCAAGTTGCTATGCAAGACTGCTGTGATCTTTGGATGCCTGGGGTACCCTTTAAAGCTTACCTACAGACCCCCAAGGCAGCAGCCCTTTTCTTGTAGTTGTCCCCAACATTCAAGGAGTACTGCTTCAAAGCATGGGTGATCCAATGAGCTCTCAGAGCTTAATAGTTGTTAATGGAGTTATCCTCCAAGAATTTGCCTGCCTCTGTAATAAAACAAGCTTATTTTAGTCAGACACTCAGACTCATTATCTTAGTACACATTCAAGCCTTTCTGTGTGCTCACTGAATTCTGGATTCTGTCTGCTCTAGTATACTCAAGATAATGGCCATCCTATTGTGGATATTATTGATCAGCTTCAGAGATGAAACAGGAGATAAAGAGTCCCTAATTACCAAGGAGCTCTTTTTGCACCCCCATTTAATTTTCTTCAGACTCCAAAGAATATAAACAATCTGGAGATTAACATATAAATTACAGGGGTGGTTATTCCAGGAGCTGACTAGATAAAAAAAGCATTTAGTGCTTTCTTGCTCTCAGAAACAGATCACTATACTTAAGTGCAGTTGTTGAAAGTAAACAAGAACTGCGATGTTAGATTTATTTATTTTTTCTAAAATGCCATACAAACCAAGATAAGTATTAAAGAAATGTTTCTCTTTCACTTCCAGTATATTAGAAATGAATACAAAATTATTCATAAAAGAACTTGTAATTTATGAGAACTACTTTATTGGGAGGACAATTAGAGTGAACTTTAGTTTCTATCTAGCCTCTAGCAGGAACTCTGTTGCATATTAAGCCACACACCCCTGATGTAGCCAATCCTCCAAGTCCTTACAGGATACTTAGTACAGGACCTACTTGTAAACTTCAGATGGATTGGCTATCTCAGGGAGTTGTGGCCTGGTATGCAAAGGAGTTCCTACTACAAAAAAAGCCCTGATCATCAGGCTTATAACTATACTTACTGACAGCTGAAGGCTATTAAGGTTCCTACCTAGCCTAGAATCTGGACTTTCTAGACCAGTCACCTCAGCAGTGTAATTGACACTGTCACTGTAAACAGGCTTACACACTTCTTAGTCTACTGAAATTAATTGGCTTATGAGGGTGTGAATCTAGTTAGAACTGCACTGTTAATTAGGGTTGCCAAGTCCAATTCAAGAAATATCTGGGGACTTTGGGGGTGGAGCCAGGAGACTTTGGGGGTGGAGCCAGGAGGCATTAGGGGTGGAGCCAAGATCAAGGCTGTGACAAGCATCATTGAACTCCAAAGGGAGTTCTGGCCCTCACATTTAAAGGGATGGCACACCTTTTCAATGCCTTCCTTCCATAGGAAATAATGAAGGATAGGGGCACCTTCTTTTGGAGCTCATAGAATTGGACCCCCTGGTCCAATCTTTTTGAAACTTGGTGGGTATTTTGGGGAGAGGCACTAGATGCTATACTGAAAATTTGGTGCCTCTACCCCATAAAACAGCCCCCCACAGAGCCCCAGATACCCGCAGATCAATTCTCCATGGTTTTCCATGAGAATAAATCTCCATAGGGAATAATAGAGTTCCCAGCAGACATTTCCCTCCTTTCCCCCCGATTTCTGACGACCCTGAAGCGGGGGGGAGGGCCTCCAAACCGGGGGATCCCCTGCCCCCACCTGGGGATTGGCAACCCTACTGTTAATCAAGTCCTAAACCCAAACAAAGTGGGAATTATAAGACCCTGTCTTGATTTCATTTTATGACAGGAAGCCATGGCAGAGCTCAGTCCCTTGTGAAAGTTGTTTTTCAGCTGAAAAACTGGAATTATTTTTAAGAAAAAGACTGCAGATTTATTCCCCACCCTTCTCTCTGAATCAGAGACTCAGAGCGACTTACAATCTCCTGTATCTTCTCCCCCCACAACAGACACCCTGTGAGGTGGGCAGGGCTGACAGGGCTCTCCCAGCAGCTGCCGTTTCAAGGACAACTCCTGTGAGAGCTATAGCTAACCCAAGGCCATTCCAGCAGCTGCAAGTCGAGGAGTGGGGAATCAAACCTGGTTCTACCAGATAGGAGTCCACACACTTAACCATTACATCAAACTGGCTCTCTGTGAATGTTGGCAATAAAAAAAAATTACTGCTACATTCTAGGTTATCAGAGGTACATAGAAAGTTTTTTAAAGCTATCATTAAGGTGTTTTATCTGATGGTGAAGATATCAGAATAATAGAAAACTCCAGTTAAATATGTATTCAAATCCAAAGAGAGTAAACCCTAAACTTGGATTCTTCAGGTCCATGATATTTGCATAGCAACTCCTTCAGTGGAATGGCTTTTTCATCTGCAGTCAAGAAAAGGGACTTTTTTGCCAGTTTCCCCCTTCCTGCTTTATGGGGAGAGAGGGAAGTCGCCTTTCTTTGGTGAACTGGGCTCACTCTACTTAGGATCCAAGCCATACCGCAGACTTTGTCTCCTGGCAATTCAGGCTCTTCAGAGGAGGTATTGCTTTCCTGTGAATTGTTTATATGTCCCCTGAAAAGATGTTTAATCTCAGTAGAAAATTTCATCTATAGTGAGTAGCTTTATTTTTGAGAACAAAAATAGCAGCTTTTAAAGATTCACGCTTATGATTATGGTTAAGGGAAAAAAGATCAGCCAAAAGAAAAAAATTGGAGGCTTGACTGATCATAATCACCGACTTCTGACATACTGTGTTAGCTTGTTAAATCCATTGTTATAGAGTTGTACCAAAATATCCTTTTGTTTCTCAAGTGACTTTTAAAAAGTTTTTTTTTTTCCTGACAGCAATTTTAACAATTTCTGTTCTGCACATCTATTACCACAAGATGGCTCTATTTGCTCAGTTTTCACTCATTTTCCTTTTTCCTCCAGTCTTGTGTGAGCCCTAAATTTTGTCAGGCACTACGCAGAAACGAGATCCTGTGGATGTGCAACTAAACTTCAGGAGCATTCCACATGATCCATTTTTGTTTAATAAATTGTACATTTGATGCGCCTTGCGTTGAAGCTGGCTATGCTTTTGTATCTCCCATGGTTGTGTGAAAAATCTTTGCATGAATGCTACGGGTACCTACCATAAGATTCCTGTGATGTGAGCAATGGAAAGAAACATAAATCTCACTACCACTACACTTAGCCACTTAGACCATGTAACCAGCCTGTCTTATTAGGTGGGCCTGCCACATTTCTCTGTGGAGTTCAAAGAAATAATTGGAAAATCAGTGATGCCGTTATAACCAGCAGAAACCTCTACTATCTTGTGAACAATGCCAAATGTCTATGGGTATTTTAGTGCCTATGAATGATTAGCAAGAGAAATAGGGTTGCCAAGTCCAATTCAAGAAATATCTGGGGACTTTGGGGGTGGAGCCAGGAGACTTTGGGGGTGGAGCCAGGAGACATTGGGGGTGGAGCCAGGAGCAAGGTTGTGACAAGCACAATTGAACTCCAAGGGAATTCTGGCCATCACATTTCAAGGGACTGAACACCTTTTAAATGCCTTCCTTCCATAGGAAATAATGAAGGATAGGGGCACCTTCTTTGGGGGCTCATAGAATCGGACCCCCTGGCCCAATCTTTTTGAAACTTGGAAGGTATTTTGGGGAGAGGCACTAGATGCAATGCTGAAAATTTGGTGCCTCTATCTCAAAAAACAGCCCCCCCCCAGAGCCTCCGATACCCACCGATCAATTCCCCATCATTCTCTATGGGAATCGTTCATGGAGGTGCATGATGGTTCTGGGGGCGGGGCTTCCCCCGCCAGCCAGCTGGCTGGGGGAGGGGGGAAGCCTGTAAAACCGGGGGATCCCCCTCTGGGACCTGGGGATTGGGAAGCCTAAAGAGAAAGGTGTACACACTGGAAAAGAACAGTTAAAGTTCAGTGACTTTTGCCTGTATATAATAAACTCCTTCCTTAATAAATAATAACTTCCTTTCATTACCGGTTTTCCCATTAAGTGCTTTGCTATGTTCTTACAGCCATGTTAATTAAAAGGAGGTTTTGTTGTTGCTGCTCTTCTTGATCTGTAAAGTATCTTAAATATGAGATTGTTCTTCCATCTGAAAAAGCTCCCTGAAAGTAATAAAAACAAACTAGTAGAATGGGAAGAGAAGGTCTAGCATGACTGTACTGTACTCTATACTGCTTGCAAAGAGCTAGGTTTGTTTGTTTTAAATGCAATAGAGCCTTTAAAAATGTGATTCCTCATCTTCAATCTCAAGTAGTAAATCCGTACTACGCCACTTCGTGTGTAGGCCAGGACTGATGTTTTTTACAATAATGAATTGTGACTCCACTATTGGTTGCATGTAAATTTAACATACCAGGAACCTAATCAGCAGAATGGTTGTCAAGGGCTAACATTCTAATTGAGTCTGAGAACCTTTGAGTGACAGGCAGTTAAATGGAATTCTGTTGAGTGTTAGTTGAACATATGAAGCTGCCTTCTACTGAATCAGACCTTTGGTCCATCAAAGTCAGTATTGTCTTCTCAGACTGGCAGCAGCTCTCCAGGGTCTCAAGCTGAGGTTTTTCACACCTATTTGCCTGGACCCTTTTTTGGAGATGCCAGGGATTGAACCTGGGACCTTCTGCTTCCCAAGCAGATGCTCTACCACTGAGCCACCGTCCCTGTTAAGGAACAACAGGTGGGATTTGACAGTTGAAGAAAATGCAGTTTATCACTGACTAAGGATTGGGAAAAGGCAAAGAGGAGTGAGAGGATCATGGAAGATCCCCATTCAAACCAAAAAAGGGACAGAGTTTCTAGTCAAGAGAAGTAATCCCTGTGCAGTGAAAAGGAAATGACTCTTAAAGAGGAGTGATCCCTAGTTTGTGTAAACAAAAAGATTCTGGGAACTTGGTTGCACATTGCTGCCTTCTAAACATGATGTATCAGTGAAACTCTGAAACCTATGCTTGCAAATTAAAGCAGAAACTGAAAAGAAAGCTTCTCTCCTCAGAGTTTCAAAGACCTTGTGGAAAAGCAAGGATTTAGTGTGATTACAAAGTTACCTCAGTTTTTATTATCAGTTCATCTCATACATCCCACTCCTGATTCTACCTGACCATTTCCCCTCCAAGTTAAATAAAATGTTTATTTTGAATTTTCAAATGCCTCTCCTGTGACATTTGAGGAGTAGAATATAAGAAAGTGATTTTTGTCTCTTCCCTCAATTCCCGAGCTGGGCCAGCAGCAACAAAAATAATAACATGACAGGGTGGGACAGCCATAGACCAGCTAATAAGAAGAAAATTAATATATGGGCCACTTGGCAAGAAAAGAAAAGAAGAAAGAAAGGGAAGATCCTGAAAGAGAGGAAGGAGATTGAGATCACCATAGCTATGCTTTTGTTTTATTTTTGTTGTTTTTTAAAAAAATACTATTGCACATTATAGAATGCAGTAGAATTCCTAATGATGAGTCAAGTTGTCTTTCACAATAGTTAATTGAATTTTGATGGAGGAGAATATATGTGGTATGTGGGTTAGAGGTTGGCGTCCCAAGAGTGATGTATAGTTGGAAGATGGACTGCTCAAGCCAGCCAAGCTGATAAGATGGGAGAACATGGACCTTGGAAACTTCCCCATCAGTTGTTTGCCTGAATGGCAATCAGAGCTGGTAGTATGATGACTTATATTTCTATTTAAATTGATGCAAAAATTTCCATCTATGAATGTACAATAGTATTTAACCCCGCTCAGGCTGCGCCGCAAAGCGGCTGCGCACCGCGGGGCCGCTCTTTGCCTCCCCAGAAGGATGGGAGGCTGGAGAGCTTCCTGCCCATCCAGGTGCTGCGGGCGGGTGGAGCGTGGGGGCTATTTATAGCCTTGACCCCGCCCAGCCAACGCAGTTCTTTTTCGGCTCTCAGCCCACCCACCCACCCTGTGGTAGTACAGGTTTGACCGGTCATCTTATTAGAGGCCAGGTAGGAATTTTTTCATCTCACCTGATTGGCCTGCGGTGAGGTGTTTTTCGCCTACCTTGTACTGCTGACAGTGGTGTGGAAGTTAGGTAGGGAGGTTTAGTTTAGTTTATAGGGGTTTATACCTTGCAGGTGAGCACCCAAATATCTGCACCTGTTAGTGCAGTCGATACGCAGGAGCGGCAGATGGGCTTTACGGCTCAATGCTGTATAATGCAGATCGTAGTCGTGCCTCCCCCTAAATTCACCACCTTCTGGGTATCGGGGCGGAAGTTTAGGGGAGGGTAGTTTTGGCCTGGCCGGCCTGGCATTAGTCATAGTCTTATGGCTCTTGCTGGGGGCAGGGTGGCTTGCCCCTTTGTTGGACTTGGCGGGGTCGGAGGAAGACCCCAGGGGTTGTCCAACTGCAGGTTGCCCTTGCCGTGTTAGTTGTGTCAATTAAAGAAAGTGGCCCATTCACCAATATTCTGAGTCAGCCTCTTTATTCTGACGGGGTGGGGGTGGGGAGGCAATATGCCAGTTTTCTCTGCCTTTGTTATGGGGAGAAAGAGATCAACCATAGAAGACTACTATATCCAGCTGAAAGTGGTGGGTGCATTTCAAAATGCTGCCTTGCCTTGAGCTAATCTTAAAATGTTTGTCTTTCAAAGCTTATTTTTTAGGCAAGTGCATCAAGAAACTTTAGGCATTCCAAGTTACTACCATTCTTTTGATTTTTTTTCAATCGCTCCCCGGCCCCTTCCCCCCCACCCCCAATCTCAATCTCTAAAGAAGGCAAGATTTTGGATCTATATTATTTGGAATATTTCTCAGGATATGCAGTCTCTCAGGACTATCAAAAAGTCCAGTACCTAGAGTAGCTAAGTAATTGCATTATCTTGCAGCTCACCTCTTGAAGGCCAAGGGGCTAATGTTCAAAACTGGTTACATCACATGACCGGTACTGAATTTCCTGTCACTTTAGCTCTGTGATACATTTCTTTCAGTGTATCCTTTGATGCACAGAATATAAAGCAGACTAGAATGACCTGTTACCAGTTTTAAGCAGTTCCTGCAGTTCCAAACTGTTTTTATTCCTTTAGTTCCTTTGTGCCTTGGAATTTGCTCCAGGTATCTTCCAGCAAGAAAGGAGAAGTTTAGAAAGTTAGTAATGGGTTTTGCACAAGAAAAAGGGTTATCACTCTGAGACCAAACAATATATTTTAAAAATGTAATTGATTTTCTTGCCCTAGCAAAATATTTCATTTATTTTGGATTGCATTTCTACCAAAGTCCAACAGTGCTCCTATTAAGCTCCTTGGGGATGTAGAGTGCATACCTAAACCAGCCTACTCAGAAGTAAGTCCCATTTTATTAAGCGAGCTTATTCCCATGAAAGGGGATTGCAACTCTTTGTACTTTCAGGCACTGTATTTGACCCATTCCCTTGGTTTTTGTAATCCGTTCCTTGTTTTATTTCCATTTTTGCAGTAAGTACTTCAGTGTATTTCAGTGGTTCCTATTCAAGTCAATCATCCTTAGCGGATGCTATAAGTGCTGCTTGTGGGCAGAAAGCTCAGTACATTTGCCATACTAATGAACTAAACATGGGATTTGTTCACAAGAATCGCTGTCACCAAACATGGTACATTAGTCCAGTGAACTCATTCATAGCAAAGATAACACCATCCCATATATATAGTGAATTTTCAACTTGTTATTTTATGGTAGTTTTATGCATTATCCTTGGGCATGGTGCTTTCCAGAGTACAAAAATCTGGTTCCTGCCCCAAGGAGTTTACAATCTTTTATTTTTAAAAAATGTTTATTGAATACATAAAGTATTTTACAGAAAAAAACAAAAGAAGTAAGAGGGGTTCAGGAGCACAATGAAAAGACAAAATCAATACAAGCTCTAATCCAATACAAAGGGAGCATAGGGAAAATAAATAATAAAAATATAAATCTAACATACCAAGATCTAATTTAGACCATTGGGTGCATATAACAAACAATTTACAAAAACAGTACATAATATGCTAGGTATTAAGAACTGAAAAATAGCCAATAATCCATTCTATTAGACAAAAAAGATTTTTTTTCCCAAAAAATTCCAAAACCGGGACCCAAAGTAAATCATAAGCTATAGATGAATCTGTATCATTATCGAAGGAAGGGCTATCCATTGTTTTTCTCATTACATACTGGTTCCATAACTTATCATACCACATTTCAATCGTGGGGGTATGTGGGAGAATCTTCCACCTAAAAGTTGAAGGAAGAGATAACAAGGTGATGTATTGGTAAGGACAAGCAGGGGGAGAATATGCATTTAATTCCATCATGATTACTCTTAGATGGTTTCAGTAAGGGAGTGGGACTGTGGGAGGGTATCAAAGGTTGCATTGAAAAAAGGTTAGAGAGAGGCAGTGGTTTTAGGCAGGAGACGCAGAAAAGGAGAAAGGGTGGAGTCTCAAAGCTTTGATTGTAGTTTGTAAATCATTTGCTCTGGTGTAGTCCTACTGACGTTATTGGAACTATCAAAGGGAAGCTTTTGGAACCAACTGGATTTGGATATTTTAATATTTACTTATATGAAGACTGTAGCCATTGTGTAATAGTTGAAAAGTGGAACTTTATTAATAACCTTATTGCAGAAAAATGTGATGGCTGGATGGCCAGGCCAACAACCATAGCAACAGCAATTCTATCACACAAATAAATGCTTTGGAGCAGCCAAGAGTTTTGCAATTCATATACTATATTTACTTCCTGTCTAGAGTATGAGCAGGATCTATTCAGAGTGCCAGTATTTCAGAGAGCGTTGTGACATGCGTGACATGACTAGAAGTCAGGACTGAATCATCTGACACAGGATGATGATACTGGTAACCTGAATTTCAGTTCATAATGTTTTCTCCAAAGTGGTTTGGCTTCAAAGGGATGATATAAGTCTAAGGTATATTATGCATGGGAGTTTTTTTTCGCTTTCAGCATGCATGCCTGTTGGGCTTCCTTTTGCCATTCTGCATTTGCCTGCCTGCCTTCCTTCCTTCCTTCCTTCCTTCCTTGCGCCTCTCAGCCATTTGACATTCAAGTCTTGCAGCTCTCAAACATCTGACGTTTATTCTATGTGGTTCTTATGTTAAGCAAGTTTAGCCACCCCTGTTGTATACCAATGAAGGGGAAGGATGGTGGAAGGTGTAGAGTGGGTGGGTAGGCAAAAGGATGGGAAGAGGGAGGGAGAGGTGGAAAGAAAGCAACTTTAATTTTAAATGCATTCTTGAAGCCATTAGCTGGCTTAGCTTGGAGAAGTGATTTAAAAATAAATACCTTCTCCAAGCTGGTCAATGGTAGGGACTTCAAGAGCCACATAATATGTGTGAAAGAGCTACATGTGGCTTCCGAGCCACAGTTTGGCTACCCCTGGTATACAAGCTCCATTTTCCCCTAATTTTATTTTTTTTTTACAAGTGGCCTGAGTCTAGCAATAGGAGACTATCACTAATCTCAGATCACTGGATAAAAAAAAATAAAAATGACGGTAGGAAAGTTTAAAAGGAGCTGCACAAGGTTAAATGCCCTGCTGGTATTGACTTCAAAGGGGGATCAGAGAGGAGGCAGATGGCAGCATCCCCAGTGCAAAGGGGAGGATTTGAGTGCTGCATGCAAACAAAATAAAGGGGGGGGGATCCTCAATGTGGAATGAAACTGACATGACATGTAAAGAGAGAGAAACAGGGATGGGAAAGCATTGGAAACATTTTTCCCTTTAATGCTTTAGTGGACAAAGTGGGTGGAGGAGTCACCATTTTGGCAGTCTCTGGAAGTCTATCATTCAAATGGCAGCTGAGCCACATGGACCTTCTGTAAACCACCAAACTTAAGAATTATTTGGGATCAATCCATTTGGAGGCCAGAGTGCAGTCCACACAGGACAGGCTCTAAAAACCTGCCAAGATCACAAATTTGAGAATCACAAAGAGAAAATCATGTAGATTTGCAAGGAAGGGCAGGAAATCAGCATTATTATGCAGCTGCACTAGAGCATCAGTGAAAATAACTAGATAGATAGATAGATAGATGAATTTATTGTCATTGTTCTCAACAAAAAGAGAGCAACGAAATGAGGTGCTCTTCCACAAACATACCAACACATCAAACACACATATTCATAAACCATTTAAATACATCTGAAACCATTAAACCATTTAAACCATTAAAACCATTTAAATACATCTAAAACGGATAAACATTCATAAAACCATTAAAACCATTTAAACCATTAAATAAACATTCATAAAACCATTAAACATTCATAAAACCATTAAAACCATTTAAACCATTAAATACATCTAAAACAGATAATCCTTCATAACCCTGCATTTAACCTAACCACAGCACTTGGATAGAAACTGTCCTTAAATCTGTTTGTCCTAGCCTTCAACACTCTATATCGTCTACCTGACGGTAAGATCTCAAAAAGCAAATGGCCCAGATGTGTATGGTCCCTTAGGATCATTTGTATCTTCCTTTTACATGCCATATTATACAGATCCACCAATGAGGGGAGAGAACATCCACAAATCTTTTGTGCTCTTCTCGTCACTCTTTGGAGCACCCTTCTCTCTGCTTCCGTGCAGCTCCCAAACCACGCGCAGAGGCAATAAGATAAAATGCTCTCAATGGAACTACGATAAAAGGCAACCAGCAGACTCCCTGACAGTTGTAGTGATCTTAAGAGTCTTAAGTAGTATAGTCGTTGCTGGGCCTTTTTCTCTAGAGCTAAAGTATTTGCCCCCCATGTTAGATCCTGTTTCATGGTAATTCCCAGAAACTTCCATTCTGTCACCTGTTCTACCATAACACCATCAATAAACAACGGCTGGGTGTCCAAACTACTCTTCCTGTAATCCACTATAATTTCCTTCGTCTTATTTATATTTAAAATAAGATTATTTACTTTACACCAAAGGGACAGCTGTTGAACTTCCCTCTGTTATGTATGGGGACTTCATGTTACATGGACTGAGGAGTTCCTGCCTGGCTCATTGAAGCCTTTAGGACTGAGCTTGGGGACGAGGGAACAATAGGTAGCAGGATCTAAATCCCTGCTTCCCTGAGCCAATCACTGACCCCCTGCTAGTTCAAATGACCCAATGGCATACTCGCATGGGAACTTGGATCTGTATATAGTTGGCCCCGTTGGCCCAGTTCAGCAGTCTTCTGGTTCAGCGGTTACCGTGCTGTAACTTAATAAAGAACGATTATCACTGCAACTGCATCTCTTTCCAGCATTGAACCCACTATATTATAAACCCCTTCCCCCCCGCCCAAAAAAACCAGTTGAGTGACACAAAACTAAAAAACTCTCCAGAGCTTCTGCCAGGAGACTCCTCCCCATATAAATTGTATTCCTGCCAAATATGGTGGAGTTGCAGCCAACTTTGCACAAGCACAAACACACACACAAACAGGTTGCCAGCTATCACCGCTTGATATGCCAGTGTCAGTGGGTTCTCATGTACATTCTGTAAACTCAACATGTTTCCCCATATTATGAGATCATGTGACTCTTTCTCATTATTCACTGTGACCAATAACACAGCAGAGAATCCCCTAGTGCTGGGCAATATGGAAAATGTTGCTTCCCAGCTACCTGTCAGTTTCAAAAGAAGTTGGGTCAGTTTCAACATTGGGTTTCCCCCCTTTGCCTGTTTTCCTTTCTGTTCCCTTTCATTCAGTGAACTAATGCTAAAAAGCATGTGCATAACCTGAACCATGAGGATTTAAATGGAAGGCGTTCGCTGGACGCTACTGCACAGCTGTAATAGGGCAGTTGCATAATTTGAAAAGAAAAGTTTGGACACCACCCCCCACATATCGCAAGTGACATTGCACCCCAATTTAGAAAAGTATATTTTTATTGTAACTGCAGAATAAATTCACCAAAGGAAAAAGAATGGTGCATAAGGCATGTACAGAATCTGAAGTCAAGATTAAGGGCTTACTGATCTGAAAATCTGCAGTAAGATGTGTGTGCATATTAGTTCCTGAGTGATGTGGCATATTAGTTCCCACAACAAGGAATGCAGATTGAGATACATTCAGTGTCATCTGATCCCCATCTTTAAAGCTGTCTTCTGCTAAGCAAAATAGGTAATAAATACAAAGTACACCTATGGCAGAGAGAGAAAACAGAATTTTAACAAGGAAATTTCTACTGTTAGAGTTGGAATGTCAATCATATATTGTTGTTTGACTAGCTGCTATTTTAGAGAGCCAGTTTGGTGTAGTGGTTAAGTGCACAGACTCTTATCTGGGAGAACTGAGTTGATTTCCCACTCCTCACTTGCAGCTGCTGGAATGGCCTTGGGTCAGCAATAGCTATAGCAGAGGTTGTCCTTGAAAGGGTGTCTATTGTGGAGGAATAAGATAAAGGAGATTGTAAACCACTCTGAGATTCTGATTCAGAGAGAAGGGTGGGGTACAAATCTACGGTCTTCTTCTTCTTACTGGAATGCCAGTTCTGAAGACTGTTGTGGTGAGAGAAATTGGTGGGGGGAATTGTATCAGAACCCAGAACTGATGTTACTTCCAGGTGAAGTTCTAGGAATTCCCCATATATCTCTGGTAAAGAGCATAGAAATGGGAGGAATTCCTGGAATGTTGCCTGTTATTTTCGGGTTCAGATAAAAAACCTTACACATATATTTTCTCCTGCTGGGATAATCAGCACTGGTAAGCAAGTGAGTGGATTGCTGACAAATGCTCTCTGGGGACAGGCAGATGGAAGCCTTGTAGTTTGATTATGGTCCCATCTAAGATCAGTGACAGGAGAAAGGCCCAGAATGTAGAAAGCGGTACCCCTTGCCCTGCTATCTTCAGGCACCCTCTGCTGTCTCCTTTTGCATGTGACCTAGATCAGGGGTCTAGAGCCAATAGTGCTTCATTACAGAACCAGATATGGGTGTGTTTTTTTAAGGAAATTAAAATTTTAAGGTAAATATATATGGGCGGAGTAGTTGGGATCAAATACATGAAGGGAATGGCCGGCAATAATTTCTATGGGACCAAAGGACTTCTTAGAGATGCTTTACAGAAATGAGAGGGTGAATGGTTGCAATCCAAGGACAAATCATGCTCAGACTTATGTTTGTGTAGTAAAAAAAAAATCACACAAGGTGTTCCCATGTATATGAGACCTTGCCCAGTTCCGCAAGGTCTGTAAGATCACACTCTACTGGTTGGCCTTTAACTGATTCTGAGTCACCATTATTGTAGGAGAAAATTTAAAAAATACTGAAGCCATCAGAGGTGAAACAACACCAAATGATGTTAGCACCAGATTGTTTTTAACGAATTTTAAATTTTGATGTATTAATGCTATGAAATTTTAATTGCTTAAAGGGGAGGGCAGGATATAAATCAAATAAAGTGAAGTACATTTATTACATATTGCAAGACCTCATATATTCTGTTTTTAAACAAGGAACTAATTTCTGGGCTGCAGAAACATTACAGATTCTTAATCAGTAGGTCAATTACCAATAATGTTAGGCTGTATATTTTTAGTTATGCGAATAGGTTTCCTTAGGCTGGCTCTGAGAGAGCCTGGGTGTAGTGGTTCAGAGCAGGGGACTCTAATCTGAAGAACTGGGGCTGATTCCCCACTCCTCCACATTAAGCCAGCTGGGTGGCCTTGGGTCAATCACAGTTCTCTTAGAGCTGTTTTCTCAAGAACAGTTCTCTCAGAGCTCTCTCAGAGGGTGTTTCACCTCACAGGGTGTCTGTTGAGGGGAGAGGAAGGGAAGGTGATTGTAGGCCGCTCTGAAACTCCTTCAGGTAATGAAAAGCAGGGTATAAAAAACAAACTCTTATTCTCTTTGTTGATCTCCTGCTCTGAATGTTGATACCATTTCCCTCTTCATTATAAAAGGTTTATAACCTCAAGCCTAACTTCTGCTATGGGTCATGCGCTTTAAAATTCAGATTCTATGAAAAACATGGTGTTTTCCCCCCGTTCATTGCTATTGTGGTAATAAATACTTTTAAATGTGTAGTATTATTTGATCCATGATTGGCAAGTCATTGGTTTTGTGTTTTTAGAACAGTCAAAAATAGGATTGCCAACCATCAGTGCGGCATTTCAGCTGATCTCCAGACTACAGAGATCAATTCCTCTGGAGGAAATGGCTGTTTGAACAGTAGTCCCTCTGGCATTATGTCAAGCTGAGGTCTCTCCAGGGCTTTTTTGGTAGGAAAAAGCCCAGCAGGAACTCATTTACATATTAGGCCACACCCACTGACATCACCATTGTTTTGCACAGGGCTTTTAATAGAAAAAGCCCAAAAAGAGCTCATTTGCATATTAGGCTCACCCCCTGTCACCAGGCCTGTCGGAACTGCATTGCTGTGCGTTCCTGCTCAAAAAAAAAAAAGCCCTGGGTCTCTCTTCTTTTTAGTCTGCAGCCCAAAATCTCCTGGAATTTTCCAATCCAGAGCTGGCAACCCTAGTTTACCTCTGGCATGGCAATTTGTCTAGAAGCTTATTCTAGGAGAGAAAAAAACTACACTGGGAGGTGAAACCATCTGTCTAGCACTCCATCAGACAACCAAAAGAAAGCAGAGGCTAATTCAAGGTAGATAAAATACTCACAAAACTAACATGAATACAGCCCACAGACACTGGCTGATACCCAGTTTGAACCACAAATATTTGTCTCCTGGACCATGTAGCTTTCTAGTTTCCAAATGAGTCTTCAGATGTCTATCATCTGGATGCTGGTAATCTGGCTATCAGATATTGCAAAGTAAAACTTTATTTTAAAAAACACTGTCATTTCTGAAATCAAGCCTATGGCCACATTAAAGTTAAGTTGGTAGCAATGTGTTAGTGTAACTTCTCTTCCTACACAGTTTTTTATTCTTTCTCATCTTTCAAACCATAAGCCTTGTATAGATCCTAAGAAGAAATGTCATGCTTTTTGTCAGATTTCTTTTAAGATATCTTAAATTCAAAATATAACCCTGAAAAGTTGTTGAAACCTAGATGTGATGTATGCTTGCTCATACCATCTGGCAGAAAGGGATTCCTATGGGGAATTGGAAAAAAAATGTAAAGTCTTATGTGAAAATCAATTTGGCACACACAACCACAAGTAGAAAGGCAAAATTAAAATAGCAGATGAATGGACAAATTCCAGATGTCTGCTCATAGCATAACCATGTCTTAACATCTATAGCTACAAAAAAACCCCTAGGAAAACTTGAAAGCAAGCCAAATGTATACTACACATAATTGTACAGTCTTTTCTGAAATGCAAATGTTTCTATTGTGGTGGGTGTGCGTGTGTGTGCTCATACCACATTCTCTTTGTTTCACTTCAGTTGACTACTTGATACATGTGGCCCAATTAATCAGCAATTGTACAACCAGACGATCAGCAGCAGCATCTATAAAACACACCCAAGAAGGCCAAGGTTTGTTTAACAAAAGAAAGACCGCAACTTTTAATTTGTCATGCTGGTGCCAATGAAATTGTACAGATATAAGTCTAATCTAACTACTAATGTATAAACTTGTCACATTTTTGGCTTGTGTTGCCCTAGTATATATCAAACAATAACCTGAGCTATGCTATTCCTGGCTAGATTCTATGTAAGAGGAAGCTGGGAAGAAAAGCAGGAGGTGGTAATACCTGATTGCAAGGCAGAGTAGTAAATGGGAATGTCCATTCTCTTGGGGCTGATCTCTCACTTTTATTGTATTAGGTCAGGTTTGTATTAGTAAACCCGAAGCACAGGCCTAGTGGCTTCCAAAAAGACGTAATTGGGACATATGGAACTGTGTTATAGTGGGTGAGATCACTGGTCCATCTAGATCACTATTGTCTTCTCTGCCTGGGAGCGGTTCTCCAAGGGTTCTTTCCCAGTACTGCTGAGCTCTCTTTGAACTGAAGATGCTGGAGAGTGAATCTGGCATGCTGGCAGGAGGATTTATTGGCAGAGGGAAAAGGCCTAGCCTGATGTGACTGTAACATTGCCAGTGACCAAACAATGTCACTTCCAGCACACAGTGGAATTGACATCATCATGATGCCAGTGATGTGGGATACTCTGGTATTTGGGTGACAACTCTATGATAAAAATGGCTTCCACTATAGAGTTTTTGCCAAAATACCAGAGTACCTCCTGCAATGTTCACTAGAAGTGATGTCTCTGGGTTGAGCTAGGCCACCCCATATATGAACTGCCAGTAAGTCCCCCGCCCCCTACTGGTTGCTGGGGGACCTGGCAACTTTAACAGAACATGGAATTGTCGACATGTATATAATTTGCTTTACCATTAAACTACACTTTCTGAAAGATTCCAAATGCTTAGCCCATTACTCTCCAGATTTAAGCCATTACAATATTTATATTGACTTTAACCCTGAAATTCTTTGGCTATACCTTTTAGAAGATAGTCAGAAATTTGTATCTTGTGCAGTAGCAAAATTTTGTGTATCAGCGCTCAAAAAGCAAAGCTTCCAGACTAAGGAAATGTCAACTGCTGAAAAATAATCAGAGTTTTAAAAATGTATTTTTAATATGTGATTCTACTTTTTATATATCAATTCAATCTTAATTTTTTTTAAAAAACTGTCTTTTTAAATCTGTTTTCAGCCTTGCTGGACTTTTGACTGTAATAAACTTGATTGATTGAGCTATATTTTTCCCATCATAGGTCAGTGGCTAAGGAAAGCTAATGGGTGTGTGGGTGTGGATAGATTTACATGCATACACATTCTGCTTCCTTAGAGGTATTTCCTCACATTTGTTCTTATGCTAAAATAAACCAAAAATTTGTATTATAAAACAAAACCATTAATGCCATAAATACCAGCATTTTCTTTTTAGCCTTTTAGACTCTGGTTCCTCCCCCCCTCGCCCACACACTGTGGTTATGGCTGCAATCCAAAGGACACTATCCTGGGAGCAAGTCCCATTTAATACACCTCAGTAGTACACCTCTGAGTAGATCTCCTTAGGATTATTCTGTAAAAGATCCCAGGAATGAGCCAAAAGGAGCAGCAATGATAGGCATTATGTCACTTCATCTACAGTGTGGGGATTTCGCAGGGGAGTCTGAGGGGAGTGCAGGAAATACTGGATCACTTCCTGTATGGACTCAACATGGCTGGTGAGGGAGCTGAGATAGTGACCTGTGAAGTCTGTGCCATGTTTGTTTGCTTACCATGTTTGTAGCAAGTGGCATTAACCCACCATCCACAGATGAACACTCTGCAAATGCTCAAAATATGATTCAACAACTGAGGTGTTGCAGTTTTCCAGTGATATGACCAGCAGTGGTTTAGCTTATTTGCCTCAACTTCCATTCCCCAAATCTGTCTTTTCCCTTGGGCTGCCAGGTTCCTGATACCTGTGTGCAGTTCTCTGTGGAATGGTGGAGCTCTCTCTGCTGTGTCTCTGTATAATAAGTTATTTATGCTCCTGTTCTATTCTCTATAACAGCCTCGTGGCGCAGTGTGGTAAAGCAGCAGTACTGCAGTACTATGGTCTGAACTCTCTGCTCACAACCTGAGTTAGATTCCGGTGGAAGCTAGATTCAGGTAGCTGGCCCAAGGTTGATTCAGCCTTCCATCCTTCCAAGTGAGTACCCAGCTTGCTGGGGGGAAAGTGTAAAAGACTGGGGAAGGCAATGGCAAACCACCCCATAAAAAGTCTGCTGTGAAAACGTTGTGAAAGCAACGTCACCCCAGAGTCGGAAATGACTGGTGCTTGCACAGGGGACCTTTCCTTTCTTTTCCTCTGTTCTCTATTTTTTTCTTGTCATAGCTTAACCATGTCCTATTTTTGTGCAACAGTGTTGCTGGGAAGATCTGATTGAATATAATCCACTAAATTGCCTATTTTGACTTTCATAAAGTCAATGATTTGCAGTCCCAACATATTGTAGCGGTTAGAGTGCTGGTCTTGAAACAAAGACACATGGATTTGAACTCTGCTTGCTATGGTCACTTTCTCCAGTCTCTGTCTTTTAGAATGCCTCCACAGAGGGATTCCACCCCTCAACATTGGCACTGGGAAGTCTCCCACAATATTTGGAAGTATGACAATGCGTACACATTAATCTGTGTTTTAATCTTGCTAGCTGGACTTTGTACTCTATTCTCGCAACCTTCCCCATCCTTTTTTGTCATTTTAAACTTTTGTAATCCTAGTTCTATTGCATTGTTTACTAGACATATCACACGGTTGCTTGCATTGAGATACACTGATATCTGCCTTGAATCTCAGCGAGAAAGGTGGACTATAAAATACATAAATAATTGTATGTGCTTCCCCAACTGTGTGGTACTTTGGCATCACAATATAAATGGTAGCTAAAAAGAAAATAAGGGAAGGGGGGTCTCCTGGCTGGGAGTATGCTGCAGTCTCCAACTTAGCTGTTTCTTTGCACTGATATCATGAAAAAAAGAGTCCCATTTCTATAAGCTGAAGCTGGATCATGAGACACTTTCGTATAGAAGCAGCCTTTGAACAATTTTTGATGGATCGTGAAGCTGATATCAACCAGCACACAGCTGTATTATACTTGGTTTCCATATCAATACAGGCATATTCTCTCCTAAGTGGAAGTTTAGTGATTGGGTTAATTGGTTTTGCATGTGAGCCATACTGTAAGTAAAAGGGTGTAAGGATAATTACATCCTTTGTGTGGGTGTTGGAACAATTTAGTGACTTCTCAATGCTGAGAATTTTCCAAGATACTCATAAAAACATCTGGCGGACTAGGTCCAAACCAACCTATACCTTGCTTTATTTGGATAATTGCCTCATCAGAGCCAAAAATCAGAAGTGGGGAATTTTCTTCTGATAAAGTAAAAGAGGTCGGAGGGTAACAGAAATAACACCAATTTATTCAAAGTGAGTCACAAATGTCTGGAGATTGCTCCAGTGAATCACTTCACTTTCTGATCATGTGATCACAATGAAGCAAAGATTGGTTGTGTTTTGCTGTGGGAAAAAGAATGATTTATGTGTCCACATGGCTCTGACTTTCAGTCCCAGCAGACTGCAAACTCAGGATACATGAGGGTATGCTAAAATGTTTGGCCCTTCAACTTGAACTTTGTTGGCCTGATCCATAGCATTTAAAACAACACTGATTCTTTTATCAAAATTTTAGCAGTGCTTAATGTTGCATATAAAATCCTTGTTAAATGTCAAAGACTGACATTTAGATCACAGGCCTATAACTGGATTGAAAAATATAAGAAAATGAGACATAATTGAATATGAATATTTGTGCTCTTGGGTTTAGTCATTTTAATACATCGGAATAATATTTTAATACATCAGAATAAATTAATGGATGGATACATTTCTTTTCCCTCTTTAATCACTACTTATTTGGGGGGGGGGAGGTTCCTTTCTTGCAAAACTGTTTATGTAAATTGGATTGTACCACTCCCCTTGGAGCAGGGGCCTTCTTCCTTTTCCTTAAGATTCTCTTCCTTTTGTTGGGTTGATACCTGTTTTGTCTATATGTAAATTGGCTTGTCTTTATCATATGAGACTCAAGATCCAGATACCTTGTTGAATGACATTTCTTTAACTTGAGTGTGATGGTTTATTTTCTTAACAGTCCTGGGAGGCTGGGGGAAAGAGGGATTCTTTCCGAAAAGATGCCATTTTTTTTAGTTGGGGCTGTGAGTACTTGAAGGACTGCCTCCTTCCATATTATCCAGCCTGCCATCCCCACCCAAGTTCTATTTTTTTGTGTTCCTGCCTACAGAGGTGAGGTGGGTAGCAACCAGAGACAGGGTATTTTCAGTCATGGTGAAAAACTCATGGCCCAAACTCATTCACCCTTCAATCAATAGAGATTCCATTTAAACAGATGTGTCCACCTATGTCTCTGACCAACTGAGCTACTGCTGTCATAAATGAGCATGCCAGTATTTATGGTACAAAGCAAAAGGTGATGGATGTTATTTATGTAATATTGATGGATTTTCTGGGAAGTTTAAGAGAGCAAGCATAAGAAATATCTTTAAGAACACCCATAATATTTTTCCTTTAAAAAACAGTTAAAATCGTGGGAAAACTTAAAATTATTCTTTCCTGGTCATACAAATTCCATAAAAATGATGATTCTCCACAGTTTTTTGTTTGGGAACCTAATAGTTGAAGTTCCAGAAAAATTGATAAAGAGAATGGCAATCATTTTTGAACACCTTTATTTGGGATAAAAAGAAACCTAGGATAGAATGCAATAATATGTATGGACAGGAAAATAAACAGTGGTTTGGAGCTTCCCAACCTTAAGCTTTATTACCAAACCTCTAGAATTAATTGGCTGAAGAACTGGCTAACAAACATTGTTGAAAATACTTCAATAGAACAATCCTTTGTGACAATATCACTGAGGAGTTGGCCTTGGGTAAAAAAAAGAAAAGAAAACAGGAAGAAATATTATAATAATGATAATACCACTATTAATGCTATACTTAGCATATGAGACCAAGTGAAAAATAAATTGTCACCAAGATTTTCATCTTTAGTCTCAGTTATTAATGATATACTTGATGAGACAAGTCCAGAATGTGTCCCTTTAAGAAGATGGGAATTTCAGGTTACAGTTCTTACAGAGATTTGATAGTTAACAACCAAGTTATGCCACCCAATTAATTAAAAATGACCACAGAACCTAGCATTTTGGAATTTGAGTACCTCCAAATTAGAATCTACCCCCATAAAGTGGTACAGAAAAATGTTCTTAGATCAACAACAGAATTTGAGGATTTAGTTGTAGCTGATGACAAAAGGTTTGTATCAAGGTTATACTCCTGCTTATTGAAGATGTTTCTTATACCTGATTTAAATTTTTGCTGTAGATGACAGAAAAATGTAGGTAATATTATGGATTACGAGACTTGGAAATTTATTTTTACTCATGGTAAGAATTATACAGTTAGCCTTTCCCTTACAGAAAATTTGTTAAAAAATTATTCATAGATTGTATCTATCCCCCATCAAGCTGGCAAGGATTTATAAATCCAATATTGATAAATGTTGGTTCCGCAAAGAAGATAAGGCAGACTTTTTTCCTATGTAGGGCCTATGTACACATGCCTCCAATTTCTGGAAACAAGTAACAGAAATTACATCGTGTGGGTTGGGAAAACAAATTCCTTATAAACCAGAGTCATCATCTCCCTGATTTTTTTCTAGAGACCAACAACTAATTGCTTTACACATAATTACTGCAGTGCTGCCGGATTGGTTTTCACTAGGTATTGGAAACAAGTGCCTGATCTTCAGGATTGGTTACTTAAAGTAAAGGAAATATATATTCTGGTGGCATAGACTGCTTACCAAAAAAATAAAAATATAGATGGTTTAGCTCATTTATGGAGTAGAACAATTCAAAAGATGGAATTGTTAATTGGTAAATAGATTTATCTGTTATGTTGGTCTTTCTTTTAAAGTTAGACTCTGAGAGCCAGTTTGGGGTAGTGGTTGTGCGGAATCTTAAATGGGAGAACCAGGTTTGATTTCCCACTTCTTCACTTGCACCTGCTGGAATGGCCTTGGGTTAACCATAGCTATTGCGGGAGTTGTCCTTGAAAGGGCAGCTGCTGAGAGAGCCCAGAATAGGGTGTCTGTTGTGGGGGGAGAAGATATAGGAGATTGTAAGCCATTCTGAGTCTCTGATTCAGAGAGAAGGGCGGGGTGTAAATCTGCAGTCTTCTTGTTCTTCTTCTTCAGTGTTTGAGTTGTGTTAAATGATGTATTGTAAAGTACTGTATTGCATGCTAGACCACCACTGCTCTCTCTGTGTGTTTCTCTTTAATACCTTATGTGCATTGAAGCTCCCCCACACTGTGTTCTCACATGACCCCCAGGATTCTCTGCCAACCTGTTTATTTATTTATTTTAATTCTGAGGATCTTGTAATGCAGAACTGTAGAAATAATGCAATACCTTTTAAAAACTCCATGTATTTTCAAACAGCTCCATTGATCCCTCCTTAAAAGGTAGGCTGAATCATTCTCTTCTGTTCTTTTAAAAATAAGCTTTATGATATAATGCAATACCTTTAAACAACTTTTTTTAAAAAAACCTCTTGATATATGCAGAGCCTTCCACAATCCACTCCCTTTTGTCTAAAAGGCAGGGCAACTCTCTGCTGCCATGCTATATGATGATGTCACAGCTCCTAGAAAGAAGGGCTTTTTGAACCCATCGTGATGCTGAAGCTGCCTCTGATTGTGGCTGCAGAGGCTCAAGGAGGAGAATAATAATAATAAGAAGATATTGGATTTATATCCCGCCCTCCACTCCGAAGAGTCTCAGAGTGGCTCACAATCTCCTTTACCTTCCTCCCCCACAACAGACACCCTGTGAGGTGGGTGGGGCTGGAGAGGGCTCTCACAGCAGCTGCCCTTTCAAGGACAACCTCTGCCAGGGCTATGGCTGACCCAAGGCCATGCTAGCAGGTGCAAGTGGAGGAGTGGGGAATCAAACCCGGTTCTCTCAGATAAGAGTCCGCGCACTTAACCACTACACCAAACTGGCTCTCCAGTTTGGTGTACTGCCTCCGCCTTCTGAATGCCAGGTATTGGGGGAGTGGTCTGGTGAATGCGCGTCAGGGGAGAAAAAGCACCAGTAGCACCACAATGAGGCAGTAGTTAGACCTACGTTCCTTAAAGTAGTCAGCATGGAGCAGGGGCTAGAATACTGGACTGAGATCTGAGACGTCCAAGTTTGAGTCCCTACTCTATTCCGAGCGCTTGCTGAGTGATCTGGCCCTGCCACACACTCTCAGCTGAACCTACTCAAAGGGTTGTTGTGAGAATAAAATGGCGGGGAGGAGAATTGTGTAAGCTGCTTTGGGTCCACACTGAGAAAAACAGTGGAGTATAAATACAGTCAATAAATAAACCTGGGTCTGGGCTGTTCTGTTATTGCAGCCAGACACATGCATAACTGAATGCACTCTAAAGCAGCATCATATCCTCCTAAGTCCATTGAAGGCAAGTGGCTTAGAAGGGTGTAATTGTTTAGGATTGAACTGCAAATAGCCATGCATAAACAGCATTCTTTCCACACAGAAAAACTAGAAGGGAGAACATGAGCAACTCTTCATAAAGTGGAGTTGCCGTTTTTTGGTGTCCAGATTCCCTCCCAGCAGTTGGTTACTTTAGTCTATTTAGCCTTTTACAAAACTGCATTTTGTCATAGCGAAATGTGCATTCTATTTTGAACCTAATGCAATTAAAGATGAGGTATCCCCTGACCAGTAATGGGTGCATTGCCCTTAACTGCTGCTAATTGGAAAAGCAAAACCTGTCCGATTCAGTATCTCTGTAATCATAACTAGGAACGGAGCTGCATATAATTTATTTACCTCAAGAAAAATGGCCTCTAGCAGTAATGTTATTAGCTCTTAGAGCAATCTGGAAAGTGGATAGACATGGGGGGGAAGCTAGACTGTAATTTAATACAAGCACTGCCAAGATTGCAGAAAAGAAGCTGTTTGTCACCATTTAGGAGACCAATAAAGGAAGGCCTTAAATTAAAATACTATGCCTGATCAGAAAAATTCAGTTATGGGAACTAACCTATTTTAATAGTTCTGCGTACAGAAGCAAAAACCTGTTTTTAGTAGCTTAAAACGATTAGGAAAGATTTTTGTGAGAGGCAGGTTGTTTTATTCAGAAAGTCAATATCATATGAAGTTCTCTCTCGCCCTCTCTGCTTGGCTTCGCGAACGAAGATTTAAGAAGGGTGCAATAGTCCACGTTTGCTGCAGGCTCGCTGGTGGCTGACAAGACCAATGTGGGACAGGCAGGTCCGGCCACAGCGGCTGCAGGGAAAAGTCTGATTTAGGGTTGGTCCTGTAGCAGTGCGATTCTTCCTCAATCTCCTTTTGTCCTCAAGACCAGCTATGCGTGCGTTCTCAAAGGAAGAGACAGCCTGGTGGATGGTGTGCCTCCATGCTTTGCGATCTGAGGCTAGGTCAGACCACTGGTGATGGTTGATGTGACAGGTGCTAAGGGATTTCTTCAAGGAGTCCTTGTACCTCTTCTTCGGTGCCCCTCTATTTCGATGACCGGTGGAGAGTTCGCCATACAAGGCAATC
Source organism: Heteronotia binoei (assembly GCF_032191835.1). Taxonomy (NCBI): domain Eukaryota; kingdom Metazoa; phylum Chordata; class Lepidosauria; order Squamata; family Gekkonidae; genus Heteronotia; species Heteronotia binoei. Next base: position 30,052,963 of record NC_083231.1, on the reverse strand, counting down.
TTGGGAAGGCGGTGGTTTTCCATCCTAGAAATATGCCCTGCCCAGCGCAGCTACGTCTTCAACAGCAGTGCCTCAATGCTGGTAACCTCCGCCCACTTGAGGACTTCAGTGTTGGTCACAAAGTCACTCCAGTGGATGTTGAGGATGGTGCGAAGGCAGCGCTGATGAAAGCGCTCAAGGAGTCGCAGGTGATGACGGTATAAAACCCACGATTCGGAGCCGTAGATGAGGGTTGTCATCACAACCGCTTTGTAAACATTGATCTTTGTCCCTTTTTTCAGATGCTTGTTGCTCCACACTCTTTTGTGCAGTCGGCCAAATGCACGGTTTGCCTTTGCCAGCCTGTTGTCAATCTCCTTGTCGATCTTGGCATCTGAGGAGATGATGCACCCCAGGTAGCTGAACTGCTGGACTGTCTTCAGTGAAGTTAATGTATGTTTTAAAGCCTAACGTGTTGTGACACTGGGGGAATCTATGAACAGATTCCCCGTTCCCAACGTTCGGATATAGCAGCTAGGTAGGATCCCAATGCTTGGGACCATGTTACAGAAGGAGATGGCTTTTGCGTTCTCTGTAATCATAACTAGAAATGGAGCCGCATATTTGCCTCAGGATTTACCTTCAATCAGCATGGTTTTGCTGGTTGAAGCCTACAATTGCCAGGCATGAGCTGGAAAATTCCAGAAGTTTTGGGGGCGGAGCCTGGGAAGGGCAGGGAGGAGATGATCCTCAGGAGGCAAAATGCCACAGAGTCAACCCTCAAGTTACCATTTCCCCCAGGGGAACCGATCTCTGTCATTCAGAGATCTGTTGTAATTCCAGAAGCCCTACAGGGCCCACCTGGAGGATGGCAACCCTAACTGGTGATGGTGAGACTTGAAAGCAAAACAAGACAGGAATCCCTTTTCATGCACACTTTGGCCCTGAACCAAATTGAATCTTTACATGGCTGCTAGTCCCTTTGCAGAATGCTGGGAAAGATCCATTAATAAATCTCTCAGCAACCTGTCAAATTTGGCCCCTGGAGAGAGCAAGAACGAAGAAATGAAATCATAAGAAAGGAGTCTGCTATTTGAAATTCAGAGGAAACATTTCACATCAGTTGAAGACATGATCCATGGAAAGCCTGAATCTGTAGACATATCCATAACCTTTGTTTTTTTCTTCTCTTTGTGTTGCATCTTAGCTCAAGAATATAGGAACTGTCAGGAGTCAAGGTGCTAACAAAGCTACTGTTTCCAATAGGGGCTAGTCAGGTACTAATTGGAGTTCTCAGACAAGGTTTATTTTGCAAGTGCAATGTTTTATCTTCATTTAGTCTTCATGTTCTCTCTCCATGCAGAGTAGTTCATGACTTTACATGCTTATTCTAATAAAATGCAAGCCAAAATTCCAGTAATATGGGTGTCATTTGGGTTGATATGATACAATGTGGTGGTGGAAAATGCCATCAAGTCACAGCTAACTTATGGCCACCCTGAAAGGTTTTCAAGGCAAGAGACGTTCAGAGGAAGTTTGCCATTGTCTGCCTCTGCACCACGACCCTGATATTCCTTGGAGGTCTCCCATCCAAATGCTAGCCTGTTTAGCTTTCAAGATCTAAGGAGATCAGGCTAGCCTGGGCTATGGCCAGGGTATGATAATGTGAATATGACATACTTTAATCCAAAAATAACAACAAAATAGTATTAATGGTTATCCACAATTATAAAAACCTATGGTGCTTTACATATTTTTCCTATGTGGGCTACTTTCACTATGGGCTTTTTTCCATGTGGGCTTCTTTCCATGTGGGCATGTTTCCTTGGGGGCTTTTTTGCCTGTGAGCATTTACGTCAGTGGGTTTTTTCTTTGGGCATTTTTCCTTTGTGCTTTTTTCCGGTTACTGATAATACAATGTAATAATGGGTAATAAACTTAACCACACAGTACCTGAATCACCTTTTTCTCCCTCACATCTTTTTTTTTTTTATTTTTTTGGTTCAGTCCAATTGGTTGGTTCCATCTACTTGAATTGGGATGGTACTTCTCCCATGAAACAACAACACACGACCTGTTTATATCAAATCATAAAAACATTAAAATAAAAGGGACATCCCAGCCAAGGGTCTCACAGAGTACAATGGAGGAATTAAGCATAGCCTCCTTTAAAAGTCAATGAAACGGAATAGAGATGAGCAAAAGTTCCTTATTTCATTTCTATTTCTATTCATTCGTTAGTGATTTTGGCTCTCTGCCTATAGCTTTTGTAGACAAGTTGGTTTCATGCATTGTTTTGCAGGTTTTTAAATGAAGTTTACATGGTATTTACACATCTACTGTTTGTTTATTCATTTAGGCGTTTCTATCCTGCTTCTCAATGGGGACCCAAAGCAGTATACAAAATATCAAATGATAGTTTAAACAGCATATTTTCCCAGACAAAAATGCAATTTAAATAAACTGAACACGCCAAGTGGATCCAGTGGGCTGGCTCCTTCAACCTCTGGCAGATTAGGCAGCCGGCACCCTTCCTCTCCCCTCAGGATTTAGCTACAGTGGCTCATGCAATGGTCACTTCCAGACTGGATTATTGTGACTCGCTCTATGTGGGTTTACTTTTGGAGCTAATCCAGAAGCTCCAGCTGGTGCAAAATGTGGCAGCACTTCTGTTGATGGCATTGCCTATACAGACATGTATTCGAATGGCCCTATGCCATTTGCACTGGCTACCTATTGATTATGCTGTAGGTTTATTCATGGGAAAAGCCAGCAATCTAATACAGTAAAGCTACCTACTGCTTACTGTATTCGCTTCAAGGTGCTGGTAATGACAGCCCTGCATGGCCTGGGACCAACATATCTAAGGGACTGTCTCTCCCTGTATGTGCCCCGACGGGCTTTACACTCACCAAACCAACTGGTTGTCCCAGGCCCTAAGGATGTCCATTTGGACTCAACTAGGGCCAGCCAGGGTTTTTTCGGCCCTGGCCCTGGCCTGGCGGAACATGTTCCTGTTGGTGGTTAGAGCCATGCCAGATTTGCTACCATTTTGCAAGCCATGTAAGACAGAGCTGTTCCACCAGGCCTTCCAGTTGAGTCAGCGGGTATCCATACTAAATCAATATTGGGCTCCCTTGCCACAGTGTGCTGACTTGCCCAACGTATACTGAAATGGTGTGCTGACAGCCCAATTATGACGTGATATTATCTGATTCATCTGCCAGCTGGAAATTTTGTGAACTATTTCTGTCTCCTGTTTGTGACTATGAGGTAAACTGTTTTAATGCTTGTTTTATTGACTTTATTGCCTTTGTTTTAATTATTTAATGATGTTGTAATCTGCTCTGAGCCTGCTTGCGGGGTAGGGTGGAGTATAAATTGCCTAAATAAATAAACCTCATAGACTAAATCCAGCCGTGTTGGTCTGAAGCAGTAGAATGAATTTTGAGTTCAGTGGCACCTTTAAGACCAGCAGAAGTTTATTGAAGGTGTAAGTTCACGTGTGCACATACACTTCTTCAGCTACATAGAAATATAAGTTAATGTTATATATATGTAAGTATATATATGGCAGATGCCTCTACATAGGCGAACAGCAGACTGGCATACAATTTATGGAAGATGTTTTGATATATGCAAAGACTAAATAGCAAAAACAAGCTAAGTTTATAGGCCATGATATGTTTGGATTTTATTACAGGGGAAAAAACAGTGGAGTAATAAATATGTCAAAGTAAGAGACTAAACTGTAAAAGCATCTTTCTTAATTGTTAAGAGTAATTGAGACTCTGCTGTTATGCTCCATTCATCTCCTCTCCAACATTATGTAGAAGCATCTGTCTAGATATATGAAATGTTAACTTCCATTTCTGTGTATCTGAGGAAGTATATCTGCACATGAAAGCTCATACCTTGAGTAAACTTTTTTTGGTCAACACTGGATTAAAAATTTGTTCTGGTCTCATAGGCTGATACCCGTGAACCATTATCCAAAGGCTCATACTTCTAGCCAGAACTCACTCTATCTATCTATCTATCTATCTATCTATCTATCTATCTATCTATCTATCTATCTATCTATCTATCTATCTATCTATCTATCTATCTATCTATCTATCTATCTATCTATCTATCTATCTATCTATCTATCTATCTATCTGTCTGTCTGTCTGTCTATCTATCTATCTATCTATCTATCTATCTATCTATCTATCTATCTATCTATCTATCTATCTATCTATCTATCTATCTATCTATCTATCTGCCTATCTATCTGCCTGCCTGCCTGCCTGTCATCTATCATCTATCTATCTAATTAGATTATGTCCCTCGCATTCTACAAAGACTCAAGGTGGCTAACAACATCAAATAAATAAAGGCAACATTTGTAAACAATATTAAAGCATTAAAACAGTAAAACAATCAACTACATCCATTCCAGGCAGGATCGTATTGTGTCCTTCTTTCTCCAAAGCCATCAGATCCTAGGCAGATCCTACACTTCAAACCAAAAAATAAAAGCTAAGCCAAATATTGCAATTTTAAGCCGCTTGGAGACATATTTCCAGAATCTCCCTCTTTTGTGTGAGTGTGTGTGTGTGTGTGTGTAACTTGTGTATCATTGTGCACAGCAATATATATTGCTGTTTTCAGTGATGCACAAATAATATTTACAAAGTTCACATTTCACAGGAAAAAACTGCTGCAAAGAAAGATAAATTGATGTGACAATGAAGAATCATGTGCTTAAAATCATGTACTTAATTTACAAACAGCGAAGTAAAATAGAAAGGGGGACACTCAGGTTGATAACAGCATGGGTAGGAAATCCGAAATAATTTGTGTCAATGATGTGCATAACTTTGTTGTAGAATTGATAAACCTGTATTATATCTGTATGATTAATTATGTCGTAACAACATGTATAATATTGTGGTTGATTGTTATATATATATATATATATATACACACACACATTTTATGGTAACTTATGGTTGCTGTACCTTATGAATAAGGTGACCTGTGGCTTTTCCATTCAGGAAATCCCATCTTATATGGATGGAAGAAGGTTGAATCTGAGTTTTCTGGAAGATTGGAGAACAGTTATATGTCCTCTCTCCTCTTTCACAGTCTGCAATGTGGGCTGTTAATTAGTATCTCCAGTGCCAGCAATTAAAAAAAAAGGATTCAAGACTCTTGGCTTCAATTCCTACTTGGTAACTGATTGCTTCAGATGGAATTAACCAATGAAGATGCATTATGTAGGACTAGCCCTTTGCACATGGCCACAGTAATGTTAACTGTATAGCTTGAACTAGAGTTTTTACTGTACTATTGTCAATATTGAAGCTGTGCTCTCCAATGGGTACATCAAAGTCTTCTGCATTTGTGTGCGTACAGCTTTACTGTACATGTTAAATCCAAATGCTGTGACAATAAATGCAGTGTGATTTCCTTGTCTGCGGCAGCAGTTCTTTGTAAGGGAAGACTCCCTGGTGAATTCGTTACTCCACTGGAGTCCCACCCCTTGCAATCACTATAGACACATAACAAGATTACTCCTCGAGAGTTTGCTGGGATGGAAGTGAAATTATTCCATTCACTCAGAAGCCAGCTTCTCTAGGACCAAGGTAAGAGACTGCCTTTTGCTGTTTTGCATGTATTTTATTATTAACTGTAGAAATCCAGGCAACGTTTAGTGCATGTCTTGTTTGCTGTTTGGTCTCAATATTGGTCTCAACCAGCATTTTTTTTTAAGCACATATTTTGATGGGCAGACAAATGTGATTGTCCAAAGGTAAACGATGGGAACTGCTCTGATGAGAACGATGGTTATCTGGGAAAATATTGTTTACTGTTCACAGAAAAATTAGCATATATCACACTGGAATTGTCAGGTAGGATTTGGAATGCAGACCATAGTTGTAAAAATCATTTCAATTATTATCTAATCTATTTTCCTCATGATTTCATGCATTAATGGTTAAACAATTTGCATGACACCTCCCTCCCCCCCAAAATGGTTGGCTTTTCCAGAAGTTTGCAGTTTTCTTTTTAAAAAAGAATCTTTTTTGTGATAGTTAATGCGTTGAGTGCTTAGCGTCTTTCTAAGAAATTGAATTGGTTCAGTTTAATAAGCTAATGGCATGGTAGTTCTTGCAAAATGCAGAGCCACCTAATCAATGTAGGAACAAATGAAATGATCAGTAGTCCTCAGGGTGAAGAGTTAATTGAATGAACAGACAGAATTATTTTTACAGCTGCTCATACATACCTAATGGATACCTTGATTTTAGTCCTCCTTGAAGCGCATTCATCGTTAATTTAGAGTCTCTAAGTTATAGCCAGCCAGTTGCTTTTAGCTGGGGCAAAGGTCTCAGGTGTTTATACTTTGGAGATTTAAATTGTCAATATGATGTATAAGACATCTACTTAACTGTAAGTGATTGAAAATCATTATGCGTCTTGTTAACCTACACTTGGAACAGTGACCGTGCTCATGAACCAGAAGTGTTAAGTAAAATTTGAGTGTTGCAGTGGAATTGTACAAGGGGTTTTCTCTGTGTGTGTGTGTTTTAAAACTCTATGTGTTCCATATTTGCAGTCAAGGAAATCACTTTAAGAATCTTTGAATGATAATGTGAGTAGCAGACATCAGCCTTTCAAAGAAGGAAGAGATGGTGTTGTTTTATATTAGGTTTGGATAGTGAAATTACTGCTGTATGCATTCTCTGTTCTGTACACACACACACACACACGCACACATACGGGAGACCCCAAAGAACTTGCATAGGTCATCTCATTTCCCCCTCCCTCACTACATCCTCCTTTCCTTTCCTGAAAGTCCCCATAGCCTCTCACCTTCCACTGCATGCTTCTGCCCTTTCCACCCACCAATCAACCCACATAATCTGCCTTCCCCTTCAAAAAAAATCTTAAGTTCTAGGGTTGCCAGGTCTGACTCAGGAAATATCTGGGGAGTCTAGGGGTGGAGCCGGGAGAGTTTCCCATTCCCTAAATAAATAAATAAAATACAGCACTACAGTTCCCCTGAATACAGTCTTCATTTCATCATCCTCTTTTTTAGCCTACCCTGGCAGCTGTACTTCCACTAACTGAAAATGAAATTTGTCATCCCCCCCCACATGTCCTCTTTTTTGCCTACCCTGGCAGCTGTACTTCCACTAAATGAAAGTGAAATTTGTCATTTCCTCCCCCCCACAAGTTTGTCAGGTTTTGGAAGCATTTCCAAGCATGGCTTTTTTAAAAGGGGCATATGCACACATGCATGCACACACACAACACAACCAAAATAAGCAGAGTTTGCAAGCCCACACTTTTGTGATCTCACTGGGACAGTTTACTCACAGGATGTTGAATGTAACAGTCTGCTGTATTTCAACCAGCTTCTTCAGACAGGAACAGAAAAGGACAGCAGCCTGGGGGGGGGAGTTTTCCTCTATCCCATAATCAGGTTTTAGCTAACTCTTTCCTATCCGTTTTACTATAGAAATGTCTTCTGAAGCAAATGCAAAACAGCGGGACTCTGCTCTCTTCCTTTCTCACAGCTTCACACACTGGTGGCTCTGCCTGCTTGCCCACCCTCTGCTTTCCTGCTACTGAGATTTGTGTTTTAACAATTTATTGATAACATATGGTTACAAAACTTAATTATACATTTTCTATACTAACCCATATGATATTTCATTCCCCCCTCCCTCCAATGTTTGACTTCCCCGAAGTTATAAATTTAAGTTCAATACTAAAGGTACCGCTAACCAATCAAAGTTTAATATTTTTTTTTCTCCTTAATACTAAAAATTGTCCAATGTCTTTTTACATTCCACTCTTTCTCCATATATCCTTTAAATTTCTTCCACTCCTTTTTGAATATTTCTAAATCATAGTCTCTTAAAGTTCTAGTTAGTTTGTCCATCTCACTCCACGATAAGACTTTCACAATCCAATCCCATTTTTCTGGTATTTTTCCTTGCTTCCACAGCTGCGCAAACAATGCCCTAGCAGCTGAGAGCAAGTACCAAATTAAAGTCCTGTCTTCCTTTGGAAATTTTTCTAATCGTAATCCAAGCAAGAAAGTCTCTGCAGTTTCCTGCTACTGAGATTTAAAGGCAAACACATGTTCCAAAACACAAACAGTTGCAAGCATCTTCTAAGCCTGCAGAGCTTTAAAGGCACATGGTGGCTTTGAGGCGGGGCTTTCCCCCATCAGCCAGCTGGCTAGCTGTGGGGAGGAGCCTGCAAAACTGGGGAATCCCCCGCTGGAACCTGGGGACTGGCAAGCCTATTTCTTTCCTTCCCTTTCCCTGTCCTAAGATGGAAGAAGAAGAAGAATTGCAGATTTATACCCCACCCTTCTCTCTGAATCAGAGACTGAGTGGCTTACAATCTCCTTTATCTTCTCCCCCACCCACCACAAACACCCTGTGAGGTGGGTGGGGCTGAGAGGGCTCTCACAGCAGCTGCCCTTTCAAGGACAACCTCTGTTAGAGCTATGGCTAACCCAAGGCCATTCCAGCAGGTGCAAGTGGAGGAGTGGGGAATCAAACCCAGTTTTCCCAGTTAAGAGTTCACGTACTTAACCACTACACCAGTGTTCTTGCACTCATTGTTGAATATTGAATCTTTTACAGTGCAATCCTAAGAACATTTTCCTGGGAGTAAGTTTCATTGAGCATAATTGAGTAGGATTCTGAGTAGACTTGCTTGGGATAGCACTGTTAATGACAGATTTGTGTCTTTTTAATCTTTAACATGGGGACTGATGTGTCTGTTTTGTGCAGAGAATAAAAGAGGATTGTTGACACATTTTGCCATATATTACACTGGAGAATAAGACAAGTGGATGAGCCCAAGACGATGTAGTTGATGTTATTAGGTCCTATGACAGTATTCCTGGAATGTATATGGGGACAAAGATGACATTGCATGGACTGGTGCCTAGGGTTGTATCTGTTAGGGGACCCAGTGTTGCTAGTAAGAAGCTGCTTTAGATTAGCAGGCTACCTTTAAGCAAAGGACAGTCTGATGCCCAGATGTGGTAGACATGTATCAATATTGAGGGACTGTAGATCATCGATAATTCAATTAATTGGCTTGGACTGACAACCAGTGATGTTATGTCATCTGTCTGGGGCCTCTCTTATAGTAGGTTATTTCTGTGACCCATTCTGGCTTTATCAGTCTGTTTCTTCATTTCTTTGGGCAGTATAATCGTAAGAATGCCTATTGTAAAACTTTAAAGAATTGGCGCAAATGCAGCTATAACATTGAGCTTGACTGTGCAGACAATGGATGGTGCTGTGGGTGGTAGCTGGAAACATACAGAAATGTGTAGCAGATTTGAAGTTTCAATATAAGGTGAGGTGTCTAGAAAATGGGCCTGTTACATCGACAGGACTAAGTTCTAGTTGATGGTAGGATTGCCGGCTTACCAAGAATAGCAGGAGACCTCCCACTAGCCCCCACTACTGCTTGAATGAGAGGCTGGAGGAAATTGCAGTATGGAAGTGAGGTCAATCAACATTGCAGTGCTCTAGAAAGTCTCCGGCATGCTATGGTTTTACCATAGAGCTTAGGGGAATTCCTAGACTGTCTAGGCATTGATCAATGCTTCTTCTCTCCATGCCCAAAACCATCAAGTCTCCTGGGTGTTTGTGAAAGAAGCCCAACCACCCTAGTTGATAGTGAGATGGAAGCTATTTAAGTCCCAATGAAATCTCTCAACAGCTGTTTTCTCATGTGTTCCAAATGATTAAAATGTAAATATCTTTGCCTCTGTGATCAATGGTGTGTTTGGGAGAGGGAATTATCATTGGTCTTCCTGTAAAACTTGCATGTGATGGAGCAAGCTGACATTGGGAAATACTGGGTTTTTAAAGGATTTTGCATTTATGCTGAAGAGGATTATATGCAGATATACTTGTTTTCTATAAAACATGTGACATGCATGTGTGTGAATGTTCATTGTTGAAAACTTTATCAACAAAGCATATAAGTGTCTGCTTAACTTCATTCTTGTAGGGGAAGACTACAGTCAAAAAGTATTGCTTCCATGTGTGAGTCATTTCCATGTGAAGGTTGCGCATAGATCCGTAAAAAAACCTGAAACACATATTTGAGGAATGGAGTTGAGGATGTAGAACTCTTAGAATCTGTAACTACTATCCGGGGGAAATAGCATGGGCAGATGCCTGCACACAAAAGGATGTTGGGAGAGTGATCCGTGACCATTCAAATTGAGTGCCAAATTAATATTTTATGTAGAAATTATATAGTACAAATCATAATATGGCACACAGGCATGTCTGACCCAAAGCAATTGAAATCTAAAATATTTAAGTAGCATTAAGTAACTACAATTGCAATTGAAGGGTTCTGAGTAAGTAAATCCATACTTATTGTTCCCACTGGTTTGCCTCAGGGTCTGTTTACCAATTTTGATGAACAGAGAGATGATTTTTCAGCAAGTAGTTAGGAAGCTTGAACCAGTTTGTCAGGTTACTTTCTGACTGATTCCTCACTACCAATTGCTCTGTCCCTGGGCTTCTACTTTCCCCAGCTCAAGCAATCAATTCCTCACCAGCTGCTGTGCAGGTGCATTTTGATCTGTGATTCCCTCCAGTTTCCCTCACTGCTCCCTGGTCTTGTTTTTTAGAGCTCCAGAAGCTGTGAGGAAAATTGGAGGGAGCCAAGGATCAAAAAGGACCCATGCAGCAACTGGTGGGGAACTGATTGTTTGACCCGGGGAAAACAGAAGCCTGAGGGCAGAGCACCTGCTATTGAGGAATTGGTTTCTGAGTATTCAGACAGTACAGTATGCTGCAATAGACAGCATTCAGCTTCTCATACAGACTGATAGGAGTTTGAGTTTCCCCCCTCCGCTGACCTGTTGTTGATGCCTGTCACTTCACAGCCAATTGTTGAAATAAAGAGTAGGCAACCCTCCATGCTTGCAAGGAGACCGATGGAGCATAACGATAAGGTCTCAGTTAACTACTCTTAGCACTCCACAATTAAGAAGGATACATTTACATATCTATCTCCAATTTTGACATATTTATTTGCCTTCACTGTTTCCTCCAGAATCAAATCCAAACAATGGTGATCGTATAAACTTAGCTTGTTGTTCCTGTTTGCATTTGTTAAAACATCTCCATTATGTTGTATGCTGATTTGCTGTTTAACCTCTGCCATATATGTATGGACTGGTAAATTCCATTTCATTGCATCTGAGGAAGTGCGCATGCACATGAAAACTCATACCTTGAATAAAACTTAGTTGGTCTTAAGCAGGGGTTGTTTTGTAGAAAAATAGGCGATGGAGCTCATCCAGGGATTGTTATGCAGCTGCATATACTATTCAATGGACAAGGAGGTGGAACTCTCAGAAGGAGGAGGTGGAACTCTCAGAAAGGTTCAGGAGCTGTGCTCCTGTGAGTTCCCACTGAATCTGAGGCCTGGTCTTAAGGGTACCTCAGGACTCAAACATTGTTCTACTGCTTCAGACAAACACGGCTACCCACCTGGATCCACCTCAACCAGGAAGTGTGTTTAAGGAACTTGCCATTTGATGTTTATCAGAGCCCTTGTTATTGATGCTGGTATACTTAAATTTGGTTGAGGTTTTATTTTATGGTGCTTGTAATTTGTGTCATTAATTTTTTGTGTACTACTTTGGGAATTTGGGTAGAAATCTGGATAATAAAATTTGTATATTGGCACAGGATTTCCCCACCTCAGTTTTAATTCCATTGATTTCAGAATCAGCCTGCGATCAGAATCATACCTTGAATAATTTGCTCTAATTTCTATGGATCTTTTTGGTCCAGAGAGTTTTGCCTAGACACACCATCCTAATCCTGCCTCACCCCTCTGGTTAATTGATCAGACTGCTGCTGCGTGGTCACCACATAGCGGGTGGGCAGCTTCTTTTTTTTAAAAAGTTGATTCTAAACACTGATTCTAAACACTGTTATTTGAACAGTGATGCTAAAAACCCATAATTGTTAGAAATGTAAGTTAAATATCAGAATCAGTCTGTTTGATCCTATGTTGTCATTTCTCCCTACCAGATTTAACATGTGAGTCCAGACAGCGTCACCTGTCCCCCTTTCCCTGGTCGTCCACCCCCGTCCTCATCCCTGACTTTCCCAACACCAGAGAAAGTCCAGTATTTACTGATCAAATTGTTCTCACTGTGCATTTCCAAGCATCTGATCTCTCCACAGCACACTCAAGTTATTTGGGAGGTTTTCCGCTCCGTCGCCACCATTTTTTCCACGGCTAGCAATATGTGCATAATTGCATATAGAAGCAGTTCTGCACATGTGCAAAATCAACTTTTTTTAAAAAAAAAAAAGAAGAAGCTGCCCACCCACTATGTGGTGACCATGCAGCAGTAGTCTGATCAGTTGACTAGAGGGGTAAGGTAGGATTAGGATGGTGTGTCTAGTCAAAACTCTCTGGACCAAATAGCTCCAGAGAAATTAGAGCAAGCCTGTCATCTGACCACAGCCTCAATAACTGATTCTAAACACTGTTATTTGAACAGTAATGCTAAAAAAAACCATAATTGTTAGAAATGTAAGTTAAATATCAGTATCTGCGTGATCAGCTGCAGTTTTATTCAACAGTTTGTTAAAAATCACAACAGCTGTACCACTGTGCAAGGACATCACTGGTGAAGATAAAACTTTGCTGGAAGTAGTTGACAGCCAGAATATTTGTGGTTGGATCTTACCAGTTTTCCTGCTGGCAAAAGATGGAAGAGTATCACTTTTTGACCGCTGAAAAAGCCATGTTGGGGATGGTGGGACAAAGACTACAAAGAAGGAAAGAATACAGTGAATAAAATTGGGCATTTTGAAGCCCAACATTTGGTAAGATCAATGTGAACAGTGCCCAACTACATTGCTCAACTGGGAGGATCAATAGTGCCCAAATAAGCTGGCTACTCCCTTTTTGTTGCATGTTATAGAGTTCTCTGTTGATCATGCATTTTCATTCCTTATCATCAGAGAATCTTTTATTTGATGCAGTGATGGCTTGCATTGCATATGATGAATTTATCACCTGCTCTTTTATGGATAAAGACTCCCCTCTGTGTCCACCCATGCTATTAATTAGCAGGCACTGAAGGTGCCAAAATACTGGGACATTGGAAAGGAGGCATATTGGAGATGGATAACAAAGAATAACTTATTGGTCCTACTGGTGGTCCCCTCTGTCATCAAAACTGATGAGGATTAGGTGAAATTGTGTGTGTGTGTTCAGGACAAGGAGCCTGTCATTGCCCCCCTCCCCCCCCCCATATTGGATGTGGAATTAAGGCATATAAGGGAGATTGGGTTATCCAGTTCTCATTAATTAGTTGAGATGTTCAGTTAAAATACGCTTTAATATTGAGGAGTTATTCAGCCTAGCAGTTAGAGCCTTTACAGTGTAATCCTAAACACAGTAGTCTTTGAAGGATATAGCTCTGCTTAGGGTTGTAGTGGTCTTCTTCTAGCCTAGTACTTTTGCTGGCCAGTTCTCAGGGTCCCTGTCTTTGGGCCAAACTAGAAGGGATGGCATCCTTATGGCTGCCAGGAAGACATTGCTGCCATTTTAAAAATGCCAGGCGTGTCCAAGCCTACAGCATGGTTCTCTGGCCCCTCTCCCCAATGCCTTTTCAAGTGTCAAAAACAGCTGCATTCATGTGTGGGTGCGTGTGTAGCCAGCCATTTCAGTACTTGCTAAGGTACAGAGAGGGGACAAGAGCACCTTAGCCTGCCATTCTGTGGCCAGATCAAGTTAGTTTAAATGATTTTAAAGTCTGGCAGAATCCTCTTTGCAGCCATGAGAATGCCATCATATCTAGATTGGTCCCTTGAAACCTGGGATCTTTTAGGGATGGAATCATCTACACACAAAGTATATGCTATACTCATGAACTACCACTCCTTTCTCATTACCTTAAAGAAAGTTATCACATCACTGATGCTTTGCTTTCCCCTTAGCATTAACTAAACTTGTTAATGATTCCTTTTATTTTCCCCATACTGTCTCTAGAGTATTTTTTTTTTTTGTTAGGGTCAGGAACCAGTCACAGAGAATGGACAACTTTAAAACATGGAATGCCATCAGTGACAAACTTAATTATAAGCCACAACCACAATGCTTAGAGGGCACCAAGTATCCTTCCTGGTTCTGATAATATGACTTCGATTTTTAATTGGCTTTCTCCCCTAACTAAAGATTATCTGAAAAGTAACAATATCAATATATAGGGCTGCAGTCTCAGCCTACTGAACTCTAGGTGGGGACAGTGGAGTTGAAGACAATGTGTTGCTTAAGAGTCTTAAGGAAGAACAGGGAATTGTGGCATATCTACACAGAACCTAATATAAAACAGCATGTAATGGAACTTCATATAACATTTAGGGTATTACATTCTCTTCCTCCAAACATTTGGATATTTCTGCTTAGAATTCTGCTTCTGCAAGATGTGCCAAAACACTCATTGCTTTCCTCCTTGCAGGGCTGGATCGGGGGGGGGGGGCAGGGGGGGGTGCTTGCCCCAGGTGCCACCAGAGGCGGGGCGCCTAATTAGGTATGGAGTCCATTCTATTTTATGGGACCATAAGGTAGAATGGGCCCATAAGGGGGCACCATTTTTAAATTTTACCCTCCCCTCAAAAAACATGTAGATTCGGTCCTGCCTCCTTGTATATTATAGTGCTTGAAAGTTAGTTGCACAAGATAATGCACAAGGATGAATGCAAGTAAGGATACAATAAGTTTGACTTAGTGCAAGTAGTTTCCATGGTCTTTTTCTTGTGTATCTGCTTGCACAACAGGTCTATCACAAATAGAAATTTCATACTGAATGCAACCCTGTTACTAATAGCAAATTGGATCACCTGTGAGCAGATCAGGGCTTTTTTTGTAGCAGGAACTTCTTTGCATATTAGGTCATGCCCCTCTTATGTACCAATCCCCCAAGAGCTTACAGGGCTCTTAGTACAGAGCCTACTGTAAGCTCCAGGAGGATTGGCTACATCAGTGGGGTGTGGCTTAATATGCAAAGGTGTTCCTGCTACAAGAAAAGCCCTGGTGCAGATGATGAATGCAACAAAACTTGGGCATCTCCTGACAGGAAAAAGGTCTCTACCTACCTGAGAGACACCTCAGGAATATAGATGAATATGACTTCACAAATTAACCAAAATAAATGAGATCCTTGAAAACCATTTTAGTGAATCTGAACATGCTCCAGAAATAACAGAACACTGAAAGGCAGTTAAGGGAGAAATCAGTTGTCTCAGTCTTGAGCATCCTAGAAGGTGAGAAATCCTGAAGTAGAGAATTTTGAGTAGAACTTTCCCCCTTTTTTCTTATGGGTCACCAAAGACTAATGATAATACTCAGCATTTACAGCTATTTTCCTTTTAAATGTCAACATGATAAAACAAAACACTTTTTAAAAGAAAGAAATCTGGATTTCTTTTCTTCAGAATTGGGAGTTTTCCATTCCCACCCACATATAATTAATGTGATTCCTTAGGATACTCAGGGCGATTACATACTTGGATGGTGACATCCTTTTCAGACCTTTATGGAGCTGGGAGGCTTGAAAACTTAGCAACACTTTTCATTTGCTGGGAACAAGATACCTTTAAGTTCCCAGTGGGGTCCTGCATTTCCTTCTAGACCAGGAAATACTTGGATTTGGATGCACCGAATGTACTACCCAATGGCCTGTGGAAACTGTGTAGCACATCTGGAATACACATGTATTAATTATGCAGTCAGTTCCTGTGTCCTGCATTGTTGAACTCCTGTTATTTAAAACAACCTAACTTTCAAATGGGAGGAATGAAAGAATTCTTCTTGCATCATATCTTGATCCGGCTTGCATTCCTTAATCCTGTACTTTTCTTTATAATATTCCTTCAATCATTGTTCTAACCTGGTTGATTAATGTAGATTGGCTTCACAACGCTTCCATTGCCCATTTCCAAAATACTAAAACTTTTATACTGGGTCCATTTTTTTGCTGTTGGCATTACCTTATTAGGACTGACTGACTGTCCAAAATTTTTGAGCTCCTTAAAAGGCTAAACAATTCTTTCTTTCTTCTCTCCCAAGAAGTGTTATAAAAATTTCAGTCGTCTGACCAGCTTGCAAGCTCTTTATGAAAGAAAGAAAGAAAACGCTCTTTGATGACTAAATGACCGGGGTTTCCCACACTTTGCAATAACATTTTTGCTCTATAATCTCTACATTGTTATGTTCCTACAGTTCTGTTTTGAATCATAAAATCACAGGAATTATATGGTTCCTCTAAAAATGTCAGAAGAATTGTATTTTAAGAAGAGTTGAATCAACACAGGGTGGGTTATGACACTGTTTTAGATTCCACCTCATATATTATGTGAGACGGTGTAGCTTTGTCTATTCCTCCATACATATACACATGACTGAAAAATATCAGTTTGAGTCCTACTGTTAAAGAAACATCTATTAACTCTGTGTCTTTTTACAGCGTAGTGACAGAGTGGGTCATGTATTTGTATTTTAATCACATCTAATGGAAATCTTTGATCCAACAAAGCTGAAATATATATGAGCATTCACAGCCTATGGCATATCTTCTCCCCCCCTCTTTTTTCTTTTAAAGGAGTGTATCCATTGTAAAGTGATAGTAAGGTGCCATATCTGCCCAAATGGGAGACAACACTGAATATAAGATGATTTCTTACAACAAATTTTATTACTGAAGATACTTGTAAATTGTTTATGAATTTTAGACAACCCCCACTTTTTCTTGATGGCACACCTGTTGGGGGGGTGGAGGGGAAACCCCAGTATTTATTTTGGGTGAACTGTCATATATTCTAATAGTCAATTGTGGCCTAATCTGTAGAGACCTAAATCCACAGACTAAGACCAGAGACAGAAAACAGATTTCCCTGCAAACTTGGAGAACTCCCCTAGGTTTGCAGAAAAATTAGAATACTTTAAAAAAAAAATGGGAAAGAGCTTATATCACCCAAACTTTTCCTGCTGCAGGCAAGGAGGAAGACAGGCAGGGAGGTGTGGTAGTCCTCACTGCTCTGTCCAGTAGAGCCAGTAGCCAGGGAGTTGGGGGGGGGGGAGATGGAGTCCCTGGGCAGAATGGAACATGAGAAATAGAAAGTGTATGTATGTAGCAAGGCATCTGGGAATGGAAAGAAAAAGTGTGCGTCTGTGTGATAACACATTTGGGAATGTAACAAGACAAAGAGCATGTGTGTTTCAGAAGACATTGGAGGACAGAGCAAGAGAAGGGTGGAAACTCTTACAGCAAGGGTGGGAGGAGGGAAAGTGAATAAGAGAAAAACCGACAGACTAAGAGAGAGAGAAAGTGAGAGATGGGGTGGGGAAGGAAGCAAAAGCCGAAGGAATGTGATGGCTGCTCCCCAAAGTTTCTTGTGGGTACCCACTTGTATATTTTAATAGCCAAGTCTTGACCATCACCAGTTATAAAAATAACAGCCCACAATAAATAATTAAAGTAACTATAAAGAAACTGAGCAAGATGGTCAAAGATGAAAATATAATTAAAATGAAAAACAGCAGTCGGTGACCCTGGATCCACAAGCTGTTAAAAATGTCAATTAAAAAAGAAAATTCAAGACAAACAAGAAACTTGGAAGATGCTTGGACCTAGCACCTGATGTTCAGAAAGCTAAGTGCCATTCAGAAAGCTGTGGGCAGAACATTACAAAACTGAGATGGAAAAGGCTCCGTTCCTCGTAATCTCCCACCTCCATGATAGAACATCTGCTTTGCATGCAGAAGGTCTCTGCTGTCCATCTTCAGCTGGAATACTGTGTCTAGTTCTGGTCATAACAACATTTAGTTTGCACGAAAGGGAACAGCAATAAAGGAGTAAAATGATGACTGGGATAAAAGATGCTTTCCAGATAAAACAAGGGGCATAGTGGTAAAGCCAGTTCCTGATTGCGCCTTATTTTGTAGCTCATCTTTTAACATAGTAAAGATCAAATGAGAGAATTGCTCAAGGCTTGTTGGTCAAAAGACCACATATTTCTTTACTAGTTTTTCCCACATATACCCTTGCCATTGTTGTTTCCCACACCAGCAGAGCAGGAAGTTGCTGTCGGAACACAACTTGAGCTTGTTAGTAAATATAACATTAAATACTTGGAACCAACTGGCTCTTCTAGCAACTGCATATATAAACACTATGGAAATACCAGGGAAGTGTTTCAGGCAGGTGGCCAGAAATTTTAGATACTCACTGCCAATTTTTTTTCCCCCATTTCCCTCTATCTGAATCCAATTTAAATAAATGTTCTAGGTCGGTTTTATTTTGGTATCAAGCTGGGTTTACATGGAGTAGCTGTTGACAAGAGCAACACCCTAACACAATTAGAAAGAAATTTACAGTCAACATGTAACATATATATATGGGCCCTGATCCAGAGGAAGTTAGTCATTGCTAAGTTGCGTTGGAATTAATCAAATACGTTAGCTGCAACCAGAGATCTGCCTGTTGGAATCGATGAGAGTTGGACATGACCAGCTCTGAAACAGGGCCATGCTTCACAAACTGTGTGTGGGAGTGAGCAACATCTGGACCATGTTTGATAATCTGACAAGGAAGTACATAAATTGCTTTGCTATAAAAAAAAAAATCACTGTGTTATTTGAAATATAGTCTGAGAAAGAAGAACCTTTATATGTGTCTGCATGCACATATCAACTCATATCACATCAACCCACATAGTGTTGTCCATAACGAATGGCACACAAATGTTTGTGTAGTTGGATTTTCCGGCAGTAAACATAGATTTGCTTATTATGGGAAAATCTATGTATTTAAGTAATCATTGGCCATTCACAATTGGTGTATTTGGCATTTAAACTAGTAGCTTTTATACTTGAGTTAAAAATGGCCTATAGACAAAGGAAATAAAATAAGGATGCTCATCTCATACCAGTGCTAGTCAGGCCTAAGGTGTAGATGGCTAAAGTATATGGTCTGTCTTGCTAGATTGGGGCAGCCGTGTTGTTTATAATTTCTGTAAAAAAGCAAATGGATCTTCATTTGTAAACCCTCATGAAAAGCATACCTCAAATTCTAATCAGTCCTCTTGGTCTGTATCATTTGTTATTACATAGTTCATCTGGGGTACGTTCAGACACTCCTTTAGTTCCGACATAGGCATGTTTCCCATTCGGATTTCCTGAGCACGTTCAGGCTTCCACATCTGTTACTCGGTAACAACTCGTAGTCATTCCGACCTACCCCGGATTGATCTCGCTGCAATTTGACTCCAGAGAAAGTCCGGTCCTTCCTGCTTGGTGTGGCATACAATCAGGTTATTTCAGTCTGAACAGCTCATCTACGATGCAGCCAGTTTGCACTTCCCTCAAACTGTGACAGTTTCTGGCGCCATTATTAACAGACGAATTCATGCGCACGCATGACCACATAACCGTTTAGCAGAGTTTTGCATTTTCCCTGTCAATACAGGCTACACAGGAGCAGAATCTTTCTTTTTTAGAGGAACTGGAATATAATATCCCCATTATGTGGGATCTCCATGTATCAAAGTCCCACTTTTTCTTGAAAGTAGTTCCTTGCTGATCGACAGTCTGAATGTGTCTGGCTAGGCTTCTCTCCCCCCTCCCCTCGTGAAGATCCCTTCCCAAAACAGCTGTTTTTCAACTGCACGAAATGCTTTGCAACTACCTCAGGCTTTTTTTCCCAAACATACGCACTGAAATTGTCATTCTCCAGGAAACGCTATGGCTTCCCCATGCACTCTCTTCCAAAAGTTTAACTGCATCCTTCAGCTCGCCCTGTAATAACACTAATAATGGGAGGGAGGGAGGGAGGGTTGCTGCCCAGGGTCTGAACCCAAGTCCTTTTCCCTCGCCATCCATCTACAAATGTCTTGAGTTCTAGAGCAACCATATCAACAAAGAGATTGCACACACACACACACACCCCGCAGAAGGTGTGTGTATGTGTGTGCATGTGTTGGGAGGGAGAGAAGAAAAAGGGAATTTGGGGGTGCTGCTTTTAGCTGAGGGTGCAACTTGCAATCCAACTAATGGTTTCTAGGGAAAGAGGCAATCGGGATCTCTTCATCCCCCCCTCCAAGTGTGTGCGTGTGTTTGCTTCTCTCTCCGCTCCAGGTTTTGCCAGAACTTGTTATTTCAAGGAAGAAGTGATACAGGTCTGCGATGTCTGATCATTCAAATATGGAACCAGTGTAGGACCGCTCTCTTTCGGGAGTGGTCGTCTGATTGGAAATGTGCCGATACAACATTGGGCTGTTCAAATTGGAGTGTGATGCATCCGCTTTTAGTGTAACATCTAACCGCACCCCTGGAGTGAATAATGACAGTGGGTTTGATGAGTTTCAACATTGTGGATACATGTTACTTGATGCTTGGATAGTCATTTCCAGGGCAATTTTTGAGCAGGAGCACACAGGAATGCAGTTTTGACTGGCTTGGTGTCAGGGGTGTGGCCTAATATACAAATTAGTTCCTGCTGGGCTTTGTCTACCAAAAAAAGCCTTGTTCAGAACAGTGGTGATGTCATGGGGTGTGGTCTAATATGCAAATGAGTTCCTGCTGTTCATCTCCATAGATAGCTTGTTCAGCCTCCACACAACTTCCTCTTAGGAGAGTCACCAGCCTCCATTATGTGAATCTTTGTCAGCAGGGTGATTGGATTCTTTCCAGCCAAAGGGGCCTGAGTGTCTGTAACATCATGTGGCAGTTAGCAGGGCCATGGAGGGGGGGATTTGGAGGGCCCAAGACTGTTGGAGAGCCCTTGAAGCCAGTGTCATGCTACATTTAGAATGCATCCAATTTATTTTACTTCTAATACAGTTTTGCATTGCAGCCCCTCAGGGCACAGGAGGGCAGAGCACCAGTATGCAAGAGTTGCTCTTATTTCTGCAAAGTTTACTGTGAGACTGAGAAAAAACCTTCCTTATCAGATTCTGCTAAAACTATCAACCAAGCTAGCACTGGAGCAGGGCAAGACCAGCCAACACACGTCATCATGACTGATACAGTCATTGCCAGAATGCAGCCTTCCAACAAGGTTGTTGTTTCCAGAAGTCTGTTTGCCTCTTCCTTTCTTTCCACCCAGCTCTATCATTTTGTCAGCTCAGCCAGATGTTACAAAGGGGTAGCCTTATTAGTGTGCTAAAATGAACTTTCACATGTAAGTTTGGCTGGGACCTTCTGCAAGCCAAGTAGATGCTCTACCACTAAGCCATGGCCTCTCTCTCCTCTTTTTCTTAATTTCCTTTCTGTACTTTTCTGTTTCCTCCATTTTGCTTTCTTCCTTTCATGATATGTCTTTATTTCTGTCTTCTCCCATTTAATTCTACCCCCTTCCTTATTGGTTGGTCTTGATCTCAACTCCTTCTCATCCCTGGCTGGGAACTTAATGGTAGTATAACAGCAAATCCTTGTTAATTTTATGAACAGAGATGTGTGTATTGAGGGAGGGGATTCATACTTCCCTATGATTTATCAAACTCGGGAAAAAAAGGCTGTCCCCTCCTTTCCATGCCTGGTAATGGGATGTTAATCTGTATGAGTGGCTACACATGTGAAACAGAAGTTAGAACTCCTTTGCTCTCTCCCCAAATAGATTTAATAACATTTTAAACACTGTTCAGACTGTTGCTGAATTGGTGAGCTATCTAATATCCAAGATTTCAGGTTTTCACAGCTGGTAACATCATTAGGGTTTGTAGAATCTTTCGGGATCAAGTGCCGTGTTCTACTGGAGAAAGTTTTCCTTCCAGACGTTTCGTTCTCAGCTGCGGAGAACATCCTCAGTGGTGTTGCAGCCGGAGCAGGCGCTGCGGAGCTCCGGCTGCAACGCCACTGAGGATGTTCTCCGCAGCTGAGAACGAAACATCTGGAAGGAAAACTTTCTCCAGTAGAACACGGCACTTGATCCCGAAAGATTCTACAAACCCTATCTAATATCCCTTTGTAAACACTGACCTGGATGGCTCAGGCTAGCCCAATCTCATCAGATCTCATCTGAGCAAGGCTAGCCCTGGTTAGTATTTGGATGGGGAACCACCAAGGAATTCCAGAGTTTATATACCCTGAATGGCAAACCGCCTCTGGATGCTACTTGCCTTGTAAACTCCAAGAGGTCAGCATAAGTCGGCTGTGACTTGGCAGTACTCTTTCTATACACACACACACAACTTTCCTACTTATGACAAATGGCATTATATCTTAAGAAAATATATAAGTCCCAGTGATATGAGTACTTCCTATCCAGCACCAATGCATAATCAATTTGCCCCTGCTTTTAAGTTAGATAAAAGCAGAAGGGTAAACTTAAATATATTTGTGAATAATGCTTTTTTTCCTAGGAGGTTTGAAATGAGTAAAATCTCTACATTGCTTTTAAAAAATCTTCTGGGCACAGAACAGGCAGGAACAGGAGGAAGTCAGTTCAATTGATTTCCAGGCACACCTCAGCTCATCTTCATACAAATGCTAATAGATCTAGCAGAAAAGCTTTCACATGTAAGTTTGGCTGGGACCTTCTGCAAACCAAGTAATGGGTGGATCAAGATTTCCCCCTTTCCCCAAGCAGGGAACAGAGATTTGGAGGAACAGAATGCTAGAGAGTCTTCAGGAAAGAGATTCCTGGAGATCTCCAGGAAAAGACTCTTTGATTGGGCATGACCAAGTCAGGAGGTGGGGAAAAGAGAGGTGATAAAAACTCCTTGAAGCAGAAAGGAGGACTCTTTTCCTTGGGTGCTGAGGCCATGAGAAAGACAGGACTCTTAGCCGAGGAGGCAGCCACTGACCATGTGGTTGGCCTAGACAGCTGAAGGGAGCTTTAAGGTAAGGGGAACCTCTGTAGAAATCTAGTCCTCATAAGCCTGTCCTATATTCTAACACCTGATAGGGCATGTTATAGAGACAGGGACGGAGAATTTTGCCTATTTCTGTGCTAAGAATATCCTTGTAAGCATTTTTTAAATAAATACTTTATAACTTTTAATTCTCATGTTGGTTTTCTGTACTACATAGACCTCCACCATCTCTCCTTGTAAAAGGAGCATGAGGGGGAAGGCAGGCAATTGCCAAGTGGGTATTCCTTCAGGACAAACAAGGCAGTAAACTGTCCCTGTGGTGACCAGGTGGCGGGCAGCGGGAGATACAGAGGCAAGACCTCAGAACTTGGAGGGGAAGCTAGAAGTCCTGATCCTCCCAGTGGGCAATCCTGTACAAAAGTCAGGTGGTGGTGGTGAGTTACCTGAAAGTAGAAGAAAAGCCTCTCTCCAGGGGGCTGAGGGGAAAAAAACACGAGGGCCAGCAGAATAGAGCCTACAGGCCAGAAGCTGGTATGTCCTGCTACAATATTTCGTACTGATTTACTTACTAAAGATTTATTGTGATGTGAAGTTTTTGGGAACTACAGCCCACTTCATCAAATGTGTCCTGTACTGGTACACGTATGTATGTATGTACAAATATAAAATTACAAAATTAGACACATGGTTTGAATCAGTTGGAATCAGGGGCCCATTGTAACTGTCAGCAACCCTGGCAGCTGTGTGGTATTTCTATTGCAGGTGACCTCCCTAGGAACAGCCTGGTATGGTTATGTAGTTCCAGTGACCCAAACTGTCTTCCGATTAGCCTGCTCCTGTGCATTGTGTTTTCACACACACACACACACACACACACCTTTGCTTTTGTTTTCTTCTTTGATTGGAAGCCTTCTGTGTCTGTTGCACTTCCTGGAGGTCATTTCATGGCTTATTTAAATTACCTTCATCCTCCCAGATTAACCAGGGAGTATATAGGCTTGTCTTGAGACCTTATCCTCAACCAGGGCTATAAACTTGCAGATGCTGCCGACATAATTCATGTTATAGTCAGAAAGAAGAACAAGTGCAGCACATTCATCCTGAAATGGCCATGTTGCTAGGATCTCTATTTGCTGGACTCCTCATGACTCCACTCTGTTCTCTACTGATCTGGCTTCAGCTGGATTGCATCATATTTTAAGAAAGTCATTGACAAACTTTGCTTCCAGAGGAAGGAAACCAGATGGTGAGGGGCTTGAAAACCAAACTATGAGGAATGGTTGAAGGAGCAGGTCATATTTCGCCTGGAGAAGACTAAAGGGAGACATGATCACAACCTTCAAATAACTGAAGGGCTTTTGTGTAGCAGATGGAGTAGGCTTTTGCCAAAGGAGTAGGGCTAGAATTAATGGAAGCAGATTTTGGCTAAATGTGAGAAATTTCCTAATGGTAAGAGATGTTCAGTGGCAGAACAGACTGCCTTGGGGAGGTACATATGGTTCTCCATCACCAGAGGTTTTTCAGCAGAGATTGCGATGCCATCCCTCAGGAAAGCTGAAATTGCATTTTCCTGCATTGAACAAGGAGTTGCACTGTTGACTGGAAGATTCCTTTGAATTCTAATACACTCTGATTATGCATGATAGTAACTAGAAACCTATTGTTTCTATAGATGATTATTTTGCTTACACTAGCTATACCAGGCATAGTAGCTGTGAAAATGGGCTTTATTACTCTCAGTGTTTTTATTTTTTTAAATTCACAGAAGCTGTAAGGCGCCAAATGGCCATGGTAGTCAGTCTATGAGAAGAAGGGAATTTGAGAGGGGAAAGTGGAGGGGCGGGGGGAAATCCCCATCTTAGTAAGCAAAATCTGGAGGAGCCTATTTTGTTTGAAAATACCAAATGAGAATCAAGGATTGCCAAGGAAAATATCAAGAATTTTTAGAAGAGAAAGAACACCGGCAAGCCATGAATGGACAACTTATTCTTCAATATGAGGAGCGGAAGTTCTTTGAGATGAGAAGCCACATAGGA
The DNA here is from genome assembly GCF_032191835.1 of Heteronotia binoei. NCBI lineage: Eukaryota > Metazoa > Chordata > Lepidosauria > Squamata > Gekkonidae > Heteronotia > Heteronotia binoei. Next base: position 30,028,053 of record NC_083231.1, on the reverse strand, counting down.
TCCTAGTTTCAGCATAAAATCAACAGAGCATTTCAGCAAAGAAATTTTTATTTTGGAGAGCACAGCATTGCTTCCGTAAGGTAATACCAGCAAATTAGAAATATGCTCTTGCCCTGAATGCTGTTCTCTTTATAGGCCAGTACAAGCTTCCTTTTATCATTTCAACTGCTAGCTGGCTAGGGTCAGCAAAAGTTTCCTCTATGGCTAGATTATTCAATAACTGCCCTTACTTGGATCCCTTCACAGTGTGTTATAATCCTAGTTTGTAGGTGTTTTTTGCTTACATTAGCTATACCATGCATAGAAGCTGTGAAAATGGGCTTTATTACTCTCAGTGTTTTTATTTTTAAAATTCACAGCAGCTATAAAACTCCAAACAACCGTGGTAGTCAGTCTATGAGACTACCATATATATATATATATATGGTAGTCTCATAGTTTTCTACAAAAAAGGAACTTATATGTGTGTGTGTGTGTGTGTGTGTGTATATATATATATATATATATATATATATATATATATATATATATATTAATTCATCATTATTTATTTATTTATCTATTTGGTTATTTATTTAGAAAATTGGCATGCCACCTCTCTCGACCTGCTTGAGGAGCTCATGGTTAAAACAAACCATTAAAATCAATATCAGTGAAGACATTACCAATAAAAACAGCCAACAAAAGCAAGCCAGATAGCCCAAGCTAGCCCAATCTCATCAGATCTTGGAAGCTAAGCAAGGTCGGCCTCGGCTAGTATTTGGAAGGGAGAGCTCAAAGGAATACCAGGGTTGTGATATCGAGCCAGACAATGGCAAACCACCTTTGAACGTCCGTTGTCTTGAAACCATACAGGGTCACTATAAGTCAGCTGTGACTTGACGGCACTTACCACCACCACCAAAGACTACAAGAGTGCTTCAAACAGGGTAGCCTAAAGTTATATTGCTGAAACAGTCCACAGGCTAGGAAATTTGATTTAAATATTTAGTGGAAGGGGATACAAGGATGTGAAAGCAGGGGTACAGGGGAATATTCATTACAGTCAAGATACAGAAGAAAGACAAACAGCAGCTAAGATCTACTACATACATTTTCCTGGCAGTCTTTCCTATTTGCGTTATGGAGAGGAGTATGTACACGCTCTCTTCCACTATCCATATACATGGAATGACTCAAGAGCTTCATGCAACAAACAAACAACCTTCTCTGTGTATAGCCCTGATGTGTGAACTTCTTCCATGGGTATGGACAGAAACCATGCAGATTGAGCTAAGAAGCATATTGCCATATGCATGTAGCCATCACATTTAGTGTGTAATAGAAGGAACATGGTTCAGTGGCAGAGGATTTGCTTTGCGTGCAGAAGAAGACAGGTTCAGTCCCCGGGATCTCCCCTTAAACGAATCAGATGATATGAAAGACAAGCTTTGTGAGGCACCAAAGAGCTGCATTCTGTGTTGACAGTATTGATCCTGAAAGATCCATAGGATGCCTCAGTATAAGGCAACTTCTTGCGTTCATGTGAGAGGAGAGTGTTCTTGCTCCTTTATCCCATGGACAGGACTGATAGGGGGATTAACAGGCTTTAACAGGAAACTTCCCTTTAAAGGTATTTATTGCTTCCCTTTGCATTGCGGAAAGTGTGACTGAAGCAAAACAAATGATGATATCAGATGAACCTGTTTGTATTTATTAGATTTGCTTTTGTTTTACAACTGTATCAGTTGTTAGGCTTCCTGTATTTACATGGACAAAATTGTTCTCTGTAAATCAGATCAGAAGCCCCAGGCAAAGCAAATCAGGCATTTTAACATCTGTAAGTTTTAACATCTGTACATAATGGACACTGGCATTATAAATCTATTAAACCAAACTCACAAAAAAGACATAAATGAGCACCATTAAAATGAAACCACTCTTGTAGGGAGTACTCCCTTTCAGGAAGTTCAAGGTCATCTGTGGTATAATGTAAGCATAAATTAAAGTGCCTGTTCTATTTTTAGTTCGTTGCTAAAATAAACTCAAGATTACCGACCAAAACAAGCGCAGTTCTGCATGTGTTATCTATAGTGTGTATTGTGGGTTTTAATATATATTTTTTTCCAATACATGGCCCAGCTATGTAACGAAAACAAAGGAAATGGAATCAATAGCTAATCCAGAAAAAAATTGTCCACACTGAATTCCAAGAGAAATCAGTTGGACAAGTATGTTAGGACCAATTAAATCCCATTATTTGGGCTAAAATCTGGGAGCACAAGATTTTAATCCCAGCTCCTTCATGGAAGCTCACGGTGTCCTTGGGCCATCCACTCTGTGTCAGCTGAACCTATCTCACAGTTTTGTTGTTGTGTGGATATAAAGGAGAAGGGAAGAATGATGTTGTAAGCTACTTTGGGTCTTGGAGAAAGAAGTGGCATATAAATGTCACAACAAAAATATGCTCACATAGCTAATTTGCTTTGGGTTGGAAGCTGTGCTAATGTATACGGAAGAGGAAGACATTTGGACGTTGTAAGGACGAAGATGAAAACCAGCTTGTTAGTTCCCTTCTCTCAATATCCTTAACAATTGGTTAACTTTCTAAAAATCTTAAATCAAGCATAATCACAAATGCAATGCTCAAGCAGCACCTATCATTGGCTTCCAGAATCCACAAATAATGTTCCTGATTTTGTTTCCTTTTTCTGTAAGCAAAAATCCCCAAATTTTGTGCCGAAAGTTAGCTAGCATTGACTATGGTGTAATTTATTAGAAGTATTTTGACATTTCAAATATTTCCTACGGTGTCAGTAAAGCCTGCTTCCCATGTCACAGCTATCCTGTGGAGGCTGTTCTACCAATGTCATCCTCTGCTTGGGATGGCACTTGGGATGGCACAGGTGGCGAGCAAATGACTTACAGTGCCATCCTAAACTGAGTTACATCCTAGGAAGCCCATTAACTCTACTTAGAGTGGCATTGTCAACATGTTGCTACTGATGAAAATAGTTCTGCAGAGAAATAGTGACAGCTGAGTGATCTGTATGATAAGTCATTGTACAGGAATGCCTCACCTTGTGGTCACAATGGCTTCTCCCATGATTTAAAGTACTCATCACAAATAGATCCACCCTTACATGAGTAGGGCTGAGGGCTCCACATGATGCAGTCAGTACATGTGTAGTCCCATAATGGGATGAACAAGCTCTGCCTCCCCCCCCACCACCACCCATGGCTGAGTAAAACAGAACAGGAGAGAAGACTGAAGTCTCTCTCCCCACCTTGTGCTATGCTACTGAGCCAAAACAGACCCTGAAGCATTTGTTTCCTGACCTTTTTATATGACTGCCAGTCAGGTTGGGGTTCCCTTGACCAAGATTGTTTCCAGTGTATCATCTAGTTTGGCCCTGAGCTATATACTCTGACAGGTTTGAACCCCACTCTGCTATGAAGCTTGCTGAGTTCCTTTGGGCTGACATTCTCCCTCAGCCTAACTTACCTCACAGCGTTGTTGTGAGGATAACATGGGGGAGGGGGAAAATGATATTGTAAATTGTTTTGGGTCCCCATTGAGGAGACAAATTGGCTATCAATATCTAAATAAATAATAATATATGTAGGTATATATTTGCGGCAAGCTTATTTTGTAAGTACTCTGTTCAGTGAGACCAAGGGAAGTTTATGTGGTATGTGCAAGTAACGATCAGGGCCAGCCATATACTATCCGGCATCCTAGGCAAGGCTAACTTCTGGCACCCTGCCTTGCACTGATAACATCACTGAGTCACATGGGGCGCCCAGTTCGGCACCCCCAGAAGGCCAGTGCCTTGGGCAATTGCCTAGTGGCAGGGACGGCCCTGGTAGGGACATAAGTATGATCCCTGATATATGATTTCTCTTTAAAAGTCATTTCTCTTTTCTCTCAGAAGGGATAGTCTCTTCTCCATAAGAGGGTGAGTCACTTATGACGCTAATGAATACTAATCCATCTGTGTTCTGTTATGCTTGGCCTGCCTCCCATTCCCTCAAGAGAACTCAAGGTCATTTCAGAGTTCATCTCCTTGTCCAAAAAGAAAGAAAAGGATGCAAAAGAGAGACAGAAACAAATTGCTTTGTGTTTCAACGTGTTATGGGATTTTTTTTGAAAAACTTGACTTGCGTGACAAATGTCACATTCTAAGCCTATGATAGTGAAAAGTCACTTGAACCTTCCTTTGATTTTAATCCCAGATGTGTAACCCTGTAAATCTCTAGCAGCAAAATAAAACAGGAGCACTAGAAAGACTACCAATATGCATTATGGCATAAGCTTTTGTTAGAACTCGCTTCATCAGATGCAGACGACTGTGTACACTTCAGCGCATCTCATGCAGTGAGCTCTGATTCACAGCAACTTATGTTGGTATACATTTGGTTAATCTAGTTTTTTTTTTCCTTTTTCACTTATAATTTTACTGTCAGGTTTACTGTTAGACTTTATTTATGGCCAGCATTGATTGCTAAAAGTGAAATTGTTCCAAGTAATGAGTCAATAACTGCTAAATGTTAACCAAAACGTATGTTTGGATCTTATTTTTTCAGAGGAAAAGTGTGAAAGGTGGACTTGCTGACAGCTTCTTCATGTTCAGCTGCTCATCAGTATCCTCACTTCATTTGAGGCCTGGGTCTGTTGGGAGATCCTTTGCTAAGTTCCCACAGTTGAAAGCTTGAGGTCTGCTCTTATACACATCTGAAAGTCTGACTTTATATGCCAGATGTGACTTGCTCTTCATAAACATTTGGCTTCTGAGAGCATTGCATCAGGATTAGAATGCACCGCAGAGCAGCAAAAGGGATGGCTCAGACATTCTGGAAACTGCCCATTATTTTACGTCCTTTGGCTTTTGATAGCCATGTGAATAGGGCACCATCCAGAAATATGATGGGGCTTGGAACAGAAAAGGGATGATTCTGGGTCCTCCGGGAAAATTGCGGATGGTCATATCTTGCTGTTGTGCAGGAGAAAACTGGAGAGATTTCAGCATCCCTGCACACTTAAGTCATTTCACTCTGTCAGAGATAAACATCAGCATCTCAATGGGATAACTTGTAAGATTTAAAAAAATAAAAGATCCAACACTGGTTCATTGTTTCAAGTAAGCTGGCAAAAGGATCTGGTTTCACTTCACTAAAGCTAGTTAATGTGGCTTAATGGAATGGAGATCTAATGTGCGCCAAGCTTTCCTTGCAATGGTACTGTAGGACTAAAAGATGTTTTGGGTACATCTAGGAGTAAAAGATGTTTTGGGGGCCTGTAAGGCAGAGGTGTTCTACCAGGCTTTTGACTGAGGGCAGTGATAGTTACCATCTAGGGTGGCGCACCTTCTTCTGCTCTCTACATTCATCTTGCCCTCTTCTCCCCTGCGTGCGAAGTGGCTGGCAGTCTGCAATTGTAATGATAGAATGTCACCATCTGTTTTTAGACTATAAATAATTATTTTGTTTATTTACGTTTTATGTTTTTAATCTCTGTTGTACATCACCCTGCTCTAGCAGGGGTGTCGAACTCATTTCTTATGAGGGCTGGATCTGACATAAACGAGACCTTGTCAGGCCAGGCCATGTGTGTCATAAAATGTAATGCCAGGTAGCGGAGACATAAACTTTATAAAGGACATCGACAAACACAGTTAAAGATTTATTTTTTTAAAAAAAATTAAAAATAAAACATGCTCAAAAGATTAGCACTCTTGCAATATTTTATTTAACAGTCTCTGTTAATTGAAGGAAGCAAGAGAGAGGGAGAAGGAAGCAGACTCGCTTGCAAGCCTGATAGGAGCCTTCTAGTGGTCTGATTTGGCTTCCGGGCACCATGTTTGACACCCCGGACCTAGAGCTTTGCTGTGGCAGGGATAGGCAATTCACAAATCCAATAGTAACTAAATAAATAATCTAACATGCTATTACTAGCTGGCAAAATGTGTTGCTTTTATGATATTTTGGTAGTTTTGTTTTTGCTTTATCAAATTGCGAGTTGCTTTATATGGGTCTATATTGGTAGAGAGGCTGTGGTTTAGTGCTAGATCATGTGCTTGGTATCAGAAGATCCCAGGTTCAGTCCCTGGCATCTCCAGTTAAAAGGACCAGGCAGTAGGTAATGTGAAAGACCCCTGCCTGAGATCCTGGAGAGCTGCTGCCAGTCTGAGTAGACAATACTGACTCTGATGGCTGATGGGACTGAATCAGGATAAAGCAGTTTCATGTGGTCATCTAGAGACACAGCATATACATTTTTTAAATAAATAAAATTAATCACTGTTTGAGTCCAGAGAAGAATGGTCAGGGAGGGGTTCTTTTCTAGCCTGAAGCATAAAAGGCAAGTATACCAATGCACAATTTACATAGGTGGATTTTATTAATAAAAATAGTGAGAATCCACTGTTTAGTGTGTCACTTCTTACCTCCCTGGGAAATATATGGGATGGAGAATCTCAACTTAAAAGGTTCTTGGGAGCACCACAAAATTCTTAGGATTCCAAACTGGTGAATTCATTTAAAGTAGCAAAAAATGTTTCCTGTATCACTGTTAGTTGTGAATGTAATCAGGAAGAATAATTAGGGTTGATATCTGTAGGTTTGTGACCAGCATACCTGGTCCAGGTATATAAAACCAGTTACTTAGGTCTGAATCTCCAACCAACCTCACTCTGCCTAAAAGATCTGCTCAGTTACAGAAATAGACCATTGTTCCATCACGGTCTGTTCTGAGGGGCAGCAGCTCTCCAGGGTCCCTCAGGCAGAGGTATTTCACACCAGCTATTATCTGGTACTTTTAACTGGAGATGCTGAGGAATGAAGCTGGGATAGGGTTGCCAGCCTCCTGGTGGTGTTTGGAGATCTCCCACTTTTACAACTGATCTCCAGCTGACAGAGATCAGCTCCCCTGGAGAACATGGCTGCTTGGAAGGGTGGATTCTATAGCATTGCACCATGCTGAGGCCCCTCCCTAAACCCCGCCCTCTTCTGGATCCACCACCAAAGTCTCCAGGTATTTTCCAACAGAGACCTGGCAACCCTAAGCTGGGACCTTCTGCATGGAAAGTGGTTGCTCTACCACTGAGTCAGAGCCCCTCCCCAACTACACTGCTTAACAAATCATCTATTTAGGAGTAAAAGTGCCTGGTCTGAGTCTGGGCACCCTTCCCACAACCCACCCCTCCCCTCAGTGTCCTATAATGATGTCGCCTCCTAGTTAAAAGCAACTCATTAGATCATGTGTTGGCAACATGCAAATCTTGTTCAGTGAAGTGTATTTTTTTAACATATCGAATGACCCTATCTAAGAGTTACACTATCAGATTTCATCTCCAAGTTCTGGTACAACATATGCGAGAAGAATATTAAAGCACAACTTCTGTAACTGTCCAAGAACTCATTGTTTTGGCTCTAGTGCTCAACTTTAAGGGGGGGGGTGGAATTCTTAAATCATCAGTCCCTGTTACATTCTTTTTCACTGGGGCTTTGAATCACACAAATGGATTAGAAATTAGGCTTTGCGGTCCTTGCAGCTACAGCAATCTCAAGATGATCCTGTATTCAGGAAACACCAGAATAGTGCAAAACTGTTGCATCTGCTGTGAGTAGCAAGCATTATACTATAGTATAGGGCTGCCTATTCAAGGTGGGATTTGTGTACAACGTATGGTTTCTTTTGCAACTCTTTCTTAACTGTATGCAAAAATGTACAACTTTCATGCAGGCTTTTATTTCTAGCAATGTATATCAGGATAACCTTACTAAAATCAGATATGGCTTGCAGAAGTGGTTAGGAGACTCTGTAACCGCCTGTAACGGTCAGGCAGAAAGGCTTCAAACAGCCAGAGATCATATGCTTGTCATGTGTACTGTCTCTTTGTTGCTGGAAGTAATTGTGGCTAACATACGTCATGGGGTTTCATGAACAGGGTAGATCACCCTCCTGACCTTGATAGCCCAGGCAAGACTTATCTTGTCTGATCTTGGAAGCGAAGCAGGGTCAACTGTGAAAAGTACTTGCATGGGAGACCTCTTTGGAATACCAGAGTCAGATGGTAGGGGCAGATTTTATTCAGCCAATTCTCTGAATATTCTGCAGGCCCCCAGTAGGGGTCAGTCACCAGAGGTCACCATGACTTCAAGATGCTCATATACATACACAAAAATACAAAAGAGAAGAAGAATGGGATAGATCAAACTGGCAAAATTACCAGTTGACATTTGCTGATCTGCAGTGGGGGGGAATCCTGGAGAGGAAGGGGAACACAAGCTTCTGTCAGTCCAGGGAGGAGAAGACTGGCTTTGTCCATACTAAGAAGATACAAATTTGTATTTTCCCCTCGTTTGATTTCTATGCATGGCTAGACAGACTATTTTCCATTTTATTTGGCAAAATTCCCAGTTTTTTTGGTGTGTGTGCATGTATATGTGTGTGAATACCATGTTTATTAGATAGACGAGAGAGAATGCTTTTAATGTCATTTATGTGCAACAGGTACAACAAAGAACACGATGTTAATGAATTTCACTAATATGGGGAAGGGGGATAAAGTTTTATCTGAAGTGAGAAGAGTGCTCTCTCAACTACTTAAACAAAAACAAAGTAATAGGATTTATCTAAAAGAAATATTTTAGGACAGGTGGTGTGTAAAGCTGCTCTACCAAATGGGTTTATTTTATATTTGTTATTCACCTGGTGAAAGCAGAAGTCTTGGGCATCTGACGTTGGTTCCCTACACTCTCTGTCCCACCAGGGCTGCAGAAGAGGAAACTGCAGGCAGTTCATGCTGAGGAACTGCCACCACAGCCGAGACCCAGTTTAGTGTAGTGCTTAAAGAGTGGCAGACTCTAATGTGGAGAACCGGGTTCAGTTCCCCACTCCTCCACATAAAGCTAGTTGGGTGAACTGGGGTTAGTCACAGTTCTCTCAGTCCCCAAAATAAATCTAGCTCACCATAAAAAGAGCTAGAGTTTCAGGTTGCCAGACAATACTTTGGATCTGCTGGCTATACTGCACCCACTGCCATATGATAATCAATCAATCAATCAATCAATCAATCAATTAATTGCCACAGTCTGGTGTAGATGCTCCTGGTTCTGGAAATCAGGGGACATCGGAAAGCTAATCCAGTTCCACTACTTGCTTTAAAACTCTTCAATCTTGCCAAGTCTGGATAGCTTGGTGCACCTCTCATCTTAAGTATTAGTCAGGCCTTCAGTTTATAACCTTGGTTCTTTACAAGTGCTAGGGATGTAAGAAATAGTTTTATCTTGGATGGGTCATCTTTGGCTAACACATTCCCAAGCAAAAACTGAAAGTCAGATCTTGCTGTATACAGGGAAAATAGTTTCCATAACTCGATATGTTTTTAGAGAGTTTGAACAAATTATCTACTGTTTCCTGATTTACACTTCAGCTCCAAGATGATTAGAATAATGCTGTGTGTTATGAATATCATGTGGCTTTTTATACTGGAGCAGAATATCAAAAATCATAGATCACAGGGTCACTAGCTTCTTTGAACACTATCTGCAAACTCACTGTGTCTATTGTTTGAAAGGTTAAAGACTTGTTTTTCCACTCAATATTAAAGTACCAGCCTTATGCTTGACATATTCTTCTACATACACAAAAAGTGCTTTATTAATTATTTTTTGCTATACAGTGTATTTTGTTATACAGAAGAGATGGCTTTTTGGTGGTTAGAACTGCATGAAGATCGACAACCAGAAGTCATGCAAACCAGTACGCCCATTCATTTTGTAAAAAATTACTCTCCCTTAGCATTTGATACTTTTGGGAACAAATTTAGCAAAACATTTGTTGTGGATTATGTCAGTCCACTTGATTCACTTGCCTTCAGGAAACAGACTATTTTTTTAAACTTTTCATATTTTATTAAGAAACTTTCTCAACTTACAATAGTCAGAAAGCATGTAGTTTTTAGAATACAAAATCAGCAAAGTATTCTTCTGATACAAGTTGAGAGGCAAAAATAAAAGAAAAAACATTTAACAAGTAAACAAAACAGAAACTGTTTTGCTAAGCATAAAATACACCTATAATTTGATTTATTTAACAATTCTAATTAGTAATAAGCAAAATTTAAATATTTTTGGAAGTTTTCAAAAACCAGTTTCTATTTGTGCCGCAAAAGCCGTGGGACTTTCCGGCTCTTCCGGGTGCTCCGCGGCAATTAGTGCGAAATCCGCGCCGATCCCGCGCGGTGAAGAAGGGCGTCGCTACTGATTAAGGTCTGTGCGAAAACGCCCAAAGAAAAGAAACAATTTTTCTACAAAATCATCGGAATCAACGTAAGAGTTTGTTTGTTGCAGTTTGGAAGAATTTTGTCCATAGTAATTATATCCCAAATTTTCAAAAACCACTGTCTTTTTGAGGGTATAGAATCAGTTTTCCAATACTGCGCAATTAACAATTTTGCAGCCAATAAAAGCATTGTGGTTAATTCAGCTTTCTTCTTTGGTACCTCTTTTGATGACTATAGGTTTAAAAGAACAGATTCAGATGAGAATGGAATTTGATGATTGATGATTTGTTCTATTATAGGAATTATTTACTTCCAAAATTTACTAATCAAAGGGCATTCCCACCAGCAGTGTATAAATGACCCAATATTTTTACATTCTTTCCAGCAATCATGGTTAGAATGTTGGGCTGGGAGCTGGGAGAATCAGGTTTGAATCCCCAATCTGTCATAGAAGAGCAGATCTCAGGCCAGTTACTCTCTCAGCTTAATCTGCCTCACAGGGTTGTTGTTAAGATGAACAGAAGAGGAGAAACCCCATATAGGCTGTTTTGAGTCCCTATTGGGGAGAATGATGAGGTATAGAGTTTCCCAAGCCTGTAGGACCCAAAGAGTCATTCCAGCATTCTCCAGTTAATAATTAGTCCATGACAATGAAGTCGTTGAAAGTTGCCATAAAGGTCTAATAGGTCTCTCTGTTCTTTTCCAGTACAAACCAAGTGCATGAATGTGTTGGGTAAGGCTACATTAAGACAGCCCCATCTTTTGTCATGGCAGCCTTGGAGCCTGTAGTCCCCCCACGCACACACACACACACACACACAAAAGTGACCTTGCCATAGAGGTTGAAATCCTCCTGGACTCAAATTCTGGAATGAGGTGGTTAAGACATCTGTAAAGCTTCTTCAATATAGGGATGCAGCTTGAGAGACATCTTCACTGAGTTCGAGATTCTGTTGTTCATGTGAACTGTAATGGAAAGCATTTCTATCAGCAGAACATGACTTCTCTTTACCCCTTCCTGAGAAAGCCCAGGATGATACCAAAATGCTGCTTATGGGGGACAGAGGCCCTCAGGAACAGCAAGAGGGGCAAATCAAAATTTGATTGTGAGGGATTGACTAAAGAATTACTGTATCTGTGGAGAAGTTTCTATGTCCTGCAGTGAAAATAAGAGGCTGAGATAAAGTCCAGTACATAATTTACTCAGATTCTGACATTTACCAGTTAGATATAGAATCACAGAATCATAGATATAGAATCATAGAAGGGACCTCCAGGGTCACCTAGTCCAACCCCCTGCACAATGCAGGAAATTCACAAATACCTCACCTTAAAATCATAGGGTCAGCATTGCTGTCAGATGACTGTCTAGCCTCTGTTTAAAAACCTCCAAAAAAGGAGAGCCCACCACCTCTCAAGGAAGCCTGTTCCACTGAGGAACCGCTCTAACAGTCAGGAAGTTCTTCCTAATGTTGAGCCAGGAACTCTTCTGATTTTATTTCAACCTGTTGGTTCTGGCCCTACCTTCTGGGGCCACAGAAAACAATTCCACACCATCCTCTATATATGACAGCCCTTCAAGTACTTGAAGATGGTGATCATATCACCTCTCAGAAGCCTCCTCTCCAGGCTAAACATACTCTGCTCCTTCAACCTTCCTTCATAGGACTTATTCTCCAGACCCCTCTCCATCTTTGTCACCCTCCTCTGGACCCGTTCCAGCTTGTCTATATCCTTCTTAAAATGTGGTACTCAAAACTGAACACAATATTCCATGTGAGGTCTTACCAGAGCAGAGTAATTAATATTAGTATTAAGGTGATATATAAAGAGATTTCATTTAGATAATAAATTTAATGTTAATGTTTTTAATTTGTTTTCACTCTACTTCTAAATGGCCTCGGGGCCAGTGTGGTGTGGTGGTTAAGAGCAGTGGACTCTTATATGGGAGAACCAGGTTTGATTCCCCATGCCTCCACATGCAGCTGCTGGGTGATCTTGGGTAAGTCCCAGTTTCCTCAGAGCTGTTCTTCCAAGAAACATCTGTTCTTCTTGAAACGCTCTCTCAACCATGCCTACCTCACAAAACAGATGGCCAGCTCAGGATGGCATCAAGCCACCCTGGAAGTGAGCCAGCTGGAAAAGGAGCAGCTGGGAGCCTCTGGACGGTCCGCAGCCTACCCCCAGAACAGGGACAAGCCATGTGCACCCTGGAGGATTGTCATGAGCTTCTCAGCCGCTCCCTGGGTGCTTCCTGGTCATCCAGGCAGCCGGGGAAGCATCTCAGAGCCACCTCAGAATTTAAGTACCACTTTGACAGTGGTAGCTTTCTGAGGCAGCTTCAATCTGGCCCAGGATGGATTGCGTGTGGATGTGCAAATGTAGACACGCTTTTTAGATCCACCTGCTTGCCGTCCCCAGGGAGGCTTAAACCACCCATCTGTTATCAGCCAAGGTGTCTGTTGTGAGGAGAGGAAAAGAAGGAGACTGTCAATTGCTCCAAGACTGCAACTGAAGGGCATGGTATAAATCCAAGCTGCTCCTCCCCCTCCTCTTCTTGTTAAAGACTGGCTGACTGACTGAGGTCTGCCTTAAAACAGAGGAATCAGCAAAAATCACGCAACATTCCATTAACAGAAATTTATTGTGGGATCCAACCCAACATCCTTAAATTCCACTGAAAGTAGAACAATTTACATAGCTCTGATAAAACTGATTCTTTTAACCTCAGAAATTGTACAATGATTTTCATCAAGCAAATAAATGAATCAGCAAAGTGCAGGTTCTTTGTGGTCTCAGCATAGAAATAAGTTAATAAAACTCAGCATCAGCACTTCTACATTTAAAGCAAATCAGAAAACAGAGCTTTGTCATTCTGTTTGGCATTGCTTAAAAGAACTTTCCCTTTAAAGTAAAAAATGACAAAAATCAAAACATGTATATTAGCACACAACCCTAAATCCATTTGGCATTGTTTCCTTTTAGAAATGACCACAGGAACCCAGGTAGCAATTGTTATAGGAATAGTTAACATTTATTATTAATTGATACCCTAATTAAAGCCACACCGGTGCTTTCCATTAGCTTACTCTCCAGTTTTTGCAGAGCTGTCCGTCTGGTTTTAATCAAAACCAAATGGCAATCCAAGTTCCCAGGCTGGAGCAACGAAGAGGAAATCAGTCAGAGAAGGCAGAAGAAAGCCGAAAAGATAAACAGCAGATAGTTTCACCAAATCCTTATAGTTTGGAGGATGTAGATGCCGTGGGCTGCTCCAGAGATACAATTCAGGCACCCTGTCAGACTGGTAAAGAGTAGTTAAAAGTGGTTCCTGTCAGCTGAATTCTAATATGAGCAAGATGGAGTCTACCCTCATGGTTTCTCAGTCCTTGATCTGCAAGACTCTGGAGAATTCTCCTTAAAGGTAAGATGTTCTGTATCGATTGTCGTTGCCTTTCTGTGCAGTGGCATTCTTTTCTTGTAGTTCTCCCTGGCCCAAGCAGCGGGCTGGTAGCACTTCATCTTTACCATTTATTTGCATAAATTGTATCTGTATTTTTAATCTGTCTCCCCTCCTGCTGCCACTGTGGTTCTAGTTAATTGCTCAAAATACTACAGAAAAGATACTTTTTTGAAACTGCAAAATATTATGAATTGAAACCATCCTTTCTTTGCCATTTGTTCATTTCCTGCTCCGAAGGGGATTTCATGCTTTCAGAGCGGTGTATATCTTTTTTGTTAATGAAATTCATATTGGGGTACCTGTTTGTGGGCACTCACAACACTCAGCAACACAGAGAAATGGTGCTTTAAATATTCCTAATCAGTATTTTCTCGAGTCCACTGTAGCATGGTCTCAGTCAGAGCTCTCTCTCTCTCTCTCTCTCTCATGACTACTTTCTCAGCAGCAGGAAATGCTTTTCAGGCAATCTGGGCCTGGTTCTTTGAGCCTCTCCCCCCCCCCCCCCTTCACAAAACATCAGTCTGCATTTACTAGTCAGAAGTAACTAGGGAAAGCCTGGTACAGTTTCATTTACTAAAAGCCACTTCCAGCTGCAGTACATATTTTGGTTAGAATCACACATATAGAGCAAAAACTGCTGAGAAGAGAGCAGTGATCTCAGCAATGAAATCTGAACTTTATGCTAGTGGAGGCTGAGACAGATTCAGGATGGTGGGGGTGGGTGGGATTCCTTGCTTCTTTTCTATACACCGAGGCAAAGCATTTAGAGAAGAAACTTTGGTTATTGCTACCTTCTGTGCCACCTCGGTGAGGAAAATTGGAAGCTGTGGTCTAATTTTCTTGATAATAAAGTTGCTCTGAAATATACAGACTGTTTTCTTGGACCTGTGGTACGTTCAGTATGCTTGAGACTGACTACCCGGAGGATCTCAGCAGTATAACTGGAATGAAAAAAAGATACAGTAAGTGGGTGTTTGCATGCCAGCTGTTTCTGTCTCTCTCAGAAAACAGGATCTGAAGTAAAATGTTGCTAGCTACCTCAGTTTTTTGTTTGTTTGTTTAAAAGTACAGTAGCTGTTTACATCACCTTGCAGTGGATACTAGCAAGGTTTTGCTTATGTATTTTGCAATAGCTATAAAACTAAGAAATGTCAATAGATTTTTGTATTGATTTTACTAATAATAAGAAGGGGAGTGAAGGGTGTTTTTTTTTTTTTTAATCACTTCTACCTTGGGTTAACAGACAAATTTAGCTGTTCAGACGTTTCTTTCATGGCCCCAAAGAGTTCTGTATTGTAGATATGTTTATAATTTAATGATTGCATATGAGGTAGATGTATCATTCATCAGGCATTAAGTGCTGGATGAGGAGACAAACTGATAGCAATGTAATGTAAAGAAGTTTATCGTGAGATGTGCCAGCGTGGTTTCATGAATGGAAGAAACCACCACGTGGCTTATACCACCTACCAAGCAGCTTGTGGGTTCTATTAATGATTCCATGAGGGTTCTTTCAAAGGGCGGGGAGAGGGGGGGGGGTTGTTCCATCCAGCAAGGGTTACTGAGTGTGTGCTGTATATATATGAAGTTACCATACAGTAAATGTGTATACGTTTGTCTGTGAATGATAGGTGTTGAGCTGGAAGGAACCTCATATTATTAAGTCATCTGAAACATTTAAAAGAAGCTTTAGACTTTCAAGTGTGCTAACGTTAAAGGCAACTGAACCAAAATATGAAGACAATGGTGATAAAGGGGGGGTGCAAAATGTCATTCCATCCATTTCTACTTGTCTATGCTATTAAGTATAAAACAGGACAGGAGTGGAATTCATGTTATTCCTTCACTACACTCGGCTTTTTATTTTAGCAGGGGCGTGCAGGAAAGTAGTTCCAGCTGGCTTGGCACCAGGAGGTGTGGCCTAATATGCAAATGAGTTCCTGCTGGCTTTTTCTTTAAAAATCCTTGTGTGGAACAATGGTGATATCAGGGGGGTGTGGCCTAATACGCAAATGATTTCCTGCTGGGCTTTTTCTACCAAAAAAGCCAACTGCACTAATAGAAATCAACTAAATAGATAAAAAAAAAAATCTGAAATGCAAGGGCTGAAATCCAGTACAGAGATGGGAACATTTCTGTCTAACATTTAGTGGAAACCTTTGCACAGTCACTTCAGTTTAAGACCATTGATATCTGCAGAGTAATTCTGCATAGGATTGTGCTATAAGTGCCAACCTAATCCAAGATGTTATTTTAATCTGGGATTGATGTTCCTTCCAGCTCTCTTTCTTGAAAGAGAGCAAAAGAGGAGAAATAACCCCCACAAGATCACAAACTTGATCCTGCCAATTTGGACATTAACTTCATTGAAATTAATATGATTTCCTTTCAAGCACATGTACAAACAGAGTGCTTTCCTGGATCAGAGCAATGCTCCTCTGAAACTCTATTTCCAGCTGTGGGCTGTTGGATAACATGAAGAGTAAACCTTTGTGTGTGCTTCCAGCATGAGACAGAGAGAAAGATTGCCTTGGAGTTCCATTTGGTTATCCTGAGAGCCAGAAAGGTGCAGTAATTATACTAGAATCTGAGAGATCCAGGTTCAGATCTGCACTCTACCATGGGAGCTGGTTGGATGCTCTTGGGCCAGTTACACTGTCTCTCAGCCTAATGCAGGGCTTCTTTTGTAGAAAAAGCCCAGCAGGAACTCATTTGCATATTAGGTCACATCATTTGCATATTAGGCTGCCAAGCCAGCTGGGACTGTATTTCTGTGTGTTCCTGCTCCAAAAAAGCCCAGGCCTAATGTAACTCACAGAGTGGTTGTTATGAGGATAAAATGGAGGAAGGGAGAATGAAGTTGTAAGCTGCTTTGGGTCCCCATTGGGGGGAAAGTGCGGTATAAATATGTTAATGAATACAATCATTTATCTTAGCTTAAATGTCTTTCCAAAATATTGTTTGTGTGTATATGTTTAGTGCTATCAAGTCACTTCAAATTTATGACAATCCTATGAATGAATGACTTCCAAAACATCCTATCATTGCCTTGCTTTGGTCTTGGAAACTGAGGGCTGTGGCTTCTTTGATTGAGTCAATCCATCTCGTGTTGTATTTTCCCCTTGTCCTGCTGCTGCCTTCCACTTGTGCTAGTATTATTGTGGGTTTTTTTCCAGTGACTCTTGTCTTCTCATAATGTGACCAAAGAATGATAGCCTCAGTTTAGTTGTTTTAGCCACTGATTTGTCCTTTTGGCACTCCATGGTATCCAAACTGGCAGTAACTAACTAGGAGAGAGATCTTGGAGTCATGGTAGATAATTCACTGAAACTCTCCTCAATGTGGACTTTTTCGGGGGGGGGGGGGGGCAGATACAAATACCTTACCAGTGTTGGGATCTGAAATGTTTTGGAAATAGACCCAAACCTAAATATACCAATTTTTTTTAAAAAAAAAAATTGCACATCACTATTTTGCATCTTTTTTATTCTTCACTTTCCTTGCTCTACAGCTAATGGCTTGTATAGATCCCCTGGTCATGTAAAGCATTAAACTGCTTCAGGTAGCCCATTAAACTGCTTCAAGTAGACTTGAAAATACCAGGGCAAATGTTGCATAACAGCTTGATAAACCTGCCCCCCCCCCCCCCGGACTGCCTGGCACTGTGGAAATGCTGTCAAACATCTGGCAACTCATAATACAAAGTTGACGTTCTGTTGTGGCTTTGCTAGTTTACACGTTTTGCAGACCTCGGATAGGCATAGATCTTTGCATGAGTAAAAACATCCCCATTCACTTTAATGTTGAGTACTGTTCTACAAATACATGCCTGTAGTACAAATGGAGCATAAACCACTATTGGAATCCAGCACTGAAACAAAATTCACTCTAAATTCATTAAAGGAAGGGTAAGATACAATTGTATTTTGTAAAACATAAGTCAGACAACCCTGGTGCCAAATTTTTCCTTTCAAAGCTTGAAATTACTTTGTCTGGCCCACGCAGATTTTCTGTGTGTTAGGAATATGCAGCAGGGGAACCTGAAAGGACTTCAAGAGCCATCTTATTTCTCTCTCCACCACTATTCCCTCCTTTCCATGCCCCTGAAAGCTCCCTTTCATCTTCTCCCTTCTTCCCGCTTCTTTCTCTTCTTCCCACCCACCAGCCACCCTAATTTTATCTGTTCTCCTGTCTTCAGCTTTTCCCTCCTTCTCGTCCCCTAGCAACCTCTACCCAGAAAAACTGCCCATGCACAGTTGTGTAGTGGGGAACCCATAAAAACTTTCAAGGAAGCACCTTATTATCTCTCCACACTAGTTGCCTTTTTCGTCATTCTGGTAACCCCCACATCCTCCTTTCTCTGCTTCCTTCTCTTCTCATTCACTCGCAACCTGTCTGCTCCCCATCTTCAGCTATATTTATTTACAACTCACCTTTATGCATTGCGGGGATCCAAAACATCAGCCCCCCTCTCCTCTATTGATTCTCACAACAACCCTATGAGAGGTTATACTGAGAACATGAAGCAGGCACAAAATCACTTAGTGAGAGTCCACAGCAGAGTGGAGATTTGTGCTTGGGTGTCCTAGATCCTAGTCTGAAACTGCTACACCACACTGACTTTCATGAGGTGGCTGCTGTCGAACACTCAAGCCTGGGTGAATCATGTAAGTCACCTGTTACCAAGTCACCTGGTGGTTTCTAGTGAATCCCTCCCTTCAAAGCCAGACAGCCCTGGAAAGGACCCTGGCCCTTTCACTTTACCTTTTACTGACAAAAAAAAACAACGCTTGAAGTCTGGCAGTTTCATTGTGGTTGCCTAGGTGTGGCCATTGAGGACATTCATTTCTTAATGCAACAAATATTCCCCTTCGCTTTTGTAATTTCAGATTGTTCTGCAAACCTGGGCTTTACTCATGCTTGTAAAAAGTTCTATTTTGTCTGTCCTGATCTTTTGTCTATTTTGTCTGTCTGTCCATGAGGGAGACCTCATTTCCCCCCTGCATCTCCTCTTATAAGGCTGCTTCTGATAGGATTGCCTCTTTTTTGCCTTCAAAGGGTTCCCCAGCAGCTGTACTTCCACTAAATGAAAGTGTAATTTGTCATACACACACAAGTCCCTTGTCAAGCAGCCGAAATAAACATACAGTTGCCCACACTTATGTGATCTCACTGGAACAATTATATAGATTGCTTTACTCATGGGAGTTGCTGAATGTAATAATCTGCTGTATTTCAACCAACTTCTTCAGACTAACACAGGAAAATGAAAGAAAGGAGGCAGTCTAGGCAGTGGAGTTTTCCTCCATCCTATAATCAGATTCTAGTTAGCTTTTTAGTATCCATTTTACTATAAAAATGACTTCTGAAATGAATGCAAAACAGAGGGACTGTGCTGCCTTTCTTTCTCCCAGGCTTCACACACTCACTGGGAAGAGCCACGTGGCTCTGTTTGCTCACCCCCCCCCCATGCAGCTTTCATTGCTGAGATTTAAAAGCACACACACCTTCCAAAACACAAGCAGTCTGCAAGCGTCTTTTAAGCCTGCCAAGATTTAAAGGCACATAGTGGCTGTTTGGGTGGGGCTTCCCCCTGTTGGCCTGCTGAATGGCAGTGAGGAGAAGCCTGCAAAACCAGGGGATCAACCCACCAGGCCCTGAGGGCTGGCATGCCAAGCTTCTAATATTCTCACATATACTCTCTGGATTTCACAGTGATTTTGGTATAGCCTTGGCTTCTGATCATTTGGTTTTCAACTGCCTCTTGATTTTGTCACTGTCTCCTGGTTTTCCATCCCAGCTCCCACTTAACTGACACCTCTGACTATGGCTCTGACAGCTGCCCATTGGGGAAGGTTGTGTTCTCCCCTCCCTCAATCAGCTGTGACCTACTTTGTAGAGTGGGAAAGAACAGAGGCAGACGTCCAGGATTTGGCCCTTCCATCCTCAATAGCAACAATAAAAATATCTAATTTAAGATTAAACCAAATGAGATGCAAAAGATGAACCAAAACACCCCAAATACTATCTGTACATACCCTAGAGGTTAGGCTTGTACACATAACCTAGTCTGCAAAGTATGTGTTTTCAACATCCTTTTGCAACAATCAAATTATTAGGCTTAAATTGCTCTGTTTTAACTCCCTGGGCACATTGCTGTTTTGCGCAGCTGAATTTTTGGGACTTTTTTCAGATGCGTCAGCTATGTATTCATCATCTTGTACCTTCTCTGCATCTTTTCCTTTTTTCCTTTTCCCCTCCCTTCTGGTACTCTGCACCCCTGATCTTTGCCAATCACTTTCAGAATCCTTTAGTCATTCACAAATCACAAGCCAAGTGACTCATAATTGTAATTTATAATCCAAAGATGTTTGCCAATATCATCTGCCTTGTGTGATTTTTTAAATTTATTTTGGAAGTACACTATTTGAATTGTCTTGATACCAAATATAGATTACCTTCCAGTGATTCTTTACCTCCATCTAAACTGGTTTTGTGTTTGCAGACTGTGTGAAAGCCATATACACTCATTCAGGAGCAATAGTTCAATAGTGGAACATGTGTTTTATATATGGTAGGTCTTGAATTCAGTCCTGAACACCTATTTGGCTAAAGACTGAGACCTTGGAGGGGCCTTTTCAGTTATTGGTAGACTGAACAACAACAAAAAGCCACTGGTGGGTTGTTGCCCTGGAAGGCCACTGTTGGCCAGAAACCAGCTGAGCTGAGTGGTTTTTATGGTCATTGCAGCACTGCAAGGCCAGCTCAGCTTTGGTCAACGCATGGTGATGGTGTCAACAGGTATTGGCTGTGGTTTGGGTCTGACAGGTCTGTGTTGGAAAATACTTGGAGACTTTGGGGGTGGATCCAGGAAACTGTAGGATTTGGGGAGGAAAGAGGCCTCTACATGATACAATGCCATAAAGTCCACCCTTCAAAGTAGCCATTTTCTCCAGGGAAGCTGATCTCTGCCAGCTGGAGATCAGTTGTAAAAGCAGGAGATCTCCATTGCTAGCACCTCAGGGACCATTTGGCTTAGCTTGCTGCAGGGCTGTTTCAACATCCAATCCTACATCCAAATATACGTTATAGGATTAGTATGTAGAAGATTCATATGTCGGTGTGTGAGAAAAGACTGTAACTTTTTGGTTGCAGGGGATATAAGCATCTTTTCCCCAAGTGATGAACTACTGCTGCAGATGATGAGGATGTTTTGAAAAGTTTCAGCAATCAAGTTTCTCTCCAGATTGTGGAACTCTGAATTACCTGGTCTCTCTTCCAAAGTGGAGCCTTTGTTCCATGTTTTATTTCCAAATTGTGTACAGGACACTGTGGACACTCGTTCTGCATCAGACTTCAGTTCCTGTAGTTCATGAACTAAGCAGCCCCATAGAGCAGAGTGGTAAAGCTGCAGTACTGCAGTCCAAGCTCTCTGCTCACGACCTGAGTCCAATCCCAGCAGACAGGCCTGTCTTAATGCATGGGGCTGATGGGCACTTGCCCGTGGGCCCCACGAGCATAGGGGCCCCATACTAATCTGTGTATGATGCAGTACTACTAACCAGGTGTTGATAGTTTGTGAATATATGAATGGATAAGCTTTTTATTTGTGCAAGTTGAGAAAATGTTTAATGTAGTCTTGTAGACCTATACAAAGATTCTTTGTATAGGTCAACCATTTATCGACCATTTACATTTTTATTCCTGTGAGTAGTTATCATAGGGGCCCAGTACACTGCTTTGCCCGGGGCCCATAATGCAGTTAAGACGGCCCTGCCAGCAGAAGCTGGGTTCAGGTAGCCAGCTCAAGGCTGACTTGGCTTTCCATCCTTCCGAGGTCAGTAAAATGAGTACCCAGTTTGCTGGAAGGAGGGAATGTAGATGACAGAGGAAGGCAATGGCAAACCACCCCGTAAAAAGTCTGCCGTGAAAATGCTGTGATGCAACGTCACCCCAGAGTCGGAAATGACTGATGCTTGCAGAGGGGACTACCTTTACATAGTTCATGAACTATTATTATCAGTATGCACGTGTGCGCTGAAGAAACATTACAACAACAAAAAAGAAGTCTTGATGGGATTGTGCATATAGTTGTGCCAAGATTCTTTTTAGTGGTGTCTTAGCAAAAGAGCCCTGTGGCACAGAGTGGTAAGCTGCAGTACTCCAGTCCAAGCTGTGCTCATGACCTTTGTTTGATCCCGGCAGAAGCTAGGTTCAGGTAGCCGGTTCCAGGTTGACTCAGCCTTCCATCCTTCCAAGGTCAGTAAAATGAGTACCCAGCTTGCTGGGGGCAAAGTGTAAGTGACTGGGAAAGGCAATGGCAAACCACCCCATTAAAAGTCTGCATGAAAACAATGTCTCCCCAGAGTCAAAAACGACTGGTGCTTGCACAGGGGATTGCCTTTACCTTTAGCAATTTACAAGGGTAGCAATTTCACATCACTAGAACATGTAACATAAAGAATTGTGATGGTGCTTGGGTTTTGTTTTTGCCTTGATTTATCAGTGCATTAGTAATAGGGGGGAGTGCAGGGATAAAATGGTATATATGGCCCAAAGGAACTGAAAGATGTGCTAATTTGAGCACATTTAGGGAAATGACTGGTGCTTGCACAGGGGACTACCTTTATCTTTTTAGGGTTGCCAGCCTAATTACAATCTCCTGCTTTTACAACTGATCCCCAGCTGGCAGAAATCAGCTCCCCTGGAGAAAATGGCTGCTTTGAAGGGTGGACTCTATGGCATTGTACCATGCTGAGACCCCTCCACTCCCACACCCCACTGTCTCCCAGGTTCACCCCCAAAGTCTCCAGGTATTTTCCAACACAGACCTGGTAACCCTAGCACATTCCATTTTTGAAATTAATTTTAGGAATCCCTCTAATTAAACTTGAATGCAGAAGTACTACAACGGAGGACAGAACAGAATTGATAAAAATAATGTAACAGTACTGGGGGGAATTATGGGGCAAAGAACTCCCCTCAGGGCCATCTCTTGTTTGGAAAACAGCATTAGGGGAGGCAGGAGCTTGAATCAGGCCCTTGCAAACCTTTAAAATGCCGGTTTAATGAATCAGCTCCTGGGAACCCAGGGCCAGCACTGTGACTAGGCAAACTAGAAGTTAGCCTTGCCTAGGATGCCAGACAGTCTAGAGCTGCTCTTCCTGGACCTAATACATTAGGAAATGTAATGTGTAGTTTGGCCCTTAGTTAAAGGCCTTGGTAAAAATTAATGTTTGGCCTTGATGTGCTTAAGGGCAATCAGACTAATTCCTCAGTAGCCTTTGTCCCGGTCTCGTGCTCCTTTTTCCTGTGGCTCTTTTGCCCAATTTTGCGCACTCTGCCACAGGACCATGACTTGCCCCGCCTCTTTGCAAGTTTCCTCTGCCACTTCAGGATTCTGGTTTTCAGAGAATCCTGAAGGCGCAGAGGGAACATGGGAAAGAGGCAGGGCAAATTGTGGCCCCACAGCAGCATTTGCAAAATCAGACAGAAGAGTCACAGGGAAAAGGTGCACGGAATCAGGACAAAGGCTAGTGAGAAATCAGCCTATGATATGCAAGCTTAAAGGGGGAGGGCATTTCAAAGGTGAGGTGCCACCCCTGGAAGATCCCTATTTCTGTTTGCCACCCACCTCACCTTTATAGATGGAGTGCAGAACTTAGGAAGATGATGTTAGCCGTATGGAAAATGGCAATTCAGCCACAAGCCATGTGGAGCTTTAAACGTAAGAATCAAAACTTTGAATTGCATCAAGAAATGCATGGACAACCAGTGGGCTTCTTTCCCTGTCATTTGGGTCCCTTTCCATTCTACATGATAGTGAATGTCCAAAGGGACAAGCAAAGATTGTCCAGCAACAAAGCGCTTGACCAGTTGTCAAACAATGGCTGTAGCATGTGGAACTGAGTAATGATAGCTTTAGGGCAACAGCCTCTGTTGCATTTCCTACAAAATAAACAACCGCACAACCTTCTGTGTAGCTGAAATATTTTAATGGCTAATTCCATCAAGATAATGTTTTCCATAAACTGTTTCCCCTTTCAGTACTGTTTTTTTTTTTTTAACAAAGTTCCTAGGAGTCAGCGTTTCTTTACCTGAAAACTGGAAATTGTGACTTTCTTTACAGGAAACGCTGGCTTAAGCCTCATCTCCATTAAGCAGCCGAGTAATCTTGGCAAGCCATTTTCAGTAAGCAATCACTTCAAACCGCGGTGTTGTATGAAGAGTGAGCCACTCTTTACCAAGTGCTACAATCTCAGCTTTAACCTATTTGGAAAACATGCAAGGGAAATGTCCCTGAGCCAAGTGTCAGTAGTATTTCTGTGGTAACGTGTAGCTCAGTTCTCTGCCACCTAGCTTACAGGTAAAACCTCTGTCAACTCCGAGGCAAGGCAGATACTTGCTACAGACAACTCTTGTCCACAACAGTTCAGTTTCTTAGGCTGCGGTTTTAAGTATATTTTCTTGGAGGAAGTCCCATTGAATATAGCGGGATTTACCTTTGAGTAGACGTGCTTAGAATTTATCCATTCATTAATTAATTAATTTTGTACATTTATAGTTCACCCTTTCCCATAAGGGCTAAGGTCGGATTCCAACATGCTAAAACACTAAAATCCACAATAAAACATCAGAATAGTTAAAACAATTAAGCCAATAAATTAAAAGTAATTATTTAAGACAGCATGGATGGTTTGAGCACATGCTTTACAGGGCCATGCCATATAGCTTTAGAAATGATGTACACCAATTCCAGCAAGCTCTGCATAGGCATTTAGTATTTCTTTCTGAGCAAACTAACTCATTCAGCACTTGGGTACCTTCCTATGGCTACTTCTGTGTAAAGCATGCAGGATCCTTAAGGGAATACGGTAGGCTGGAACTTGGGAAGCTTGGATAGATATCCAGATTCCTGGTCATTTAGATCATGATGATGCTAATTTTTCAAAGGTTTCTATGTCTGTCTCATTTAGTTTGAAATTCAAATCATTTATCTGTATGAAACACAGGGCTTTTTAAAAACAGGAATACACAGGAATGCCTGGCTTGCCTAATATGTAAATGAGTTCCTGCTGGGCTTTTTCCAGAAAAAAAAGCCCAAATAAAACACATAAATATTGGAGAGAAAATGGATGCTTTTCTATGTCAGAAATATTAATAGGGCCACTGTTATCTAGGAAATGACAGCGTCCAGATGTCTGTTCAAATTTATTTGAAATGTAGTTAAACTATATCCAGTTCCATGTACGCATGGAAATCCTTTCACACCAGGACTTAGCATTCTCTTTTATGCTGGAAAATGATTTCTCTGGTTTGGGAGCATCTTCCATTACAAGCCTATGCCAATCCTTACCTGCTGAAGAAAGTCTGAGCAAACTATATCCTAAATATAGCAACTTCTTTGCCTTTAGGCATGAAATCTAAACTCATCTGCTGAGCTTTCTGATGATAATTTTCTGTCCTGAGCCAGGTTGCACAACATATTACCCATCAAAACAAAAGTAGCCTACCGTCCATTTAGGTCCAGGTTTTGCCCTCTGAAAAAACTGGGGCCGTTTTCCCACTAGCGTTTGCTCCGGCGTAGCGCCCCATTTACCTCCGGATCTTCTCTTGGATTTCACACATGTTGCTCCGGCGCTGCGCTTTGCTCCGGCGCTTCAGGGATTTTACGCCGGAGTATGTTTTTCAGCAAGTTGCCGGAGTTTCCGAAAACCTCCGGATCCACTCCGGATCCACTCAGCGGAGTTTCCTGTGCGAAATCCATCCACGCCGGATCGACTGCTTTGGGGGCGTCACCCTCTCCCTTTCCGTCCTCCCACCCCATCCACCCGCTTGGCCAATCATCAGCATTTCGCGGCGCTTCCCCAAAGTGCCGGCACGGCCATTTTTTTTTTTTAAACTTCACAGTTTTGCGTAATAGCGATATTTCGAAATTAACAAATAGAAAAAAAAAAACCCTCCTGGAATAGCCTCAATTGGCACTTCAATTGGTTTCGTTAGAATTTTTTTTTATTATTGACTTTAGTTGCGTTATTCCGCTGTTGCGTTATCTCGATAATGCGAAAACGACCATTGCTGGGGGGGGGGGGAATGTAGTGCCGGTGCGGGCCACAGCGTCCATGTGTGTGTGTTTTAAGAAGGGAATGCCTCCCTCAGCTGTGCCACCAGGATTTCTGGACCTGCACAAAATCGCCATGTATAAAATGGGAAGTTGGAGTCCTGCATTCTTCTCCCTGGCTACATTCCGCTCGGTTAGAAAGTAGACGCGACCGAGCTCCTCACACGCGCCACAGAAGGGGAAGGAGAGAATGGAGCGGGGGGGGGGAGCTCTGGCAGCAGGAATCAGTCAGGTCCCCGTTGCAAGCGCCAGCCGGGGAGGGGAAAGAGAGCGGAGGAAATTTGGGGGGGGGGGATCTAGTGCTTCAGAATTTGGGGGGGGGGAATCTAGTGCTAGGATTCTCCACTGTGAATGCTTCCGTTAATACATAAAGGGCTGTGGAGGATTCTACAGCTGCAGCCAATCCATAAGCAGCAGCAGCACACGTGATGCGGTTTGTCCAAGAAATGAAGGGGAGGCAGCAGCTCGATGTTACGTTAGTACGTTAGTACGTCATTACGCGACCAGACTTGCGCTTAAAAAAAAAATGATTGACAGGGCATCGGACTCAAGCCGATGCCAGTGGGAAAACGATTTGAGCCGGGGCTTCAGGGAAGGCGACGCCGCAAAGAGTCACTAGTGGGAAAACGAGAAAAATGCTCTGGACATAATTGCGCCGCGGAAAAAGGGGAGCAAACGCTAAGTGCGAAAACGGCCTGGGAGGATGTAGGGACCTTGCATACAAAAATTACATGTGGCTAAGTTTGGTAGATCAAAAGGTTATATAGGCCTATCCTGAATTTTCTAGCAAAGCTGACTTCATCTGATTATCTCCTATTCAGATGTGGATGAATGTGATACTTCAAATACACACTCACACACACGGGGGTCTTTTTCTAGAAGGAGCTCCTCTGCATATTAGGCCATGCCCCCCTGATGTAGCCAATCCTCCTGGAGCTTACAGTAGGTCCTGTACTAAGAGCCCTCTAAGCTCTTGGAGGATTGGCTACATCAGGGGGACATGGCCTAATATGCAGAGGAGCTCCTGCTAGAAAAAGAGCCATATATATAACTAGGTTCTGTAGGACTCAAATTGGACATGATCCTGAGAATGATGTGAATGAGTCTCCATCCCTTTATTTCCCTTTAAAAGCAGATGGATGTGATCTCAGTTTGGTTCAGCTCAGTGGTAGAGCATCTGCTTTGTATGCAGGAGGTCCAAGGTTCATAGAGACCCCAGAATCTCCAATTTAAAAGGAGCAGGAACCAAGTCATGTGAAAGGCCTTCTATATGAAGCCGTGGAGAGGTGCTGCAAGTCAGGATGGACAATTCTAACCTGGATAGACTGGCGATCTAATTTAGTATAAGCAGCTTCATGTTCATGTGTGGAAAAAGAGAGACTTTCAGACTGCCTCTCCTACTGTTTTCCTCACCAGAAAGAACCCCAGAGAGCAATTATTTGTCCTGTTGAGGAAAATAGATAGGTCATGATTCTGGGCTGTACTAGTTTACATTGCAAATGAATAATTCCATGGAAACAAACAAAACTCTGAACATAGAAAATGAGAGAAGTGCATGAGAGGGGGGAAATGAACTGAAATCCTTCTTTCTTATATAATAGCCTTCCCCCTGAAGCAGAGATCTGGATTTACCCATTTGTGGGGCCCCAGGGAGGGGTAAGAGGCAAGGCAGCCTTTTGCTGGTGGAGAGGGGCAGGGCCGGACCAAGCACGGGAAGCAAGGCCCGCCCTAACTTGATGCAGGCCCTATAGATGTCTTTGGGGTGGGTCAGAGGGAAGGGGGCGGCCATCAGCTACTTAGGACGCAGCACTGCCTCCTCCTGCCCTCTTTGAGCATCGGATTGCTTGGCCCACCCTCCCAGCCCTTTATTTAGATGTTTTATCAGGGGTTGCATATGGTTTGTCTTTTTGATTTTCTTGTCACAACTTGGCAGTATCAGCATGGGGCTGGATCCATTCTCTGGAAAATCAGCCTGCATGCCCACTTCCAGAGTATGGGGATCCTCTTAAGGGATCTTGACGTGAGGGGTGACTGAGGTGCCCAGCCCGGGGGCAGGTAAACCGGGGGATTACCCTCACGCTCAGGTGGCAGGGGAGACCACCCCTGGGCTTCCGCCCTAGTGGAATCCCTAACCTGCCATCCCAAGGTGACCAGTAGAGCATCAACTGGCAGGCGGGTCAGTCGATTAGTGGGATCCTTACCCCATGCTGTGCCAAGGCTTACTACAGTTGTAACCAATAAAAGTTGTGGCCAATTTTATTCCACTTTTTCTGAAAATGGTGTGGTTGTGTGTTATTTCAGTTGAAACTGTAAAATAAACTAGAATGTGTTAGTAGGGAGGAATTTTGTTGGGGTGCCTGCCTTGGCTCCTCCCCTTGATGCTGGAGCCACAAGCAGGTAGTATTGTTATGTGGGTATCTTGAAATATGCCATTCTCTTAGGGTTGCCAGGTTTATCCTGGCCACTGGCGGGAGGTGGGGTATTCGGGTTGCCAGATCCAGTTTTGGAAAATCCTGGAGATTTGGGGATGGAGCCTGGAGGATGGAGTGGGATACAATGCCACAAAGTTCACCCTCCAAAGCATCCATTTTCTCCAGAGGAAATTATCTCTGTAGTCTGCAGATGAGCTGTGATTTCCCAGGCTCCACCTGAAGGCTGACATCCCTATATTCTCTGTCTGTAGAGGTCCTGTCCCCAGAAGGCTCCCAGTATATGACATTTCTGATTATGCCATTTTGATTCTTCGCTAGAAAAAGGAATGAATTGACACTAACAGTTGTTCCACTGCTCATACCTATTTCTTCTTGAACGTATGATCTTTCATTGCATCTTGCAGGCTCTTGGCCAAGCTCCACATTACTCATTCAGTAACGAAGCTTCATAGTTTTGAGTAATGAAATTTAGGTATTTTTGATTCGCTTAATGCCATATAAAATACTAACAAACCAGTATCTCTGTTGATGGAGTAAGCATTTAAAGAGTCCCGTAAATCTGTTTGATGGGTGATAAAATATAATGGCCAGATTTTGAAATACTTCAAAGTGTACAATGGGGTTATAAGAGGACTTCAGGGGAATAATGGAGCAGATTCCCCCCACCCCACCCCCCAAAAAGTATGAAGTCTCATGATAGGGATTGTGCAATGGAAAAAAGGTAATTTTATATATATTGTTTTTAAAAGTCTGTCAGCACATGGGGGACTTATTTTGCTGTCATTTTCATTTTTAAAACAATTACTATTTTTAAAAAAAGAAAAGAAAAGATTTTCCATTCATATGCAAAGTCATTAGGAAAATTAAACAAATTTATAATACAGAATTATTAAAACTGATCATAGCTGCTTGAATAGACATATTTTAACTAAGAATAACTTGATTCCATGTCGTTCTTATTATCAGGGCTTTTTTGTAGAAAAAACCCAGCAGGAAATCATTTGCATATTAGGCCACACCCCAATACCAAGCCAGCCAGAACTGTGTTCTTGTGCATTCCTGCTCAAATAAAGCCCTGCTTATTAGAATAAACCCGGTTTATATTTTAAGTTCTATTTGTGGAGGATCAATGGGTAGCTAGAGAGTCTGGGAAGTCTTCTTTTAATTTTGATTCCCCTTTCATTTGCCTGCTGGCCATACCTTCTTGGAAGTTTTTTTGGGGGTGGGGGGTGGGGAGAACAACTACTTTCTCCTTTTCACACCCAACCCTATCAGTAAGCATTTTAGTTCCCATAATTTTTTCCCTTAACTGGGGTTGGTGCAAGAATCTGGGGATATAGAAGGATGGGTAAAAGAAAATAATAAGATCAGGAGGACTGGAGCACTGTCCTCAGCAATAGCTTGGGCTTTCACAGGAAAGAAAATCCCAATGATATCATGGAAATCCTAGGCTTTTCTCCAGGGATTGGTGTGGAACCCTTGGGCTACAACTAAGCTAAAGCTCATAACAACCTTCAATCTTTTTTTTAATCATTCCATATAAGCCTTAATTCTAAACCTAGTATAACATCTAGTGAATAATTTCAAATACTCCTGTAGTATTTTGACTATTTATTGGATGAACAGTCCCCTTTGCCTGTTTTCCCTGAACTTGCATTTGAAGTAGGGTTGCCAAGTCCAATTCAAGAAATATCTGGAGACTTTGGGGGTGGAGCCAGGAGCAAGGCTGCGACAAGCATAATTGAACTCCAAAGGGAGTTTTGGCCATCACATTTAAAGGGACCACACACCTTTTAAATGCCTTTCCTCCACTGGAAATAATGAAGGATAGGGGCACCTTCTTTTGGTGCTCATAGAATTGGACCCCTGGTCCACTCTTTTTGAAACCTGGAGGTATTTTGGGGAGAGGCACTGGATGCTATGCTGAAAATTTGGTGCCTCTATCTAAAAAACAAAACAAAAACAGGCCCCCACCACAGCTCCAGATATTTGTAGATCAATTCTCCATTATTTTCTATGGGAATAAGTCTCCATAGGAAATAATAGAGTTCCTAGCAGACAATTCCCTCCACTCCCCCCACTTTTTGATGACCCTGAAGCGGGGGGAGGGCATCCAAACCGGGGGATCCCCTGCCCCCAGCTGAGGATTGGCAACCCTAATTTGAAGTAAACCACTCTACAATCTCCTATTTAATCCTTTTTTTAATTTTTTCTTTATGATACAGTTCAATCCCCCCCAATGTTATTTTCTTATCTAATCTTTTTTATCTGCCACTGGTTAGAATATGATTGTGGCCATAATGCGGGTAAAAGAAAGCCTTAAAATTTGGCTTTTAGGTTCATCAATGAAATCAAAAGCTCAGTGTACAAAAATGGGGGGGAAACAGCATGGAACATCTAATACATATAGACAAATCTATTTAACTGGAATGGAAATAAACACATTTATTGAACCTTGAAGGGCTGGCTTTTGCTATACTATGTTCATTGAACTATCTACATTGAACATTGGTCATACATGGTCCTGCATGTTGTAGGTTGTGTGGTAGGTTGCTTATGGTTCAGAATTTCCAGATTTTCCAATCTAAACAGGCTCACACTCAGACCTTAGGGAATTTTTTAATTCTGTTTTACTTTATATTTCCTGTCTGCATGTCATAAAAATGAACTGTGCCACTGTTGTCTGGCTGCCTTATTTGTTTATGCAGAGGGCTGAAATTCTCTTGGTGGACAGCGAAGTGTCAAACGATTCAGTCTTCATTATTTATTTCAGCATTTAGATGAGGGTTTTGCCCCTGGTAAATGTTTGACTATAGTAATGTCCTTGGCAAATACAGTGGCCAAATTAAACAGCAGTATTTCAGCGTGTAGTTTTCTTCACCTCGTGTTAAGACTAGTATTCAAATAGTAAGTGTGTATCTGCTGTTTGTTTAACAACACAAATGAATTGTTTCTATTGCATCACAGTCTACAAAGTAGATGAGGCTGATTAGCCCTGGAATATGGCTGTGGAGGAATCAGAAACCAGTTTTCCTAGCTTTAAGAATAAAGCTACACATAAGAAACAGAGGAGTGTGTTTTCAGTGATGCAGTATAGTAGTGAGGAGTACATTCAACTGAGAGATGCATTTTCATACTATTGGTATAGTGGATAGCACTATACCATTTTCATTCTCCTGGTATAGTGGACAGAACTTTGGACTAGAATCATGTTTTCCATGGGCTCTTTGGGAATTTCAAGAATGGGTGTAGGTACCACCAAAATGGCTGACATGGAAAGTGCAGTTGTAGGGCTGCCAGCCTCCAGGTGGGACCTGGAGATCTCCCGCTTTTACAACTGATCTCCAGCTAGCAGAGATCAGCTCCCCTGGAGAAAATGGCTGCCTTGAAGAGTGAATTCTGTGGCATTGTACCATGCTGAGGCCCCTCCCCTCTCCAAGCTCTGCAGTATCCTGGATCCACCTCCAAAGTCTCCAGGTATTTTCCAACACAGACCTGGCAACTCTACAGTTGGGTTTAGAACCAATCCCAAAATATTGTGTGGTTATAAGTGTAAGCCAAGTATCCTTCTACAATGAAGGCAATGGTTTCTGAATAGATGCTTCCTACAGACACCATATGTGATGCCTCCTGGGTGCTTCTCCTGCTCCAGAGTAGCAGGAAAGCCAGAACTAGCTATTTGCTTTAGGAAAGAGATTATTTGGGGAAGAAGCATGTGGATGCTAGGAAGCCCATTGGTGGGCACCAGGGCACCCATAAGCACCATGGTGAACATCGCTGAATTAGAAATAAGGACATAAGAACATAAAAGAAGCCATGTTGGATCAGGCCAATGGCCCATCCGGTCCAACATTCTGTGTCACACAGTGGCCAAAAAAACCCAGGTGCCATCAGGAAGACCACCAGTGGGGCCAGGACACTAGAAGCCCCTCCCACTGTTGTCCCCCCACCCCAAACGCAAAGAATACAGAGCATCACTATCCCAGACAGAGAGTTCCAACAATACTCTGTGGCTAATACCCACTGATGGATTTCCGTTCCATGTTTATCCAATCTCCTCTTGAAGCTGTCTATGCTTGTAGCTGCCACCACCTCCTGTGGCAGTGAATTCCATGTGTTAATCATCCTTTGGGTGAAGAAGTTTTTCCTTTTATCCATTCTAACCTGACTGCTCAGCAATTTCATTGAGTGTCCATGAGTTCTTGTATTGTGAGAAAGGGAGAAAAGTAATTCTTTCTCTACCTTCTCTATCCCATGCATAATCTTGTAAACCTCTATTATGTCACCCCTCAGTCGATATTTCTCCTAGCTAAAGAGCCCCAAGTGTTTTAACCTTTCTTCATAGGGAAAGTGTTCTAACTCTTTAATCATTCTAGTTGCCCTTTTCCCAATGCTGTAATATCTTTTTTGAGGTGTGGTAACCAGAATTGTACACAGTACTCCAAATGAGGCTGCACCATCAATTTATATAGGGGCATTATGATACTGGCTGATTTGTTTTCCATTCCCTTCCTAATAATTCCCAGCATAGTATTGGCCTTTTTTATTGCAGTCGCACACTGTCTCAATATTTTCAGTGAGTTATCTACCACAACCCCAAGATCTCTCTCTTGGTCAGTCTCCACCAGTTCACACCCCACCAACTTGTATTTTTAGTTAGGATTTATAGTTATATTTGTAGTTAAGATTATAGTTTGTATTTATAGTTAGGACTAAGTGTATGTTAGGAGAAGAAGCATAGGGTATTGTCAAAAGACAGCTCATACTGAGTCCCTTTCCCATTCTGTAACATGTAAGACAGCTTATCCTCATCTCATAAGAATATTACCATATATTTTCCCCAACATGCCTCATGTCTCAGTGTCATTATGCTGTGAGATTTCAGCTGTTAAGTGGGTGTGGGTATGGTGGGTGGGTGTGAAACACACAGCAGAATAATGCCAAGACATGAGGTTCATCAGTATACACGTTCAGCTGAGGAGGGGAGAGTTCCACAAGAGGCTGCCTCTTTCAGTGGAAACTCCATACCATATGTAGTTGATTCTGTGGAACATCATTTAAACTCTGCAGACATGGAGAATGTGGATGTGAAATTGAAGTAGGCTGGCCTCAAAAGGGAGGTTAAAGGCCTCTGAGCATGCAGTCACTCTGTTGTGAAAGTCACTTTGTCAAGGCATAATTTACTGAGGTTCAGTGGCACAGTCATAATTCTGCAATTCTTTCAAGCTGCCTACTTTTATACCTTCAGGCATGTGATTTGTCAGGACAGCTTTGTGGTTGGGGTGTTCAATCAGAGCTTCCCTTGGTAGGCTGAAATGACCCAGAACAAACTGAGCAGTTAATCTTCTTTATTGCTGGAATCAATAAGCAGATCCATGCTAAGTGCTGACAGTTTCTATGCAGGGAGTGAAAAGGAGAAGTGGTTTGGGTTTTTTTTAACCTGTAGTATGTTACAACCAAGAAGGGGTTCTCTATTGTTGTTGTTGTTATTGAATAATGCCTTTTTATTTTGCTATGGTGCAGAAGAGCTGGATTTTATTTCCTTTTGCCAGGTAGATTTTAAATTCAAAAAGCAGCTGAACCAATGGGAGGGGGGAGAATCTACATGAACATTATTTGTGTTCTTATTTATAAGACATTGGCTGTGACCCATAGAAATGAAATCTATATGTTCTTTTTTTTAGTTTTCCAAGTGTGGCACATATAATATTCTGGCAATCTTCACAAGAAAGCTGAAGAGTAGGTTGGTGAGTTGTTGTTCCCCTGTTGCACTGGGAGATTGAGGCAGGCAGCTCAGAGGCCTAGAGAAAAATGTGCTGTCCCTTTTATAGTGTTTTTGTGAGTGGAAATGGGCAGTTTGATCTTTTCATTGAATGGAATGGAGGTAAATAACGTCACAGTTAAAGGGACAGCCCGTTTTTCTCTAGGCCAGTTGACAACACTAGGCTGATGCCTCAAAGTGCTGTGGACTTCCAGAGCAAAGTGAAGTTCTTTCCTGAGGACACCTAAACTGTTTGTGGCTGAGGGAAGATCTAAGTTATCTACTCAGGGAAAATCGGAACTGCCTGCTCATTTTCTTATAGGGTTTTTACGCACAAACACACTTGAGAATCTTTTCTCTAGGCCTGGTACCAAGTCATATCACTCCCACAACTCCAACTCATACATACAATCGTAGAAGCTTACGATATATTTGAAGCTTTGTTTATTTCACGTTTATGAATTACTGTTATAATAATAAATGTAATGCAGTAGCTTTCTGAAAAGAATTCTGAAGCATCTTTCTTCTGCTCTCTGTAGCATATGCACAAATGATTCTGAGTTATAGCCAGTGTCATAAATTCCAGTCAGCTTAGCTTGGGAGAGTCTGTACAGAAGCATGTTCTAATGACTCAAATTCTTGGCACACATCATCTTATCATAAGAGGCTTATTGGGAAGATACACATGAGAAGGTAGCACGGGGCCATGGCACAAACTAGCATGAAAAGGAAAGGGTTTGGAACAGTAAGCGAGAAGAGTCCTGTTTTGCAAGGTTATCCTTATGACCCAAGCGCATCTCTGTGAGCCACAATTAGAAGAAGTAGAAGAATAGGTTGTTTTATCCTGCTTTTCTCTACCTTAAGGAGTCTCAAAGCAGTTTACAACCCCATTCCTTTCCTCTCCCCACAACAGGCACCTTGTGAGGTAGGTGCAGTTGAGACAACTGTGACTGGCCCAAGGTCACTCAGCAGGTTTCATGTGGAGAGAAATCTAACCTGGTTCTCCAGATTAGAGTACGACACTCTTAGCCACTGCACCTCACTGGCTCTCCAGATCAGCTTTAAAATATACCATTGCTGACTCTCAGAATCAGCCTGAAAGATGAGCATGCCACTTCAGAAAATGCAGTTCAGGAACCATGCAGTGGCACTGCCTATGCAACAGACCACAGAGTCACTATCTGAGTCGTGCAGAAAGGTCCCTCATTGCCATAGAAATCTTTTAGGCATGGAGCAGGTGTCACTGGGGGTCCAGGGGGAGGTGAATTTCCTGCATTGTGCAGGGGGTTGGACTAGATGACCCTGGAGCTACCTTCCAACTCTATGATTCTACGATTTATAAAGCAGTGCAGTGATCTACCATGTGTAGGTTAGTTTGCAGCCACACTCAGGGATACCTGAACATTCAGAAATGCTGCAGAGGTGGAGTAAGGCAAGGCCCGTTATCCTGGCCAAGATATACACAGCTGTTGCTGATTTTTCATTTACAAATATCAGTTGCCTTAAATGAGATGCTCTGACTTTCTTATGGCAGCACTTGCCACATCTTTGCTCTGTTTCCCTCTGCTTTTCCAGCACTTTGTTGTCTGCATTGTTGATCCTTCTTTATAGCAGACAGCAAATTAACAAGACATCTGCTAACTGCCTATTAATCAGATGAGTAAATGGATCACTTGGATATCCTCCTTTCTTCTACCAATACACGGTATGAAGTCTACCTCCGACTCTAAAAGAAACCGTAATCTTGAGCGGTCAACTAATCTTCAGAAGAAAATATGCCCACAGCACAAACCTTGGCCATTTGGGGTAGATTTGTTTAGAGAACGTTACGTGCTGCCTCTGCAGGGTCCTGTTCAAGGCAACTCACAGCAATAAAAGAAAGTCACACAGGGCAATAAAACAAGAAAAGCCAATAAGCAATAAAAACAAGCCAAGCCAATTAAAAAGAAGCCAATAAAAACAAGCCAGAAATTCAAAACAACATAAAAGAAACATTGAGCAGACTTAAATAATAAAACAGTCTTTACGCTAGAAGCAGACCAACAAAGAGAACAGAGCCCTTTAATTGAAAGTCAAGTTTAAAAAAAGAAAGAAAGAAATGTTCTGGCCCGGCTCTTCAAGGAAAGTAAGGCAGATGCCAGGCGAGCCTCAAGTAGGAAGGCATTCCAAAAATAAGGTATTGCCACTGAAAAGATCCTGTCTGTGGTTGCCACCCACTTCAGCTCTGCAGGTGGGAGTACAGAAAGCCGGGTTTGAAAAGAAGATGGCTGGTGAGCCAGATGGGCCAGATGGACCATGTAACCATGTCTACAAGGCAACTGCTTACTCTAGTGGTTGTAAACAAGAAATGGGGATAGTGCCATACATAGGCTGAGTTTCTGTGGCTGAGGCAACCAAACTCATCTTTGTTGCTTAATTACTGAAACGTCAGGTGATAGCTTCCATGCATAGATATAGCAGTGTACCACAAATACAACTTTGATGGTAAGACAAATGCATTCTTTTTCAACAGAACTGACTTGCCATACTGTGATCAAATGTGGAGAAACCAAGCACACTTAATAATGCCAGCAAAACTCCTAATTTTGAAGTGTATTTTAATGTTATATATACATGTGTACTGTGAATCATTCCTTATGTGTGTGTTACCATGTGATTAATCTGCATACTAGGCACGAGGAACCCATGTATCTACAATACATGCTATATTCCAACTGTGGGGTTGGATCCTAAGACATATTCTGCCCCTCCTCCAGATTTGGCAGCTCTTGGAAACTGCACTTCCCCAAAAGCCATTTCTGAGCATTATGGAACCCTGCAGTGTGTGACAAGATGTAGCCTTCAGAGTAGTAGCTAGAGGAGGAGAGATGCCTTTTGCTCATGGAAGCAATGTTTTGGTCTCCATCCAGGGTCATTCAGATCCAGCTTCTAAACAATAATGCAGTGCTTAGTTGTTTTCATGAATAGGAAATGTTGACTTGTGCTGTATACAAAGACTCACAAGATTTAATGGGTTTGAAACCCATGGAAATAGCTGTCTTATGACAGAAACAGTGAAGAGAGACTCATTGTCAAGATTTGGCGCATGGAACCCATTGCCTTCCATTTGAGTTGTTTATAACATTCTGTTTACTTCATTTGAGGGAATAATCAGCAAATTGGCTATGCTAGATTATAGTTTCTGCCTTGTTTGTTTGAAAACTATTAAAGCTATTCTGCAAAACATCTAAGTTCTTGACTTTGTAACTTACACCCTGAACATTGCTTTTGCACATCTTTTTCATCTGTTTCATTTTCTTAACACTGAAAAAGCATCTAATTCCTCTTCCTTTTTGTTACAGATGTCCAGGAGGTAAAACCATTTGATCCTGTGGAGTATTTCATGGAAGCCATATAATGTCTTTTCTGGACCAGATTGTATTACACTTGGAAGCCTGTTGCTAAAGTACTATGACATGTCTCTAGCAATAAGAAAAAGAAGCTGGGAAGAGCATGTGACTCAATGGATGGGGTTGCCTTTTGGGGCGATTGATTCTAATATATTATGCAGGCATGGCCTAGTTGCTGACAACTTGCAGGCCAGTATGGAAAATGATGGAGTTCGGAGCAGTAGCCAGAAAGAAACGAGCGCTTCCTTGCCAGATTGTTGTCATGGCGGAGAGCTGGTAGGTTTCCCCCTGAAGCTGCTGGGTAATGTTTCCAAAGAGGTGGATGAAAATGACAATCATCAAGAGGAAGAAGATTTTATCTCACTGGAAGCCAGCACGGAAACTTTGGTCAGTGTTTCTGTTGGGGGTGATGAGGAGGATGGTGGTGGTGAGGGAGAGCTCGGGTTAAAGAGAGCCAGCCACCACTTTGCTGAGGTTGAAGAGGAATTGTCAGATGGCAGTAGCAGTGTGGAAAGAGCGGAACCCTTCAGGAAAACTGAATCAATGGTGGAAACAAAGAAGGAACTTGATCATGATTGTGTGCCATTCAGAAGAGTGAGTGAACCACAGTATGATACAGTGACAGTGGAGGCCAGTCTTTGTGACAGCAGGGGAGAAAGTCTGGAATTTTATCGTGACAGCAGCTCTAGTGAAAATGGTCTGAAAGAAAACTTAAGTCAGACTCAGGAAAATATTGTGTCTGAGAAGGTAGTCCATGCTGCTCTAACTCTACAACAGAACAGGAAATCAGAGACTCCTGACAATGGGTGTGAAAAAACTCTCTGCAGTCCAGCACATGGTGAGTTTTCTCCTGGTCAATGTCATGACAAATATAATCAAGCAGCCTTGGCCACAGACTCCATTGACTACCTTCTCCCATTTCCAGGCTGTCATTTGCTATCAGACAACAAGGATTTGGGTGGCTTTGCAGATTCTCCAAACAAACTCATAACAAGCATGCCCTTGGTGGAAGGTGGGACAGATTTAAAGAACAGCATGGCCGCACATGAGGCTACAGACAGTCAAGTCATACTGCGCAGAAGGAAGGTAAGATGTGGAAATGGTTAACAGGGTCTGGGGCGGGAAGGGTTGACATGAATTACTGGAAGAATTCCTCAGTTAGATGCTTTCTCAGTTAGATAGATTCCAGCTGTTGAAATGGCTCTGTGAAGCATTGGGTACCAGTCTTGTGTACAGTTAACAGTCAAAGGGACTCAGATGCACTTCAAGGTTTTAGTTTTATTTGGAAGGTCCCCCAGAGCTGGTGGAATGTCCATAGGGATCTGAAGGAAGTCAAAAAGATTTCAGTAAGCTTTGTGACATTGTTTTGTGTATCCTGGCAAGCAGTTCCCTAAGGATGGCAAATGGCATTGGCATCTTGAGATTCGGTGTGCTTTTTTGCATTGCTAGCTGTGGCTGTAGGTGGCCTTTGTGCACCAGAGCATCATTCGCTGCTGCTCACATCCACCACTAATTGGTCTGAGTGGCAACTGTGTTTCACTAGCAACAACCCTCAGGTTGGCCTCCTTGTTCATGTATTAGAGGCTTCTTCTCGATGAGAAAAGTGTTTGCGTGTTAGAATTCTCATATGCCAGGAGGTGCAAAAGGTTTCTTCTGGTAACATGAGAAAGCACTTTCAGGGCTGCACAAATACTTCCTCATACTCCTCTGACAGAGTTGTTTTAAATCCTTCTTGGTAAGATTTTTCATCAGGCCCCGAATCCTTATTCACGAAGCAGAATTAATTTTGCCTGCAACTTGACTGCAGGATTAAACTGCAAATGTAGCTTTCCCCCATCCCTGGCTGTATTGTTTAATTCTTTCAAGTTGTTAGTCCCCATGGCTGGTCTTTAACTCCTCAATATTTAAAGCAAATTGCTGACTCTCTGCTTTTGCCTGTTGCTAGGAAAGATACACAGAGGGGAGCAATACAAGACCCAGTTGCTTTCTGTTACTTTCTGTAAACCATAGGTGAGCTTTGCACACTATCAGTGATTCCTCTCAGTGAGGCAGTGACTAAAAGAAAGGTCAGTATGCACCTCCAGACACAATAAGTTGCACTGCTCAACATTTAGAATCGCTAAAAGGGGGGGGGGGGGCGGCATGAACTCCCCTGAACTTGCCAGCAAGGAGACCGGATGGCTGCCAGAGGAGGAAACAGGAAGTGAAACACCAAGGAGTGGGGGGTGGTTGCCAGCACCACTGACGTATTCCTTGCTTGACACAGGAGTGAGGCAGGTGCTCCCAGCCTTCCTCAAGTTGTGGCAGAGTGCGGAGGAAGCGGCAGGCAGGTTTGCTGGTGTGCCAGCAGGGAAGGGAGGCTGGAGGCTGAGCATGGGCTGGGGAGGAAGTATATGGGCAAGACCCAGAGATGCCAGGAAAGCGACTGGGCTACCATGAGCAGGGGAAGAGGGTCACACAATGCCCCTCTCCCTGTGTTATCTGAGGCCAGAGCAGAGCCAGCCCACTAAAAGTCATGCCCTGGAGGGCTCTTCCCCACTTAGCACAGACCCAGACCCTCTCAGGACCTAGGCTTGCCAATCCCCAGGTCCCAGTGGGGATCCCCCAGTTTTGCAGACTCCTTCCCACCCCCAGTCAGCTGGCCAGCAGGGGGAAGCCCTACCCCAACAGCCACCATGTGCCTTTCCACTTTGGAAGACTAGAAGAAGCTTGGAAAGGCTTGCTTTTTAGATGGTGTGTGTGCCTTTAAATCCGTAGGAGCCAGGCTGAATGGGGGCAGGGTGAGCCAGGAGAACAACAAGGCTGCTCCCAG
Organism: Heteronotia binoei; assembly: GCF_032191835.1. Lineage (NCBI taxonomy): Eukaryota > Metazoa > Chordata > Lepidosauria > Squamata > Gekkonidae > Heteronotia > Heteronotia binoei. The sequence continues at coordinate 29,987,810 of NC_083231.1, read as the reverse complement.
TGAGCTGTGAGGCTGTAAGAAAGGAAGGGAAAGCAGCCCAGGCCCTTATTTGTTTTACAATCTTTTCAGAAGTCATTTGCATAGCGAAGAATAAACTAGAACCTTTGGTTTCCCTATGTTAGTCCAAAGAACTGGGAACTTCAGCAACTCATGAGTAAATTGACCACAAAAATGTGCAATTGCAGACTGTTTATTTTTGCTGTTCTGTACGTGCATGTGGGGGGGGGGGGGGAGAGAGTACATGGGATGTGCAGCTGCTTTAGGGTGATGAAGTGGAGATTGTATTTAGGGGAACTGCACGGCTGTATTTTTACTTATTTATTTTAGGGAATGTGAAAGTCTCCTGGCTCCACCCCCAAAGTCCCCTGATATTTTCTGAGTTAGATGTGGCAACCCTACCAGGACCTGACAAATGGCCTTCACTGCTGTGTAAGAGCCTCCAGATGATATTAACAGCCATCAAATTATTTACAGATTTCATTGAAAAGCACATGTTGCTCTGTGCCTTTTAAGGTAAATCAGTAATTTACTATAGTCAAGGACCAATAGATTAAAACATACATGAACTGAGTGATTATAAGAATTCTATTAAGATGTATTTTAAAATTACTGCCAAAGTGCAGCGTTGATTCAGTGACATGTATTGGTTTTAAAAATTGCTTCTCAGACTTTTTGACTTTTGACTATCAAGTGATCAACTGAAGTGCCTTTTAAGGTAAACAATTGTATTTCCATTTATCAGTGTATTGGTGCATTGTGGTCTATGAATGGAATAATGAAGTTATTCACTCCAGTACATTGATCAGTATTGTTGTATTAGTTTGGGGCATAAACTCAGGTTAATGTTCAATATGCATATACATCACATGATTTCCCTACACTTGTTTAATGTACACCTGGGCCTTTGTCAGGCATTCATTCTACTCCATGGGTAGAATTCCTTTTGGAGATCTCTGGAATTCTCTAACCAGTCAGCTGACTAAGAAAAGTTTTGGATGAAGCCAGACATTCTTACTGTGGTGGAAGTGGTTTGAACACACATTCTTAGACTGCAGCAAAAAAAAAAAGGTTCAAAAACCACATGTATCACACTTTAGCACATAGCCTTACTGGCTAGCCATAATTCTGCCCTGAATTGTCCCGGGGGGTGATGGGGAGAAGGAGAAGAAGCTTCCCACCGTCAACATGTCCTTAGTCATTATGTCAGTCTCTATAAAGAAGTTGTTCATTATATGATCCCTGTTAAACATTAGGGTCATAATTCCATGCTGGAGGGGAGCTAATATGTACATACAATATGGGTGTACTGTGAGTCTGACAGTTATTATGAAAACCCAGATACATAATGGCTGATTTGCACAGTTAGCTCCACCTTTCATGATAGGGAAGAGTCATGCAAATCAAGTCTTGATTTCTCTGTCATTAGAGCATTATTAGTACAATGTATATACGTACAGGCACTATGCATAGAGGGGAAAACCAAGATTTAGGGATGCCAGCCTCCAGGTGGGACCACCTAGGGATCCTCCTCTCTGCTGCCGCTGTCTTCCCATCGCCTTCTGCCACCTCCCCGTAGTCGCATTTTAAAAAAATCTGTCCTCTGCTACTGACAAAAGCAGCCTACAAGTTACCAAAGGGGGTAGGGAAGCAAGCTCCCCACGCAGGAAGCTTTGCAGCAATTTTGCCGGCCCAATGCAGTGTGCCTCTACCGTGCCCCAGCATAGCTCCACAGCTTCTGTAAGACAGGCTGCTTGTGTTCGCTGTCGGCAGTGAGAAAGCAGCAGCAAGGCAGCCAAAGGAGAAGGGAACCAGGCATGGAGGAGAGGAGTGGGAAGAAGAGGGCAGTGGCAGCTGGGAGAGAGCAGCAAGGCGGACCACCAAAGTAGGAGGTGGGACGTAGAGGAGAGGGGCAGGAAGAGAGAGGAGGAGGAGGCATCTGCGGGGAAGGGCAGGAGGAGGAGGAGAGGCAGTGGTAGCACAGAAGGGAAGGCAGACCACAGGCACAGGGCTGTTTTTCACCACCTCTCTGCCTTGCAGAGAAGGGATTAAAAGAACTGATCTCCCTCCCAACTCATTTAAAGACCCCTGCTGGCTGGTTGGGGAGGGAGGCAGATTGAGAGGTGCTGGGCTGCTTTAGCTGCCTCTCCACAAGACAGAGAGGCACAAAAGCAGCCGCTCTTCAGGGCTGCTGGCTTGCTCCACCCATCCCCTGAGGAGCACCCAATTTGGCTCCCCCTCCCAAGTGGCACTGGGGGCAAGCCACCCCCTCTGCTCCCCCCCCCCCAGATCCATCCCTGCATTGTAACCCACTGAGATCCCTGTCCTCTCCAGGCTCTATCCCCAAATCTCTAATAGTTTTCCAACTACATCCCCTGCTGGGGGCCAGGATCAGACTGGGTGGCTCTGCATATATGTGTTCAGACTAGTGTCACCATGGAGCCTACATGTGTATATGTGAAGGTTTGATATTACCAATCACATGGGAATGTCTTTTACTTAGGTGAAGAGAAGCGCACATGTCACTGAATGACATACCTTGGCTGGCTGAATGTTCACACTGAACTTTAGTAGTCAAGCAAGCATGAACAGTGAAAAACCTGTGAAATTAGTAATAGTTTACAGCTACGTGATCATGCCAATCAGAAGAAAATGAGAGCATTGTGGAGGATTGTAACTAGGAAGGGCAGGTATGAGATATAGGGTGTTTTTACATTCAGTTTCATCCAGAGTTTTAGTCTTCAAATCGCCTGCCACTGTTCTGCTTTAATTATTTTCCTTCTACATTTAAGCATTTCAATTTGGGGGGGGGGGGGGTGGTCTGATCAGAGGGCAGCTGGAATGCCTGTGCTTAGTTAAATGTATACGATTGCTTGGAAATCGTGCAAAAACACTGCAAAACCAATACAAAGTTAAATTATTAGATGAGGCAAGCAATGATATGCAAAAATTTCAAATGCTGTCAGTTCTCATGCACCTTGTGGTGACATTTGGAGGAGTCTTTTAAAATGCAGGAAAACTTTTACAATACAAGTTTGAAACGCCCGTAAAGAAAAAACTGAACCAAAACTAGTCTCAAGAAAAATGGTTTTGTGGTGGTGTCGAAACCCATCTCACTAAAACAAATGTAAATGCCTCGGGAAGCAACGATGTGAAACAGTTATGAGAACGTTATGTAATGTAAAAGGTGAGTTTACAGTGCGGAGATAGAGAGTTGCAAACTGCCTGTGTAAAAACACCCATACTCTGAGCTTTCATGATGTAGCCAATATGGAAGAATCTGAAACCATAACAGACAAATTTGTTTGCCCCCCAAGAGCGGAATGAAGAGTTGGACACAAGGCTTTGGTATAACTAAGGGCTACTTTCTCTCTCTCTCTCGGCTTGGCTTCGCGAACGAAGATTTAAGAGGGGTGCAATAGTCCACGTCTGCTGCAGGCTCGCTGGTGGCTGACAAGACCAATGCGGGACAGGCAGGTCCGGCCACAGTGGCTGCAGGGAAAAGTCTGATTTAGGGTTGGTGCTGTAGTAGTGCAATTCTTCCTCAATCTCCTTTTGTCCTCAAGACCAGCTATGTGTGCGTTCTCAAAAGAAGAGACAGCCTGGTGGATGGTGTGCCTCCATGCTTTGCGATCTGAGGCTAGGTCAGACCACTGGTGATGGTTGATGCGACAGGTGCCAAGGGATTTCTTCAAGGAGTCCTTGTACCTCTTCTTTGGTGCCCCTCTATTTCGATGGCCGGTGGAGAGTTCGCCATACAGGGCAATCTTGGGAAGGCGGTGGTTTTCCATCCTAGAAATATGCCCTGCCCAGCGCAGCTGCGTCTTCAACAGCAGTGCCTCGATGCTGGTAACCTCCGCCCGCTTGAGAACTTCAGTGTTGGTCACAAAGTCACTCCAGTGGATGTTGAGGATGGTGCGAAGGCAGCGCTGATGAAAGCGCTCGAGGAGTCGCAGGTGATGACGGTATAAAACCCACGATTCGGAGCCGTAGATGAGGGTTGTCATCACAACTGCTTTGTAAACATTGATCTTTGTGCCTTTTTTCAGATGCTTGTTGCTCCACACTCTTTTGTGCAGTCGGCCAAATGCACGGTTTGCCTTTGCCAGCCTGTTGTCAATCTCCTTGTCGATCTTAGCATCTGAGGAGATGATGCACCCCAGGTAGCTGAACTGCTGGACTGTCTTCAGAACTGATTTACCCACAGTGATGCAGGGAGGGTGATAATCTTCCTGGGATGCAGGCTGGTGGAGAACTTCTGTCTTCTTCAGACTAACTTCTAGGCCGAATAGCTTGGCAGCCTCTGCAAAGCAGGACATCATATGCTGCAGAGCTGATACCGAGTGGGAGACGAGTGCAGCATCATCAGCCACTTAAAGGGCCACTTTATTAATCATAATAATCACAACAGCAAGGGCACCAAAAAGCGTGGCCTGGTCTGGGCTAGGGGGTCTCAACAGACCGCTCCCCTGCCATTCACGGGCAAGAGACCCAGCCCCCAGCCAGAGCTGTGTCAGCTCCCGCCAGGCCAGCCCAGCAGGGAGGCATGCCCCAGAGGGCCCAATCACCAGACGCACGTCTCAATGGAAGGCATCCTCTAATCGAGCCTCCAGGACAGTCTGCATTTTCCCCACCCTGGGTCATCAAACCCCAAGGTTGATTATGCCAGACCCCTGACTCCCCAAAAGGGGGGATGCTTCGTGGTTCTCCCCTAGCCACAAAGTACCCTAACCCAGTAAAACCTGCCACCACTAAGGCCAAGTCTCTACTTAGCTTAGCACCCATCAGGGAGCCCCAAAGCTACCCACAGCCCTTGCCGGAGATCCCTCAGAAAAAGCATATTACCCTTTTCTGAGCGATGTACCCCATCCTCTCTGTAGAGGTCAGGAAACTCAGTAGAGATATCCAGATGGGGTAAATAGTGGCCCAACCCTCCTTCAAGAGCCTTCCTAATTTCCTTGTTGGCTTTGTAGCGGACCCTCTCAATAGCTGCAGGGTCCCAAGCACTGCGCCAAACAAGGCAAGGCATCATGGCGGACCAAACTATCATGGTCTCCGGCCATCGCTCCTTGATATACCGAAAATCATCACGGGCCTGCCTTGCCTTTAATTAGCCCAAGATCATTCCCTCCCAGGTGAATAATTAAAACCTGAGGAGGTAGGCCCAAACTCCCATGGAATAACAAAGGCAGCAGGCCCGGCCACTGAAGGCCCCAGTGCCCCTGCCACTCGATACAAACATGTTGGCTGAGCCCCAGCTGAGAGCCGACAGAAGTTCTCTGAGCCTGATGTGCAGCCCAAAACACATGACTGTTGCCACAGACAAGAACTCGGCTCCTCTGGCCAAGAACAACAGCATCTAAAAAACAAAATAGTCAATCAAGAACATAACCAATAACATTTCAACCAACAAGCCAACCTAGGGACTGAGCAAAGGTCAAACATAAGATTTGTAAGCCGAAGAATGCCAACAGCCCAAACGCTGAATGGATGAGGAAGGATACCCCAGGGCAGCAGCTGTAGAAGCAGTGCCAATCCTAAAAGAGTGGGTACCAAACCGCACCCTCGATAACCTCAGCTCACCTAAAGCCCAAGACATCACAGCCCAAAACTGATGCTTTGTCAGCGGACTCCCATTGCTGTGACAAAACAAGAACCCCTCCCTAGGCCCCCGAACTGCCAAATAAGCAGTCACAGCGGAAACAGGGCACAACTCCACCTCAGAGCAGGCACCCAATTCCTGCACAGTTCCTTTTTGACCCTGGTCAGTCTCAGAGCAACAGACAGTAATGACCACTTTACCCTCCACCAACTTCAGGTCCCTTGACAACAAAGCATTGCCAGAAACATCGTTTCTGGACCCTGCCACTAGCTCACTGACTCTAAGAGCCCCGAAAAAGGCTATTAAGGATGCAGCGTGAAACAAAGCGGCCTCAAAATATGAAGCACACACCGAGTCCCAAACCCCCTTCAGGCCCCTCAGAATCAGAGGGGAAATAGGCTTTCATGTATCCGGCCTTGGACCAACCTCTCTGGCCCATCCCTCCAGCATCTTTCGAAGACTAAAATCAGCTGTTTCCTCCTTATAACCCAGCGCCTTGCTAGCAAACGCCAACCCAAACAGGCACCCCCTAATAGATCGCATGGCCAGTCCCTTACCACGTAGGGAAACACAGTAGTGGAGCAGCTGCTCCACCGGGAGGGGCCAAAAAATGCGATACCCTACCTGAGCCCTAAAGTCCTCAAACTGCCACACAGCACGTTCATAAGACTTCCTGGTGCTGGGCGTAATGGCTAGGCCTGTTGCTCTGCAGGCTTCAGCTCTCCAATCAGCCATAGCTCCTGGGGCCTTGGCGCCGGCTCTTCATCAGCATCTGGGGCCAACTGACGAAACCCCTCCATCTCTTTGCGAGAGAGAGCGTCAGCCACCCCGTTGTTCACCCCAGGAACGTGCTTGGCTAAAAACAATACATTAAGCCGTAGACAATGGAGAGTGAAGGCCCTCACCAACCTCATAACCCGCCAAGATTTGGATGAAAGGGAATTAATGACATGGACTACTGCCATATTATCACACTAAAAATGAACTGTGCGATTGGCCATATCCATTCCCCACAGCCAAACTGCAAATAGAATAGGGAAGAACTCGAGAAATGTAAGATCTCGGTTCGCTCCTACCTGCATCCAGGAGTCTAGTCAACTATCCACGCACCAATGTCCGCGGAAATAGACTCCAAAACCCAAAGACCCAGCAGCATCAGACATGACCTGGAACTCAGCTTCAAGTCTCATGTCCTCTCTCCAAAATGAGATCCCATTGAAGGACACCAAAAACTCCCACCAAACCCGCAAATCATCCCTCATGCTGCTGGTAACCCGTGTTCTATGCTGAGGCAAGCGGAGTCCTGCCATAGCATCACAGAGCCTACAAAGGAAGGCCCGCCCCGGAGCAACCACTTTGCAAGCAAAGTTAAGATGCCCTACTAGTTGCTGCAACTCGTGCAGGGTAGCCTTCTGCTTAATAAGAAAGGAATGGATCCTATTCCTTAAATCTAATATTTTTTGGAAAGGGATCCTAGACAGCTGTGCCAGAGTGTCCAGCTCAATCACCAAAAAGATGAGTTTTTGAGCCGGACCCTCCATTTTTTCCTTAGCCAGAGGAACCCCAAGTTCTGCAGCCAGCTCCATTAAGCCAGACAGCAGCTGAGCACAATGCCCCGTCCCCACAGGACTGACGAAAAGGTAGTCATCCAAGTAATGAATGATGTCCTGCAAACCAACTTTCTCGCGCACAGCCCATTCCAAGAATGTGCTGAAACACTCAAAAGCTGAACACGATACAGAGCAGCCCATTGGCAATGCTCTGTCCATGTAAAATTGGCCCTCAAAAGCAAAGCTCAAGAGCTCAAAGTCAGCAGGATGAACTGGTAAAAGGCGAAATGCCGATTTAATATCGCATTTTGCCAACTCAGCACCCATCCCACAGCATCGTACCACGGCAACAGCCTGGTCGAAGCTGGTATACCTGACAGAGCATAAATACTCGGGAATCCCATCAATAACAGACCTCCCTTTGGGGAGGGAAAGATGGTGAATCAAACGAAATGCACCAGGTGCCTTTTTAGGTACCACTCCCAAGGGGGAAGCCCTAAGGTTATGCACAGGGGTGTGTGGGAAAGGGCCCAAAATCCTGCCTTCAGCCAACTCCTTGGCAATCTTATCTTTAACGACCTGCTCTAGCCCCTTAACAGAACTAAGGTTTCCTGACATAAACGGAACCCGGGTCCCTTGAAAAGGGATCCTAAACCCAAACTTAAAACCTTTTAGCAGGTAAACACTGTCATTCCTTCTTGGGTACCTGGATAGCCAGTGTTCAAGAGGACCCACCTTTATCGGGCTGGGCCCCTTTTCCAACCTGATAGTTTCCTCCCCCACCTCCTGGCTTCTTTTGGCTCTTGCGACCCCGGACTTTCGGGCAGTTATAAAATGAGTGAGGTCCACCACACATGGGGCATTAATGCTTAAATTGGCAGGCCTTTCGATTACACTCTCCCTGTGAACTGAACTCCGAACAAAGCAGGCGGAGTTGAACCGCCTGCCCCGCAGAACTGTGGGAAGAACTTGCCGAAGCTGCAGAGTTTACAGCCGACTTGGCCACCAAATGACTGCTGTCAGAGCGGTCACCTAAATTTGGCCGAGCCAGAGACATGACCTGCTGCCGCAGCTGCTGGTGAATGCAATCCCACTGCAGCGAAGGGTACAAGGCAGCCCTCATCCTGAACTCCTCGCCATACTGCATCCGGGCAGGCCCACTGAAGGCCGTGTACCCATTATAATTTATATCCATGTATTGTATAAGGGAAGCTTCCCTCCATGGCTGAGCCCGCGCAATCACCCCTGCGTAGATAAAAAAAACAACCCGGCAGCCAATTAGCCCAGGTCCGCTCCACCTTGTGCTTCTTCAACTTTTCTTTTTCTTTTTCATCTAAATCCTCCTTGTCCTTTTTCTCCAACTCCTGAAAAAGGAGGGAGAAAATATCTACATACTCACCCTTTAAGATTTTGTCCCTAGTTGCAGGCAACAAATGGTCCCCCAACGGCAAAGCTGCATCCCCAAACGGTAAGGCGGTAAACAGAACCACCCCATAAGGAGAAGGTGCACCCCAACTCCCCATAAAGAAGCCTGCCATACCCTGTTGCCCCACACCCGGCCAAGCACCATAAGGGCCACACTGTCCAGTTGGCCAAGCCCAGTTTGACAACTGGATAACAGCTGTGGGGGAAGCGAACCCCACACCCACAGCTGGGATGGCCTGCCCAGCAGGTGAAGCCTGTCCCCAAGGCCAGGCAGACCCAGCAAACACCTGTGAAATCTCACCAGCCTTACCAACAGATCCAGCAGGGACCAGCGATGACCCCATTGCAGCAGCTCCTGCCGACGACATCGATCCCCCATCTGGACTGCCGAGACCAGTGAAGAGTGCACCAGACCTGCCCTCAAGAATAGACAGCCTGGTTAAGACATTCGCCTGGATCGCCCTTCTGGTCGCCCTTTCTACAACTACCCCTTCAGCAGGAGACATACCAGATGCTTCCTTCAGCACCCGAAGCCTTTGCACTATATTAGTATTAACCACCTCGTCACCCTCTTCGTCAGAAGAAGATAGCTGGGGTGGAGGCCTCTTAGCAGGGGCCTTAGGGGCCTTTGGCACCGGTTTCTTGCCCTTTGACTTGCCAGCCCCCTTTTTCCCTGACATCCTCACCCCAAAGAATAACAACACCACTATAAGAGACAGCTAACACCCAGAAGACAGACCCACAAAATGGCCTCCTCAAATGACCTTCAAAAATGGCCGCCTTCCCCTGAAGAAGGAAGGCGACCCAATATGGCTACCACACTACCAATAAGAGCACTAAAAGGAATGGTTGCCTCAGATGGTAAAACACCCCCCCACCCCTGCGGCAAGCCCCCAATCCCGAACCAAAGCCCTTTGAAACAAGGTGGAGTGAAACAGGAGGGAGTAAATAGAGGCAGCCCCCACAATACACAGGGATAGAGGCTTTAAAGAGGTTGCAGGAGCCTCAAACGACTCCCCAGACGAACACGGCTCCCGATCCGCTCCGTGGCAGCACAGCACCAGCCACTGCAACGTCCAGAAACCATCGGCTCCTGCTACCGCCAATCCGACGTGCCTCACAGGCCTCGTTCCCGGAGCATCTCCAAACGCTCCCAGCCAGGCCCGATCAACAAAAGGACTGCGCGGGGAAGCAGAGGCTTGGCCGTAAACACAGTCAAGCCCTGCCCCCTCAAGATCGCGCCCAAACAGGCCGAAGAGCCACTCATCCCTCACCAGGGGAGCAAATCATCCTAAAGCAGCTTAGCAGCTTTGCTGCAGGCTGCAAGCAATCCCTTCCAGCAAAAGCAGTAGAACTCTTGCAATTTTGTTACACTGTCTTAATTAAAATTTATATATTGTGTTGTCTTATTTAGATTTCTATGTCATGTGTACTTGGAGTTTATGCAAACCCGACCATAAGTATTATCTCTGTCCCTTTGGAAGCTATGGAATGCTAGTCTCAGACATCGACCATGTTTGGATAGAACCATGATGGATTCCAAACAATCTCAAAATATTTAAAACAAGTGCTGAACATAGCACAGTCTTTAATGGGATCGTTCATGGCCTTTACAGTACAACCTGTATGCAAATTTTAGGTTTGACACATTTTTGCAACAGCATGCAGCTATAAATTTGAGAGGCTGCCGATTCTGTCTAGACTGCAAGCCCAAGAAACATACTGCAACCCTTATGCATCTAGTCAGGAAACACTGCCTAAAATGGTAATAAATGCAGTTTTATATATGACTTTACAGCCACATGCCAGAATCTGCTTGACTAGCATCAGGGAACTAAAATAATTGATGTTCTGTACATTTCTTATGAACTGAACCATTAAGAACTCATATGTTCTGAAATTCCTGAATATTCCCTATATAGTATCATGTCAACACATGCCTAAGTAAAGAGCCCTCTGGCTGTAATGTTTATAAAAGTAGTCACATGAAAATACAAATTCTTCATTTAGGAATATATTAGCTTGACAACCATTCTGTGATTAAAGAAAAACGGTGTCCCTTTCATCTCAGTCCCTTCTTTCCTCAACTTTCCATTCCTAATGTCATCCATTTTGTGACTATCAAGCCATTGCCTGCTTGATTCCCATTTTTTCAGCCATGCTGCCATTGAGCCTCGTCCTTAGTCATTTAATGTTACAGAATCTTCACAGTTTCTCAGCATTCTGTTGTTGACAGTTTCCCACCAAGCAATTGGGATGTTTCTGAACATTCTGTGACATCACAGAAACCTAGCCAATAGCTGGGGAGGGAGGAATTTGCTGGAAGGAAGGAGAAAAGTGATAAACAATGTTTTAGCCCATTATAAGGCAGGAATTTTGATTCTTAGCAAAGCTAATTCTATAGACTTATTTTTGCTTTTGCCACTCATTTCAAAAGCTTCCGGTCATCTCCAGTTAGCTTCCTCATCTACAGTAAACTATTCTCATTTACTTTATTTATTTACTTGAGTATTTGTGCAACTGTAACATGAGTACCCAGCTTGCTGGGGGGAAAGTGAAGATGACTGGGAAAGGCAATGGCAAACCACCTTGTAAAAAAATAGAACAAAGCAGTAGACAAGTTGCACCTTTAAAACCAACTAAGTTTTATTCAGAATTTAAGCTTTGTATGCTCTTAAGCAGACTTAAAAGGGACGAAGTCTGCTTAAGAGCATACAAAAGCTTACATTCTGAATAAAACTTAGTTGGTCTTAAAGGTGCGACTTGTCTACTGCTTTGTTCTATTGTCTCAGATCAACATGGCTGCCCACTTGGATCTATCACCCTGTAAAAAAATCTACCATGAAAACGTTGTGATGCAACGTCACCACAGAGTCGGAAATGACTGGTGCTTGCACAGACTACCTTTACCTTTAAAAAAAAAAAAACATTTACAATATTCTCTCCTCCACTTTTCTACTTCTCCCTTTCCTATCTCCCCAAGACTAAATTATGTACTGTTTAAGAAGATTAAATATATACTTTAAATATGCATGTATCTGGCACATGCAGTCCTAGTGATGGTTGTGGTTGCTTTAGCTAAATGACTAAAGCAAGTTTAGGAATATGTAGTTATCCATCACCAGGTATAATTATAAGGGCCTCCTAAGAATGTTATGCATTTGCAGCATAATCCAGAGGCTGCTGGAGCTCCCAGAAAAATGGGATGCTATCAGTAGGGCTGCCATTCCTCAGGCGGGCAACCAAAAAAGAGTCACATGGGGTGTGGAACTGGAGAACTAGCGTAGGCACCATGTACCACTGACTCCTGTGTTAGAATTAGTCCTTAAAAAACCAATACAAAAAAAAAATATAGAAATACTGTCCGGAATTTTTGTCCAAAAATAATGTATTATTTATTAAGTGGTAAGCCACAACCTCAAGTGTATGAAAAATTTTCAAAATCACAAATTACCATATTTTTGCACCATAAGACGCATTTCCCCCCCCCCAAAAAAAGGTGGGGGGAAAAGTGTGTGCGTCTTATGGAACGAAGGTACGTACCTTCCTCCGGGGGGGGAGGGCGATCCTCTGCCTCCCCCTCTGATCCCGGCGCTTCCTCCGCGCCTGCCTGGCTCCAGCTCTGACACTTACAGCAAGCGCCAGGATCGCTCCCTCTGCCCTCTGATCCCAGCGCTTGCTTTAAGCATCAGAGCTGAAGCCAGACAGGCAGGCACGGAGAAAGCACGCCGCCCCCTCCACAGCTGGCGCTCGAGAAGCACTGGGTTTGCGGAGGGGGAGGGTGCTTCCTCCGTGCCTGTCTGCCTGGCTTCAGCTGATGCTTAAAGCAAGTGCTGGGGTCGGAGGGCGGAGGGAGCGATCCTGGCGCTTGCTGTAAGCATCAGCTGAAGCCAGGCAGACAGGCACGGAGGAAGCACCCGCCCCCTCCGCAAACCCAGCGCTTCACGAGCGCAGGCTGTGGAGAGGGTGGCGTGCTTCCCCTGTGCGTGCATGCCTGGCTGGGAGACAAGTGGTGAGATCGCTCCCTCCACCCCCATCGCAAACCCAGCACTTCGCAGGGAAAGTGTGGATGACTGGGGAAGGCAATGGCAAACCACCCCATAAAATGTCTGCCATGAAAACGTGAAAACAACATCATCCCAGAGTTGGAAACGACTGGTGCTTGCACAGGGGACCTTTCCTTTTTCCTTTCCTAGATAAAGTTTACAGCAAAACAGGGGAAAATAGACCAGTTTTGCCTGTCAGCTTTTTTTCCCTTTTGGGAACTAATTTGTGATTTTGAAAAATTTTCATACCCTTGAGGTTGTGACTTACCACTTAATAAATAATACAATATTTTTGGACAAAAATTTTGGACAGTATTTCTATTTTTTTTTTTAATTTGTTTGTTAAGGACTAATTCTATCACAGGAGTCAGTAGTACACGGTGCCTACGGCTGTTCTCCAATCCCCAGGTGGGAGCAGGGGATCCCCCGGGTTGTTGGAGGCCCTCCCCCTGCGTCAGGGTCATCAGAAAGCTGGGCACTCCATTATTCCCTATGGAGACCGATTTCCATAGAGTATATTAAAGAATTGATCCACAGGTAACTGGAGCTGTGGAGGGCTGTTTTTTGAGATAAAGGCAAAAAAAAAAATTCAGCATAGCATCCAGTGCCTCTCCCCAAAATACCCTCCAAGTTTCAAAAAGTTTGGTCCACGGGGTCCAATTCTATGAGCCCCAAAAGAAAGTGTCCCTATCCTTCATCATTTCCAATGGAGGGAAGACATTTTAAAAGTGTGCAGTCTTTTTAAATGTGATGGCCAAAACTCCCTTTGGAGTTCAATTATGCTTGTCACAACCTTGCTCCTGGCTCTACCTCTAATGTCTCCTGGCTCCACCCCCAAGTTCAATTGAAGAAGATATTTCTTCAATTGAACTTGGCAACCCTAGCTACCAGTCCTATCAGTCACATCTTCCCTCCATTCAACCAGCCCACTCTCCTACCTTTCCCCTGGAATTCCCTCCTGTCAGATATAACAGCTGTATGGAAACCTCTAATTGCAATGCCAATATACCTCTGAATACCAGATGCTGGAAATACAAAAGGGAATACTTGTCACCTTCATGCCTTCTCCTAAGATTTAGGAAATTGATTCCAAGATATGAGCTATAGTTGGTCTGTCTCAGCCACTCAATGCTGTATTCTGACAAATAGAGGTCTGTTTGTTATGCATTGGAGTAATATATACATACAGCCCTTTCTGACCCTCATGTGTGGAATGTGCTGATTTTTTTTTTAATTTGGGAAATTCATAATTTACTGTGACACCCAGATGCAGGCATCACCTGGATAAATGAGAGTTCACTTTTGCTGCACAAACTGGGATTATAATCTGTGGTTTAATCCCAGTTTTTAGAATCCTGGTTTGTCAGGATTCAAGATCCACTTCAATTAGACAATTGGACAGCACTGATTGTCATGCATCATGGATAAACCTCTGATTGACGCGCCTCTGAATGCAGCCTGAGCAGTTTTTTGGAAAACCTGTTTCCATGAGGGCTATTGTGCTCACAGAGATGCTGACTGCAAAATGCATTAGTCTCACTTCAGTTATGTACAGGTCTTAACTTTAAACCACATGCACAAATATGTTTTAAAGGCTCAAATATGTTTTAAAGGCCTTTCTGTTCAAATATGTTTTAAAGGCAAAAGTCACAAATTACCAAGGATATTAACTGAGACAGAGGAGCCCGTACCAGCGTCTAAACATCTAGCTCTCTGTTCTGTATTTTCTATTCTTTTCCATGATCCATTCCTTTTGTATGTGTCATCTGTTCTTTCAGATTCTGAAGCTTGTCTGCACTGATACTTGTCAGAGCACTCAAATCGGGTAACACCAACTTTGAGATCCAGGATGTTCAAAATAGATTGTAGGCAACTTCTCTCAGTTCCCTTTGTATGGAAGCTGGAGTGGCCTTTCCATATACCATTCCTCCTTTTCCTTCAGAACCTAGTGGATGTCTATGTTGGCAATGCCTTTCCCACAGCATCCATTCCATTTGGCAAATGAGAGCCAGAGATCCAGGATCCCCAAGTGGACCAGTTTAATTTCGATCATCTGGATGGAGGCTAGAGGGGTGTTAGCATGCCATCTTGTTCACGCTGCTTTATTCTTTCATATTTGAGGTGTTAGGTACGTTTCTACACCTCCCCACTTCCTGAATGTCATTAGTTCTGCCCAACCCTTAGAGTTAATACCTTTCCTGTATAAAATCCTCCCTCCCCCTTTTTTTTTTGCTAACAGTTCACTTTTCATAGTTAACTTGGAATTTCTCCATCCCTGCCCTTACCCACATCTGTGAAGCCCTGCCCTTCTTTCCAACCATACTGCCAACAGTTCTCTCGCCCACTATATAAGAATGGATTACACAGTATCCCAGCAGTATCCTACCAGAGTGGTGGAGCATATGGGATGAACATTAAAGAAAAATCGACTTCCAAGGGAGCTAGATGTGCCGGCTGAAAAGTACTAGCTATGATATGATAAAATGTACGAGGATATGAAGAGAAAGGAGAAGCCACTATTATATTTTTGAGAGTTCTGTTATGACGAAAGCAAAGGTTTTGTCTTTTACACACCATCCCATTATAAATATGGGACGGCTTTGACCTTGTGGGATTTTGTACTTGTTCCTAGAAATCCTAAACTTGCATTGGCTGGTGTTTTTGTTTTTAAAAAAATCTCTATGGTTTTTAAATTCATTTTTGAAAGTTGAGAATATACAGGAATAAATGGTTTAACTCTTTACTTGAAACATACTGAGGGTTGGAGGAGGGTTGGAGCAATTCCATGGAAATTCTTGCATCTTAATAGTCATTGGTGTGAGTATACTCCAAAGAAAGCACATGCAAGATTTGGTTTGGGTGTGCCACTATCCACTACAGTCTATTCACATGGGCTAGCAGCACCCTGTCAAAAGCTGACGAAAGACTGCTTTGCCAGTGACTGGCTCCTTTAAAAGTCAGTGTAGGGTGGCATTTTCCAGTTTTTGTCAGCATATTGAGAATAGACCTTCACTTGGTCATTGAGAAATGGTCAACATTCTCTACTTTCAGTACCCTGGAACCTGACATTCTAAGAGGATGGCATTGGATTTATTTGTGTCATTTTGAGATTGCATTAATTAAATTTACTTTAACATTTGGTTAATATTTAGTCCACTGGATTGACAATGATTGTTGTTTAAGGAAATAGGTTTAGTATGCTGTTCTAAGTAGTGGCATATTTAGACTTTGTTCTCAATCTGCCACCTGGGCACTCAGAGGGATTCCCTGTTCAAATCTGGATTCCCTTGGGCTTCTTGTTACCTTGGATATATTTATACATAAAAAGTAGAATACAGCTGGTTAATAAACTTTATTGGGTAGTTGTGCTAACAATATGCTAAATGTTACAGTTCCTCAGCTGAATGATAAAATGCAAGTGATGTTGGGTGGATTCATTCTGTTTTATATAGTCCGGTCCAGTTTAGAGCTGGTATGGAACTGGACACCATAAATCAAGTAGTCTGGGGAGTTGACAAACACAGGTGCAAAGCTGTCTCAAAGGGAAAGCTATGATCCTGTGCACACTTGCCTGGGAAAAAACCCCACTGAACATAGTGGCACTAACTTTTGAGTAGACATACAGAAGATTGTGCAACAAGACAGCCTGGAAACCATTGTTTCCCTCCCCACACACGCACACACATTCTTAAGCTTCTAGTTATTGGAACCAGGGTCGGTGACAGGATTTTTGGTGCCCTAGGTGAGTCTACCTACTTGTGGCCCCCCCCCCAACCAATTTTAAAAAATATTTCCAGGTTCAATATGAGAAGCCAGCCCTGGACATACAAACAATGGATCTAGTCATTATTTAAGATTCTACTGTATCATAAACTAAAAGGCTGGTAAGGACTGGGAAGTTATTTAAAAATTTGCCATATGCCACATATATGAGAATATCCTTACATTTGTGTTGGAGAAGAATAGTTATCATGTAGTGACTACCGCAGAACAGAATTCACAGTATCAGGCATGCACTGGAGAGTAAGTGGGGAGGAGGGAGTATCAACCTGGTTTATTAGCCATGCATCATGGATTCCAGGGCTTAAGAACATAAGAGAAGCCATGTTCGATCAGGCCAATGGCCCATCCAGTCCAACACTCTGTGTCACACAGTGGCCAAAAAAAAATTATATATATTTATATATCACTGTTGCCAGGTCCCGGGAGCGCCGGGACCTGGCAACAGTGATCCATGCGACGGTCACCTCAAGATTGGACTACTGTAATGCCCTCTACATGGGGCTGCCTCTGTGTCGAACCCGGAAGCTGCAGCTAGTGCAGAACGCAGCAGCCAGGCTGTTACTAGGACTCCCGAAATGGGAGCACATACAGCCGAGGCTGCGCGAGCTGCACTGGCTGCCAGTTACATAGCGGGTTCGCTACAAAGTGCTGGTTATTACCTTTAAAGCCCTATATGGTCGAGGACCTGCCTACCTGAAGGACCGTCTCTCCCCATACGAGCCCCAAAGAGCACTGAGGTCAGCAGGGAAGAACAAGCTGACTATCCCTGGGCCAAAGGAGGCGAAATTGCAAAACACTCGTGCATGGGCCTTCTCCGTTGCAGCTCTGTGCCTGTGGAACCAGCTCCCAGAAGAGGTGCGGGCCCTGCGGAGCCTGGACCAATTCCGCAGGGCCTGCAAGACCATCCGCTTTAGGCAGGCCTTCGCAGACTGCTGACAAAGGATGGCCGAACTGATGATCCATCAAAGTGACTCTATATAATGATTTCTGCCATTATGTAAACGGACAGAATAGCGCCAGGAACATCATTGTGTTGTTATATGATATAAACTGGAATGGTTTTTAAGTTATTATTGATTTAAATGACTGTATAACTTTTAAGGCTGTTTTAAAATTACTGTATTTATTGTATAATGTTTTATCTGAATGTTGTTAGCCGCCCTGAGCCTGCCTAGGCGGGGAAGGCGGGATATAAATAAAATTTATTATTATTATATACACACACACACACACACTGTGGCTAATAGCCACTGATGGACCTCTGCTCCATATTTTTATCTAATCCCCTCTTGAAGGTGGCTATACTTATGGCCGCCACCACCTCCTGTGGCAGTGAATTCCACATGTTAATCACCCTTTGGGTGAAGAAGTACTTCCTTTTATCCGTTTTATCCTGTCTGCTCAGCAATTTCATCAAATGCCCATGAATTCTTGTATTGTGAGAAAGGGAGAAAAGTATTTCTTTCTCTACTTTCTCCATCCCATGCATTATCTTGTAAACCTCTATCATGTCACCCCGCAGTCGACGTTTCTCCAAGCTAAAGAGCCTCAAGCGTTTCAACCTTTCTTCATAGGGAAAGTGTTCCAAACCTTTAATCATTCTAGTTGCCCTTTTCTGGACTTTCTCCAATGCTATAATATCCTTTTTGAGGTGCGGCGACCAGAACTGCACACAGTACTCCAAATGAGACCGCACCATCGATTTATACAGGGGCATTATGATACTGGCTGATTTGTTTTCAATTCCCTTCCTAATAATTCCCAGCATGGCGTTGGCCTTTTTTATTGCAAATGCACACTGTCTTGACATTTTCAGTGAGTTATCTACCATGACCCCAAGATCTCTCTCTTGGTCAGTCTCTGCCAGTTCACACCCAATCAACTTGTATTTGTAGCTGGGATTCTTGGCCCCAATGTGCATTACTTTGCACTTGGCCACATTGAACTACATCTGCCACGTTGACGCCCACTCACCCAGCCTCAACAGATCCCTTTGGAGTTCCTCACAATCCTCTCTGGTTCTCACCACCCTGAACAATTTAGTGTCATCTGCAAACTTGGCCACTTCACTGCTCACTCCCAACTCTAAATCATTTATGAACAAGTTAAAGAGCATGGGACCCAGTACTGAGCCCTGCGGCACCCCACTGCTTACCGTCCTCCACTGCGAAGACTGCCCATTTATACTCACTCTCTGCTTCCTATTACTCAGTCAGTTTTTGATCCACAAGAGGACCTGTCCTTTTACTCCATGACTCTCGAGCTTTCTAAGGAGCCTTTGATGAGGGCTTAATTTGAGGCAAGGGTTGCATGGTTAGCACTTAGTAGCAGTAGCTGATGCAATGTTACTTGTCCTAGAATGTTTTATTCTAGAAAGTAATCATGAAAGGACTTCTTTACACATGTCCAGTAATAGTGAAATAGGGTTTAAAGCAAAATATTTTCAGCATTTAACAACAGTCGTTTGGTTGCTAGATAATAATGTTGCAAGAAAAAACGCATTTTATAATTTGAAAGCGGGGGGGGGGGGCGCTGTTAGTGACAAATTTAAAAAATGTAATTGTCAAAGTAAGAAGTGCACATTTTAAAGTGCTGGGCATTCAGTTGTAATATTCCTCACGTCATATTCCTTACACCAGTTTCTGACTAGTGCAATGCCATGTGTCCTCAGGTAGTTCAGGAGTGAGCCCAAATACATCAATTTTTATGTTTAAAGTACAAAGAAAAATAATCTCTGCTGAGAACAATGTTAGGGTTTGTTTGCCTGGAATAAAACCAAGATTCCGAAGGTGAAAGGACAACTAGTTTTGGCTCACTTAACCATTTCCTGAGGAAGTTAAAAATAAATTTTCCTTGGGAAAAAACCCCCCTGGCATTTATCATTTGAAAAAATTGCTTTATGCCAGGAGCCCACAAATGTGGTAGAAATGTCTTTGCCATGTGTACAGATTTTACAATGTCTCCATCTTAATAGAACAATTGAAATAGAAAGAGATTTTCAAGCATACACTTTCCAGAGGCTACCACTTCAAAACTATAATAACTGTTTAAAGACCTTCGCATTCTCTTGTGATCTCCAAAGTGGGGGGAAACCAGCAGCTTTCTGTTGGACTCTAAAACTCAGGAAGTAGCCTCTGCTGATGTCATTGCCATGTTACTAAAGCAAAGCCTTCTGGGATCTTGATTCAGAGCCCTCATGAGTAATATCAGAGAGGAAATGTATATCTTTTTCATTTATCATTACAACATTTGCTTGTAATCTGTCCAAAAATAACCTTCTGAGAAATTACTTTACTTAACATTTAAGGACCAGTTGGCTTTACTAAATTTTGTAGCACTTATACCTTGCCTTTTTGGGGGGTGGGGGGGTGGTGATCAAAAGCAAAACTCTGTAGGTAGAAGTGTACCTAGTTTGACCTGGGAGCAGCTATGGAGGTGGTGGCAGCTATGTCACTCCAAGAGATGTCAATTGCTCCTTTGACGTTACAGGAGCCAGTTTCTGCAAGATGATCCCCACACACTCTGTGATAACAATTAAACACTCACTACTGTAAGCAGTGGTGTATACCTCCATCCCTTACAACTGGTATTTACTCAGAATTTGGGCAACAGTACGTTGGTAAAGATAGGCACTGCTCATGTGATTAGGGCTTCTGAATAGTATAGCAGTACGATGAGTCCATAGTCAACTTTTCATTGTGTGCATCATATGCCAAACAACCAGGGCTTTTTTTGAGCAGGAACGCACAAGAATGCAGTTCTGGCTGGCTTGGTGTCAGGGGGTGTGTTCTAATATGCAAATGAGTCCCTCCTGGGCTTTTTCTACAAAAAATGTCCTGTGCGAAACAATGGTGATGCCAGGGGTGTGCCCTAATATGCAAATGAGTTCCTGGTGGGCTTTTCTACAAAAAAGCCCTGGAAACAACATATATGTATGGAACTGCAGAGTGCAGTGGTGTAGGTAATCCCACGTGTACATATCTCAGGTTTGGGTATCTGAAGAGAGAGAGGCATCTTGGGAACCAGACCTGGCCTCCAGAGAAAACTGAGAGAAAATAGTAGGAAAGGTTCAGATAGTTGAAGGGGGGGGAGTTGCTGAAAAGCTGGGCAGGATGCTAGGGAAGATAGAAAAGTAGTAGCAGGAGCCTTTTCATAGGGATTGGACGAGGGTTATAGGAATGGATGGTGACTGGGAGAAGGGAAGAATGTGGAAGAATGAAAGAGAGAGATTAAAGCATAGTCTGCCTGTCATGAAGTGTGTGTATTGTCTCAGTGCTGGAGGAGATGTCTGGAGGAAGAACCTAATCTAAAGACTGACTGGGAACTAGGATATTTATCCCACCTACTTGGGAAATTTTGTGATGGTCTTTTGTGCTTAAAGTGTCACGTTATCAGAACGCATTCTGAACCAGTATTAATGTTATCAGGAAATGGGCACAGATTGATTAGTACATCATGAAGAAGGCTAGATTACTCTAATTATTTGGTATTGGAAATTCATTCATATATCCAGGAATGTCTGTCAGTATCTCACAAGCACTAGCCATTCTTATATTGGCAGGATCGTGAATGATTTCATACAGCCAGGAAACAAGCCCTCAGGCTGGACTGCATAGATTCTTACAGGATTCCTAACTGCCATACGCTGAGAAGGCATTACTTTAATTTCCTTGTAGGAGCTGATAGACTCTGGGCCTTCTTTAAGATGGAGTCTCTTTCTTGCTTTTAGGCTCTGGATTTACAGAAAAGAAGGAGGTTACCCATGCTATTTTCCCCTATGTCCAGTGATGTTTAGGGGTTAACAGCAGTAAGGACCATTTCTTCCCACATGTTCTTGCCCAGGAATTAACATCACAGGGAGAGGCTCTCCTGATTCTCCCATCAATCCAAGAAGCTCATCTGGTGGGTACAAAAGAAAATTCATCTGGTGGGTACACAAGAAAGCTCAGCTGGTGGGTACACAAGAAAAGGGTCTTTTCGGTAGCCCACAATTATTGAGCAACTTCCCGGGAGGTTCACCTACCCCCCTCACTTTTGATCTTCAGGAGGCAGACGGTGTTATTTAGGACCATATTTGATTAAGTTACTAGCAGTCCTAAATTGTGATTTCAAATTTGGTTTTTAAATATTTTATTTTTTGTAATGTGTGTGTGTGTGTGTGTGTGTGTGTGTATATATATATATATATATATATATATATATATATATATATATATATATATATATATATGAAGCCACCTTGAGCTCCATAAGGAAGAAAGATGGTAATAAAGTAAATAAATAATATGTAAACATCTGTTATTGGTGTTTGATGATATATGCTATTGGAAGCCTTTTGTTGTTATTGCTGTTAGCCCACTCAGAAGTCTTGTGAATGAAAGATAATAGAGATACTACATAAATCTAAGGCTGCCAAGCTCCTGTGCCGGGTGGGAGTTCTCCCGCCCTGAAGGTTCCCAACCTGCCGGCCCACATTGGGCCAGCAGGGCGAACCTCCCCCAACGTCACCAGCGCAATGATGTCACCCACATGTGACATCATTGCAACAGCGACGTTGCGCGCCAGCTGCTCTAGGTGTTTCTGGGGAAACTCTATGGTTTTCCCAGATGCTCTAGCAATTTGGAGGGGAAACTCTATGGTACAATAGGTACCGTAGAGCTTTTCCCTCCCAAATTGCTAGAGCATCTGGGAAAACCATAGAATATTCCTGGAAACATCTAGAGCGGCCGGCACACGATGTCGCCAACATGATGACATCACTTGTGGGTGATGTCATCATGCCATGCATGCAAAGCCAAAGGCCATGGGGGACTTGGCAACCTTACATAATTCAAATAAGTAAAATGTCAGGAAGCTGGGAACAGAAAGTTACATTCCCTTGATTGGCTCACCACAGTTTATCTAATGAAGAATTATGGGGGAAAGATAAATATAATCAACAATATTCTTAGAATTAGGTGAAAAACAAAGATAGAATTGGGTGTCGTCCATATCTCCTGATGATCTCTCACAGTGGTTTCATGTAGATATTAAATATTATGGGGTAAAGTCAAGCAGGAATCCCTCAGCACCGGCTTCTGAGACTTACTCCCCTCCCAAGATGGGACTCAAAGCACCATAATTGTACTATAGTCAATAGTATCAAAGGCCACTGAGAGATCCAGCAGGATAAGAAGGATCACATTAGCAGGATCACATCTTATTCTTGGTAGTTGTAATCAAACAAGGTGACTAGAACAATCTGTGCAAAAAATCCTGCCCTGTTGCCAGACTGAAATTGGTCCAGTGTCTTCCAAGAGCCCATGGAGTTGAGAAGCAATCATATGACCAATGCTCCCTCTAAGGACTTCAGTTCTCAACTGAAAGAAATGAAGTCATCCACTTTGAAAGAACTAAAGTCCTTTCTATGGTCTCACATTATCATACCTGCCTGAACAGAGAAGCTATTGAGATTTACAAACGCCAGCACCATTTTAACAGAAAGGAAGAAGGCATTTTCATCCACCAATCTTGGTACCCAGCTCTGCAAAACACCCTACAGACTATAAATTGCAGAAAGTCACAGAACAACCAGCAAATTCCACAGAACAATCAGCACAGTCAACAACCATCTTCCTTATCTTCACACCCCTTCCAACCCTCCCAGCAATTAACACAGAACAATGGTCACATTCAACAGCCAGTTTCCTTATCACTACCCTTCCAGGAAGCCCCACCAAACAATGGGCACATCCACAAACCAATTGCCCTTTCACCACACCCCCTCCAGCCTAGAAATAGTAGCTCTCCAGCAGCCCTGGCCTCACTCAATGCACAGCAGCCAAGAAGTTCAGAGCGCCTGCTCCGGCTGCAACGCCATTGAGGATGTTCTCCGCAACTGAGAGCGAAACGTCTGGAAGAAAAACTTTCTCCAGTAGAACACGGCACTTGAGCCTGAAAGATTCTACAAACTCTAATAATGAGATTAGACATTAGGGCAGGAGTGTCGAACTCATTTGTTATGAGGGCTGGATCAGACATAAATGAGACCTTGTAGGGCCAGGCCATGCCGGGATGGGATGGGCCATGTGCATACCTATTTCAGATTAGGAAGCAGAGATATAAATTTAAGGACACAGGCAAACACAATTAAAATAAAACATGCTTAGAACATTAGCACTCAGTCTTAAAGGAGCTTTCTTTGTATCTCTCCTGTGTGATCCAGGGAACTAGACAAAGGAAGCTCTGGCTCTTTCCTTTTTTCCCTGGGGACCAGGAGGGGAGGAGCCTCAGCCAACAGAAGGAAGAGAGGCTTGGCTCAGTAGCTTTGCTGTGCAACTGAGATCCTGGTAAAGCAAGCTATCCCCCCTTCCTCCCCAAGCAAGGAGCCTCAGCCAATGGAGAAAGTAGAGGCTTTGCTCTGTAGCTCCTGTGTGATTGAGCAAGCCTGGCAAAGCAAGCTGTGATGCAGAAGGAAGCAAGAGAGAGGGAGAAGGAAGCAGATGACAGCCAGTTGCTCAGGAGCTTGATAGGAGCCCTACAAGGGCCTGATTTGGCCCCCAGAATGTATGTTTGACACCCCTGCATTAGGGGAAGCTCTCTAGCTGTCTGCCCAGTCATGATTTTCTCACAGCTCTCCATGGTTCTCTGAGCATGGGCAACCTGCATCCTGTCGGTTTGTGTTGGGGGGGGAATACTCTTCTCAAAACTTAAAGCTCACAAGCAGAAAGAAACAGCAAGGAAGTTGCCCCATTTGAGTGGCAGTATATAATATCCACATTCCAAACTGTGTGTAAAAAAATGTTGGGGGGGGGGGGGGTTCAGCACTTCTCAGTACAATTCTATGCAGAAAATAAATAAAATACGGTGCCAAAAACATTGGTTTTGCAATTCATAGGAAACCCACAAACATAACTGGAACAAGAGACAAGTAGACTAGCATCTCAGAGCAAGCAGACCTCACAAAAGCAACTACAATTAAGCTCAAGCATGCTGTATTGCTGTTACATTTTTTTCTGTACAAGGTTGAGAAGGAGCAGGAGTGCCAGTGATGAAGGGTAGCTGCAGTTCCTGAGGCTCCTCCTGAGAGCCAATGATGGCTTCAGACTGCGAGAAGAGAACTTGGATGCCCAAGTTTGCTTTGTCATGGTGTAGTGGTTAAGTGCACTGGCTCTAATCTAAACTCAGGGAGAACCAGGTTTGATTCCCCACTCCTCCACCTGCATCTGCTGGTATGACCTTGGATCAGTCACAAGTTCTCTTTGAGCTGTTCCTCTCAAGAGCAATTATTGGAGAGCTCTCTTAGCACCACCTACCTCACAGGGTGTCTGTTGTCAGGAGAGGAAGGGAAAGGAGATTGTAAGCCACTCTGAGTCTCCCAAGTGAAGGGCAGGGTATAAATCCAATCTCTTCTCTCTTCTTTCTGAAGCCTTCCTTGGGGAAGTGGTGTGGGTGAGGGAGAGAGAGAGTCGGGCTTGCTAGGTTGGTTTGACTTGGATTTTCTGGTTTGACTTCTGTTCAGCTTGCCACATTTGCCCTGAGTTCTGCTTGATTTCTGTGGTTTGACATTGGCTCTGTTGGGCTTGCAACAGAGTCCCTTGCTAAAGTTGGTTTGGCACAGCTTTTCTGGGTAGACATTGGTCATGTTGGGTGTAATATATTGGCTCATGGTTCTACTGGAATGTTCTGGTTTGATGTTAGTTCTATTGGATTTGTTGGTTCTGTTTGTATTTCAAGGCTTAAGGCCAGTGGTTGCTCTTTTGTGTTTGGCTGTTGGCTCCTTTGCTCTGAAGGAGTTTATTCCCCCACGGGAAACAGTAGAGACAAGTAGAAAGGCTGGGAGCACATTGTCAGGGCCGGATTAACCATTGGGCAAGCAGGGGGGAAACCCATGGGCTTCCGTTCCTTTAGGGGCCCTGGGCTGGCTTCCCCCCACCCTGGGTTTCCCCCCTGCTTGCCCTCAGAGCCTGCATGCGCAGCCAGCAACTGAGCCACTCTTTGCCCAACTTGCCTGGTACGGCTGCTGCTGGTGCTGTTGCCAAATTTACCTCTCCCTGCCTCTCCCCCACCAGTTTTGTCAAAGGGGCTTTTGAGAAGATGCCTTCAGGCTGCAGTGGGGGCCATGGGCAGCTGTGCAGGCACTCTGACTCTGAGATAATTTGCAAGCCCCCCCCCCACCCCGATTTTGACTGCCTAGGGGCCTCCACAGGGCCTAGTCTGGCATTGCACCTTGTTCAGGGATTCATAGAATTGAGCACCTTGATCCAATTTGCTTGAAAACTGGCAATTCTGTAGTGGACGGGCAGTACTAGAATCCCTGAAATTTTGCTGCCATTTGCTTGGAAAACAGCAGTTACAACCACCCTGAAAGAATTCCCTCATAGGGAACAATAGACCTGAAAAGTGTTAGAATCCCCGCCCCCACCCCAAAAATACCCTGAATCTGAATCCCGAAAAGGCATGGGGAACCTGAGTAATCCAGAATACCAGAATGGAAACTATGTTCAAAAACTGAATTTTAAAAATACCCCCTCCCCCCGAACACATTTCTTAAGGTGTGCATAACAAACCTCTTAACTGCTAGCAGGATCAAATGGGAACAAGTGCTTCCATCTAAACTGAGTTACTGTGAGCTAGTTACTGTGAGCTGAGTTACTGTGTTGTAATAGGTGATTGTGTCGTAATAGGCGATTTTAACTACCCGCAGATTGATTGGGTCAATATGCGTTCAGGTCGAGAGAAAGAGATTGAGTTTCTAGACACTCTTAATGATTGTTCTATGGAGCAGATGGTCACAGAACCTACCAGGGGTGGGGCGATCCTGGATTTGGTCCTAAGTAATGCCCAAGGCTTGGTGAGAGATGTAAAAGTGACTGCATCACTTGGGAGCAGTGACCACAACGTTATTGGTTTTACCATTTGTATAAATAGGGAGTTGCCCCAAAACACCAGCACAACCACGTTTAACTTTAAAAGGGGTAAATTCTCTGAGATGAGGAGGCATGTGAAGAGGAAACGGAAAGGAAAGGTAAATACAGTCAAAACTCTTGGGGAAGCTTGGAGACTATTTAAAACTACAATTCTAGAAGCTCAGATAAAATATATACCACAAGTTAAGAAAGGCACAAACAGGTATAAGAAAAGGCCTGCATGGTTAACTAACAAAGTAATGGAAGCTGTAAAAGGTAAGAAGGACTCCTTTAAGCGGTGGAAAGCTAGTCCAAGTGAGATTAATAAAAGGGAACACAGGCTGTGGCAAATCAAATGCAAGACTGTGATCAGGCAGGCAAAAAGGGACTATGAGGAGCATATTGCAAAAAACATCAAGACCAACAATAAAAATGTCTTCAAATATATTAGAAGCAGGAAACCAGCCAGGGAGGCAGTGGGGCCCTTGGATGACCAAGGGGTAAAAGGATTACTGAAGGAGGATAGGGAAATGGCTGAGAAGCTGAATGCATTTTTTGCCTCCGTCTTCACTGTGGAAGATGAGAAGTGTTTGCCCGCTCCAGAACCACTAATTTTGGAAGGGGTGTTGAAAGACCTGAGTCAGATTGAGGTGACAAGAGAGGAGGTCCTACAACTGATTGACACATTAAAAACTAATAAGTCACCAGGTCCAGATGGCTTACATCCAAGAGTTCTGAAAGAACTCAAAGTTGAACTTGTGGATCTTCTGACAAAAATCTGTAATCTTTCATTGAAATCTGCCTCCGTTCCTGAAGACTGGAAGGTAGCAAATGTCACCCCCATCTTTAAAAAGGGTTCCAGAGGAGATCCGGGAAATTACAGGCCACTCAGTCTGACTTCAATACCGGGAAAGTTGGTAGAAACCATTATCATGGACAGAATGAGTAGGCACATTGATGAACACAAGTTATTGAGGAAGACTCAGCATGGGTTCAGTAAGGGAAGATCTTGCCTCACTAACCTATTACAGTTCTTTGAGGGGGTGAACAAACATGTGGACAAAGGGGACCCAATAGATGTTGTTTACCTTGACTTCCAGAAAGCTTTTGATAAAGTTCCTCATCAAAGGCTCATTAGTAAGCTCGAGAGTCATGGAGTAAAAGGACAGGTCCTCTTGTGGATCAAAAACTCGCTGAGTAATAGGAAGCAGAGAGTGAGTATATAAATGGGCAGTCTTCGCAGTGGAGGATGGTAAGCAGTGGGGTGCCGCAGGGCTCAGTACTGGGTCCCATGCTCTTTAACTTGTTCATTAATGATTTAGAGTTGGGAGTGAGCAGTGAAGTGGCCAAGTTTGCAGATGACACTAAATTGTTCAGGGTGGTGAGAACCAGAGAGGATTGTGAGGCACTCCAAAGGGATCTGTTGAGGCTGGGTGAGTGGGCGTCAGCATGGCAGATGAGATTCAATGTGGCCAAGTGCAAAGTAATGCACATGGGGCCAAGAATCCCAGCTAAGATACAAGTTGATGGGGTGTGAACTGGCAGAGACTGACCAAGAGAGAGATCTTGGGGTCGTGGTAGATAACTCACTGAAAATGTCAAGACAGTGTGCGATTGCAATAAAAAAGGCCAATGCCATGCTGGGAATTATTAGGAATGGAATTGAAAACAAATCAGCCAGTATCATAATGCCCCTGTATAAATCGATGGTGCGGTCTCATTTGGAATACTGTGTACAATTCTGCTCACTGCACCTCAAAAAGGATATTATAGCATTGGAAAAAGTCCAAAAAAGGCCAACTAGGATGATTAAAGGTTTGGAACACTTTCCCTATGAAGAAAGGTTAAAATGCTTGGGGCTCTTTAACTTGGAGAAATGTCGACTGCGGGGTGACATGACAGAGGTTTACAAGATTATGCGTGAGATGGAGAAAGTAGAGAAAGTACTTTTCTCCTTTTCTCACAATAGAAGAACTTGCGGGCATTCAATGAAATTGCTGAGCAGTCAGGTTAAAACAGATAAAAGTAAATACTTTTTCACCCAAAGGGTGATTAACATGTGGAATTCACTGCTACAGGAGGTGGTGGCGGCTACAAGCATAGCCAGCTTCAAGAGGAGATTGGATAAAAATATGGAGCAGAGGTCCATCAGTGGCTATTAGCCACATTGTGTGTGTGGCATATATACATGCCACTGTGTGACACAGAGTGTTGGACTGGATGGGCCTTTGGCCTGATCCAACATGGCTTCTCTTTTGTTCTTAGTTTTTTAGCCTCCAGCTTACCCATTTTTATCAAAGATCAGGAAAAATGACTCCAGAGCAAACTAAATTATGCAGTTACAACTTTAATGCCTGCAACTCACAAAGCAGGATTTTAGCTCACAAGACTCCACAGCTTAAAGGGAGTATTTATTGGCTGGAACACCCTGCCAGATGCTGGACACCCTGTCTGTAATGCCAGGCATGCAGTAGAAAGTTGGTCTGTCAGGCCTATTGTGAGCCACAATGCATGGCTGGTGGGCTGTGTTTGGCTGACCACAAATTATGCAGGCCTGTCCTAGAAGTTCCGCAGCCTTTGTTCTAAATAAACACAAGAGAAGCATTCTCTTGAACCTACAGCAGATGTATTCACTGACATAGTGTCTGTGACTGGTTCCTATTAATCCATGACGACACTGAAATTTGCCTTTTTATGCCGTGACCAAAGCATTAATGTTGCCGTTTCTCCCAAATTCTTTATGCATATACATTGTATAACAGTGGCTTTTAAATCATTTGTGCCAACACTGGATAGTAATTGTTTTGAGACTGTATCACTTCGCATGCTCAAGAGGGACCTGAGGATGGCAACCATTTTATCAGGTGTTATATGTGTGGACATAGCAAGCCATTCAGGAGTTTTTTGTATAGAAAGCAAATTATGCAAAGTGATGAAGGCAAATCAACCCTGGCTAGCACTTGCTTTTTGAACATATAATTATTTCCAGGCTTAATATCTCAAAGGAGAAGAGGCTTCCTGAATCCTTGAAAATATTTTGGGAATGTTGGGGTGGAACCAGCCAGGTTTTTCACAGAATCTCATCTAATTTCCCTCCTTACTAAGCCCTAGTTTTGCCCATGTGCTTCCCATAATCCCTATCATAATCTTTTTGGGTGGTCAAAGGGGACTCCTGCTTCCTTTTTCACCAACAGTATAGCTGGTTAGATCCAGCCAAGTGTAAAGTTCCTCACCCTTGAACAATTACAGTTTGGTAAGAAAAGCATGTAGTCAGCCAAGATAAAAAATATGCCTCCTTCCTTTGGGGTCAAGTAATGTGATGTTTTATGAATGGGGCACATGCCAAAATGAACATCTCTTGGAAGAGTGCAATATCTTGTTAAATTGATTACCAAGGCCATCAATGCTGAAGTTTAAATCTAGTCTAGATTATACAGTTATCAGAGGGACATCTCTATTTTTCATGAGGTATGTTTACT
Source organism: Heteronotia binoei (assembly GCF_032191835.1). NCBI lineage: Eukaryota > Metazoa > Chordata > Lepidosauria > Squamata > Gekkonidae > Heteronotia > Heteronotia binoei. The sequence continues at coordinate 29,958,041 of NC_083231.1, read as the reverse complement.
TGTTTACAAGAATATGCATTTGGCACATTGAGTTGGTAACTTGTTACCTCAGAAATCTGCCTCAAAAATGTCAAGATTTCATGTGATTTTTCAATCTCCTGGGGATAGAGGTTCTCAGCACTGGCTGCCCAAGTGCTTGTTACCTCAGAAATCTGCCTCAAAAATGTCAAGATTATTTCATGTGATTTTTCAGTCTCCTGGGGGAGGAGGCTCTCAGTACTGGCTGCCCAAGTGCTTGGAGTCAGAAATGGGCTGGATGAGGGTAAGCAAACTGAAACTTAATCCTGACAAGCAGGGGTACTCTTGGTTAGTACAAAGGCAAACTCAGGGTCCTGTTTGGAATGGGATTACACCCCTCTAGAAAAATCAGGGTTGTGTTTTGGGAGCAGTGTTCCCTCTAAGCTGAGTTAGCATGAGCTAGCTCACAGATGTTTAGTCCTCAGCTCACACATTTTTGTCTTAGTTCAGGAAGGATGACCCCAGAGCACAATAATTATGCAGCAGCTCACAACTTTAATGCCAGTAGCTCACAAAGTAGAATTCTTGCTCCCAAGACTCTGCAGTTTAGAGGGAACATTGCTTGGGAATACTGCTCCACACAGCAGTCACCTTAGAAAAGCAGGTGGCTGCTGTGATTTGGAGTGTTTTTGCCTCTTTTTGGCTAGTTAATACTTTTAAGAAACATGCAATGGCTTATGTGAAATGGAATCTGCGGAGCTCCTAGAGAGGAGAGCAGATGAAATACATAGCACTGGAAGAGTTCATTTAAAACAAAACAAAAACCCCTTTCATATCACACAATGATTAATGTTTCAGAGATCACATCACTACTTGGAGCAAATTGTATAATGTAAACCAAGCCTGAAATCTACAGTGAGAATAATTAACTACTTTTGAGTATGCAGTATTTCCCCCATTGCAGAGTAATTAAGAACATAAGAAGAGCCCTGCTGGATTAGACCAGTGGTCCATCCAGTCCAGCATACTGTCTCATACAGTGGCCACCAGTTCCTCTGGATGGCCAACAACAGGGCACAGAAGCAGAGGCCCTCCCCTGATGTTGCTTCCTGGCTCTGGGATTCAGAGGATCAGTGGAGGTTCCCCTCAGTCACCTTTGCTGGTAGCCACTGATGGACCTATTTTCTTTGAATCTAATCCCCCTTTAAAGCTGTTTATTCCTGTGGCCATCACGACATCCTCTGGCAGCAAATCCCACATTTTAATTACTTTCTGTGTAAATAAGCATTTCCTTTTGTCTGTCCTGTGAATCTGCAGCCCATCAGCTTCATTGGATGCCCTTGAGTTCTAGTATTTGGGGAGAGGGAGTAGAGCTGCCAATCCCCAGGTGGGGGCAGAGGATCCCCTGGTTTGGAGGCCATCCCCCCTGCTTCAGGGTCATCAGAAAGTGGTGGTGGGGGGGGAGGGTGTTAGGAAATGTCTGCTGGGCACTCCATTATTCCAGACTTTATTTGGATAGTGAGCTGAAATGTTCTTTACCAGTTGCAGACTCTATATTTGAATGTGTTCAATAAGTTTCCTTTTGTTCGGAATACTTTCGCAACCTTATTTGTAACATCAATACTAATGCTTGGACGCTTGCACAACTTCTGTATATCTACTAGATAATATGTGGAAAATTGTAAACTATTGAGTTACCAAATAAACTTGTTTTTTCTGCAAAAAAAAATATTCCCTATGGAGAACGATTCCCATAGGGTATAATGGAGAATTGATCTGCGAATATCTGGGGCTCTAGGGAGTTGTTTTTTTAGATAGATACACCAAATTTTCAGCATAGTATCTGATGACTCTCTTCAAAATAATCCCCAAGTTTCAAAAGGATTGAACCAAGGGGTCCAATTCTATGAGCCCCCAAAAAGGTGCCCCTATCCTTCATTATTCCAAATGGTGGAAAGGCATTTAAAAGGAGCATAGTCCCTTTAAATGTGACGGCCAGAACTCCCTTTGGAGTTCAATTGTGCTTGCCACACCCTCACTCCTGACTCCACTCCCAAAGTCCCCTGGCTCCACCCCCAAAGTTCCCAGATATTTCTTGAGTCAGACTTGGCAACACAAAGAAGGAGAAAGCTTTCTTTGTCAACATTCTCTACCCCAGACATAATTTTATGTACCTCTATCGTGCCCTCCCCTCAGTTCTCTCTTTTCTAATCTGAAAAGACCCAGACTCTTAAGCTTTTCCTCATATGAAAGGTGCTCCAATCATCTTGGCCACCCAACTGACAACATATGTCTGGACTGAGGACACATGTCTGGAATTAATGTAATAGATGCAGCCTTTGGGCTAGTTGGTACTGTTACTTTTCTTTGTAGAAAGTAAACAGTAATGTGCACTGAATTGGAGAAGGCGAAACAGCAAGACTGCACACATGTAGGCTAACCATCCCTGTCTGCCATCCCCCCCGCCACCAACATTAAACACACAAATCCTGATACTTGATTCAAATTATTTGCCTCCTACTGAGATTGTTGTGTGTATTCACTGTGTGCTTTTATCTTTTTATAAATAGCAAAAGGGTTTTGAGTCCATGGGAAAATTACTACGAGAAAGGCTGGGATAATTTTGTAAGGATGGGAGAAGTTAAAATTTCCCTTGAACAAACTGCTCTTCAGTCTGTGGGCCTCCCATAACTACAATCTCTCAAGTAAATGACATTGCAGTGGAATTTGTGAAGCAGAAAGCTAATCCACGGTCCTTGATGAAAAACTCAAAAGATCCAGTAATTAGCTCTCAAAGGACTCTGCTGGTTGTTTTACAGCAGGTTGTTTTACAGTGGGTTGTTTTACAGAAGAGACCTTATTTATTGACCTCATCCAACTATCTGAGAAATCAGGAGCAGAGATCCTTGGAATATTTGTGAATAGAACACCTCTTGGTCCAGATGAGGTCAACACTCACCATCAGCTTTTTTTGTCCCAAAGTGCAGGAAAAGTCCAGGATTTGCACAGGATTCTCTGTAGTGAAGAGAGAGGATTTGTGGAAGTGGGTAGCTTTAAAAGGAATGGCCCTTTTGTTAGCAGTAGTAGACAGAAAACTCAATTAGCATGCAAACTTGCCTTTATATTTTTAGCACGTTGCACTTTTTGGGGGGGGGGGGGATATTGGGAATTCAGCAGATTTGTGCTCTGCCTGTCTTGCTTCCCCTTCCAACTGAGCTTCTTTCCCAAGAGAACTCTTGTCCTCTCCCATAAAAAAAAGTGTCCTTCTAGGTAGAACCTTATGCTAGAATGAGGCATGTACACAGACTACCCCCAGTTTCTGCCAGCAGAAATGCTTTCAGATTACCTAGTTCTGTTGTTGGTGTGCCACGTGATGTGAAAAGCCCCCATCTCTGTTCCAATAGATTCAAGATGTGACAACAGTACCTGAGTAGTCAACCATGTCAAAAGTGGCCAACTAATCAAATAGAACTACCAAGGATTTTAAAACTGAGATTGTGCACAAGAGTGATTCTAAGGTCATCTACATCCCATAGGGTTGCCAGCCTCAGGTTGAGCCTGGAGATCTCCTGCTTTTACAACTGATTTCCAACTGGCAGACATCAGCTCCCCTGAAGAAAATGGCTGCTTTGAAGGATTATGGCCTTGTACCCTGCTGAGGCATGTCACCTCCCTAAACCCCATCCTCTCCCGGATCCCTCCCCCTAAAGTCTCTAGATATTTTCCAACACAGACATGGCTGGTGAATGGGAGTAAGCCAAGTAAGCCGCTGCCTATGGTGCCACCTGGTCTAGGGGGCGCCGCTAAGTGCCCTCTCTCCCCATGTGCATTGTGTGTGCTCCTTGGAGCCTGCCTTCCCCAATGGAAAGCAGGCTTCATGGAGCACAGATGCTGCCCAGTCAGTTTTGCGTTCCCCGGGTCTGTCCAGACCTGGGGCACTCGAAAGCAGACAGTACCTGTGCAGTGCGTTCCTCGGAGCCCAGCAGGGATAATGCAATGTGCTCCTTGGAGCCATAGCTCAGTAGTAGAGCATCTTTCTCACATGCACAAGATCTTGTCACTGGCACCTCCAACTAAAAGGATCAAGTAGTATCATCACAATTTTTATTGCTTAATCTCACAATTTAAAAAAAAAAATAAAATAAAATTTAAAATAAAAAACTGTAGATTAAAAATGTAAATAGTTTCAAGTTTCTTAATTTCTCCTGCAATTCTCTGTTTTTTACATTTCTGGAGGGGTTCTAGTGGGCAGCTCACCTAGGGCACCAAAAATCCTAGCGCCAGACCTGCTTTTGCTCTAAAAAAAAAAAAAGTGAAAGTATTCATCGATATGGTTGCACCCATTTCCACCAATGTCCCCCACAGGACTTGGGAAAGACCCCCCCACACACACACACACAAAGGTGCCAGCATTCCATACTGGTGAGTATTGTCACACACAAAAAGACATGGTTACACCCTTCTAAGTCCACTGAAGTCAGTGGGTTCAGAAGGGTGTAATTCTGTTTAGGGTTGCACTATAAATCTCTTTGACCGTAACTGATGCCTGTTGAAATATGAATCCCATTGCAAAAGAATGAAGTTTTGGTTTTTTTTCCTCCTTTGGCCTGAATAATTCATTGTCCTTTAAGATCAGAGAAACATGCTATATGTGGATTGTTTTTGTTATGAAGGCTGATACAGCTGCCCAGTTTCCCCTCCCTGTTTCAGTGGGTCCATCTGAAGGCAGCATGATGGAGATAACAGGTTTACTGAGATTGAATAAAATCTGGTTACTTTTTTTAACTATGTCCAGACTGAAGTCTGACTCTGTATGAGACACTCTCATTCCCTCTGTCTCTATTGTAGTGTTGTGCAGCAACCAGGTGTTTTAAAGTCCTACTGTGCAGCCTTAGCAACTTACAGCATGCGTTTCTGTACTTTTTGTCTCTATTTTTATTTATTACCTAAATTGGAAAGCCTAGCTATCACGTGCTTCACAGCTGTTAACTGTATTCCCTTGTTGATATATTAACTGTACATTTTTAACTTTACATCTGTTGGGGGGGGGTATTTTTGAAGGACATCTGTGTTTTTGTTAGGGCTTGAATGTTTCTGTCTTTAATTGATTCCAGTTTAAACTAATTCTAGAAACATGATTTCTTTGTCAAGCATGTGAAACATACTTTAATGAATAGGAAACTTTTTATAAAAATAGGGTCTGTTTTCTTTGCCATACATGACGATTTTCCACTTAAGACTCAATAAGAGCAGGACGCCCCTCAGCATAGGGATGGAGAAGAGACGCTGTGTGATTCTGTAGGATGTATTTGTTGTTGCTGTTGTTGAGCTCCTGGTAACTCTCCCAAATGAGGCACCTAAGCAGTGCAGCTGCCTCCCATCTCCAGGCCTGTGATGTTCACAGCTATGAAAATGATGTTCACAGCCAAATCTCTCAGAAACAGCAGAGCATTCTTCAGTGCTGTACATTATGCTGTCCTTTAGGAATATACCTTCAGAACAGCTTCAAAATTTGACCCAAACCGCATCTATCCTGTCTATCCTGACATTTGTAGATGGTTGGAAACCATGCAGTCTGACAGCTAATCTACTGCTTTGCAGCTTGGTTATTTTTTTTTTCCCCTTGGCTGCTCAGTATTCCTTTTAAGCAGGATCATTCTGGTAAGCATTTCTGTGCATGGCATTTCCACTTTCTGTCAGTTATGGCACTAAATCTGTGACATGGGAGAGCTTTCTGATTCAATATGAGCATGGACCTACTTGCACAAACTGAGTCCTTCTCTGGACTGCTTCTCCTGGCTTCAGGAAGAGCTTTGTTTGCACTGGCAGGCAGGTAAGGCAGCCAGCCAGGGACAGCACTAGAAGCAGATGCTAGCCACTAGCTGCTAGATCCCCTTCCTTAATAGACATAGCAGCATCCCTGCCAGGGGAGAAAGGCAAAGGTATTGCTTGCACTCTCTCCTTCTGGCAGGCTGGCTAGGTGTGCTGCAGGTGGAAAGTAGGGTGAGGCAAGTGGTTTTCCCCACTGAAAGGCTGGGTAAAGAAATCTGTGAAGAACAAGGGCTTTTTTTCTCTACATGAGAGATCACCAATTTGGAAAGGGTAGTGGTAGAGCATCTGTTTGGCATGCAAAAGGTCCCAAGTTCAATCCCTGGCATCTCCAGTCAAATGGATCAGATAGTAGGTGATGTGAAAGACCTCGGCCCGAGACCCTGGAAAGCCTCTGCCGGTCTGAGTAGACAGTATTGAACTTGATGGACCAAGAATCTAATTCAGTGTAAGGCAGCTTCATGTGTTTGTGTGAGGATCCATTTCTGAATTTCAATATGCATGAAATGCCTGCAAAGACATTAAAGCACATAGCTGTACCCTTTCTCCAATACAAACGTCCCCCCTCTCAACTGCTAATGGACCCATTAGAGGAAAAGGCAGGCAGCTGCCAGTTCACATGCAAAGAAAGCATTGTGGCAGTGGTCAAGTTTGAAACAGAAAAATAGAGCCCACAAGCTGAAGGAACAAAAGCCTGCTCCATCTTGTGACTTACTCCAATGCTTTCAGCACATTTCTCCTAGCCTGCCTCTGATACCAGAAGACTTTCAAGCTTGGAGAAAGCACTTAAGTGCAGGTTAGTAAGGGATGGGAGTAGGGATTCCTGCCTCCAGGTTGGGACATGGGGATCCCCTGGAATTACAGCTCATTTCTCCACTACAGAGATCAGTTCCCCGGGAGAAAATAGATGCTTTGGATGGTGAACTCTGTGGCATTGAGATCCCCATCCTCTCTGGGCTCCATCTTCAAATATCCAGGACTTTCCCAATCTGCAGCTTGAAACCCAAACTCCCCTTCCCCCCCCCCACACACACACATGGTGGCCAGGGAGAAAATGGCAACCCTAGATGGGAGTAGGTCTCAGGGGGCATCCATCCTCAAGTACTGGGTTTTTTTTCTTTTTTTAAAAAAAAATATAATTTTGAATAGAATATAACCCCACCCATCTCCAACACCTGAGGGTCCCAGAGAGAATAGAGGAAAAATTTCATGTGGCCATATTTTTCTCCCTTCTGTGCATGTTCTGCAGAAGAAATGTTCATTGCTTATGTAATAGAGATACTTTCTCCTTACTGTACACAACTGGGCAGGAAAGAACCCTCGGGTGAGAGTTACAGCCCTGCACATTTCACCTGAGTTGGACAAGAAAGTTACACCCAAAAATAGGTTTTATGTTGAAACCAATACAGGTAGCTGAAATAGCTATTGCTTGTATTTTTTTTTTTTTAAGACACAAAAAACCCCCCAACTCGGAATATATTTTTCACACACAGTCCGCTGTTGTGTTTTCATTCATTTTCTAGAAGCAGTGAGGATTAGAAATGTCAAGAGGTTAGTTTTCATGAAAACTGGGACTTTAGGCTTTTGAAAAGGCATCTGTAGAGACCAAATATAACAAATGAGGCAGTTGTCAGGTCAGAGTCACTTATAGTTATTGCAACCACTTTTCTCACCAGGTTCTACTGTGGGAAGTGTATTTACACACATCATGCAGTAAACTGTTCCTCAAAGCACTTTCAGCTGTGCTAGAAATTCCCACCATCATTTAATATACTTTTGGGGACCTTTTTCCCCCTGTGGGACATGTGTGAAATAGAAGATCTCATGCAAGTTTTATAGCAGATGTATAGTGTGTATGCACAACCTCTCAGCTAAAACTTGGAAATGGAAAAAAGTCACATTGACATTATCATGAATGATAGTTCCTAGTAAGCAAATTGTTATTCCTATGGGTTCTTGGAGCTGGCATTTTAATGTACTGCCATGACACAGCATAGGCTCAGATCACAAATGTTTCTGAAGTCTGAATGTTAGAGAAATCCTGTTCAGATTCTGAAGGGAGGTGGGAACTCCCAGCTACCAATGTTAGGCAAGAATCAGTTGGAACAGGAACTTTGGAACTTCTGGAGATTCCTCTCTGTTCTCTGTCAAGGAAGAAGGAGATACTGGATTTATATTGCACCCTATACTCTGAATCTCAAAGTCTCAGAGCAGTCACAATCTCCTTTACTTCCCCCCACCCCACAACAGACACCCTGTGAGCTAGGTGGGGCTGAGAGAACTCTTACAGCAGCTGCTCTTTCAAGGACAACTCCAACAAGAGCTATGGCTGACCCAAGGCCATTCCAGCAGCTGGTTCTCCCAGATAAGAGTCCACACACTTAACCACTATACCAAACTGGCTCTCCAAAGAATGAAACAGGCACAGAATGGTATGGGTCAGCTGTTGCGGGGATAGCTCCTTTTCTTTTGACCTTTCTGATAGCAGGAACAGGGTCGAGACAGAAAGGAGGAGAAGGACCTCATCACAACCTGTCTCTGTCCTCATCCTTTTTCTTCTCAAAACTCCAACAGAGAAGGATTGGTATCATCAAAGAGGGAAGGGTGACAATCTCTGTAAGAAATTCAGCCCAATCCTAATTTCTTTGTGACTGTGAGGGCTCTAGTGTAGATGTGGAATTGCCCCCACTCTGGCAACATCAGCTGAACTTACATATCCATTCGACACAGTAGGCACAGTGTGTAGGGCCCACAATACTTTTTGGAGCCCACAAAAATGTTTTGATTTCTTTTAAATTCAAAAGAAAAAAAATGAATTGTTAGGGTCAAAGAAAATGTTTTAATTTTTTTCTCACATCAAAAGAGAATGAAATTTTAAGGCCCACGAAATTTTGCTGAAATTTTGCCTAAAACGGGGGGAAAGGTTGATGTTATTTAAAGTTATATCAAAACTAATTTTATTATTGATATTATTATGGTTGGAGGGGCCCAGAAAGGCAAACATGCCTAAGATCCACAAAAGTCACAACGTGGCCTTGATCAGCAGCTCGCACTACACAGCTCTGAGGGTGGGTGGGGAGAATCACAAAGCTTTTACTTTAGCTTTACAGTTCTTAAATGAAGATCTTCCCTTTCTTAAGCCTGTAGCAATAACATAATCATTTCATACTAAGAGGGAAGGAGGAAGAAGGCCAGGCCAGGTCCCACTCACCCCCTTAGTAGAGGGAGGCAGTGAGGGAGTAGGCTTCCTGCTGACCACCAGACTCCAATGCTGCAGTGGGGGTAGCCAAGCTGGTTGGTACCCTTCTCCTCTGTCTAGGGTTACCTGGCTCCCAGATGGGGATCTTCCTCTGTGTGGCACAATGACATCACTCAGAAGTGATGTTATCATGGGGGGGGGCAATCTAGCACTTTGGAAAAGACCTCTATGATTATCATAGAGTTTTTCTCAAATGCTAAAGCACCCCCCATGATGTGCCCAGCATGATAACGTCATTTCTAGGTGATGTCATCATGCCAGGCATGTTGTGGTGTGCTGGTATTTGGGGGCAGGGCACCCCCAATGGCCAGTTCCATGGCAGCGGGTTGGAGGCCCCAAAATTGGGGGGGGGGACCCAGCCCCCAACTGGAGGCTGGGAACCCTACCTCTGGCACTTTAGGTGATCGTCAAGACTCCCTACCTATGCTGAGCAACTCTCCCTTTCTTTTTCCCATCTATTATGTAAAAAGCAATCCAAGAGTAGAAATAGAAATTAAGATCACTAACATGTGTGCAGTTTCCACAGTCTCTATTTCTAGGATCCTAAACTACTTTGGCTGCACTAAACTAGTATGTCACATATCTGATGTCTTTAAAGACTAACAGAGAAAGCATATAATCTGATATATCTATCCCAACTACTGCGGCAGGTGGACAGGAAAAAAGGAGGCCAGAAGAAGAATGAGAGGATGCTGCGAGAATTTGAATTGTTTGCCCTCTCCCTCAACCCCCTCCCTTCATCACCAGCCACTCCCAATCAAGATAGAGAAACTAGGCTGTGGTTGGAGAGGAGAGTGGTAATTTTTCATTACCTCAACTAGAGAGGAATTTGGCAGATGGACACTTCTTCTCTTTCTGAAAGTGGACATTCCAAGCTGCCTAAAGTTTGTACTATGGGCTGCAATATACAAAACATTGTCTGTATCTCTACCTGAGGTCCTATTTTTTTGTCCAGAAATCAAGCATTGTTTGAAGCCCCTTCCAATCCATTTCTGTTTTACTTCATAGTTCAATCATTAACTGATCAATAGATTCACAAAATAACAATTGATGCATAGATTATATTAGCCTCCTAAATAACTGCTATAAGTGACACAGCTATACAATTAACTGCAAAAAGGCTTCAGAGGTGGTGTACCATTCCCTGCTTCCGCATAGTGATCCTGGTATTCCTTAGTGGAATCTACCAAAATTTGGTGCAAAGGGGAATGTTTTAGAATATTCAGGTACATAAATTGCTTTGAGAGAAAAGGTCAACACTTGCTTTCCTTACCGTTTTTCAATATTGCTGAGGATTTAGTGATATGTATTTGTTTATATTTAGTTAATTACTTAATTAAATATTCAGAATCAAATGGCTAACCAATCCCCAGTTGCACTTAAGCATCCATGACCCAAGAACCTCAGCTGGTTTTATTTCTTAGTAAAGCGAACTGTCCCATCTTGCACAAAAGCGAAATTGAGCAAAACATAAGAGCCTGGGTTTTTTGTTGTTGTTTTAAATCTGTTGACATTCCTCGATACAGAAGCATTTTGTAGTTTTGAAAAAGCAGACTGTGATCTTTGTTGCAAAACTAAAGTGACACATGGAAATATGTTTGAAATGATTAGGGACTGAATCCCTCAGGGCAGAAGAACCAGGACCATAACATTTGAAAGAGAGTATAAAACATGAAGGAAAAACATTCCGAGATTCAAGCAACTGGATGGCACGATAACCAGAGTTGCTCATGCCAAGTCATCATATGACAACATTTGTAAGGTCAACTAAGGACTACCAATGACTGTTGCCATCACATGGTATAGTGCAGCTTTTTGCTCCACACACGCCACTCTTGTGATCAATCCAGGCTTATGTCTGATAAATTAAAAGAAGTGTCATACACTTCTTCTATGTTTGCACACCTGTATATGTACAGGAAGACAATGACAGTGCTCAAGTTAGAACCTGATATAGGAGCTTAGCAGTGTGGTCCTGAACAGTCACATTCTTCTAAGACCATTGACTTAAATTACTTAGAAGGGTGTCATTCTCTGTTAATCTTTTGTTGTGAAAATGGAGGAGGAAGTAGTAGTGGTGGTGGTGGTGTAACTCTGCTTTAGATGCACTGCAAGGCTATCTCAAGGACATCCAATGCCCCTTAATCCTGGAGGAAGGGGCAGTGCAAGCATTTGCTCCCCAGAATAACTTTACATGGATTTTGCCTATCAAGTGCAAGAACTATGTCCCAGTCTACCAGCTGACTTTGTAAGCATGAAGATTCAAACTTTACGCTCTGTGTACTTTCAGGAGGGGGGTGCTGTCTGGACAGTGTGGGAGCCAGAGCACTTATATTTTTGCAAGAACTGTTGTTGTTTTATGAACAAGGCCTATGTTCTCCCTCCGATAGGAAACCTGAGAAAGGGCAAGGCCTAAATTTTGTTAAAATCCATAGCTGGGGGCTTTTCTACACAATCTGGTACTCTTCTTTCCATTGATACCACAGCTTTCTGTTGTCAGTCAAACCATCATTTTTGGTGGTCTCGGTTTAGTAAGCAGCTTGTGCATTGTGGTATACAGTTGTACAGATTATTTGATGTTCTTTCTCATGCCAGTATTATGTATTTTAACCTGTTTGGGACCTCTTTTGGTGGGGGTGGGAAGGCAGGATATGAATGGTTGTAATGAAGAAATAAATTGCAAGCAGACCAAAACTGCCCAGCAAGTGCGTTGGGTTGTGACTCAGGCCTCTTGAGTAATCTGCCAAGGGCATCTCAAAGCACGCAGAGGGCAGAGTTGGCATTTTGAACAAGGATTAAGAGAGCCAGTGGATAAGAGTGGGTTATTCACTTGCTATCATAATGCATAAAATGAGTAAGAGTTTCATGAAATCACCACTGATGAATTTGGCTCCCAGAGAACAAATGCTGTTTGCAATTTGACTTTATTTGCATTCAACAATTCAATCCAGAGTTGCAGGAAGTTCCAACGCTCCCCTCTGAGGCTTGTTGAGGCTCTGGTCTGGTGAATCCAAGTGAAATCTGCCCAAACCACTAATACAATCTCATGTACATTTTATTGAAAGAAATATTATTTGTCTCATCCAACTTTTGTGAGGAAAAAAGAAAGATAAGCTAGCATGCTTTGCCAGTTTCCAGAACATAAGTTCTTCTGCATCAGTTTCCTCTGCCTTGATCCCACCGTGTCATTTATTCTACACTTTGTTATGCACAGCAGAGACAAACTGACAAATGAGAAGACTACTATGGTGGCAAGCCAAACGCTGGACCAATGCCAGCAGTTCGGCTTCCAAAGACTTCCAAGAATCCTTTCTGTTGAAGAAGTGTATTACAATGCAAAACACTTCTATTACATAGAATTTAACTAAACACCACTGATACCAGAGTATCAGTTGCAAACACGATCTTGGGCTGCAGTTCTGCATCCTGCCTGCTTACACAAGCCTTTCTATTGAATAGTCCAGACGCTATCGCCTTGCCATCTCTTGTAGGTACAGTGTAATAAAATAATATCAGCATGTGAAATCTATTATTTCCACAAGCAGCTGCTCCCGGTGACATGACATTGGCTAAGGATCAGTCCAGCCTGAACCAGCTTTTTATTTCACTCCTGTTTCACATTATGAATGGCTGTTGGCTACATTTCGTGCAATATGGGCAAATTTGTGCTTATCTGGAAAACTTGGCATAATACAGACTGATTAAATGTGATTCTAAATACTGAACTAAATAGCTACCTTGTTTTGCCCTGTGCCTTTACCTGTTTCTCAGCTACTTCCCTTTTCAGTTTTCAGTAGTGAGAGCAGATTCCAATTTTTGCTTCTCCCTTGTCATAGAGTTGTCTTGGGCTGTCCCTGTAGAGTGGGGTTTGTATAGAGGCGGGTGGTATGGAGTGAGCCGCCAAGTCATGGCCTCTGATTGCTCTGTGGATTGAGAGAGCAGAAGCATTATAGCAGGGGTGTCGAACTCATTTGTTATGAGGGCCGGATTTGACATAAATGAGACTTTGTCGGGCCGAGCCATGTGTATCATAAAATGTAATGCCAGGTAGCGGACATATAAACTTTATAAAGGGCAGAGACACACAATTAAAGATATTTTTTTTGCTTAAAATAAAACATGCTTAAAATATTAGCCCGCTTGCAATATTTTGTTTTACAGTCCTTGATAAATGTCACCTCTTGCTATGAATTATTGCATCAAAAACTGCAGGCAATGTCTGTGCAGTACCAGTCTTGAATATGTGCTGTTCAGGTGTGCACATCTGTAAGTTGCAAACCTACTTTTGATTCATTGACATTCATTACAGACATTTCATGGTCAATGTTTTGAGCCTAAGACCCAGAGGAACATGAAACAGCTGGGCATTGTGAGCTTTTGTACAGAAGTTGCTTCACATACTAGTCAAGAACATGTGAAGGCACCATGGCACAGACTGAGGGCTATGGGCTTGTCTACAAAACTGTAATTTTCCCCAGAAAAATGACTACAACTAAAAAAAAAATACAACTCCCTCCCCCCCCAAAAAAACAACAACTACAAGAACAGAGAGACAGCCATGTACAGTGGTCAGTGTCAGCCTACTATCTGGGAAGTCTAAATTCAAGACCCCCAATCAAAGGAAAATGTGAAAGAAAAAAATAAGAAAAATTTGCTGGGTAAACCTGGGGTGGAACACACTCTCAGCCTAATGCTGATATTTCTCTTCTAAATAGTTCACATGCTTTTCTATTGAGAAAGACTGGAGGGCATGAGTACAGTGAAAAAGAGGAGGGGAACCCAGTTACAAGCTCAACAAAACTCTCTCTCTCTCTCTGTAGCAAAGCAAAAAGCTCATACCATCACTAAAACGTCGCTAGTCTTAAAAGCACTCTTTGTAGCTCTCCTGATGGTGGGGACTGGCAAAGGAAGCTCTGGCTCTTTCTTTCCTTCCCCAGGGCATGAGGAGGGGGAGGAGCTTCAACCATTCATTAGAAGGAAGAGAGGCTTGTCTCAGTAGCTCTGCAGGGTGATTAATTGAGCCTGGCAAACTTAATCACCCAGCAGAGCTATGGAGCCAAGTTCCCACATTGGCTGAGGCTGCTCCTCCCTCCTCCTCCCTTTGGGAAAAGGGAGTGGGGAGAGAGAAATGCCATTTTGCTGCTCTGGCCTGTCTTGGGAGAAACACCAAATGGCGACTGAAAAAAGCAGGCAAGGGAACGCAGGCAAAAATAGCAGATGACAGTCGGTTGCTGGAGGGCCCGATTGGAACCCTCTGTGGGCCTGATCCGGACCCGCGGGCCGTATATTTGACACCCCTGCATTGTAGTCGTAAAATCCCTCCCATGGTAGGCTACCCTGTTTTATTTAATTTTATTGGATTTTTTTAAATTGCAGTGATATGTTGTTAGCTACCCCAAGCCTCATTTTGGGAGAAGGATGAACTAAAAATCTAATTAAATAAATAAATACCCTTCAGACATAAATCTCACTTGGAAGCAATTGAATGCATTAACGTCTGCGAATATTACCTACTCCAGTCATAAATTGATCAATGATGGCACATAAGAGTCCACTGTGCAATTATCTCTAATAATCATGCATTGGTGACCTTGGAGTTCATCTACTATCAGACCCATCTTCTAGGAACCCAGTTCCACATATGTCCTTCTGGATTTTGACTGCAAATGATGAATGGGGGGAAAGGATGTTGGAATTGACCCAAAACACTACATTTTCAAACAGGACCGCTGGGGACAGATCTCTTTTCAGCCAATATAATATGCCCAATTAAAGATGACCTTCTGCCAACACTCTTCTGGAAGTAGAAGTAAGCAGTGTAGTAGTTAACATATGCAGGAGAATAAAAAATTTCCACCAGATTAAGCATAGCAAAAAAAGGAGAAAAATGTGTAATTCTGATGGATGCCCACCCCTCCCTCCCATGATTCCCTAAAGAGGGCATATTATTGCTAAACAATAAAGAAATAATTTCCGTGGTCAAATTGTTTGTTTAAATGTCTGGACTGTATCATATAATTTTTGTAAGGGAGGTTATCTAATGAGAGCTGCAACTACATATGTAAAAATTATATGTTATATATAAATAATTTCTATAAAATTTTGCATTCTTATTAGTACCTTCTATAAACTTTAGCAGGAGATAAAATTCCAGTGTCAGTTCCCAAGTTTATCCTTACTCGGTGCTTCAGGGAAGGATATAAACCAGATTCCATCTGATTTATATACCTGTTTGCAAAACTCAGCAGATAGTTCTGAAAAGGGATGTTTTGCCTTATCCTCAGCCTTTCCTGTCAGATCAGTTAAATGACTTCACAGCAGATGAAAAGGAGATTGAATACCTTTCCATTCTTCGTGGGTAGGGTGTTTTTCTTTTACATAAAGGGAGGCACAACCAAGCACTTCAACATCCTATGAAATGTATAACACTAATGTAAGATTTTAGGCTCAGTCCTACTGGCCCTGGATCAAAGGTACTCACAGGAATTTTGCCAGTATTCTTTGTAAAAGGGCCCTTTGTTTTGCTGTGCCATTCCAGCAAGGCTACCTCTAAAAACTAAAGTGATGTTGCAATCCAGTCCTATGCATGCTCCCAAATAAGCCGGTTTAGGACTTGCAGCCTTAGTCTCCAGTGAAAAGAAATTGGTATAGTGATTAGGGTGGTTATGGTATTGGGCTCAAAACCTAACTCAGCAATGAAACTGTGTGACCCTGGCAGTCTTGCTTTCTCAGCCTAACCTACTTCACCTAACTAGGACTATGTAAACATAAAAAAAAATCTGTTATTTGGGCAAGAAAAAGCAGCTGCCAGGTTTGCATAAACCACAGTAGCCACCTGCGAAAATGAACAGAAAGACTGTCAAGACTAGACAGGTATCTTATTTTAAAAAAATATTGCTTCCCAGCCTCCAAAGAACTCAGCAGGCCAGATTAAGGCCAACTGATGCCCTAAACCCAGCCCAGCAATGGTACCCTTTGACTGTTCCATTGCTTAACTGACAAGACATGAAGACTCAATAAGTGCTGAAGGTAAATAAGAGACTTAAAATTCAATTTCCTACCAGGCCATCCCCCAAGTAAGATTAAGGTTGCCAAGTACTTACCTCATGCCGGCAGGGACTGGGAGAGAGATCTCCAGAAGTGGGAGGAGGGATGATGTCCCCGGCATGATGACATCTTGTGGAAGTGACATCATCATGCCAGAGATGTCATGCAGTGATGACAATAGAGTTTTGCCCAAACCATAGAGCTTTTCCCCAAATACCAGAGCATCACCTCATGATGTCCGCACCATGATGACATCACTTCCACATGACATCATCATGTTGGGGATGTACCATGGGCTCAGGGCTGTTGGGGATGGAGCTTTCTCCCACTGGCTAGCTAGCTGTTGGTGGGTAGGAGCCCATGAAATTGGGGGATCCTTCATTCCCACTTGGGGGCTGGCAACCCTAGGTCAGACCCTACAACTATATTAAATATAAACTTTAAAATAACACTAAATAGCATATACTTCTTTTTAAAAAACCCTTTGTGTGTCCCCTTTTCCTTGGTGTCCTAAGCACGTGCTTGTTTTGCTTAATGGTTAATCCAGGATTGAAACTCAGGGTGATATTCATGGCTCTTCCCCATTCCACTGAACATCACAACAACACTGTGAGGCAGATTAGGCTGAGAAACAGTGACTGGATCACTGAGTTTCATGGCAACCAGAGTTTTGAACCTCCGTCTCCTAAGTCCTAGCCCAACACTCTAACCACAGCACCCCCATTCATGTACCCAGGAGACAACTTCTATAACAGTTCCCTCAGGGGAACTGAATATTACTATCACCTGTACATCACAGGAATTTTTAACCTCTCATGGAAGATAACTTTCCCTCTTGTAGACCTTAGGCAATAGTCTGATTCTATCTTACAGACATCTCCTAACCTGAAGCAACTACTCACCATGAACAAAGGACAACAAAAGGACTTACCCCTGCAACAAATCTCAGTGGCATGAGTGTCCTTATACTCAAGGAACATGATGATTGGACCAAACATCACCAGCCTTAACACTAGGGATGGGCACGAATTGAAGCATGGCTTGTGATTGGTGCCTAAAATAGCCAATTCGTGCTTTGTTCCAAATTGGTTCAAGACCTCGCACTATGCATGACTCACAAAATGAAGCAGCTTGGGTTTTTTGGTGGTTCATCGGTGTCATTATTGGCAAGGGATCCTCCTCATGCGCCGCTATGGGTCCGGTGTGATGACATCACTCGGAAGTGATGCTATCACATCAGGCACATTGCCCTGGCAAATGCGCCTGACATGAAAATGTCACTTCCAGGTAACGTCATCACATTGGGCATGTCTCAGCATGCCGGCACTTTCTAGCCCACTTGGGGACCATTCCACACCTTCTAGAACCAACCAGACCAATGAACTACAATTCATTCAGAAAATTAAAAAAAAAAATGAACCAAACCACCGAATCAGGCAAACCAATGAACCACCATTTTCACATTCCGTGCCTATCCCTACTTAGCACCAAGGGTTTATTCAGTGCACATTCTTTGCTGTGCTGTAAACTATTGTATGCTAGCAATTTACATTGGCCAAACTGGACTGTCTCTGCATAAGAAAATAAATGAATGCCTATCAAACATCAGAAATGGAAACTCAGAAATCAGCCGGGGGGGGGGGGGGGGACACAGAGAATTTCAATCTTAACATACATTCAGTAATAGACAAAAAAAGAAAGCAGAACTTCAACAGAAAGGAAAGCCTCAAGAAGCTGCTGAATTGGAATTCATATTCAGCTCTTAAAGCAAAAAGGTTTTAAAGCTCATTTTGCAGATCTGGCAAGAAACTGGCTTGTGGGCCTTCTGTCACTCTCGGGAGTCCATACTGTCATAACACAAGTCACTCACCCTTCACTCAATATGTAAAGCATTTGTCAGGCACCATAACATACAAACCAGGAGGTTTAAAGGTTAGGGATGAACGTCTTGCTCCCATGTGGCTGACAAGGGAACTACCTGCTGTTCCAAGAGGAATATTTGCACAAAAGCAATTAGCCTTCTGATCAAAGGAATCTGGTGATTCTAGAGAGACAATTGTTCTCTTCTCTCAACCTGGACAAGTCACCAGGTTCTGTGATTGGCTTCCAGCTTAATTTGTCTTCCAGTTGCCAGAAAGTGCCATAATACTTTTAAAAATCACCTTAAGTCTCCAGGACTTACTTTTGTTTAATGCTGCCTGGGAGTTCCTATTAGAGGAACAAGCAATGCAATATCCTTAAGCACTGATATTATTTGACTGACATCCAGAAAAACCTATGACAGCCTATTTCATCAACTATTTTGTATTTTCTGAAATTCCTCTCTGGTCCTTCTCTTATGCATAATGTATATAGGTTCATTTGGGAAAGCAAATGCCAAGTTTCTGAGAATTACCTCAGAAGCAGACCTTAATTTGCATACAGGAATCCTGGAAATCTCAAAATGGCATTTGCCCAACGCCATTCTTAGTTTTTTCTTCTGTTCATGGTGATCAGAAGTGACATTTTTAATATTGCAATTTGAATCTACTTTCAGTTCAAAAATATGTGAAGAATTTGTGTTGTAGTGTATTTCCTAGAAATCTGTATGTGCCACGTCTGCCATCTGGCTAGTAAAGGTCGACCAGATCATCTTGAATGAATGGAACATTGGTGAAGTGGAAAAAGAAACAGCATCAAGTTAAAATTACAAACTGGTAGAAGGGTCAAAAAGTATACAAACATACACAACACACACACAAGCCCACGGGTGACTAGTATCACTGCAGTGTGATAGCAACATAGGAACAGAATATAAATGCAGTTGAATGCTGTTCTTTTCAGACTTCTACATACTTTTGTTTTTATGGGTATAATTCTTAGGCTTTTATGGGTACATTTATAAGCTCCTTAACTGTGCAATATACTGTGTGGAAAAGTCATAACTGCAAAAAGAACATTTTCAAAAATGCACTGGGCAGATCATTGAAGTAAAAATGAAAATACTTCATAAAATAATGATTTGGGGCTCACAAAGATTTTGGGTGAAATCCTTGATTCTTGGTATTAGCCAACTCAATGGAATGATCATTTTGGGTTTAGAATCCCAGTGTGCACAGGGGAAATCATCTATGGTCAGGGCTTTTTTGTAGAAAAAGCCAGCAGAACTCATTTGTATTTTAGGACACACACCCCTGACATTGTTTCACACTGGGGTTTTTTTTTGCAGAAAAAGCCCAGCAGGGTCTCATTTGCATATTAGAACACACCCCCTGATGCCAAGCCAACCAGAACTGTGTTCCTGCTCAAAAAAAAAAGCTCCCTCAATGGTTCACCTGCATGACCGCATTCACACATCATGTGTTACTAAACAACTGCCATTTGTGGGTGGAAAGAACATGAAATGAGGCATGCATCCAAGCCCAACAAGAAACCACGTTCACACATGTTTTTCCTTAGCCATGATTATATATGTTGCCTAAATGCAGACATTGTGTCTTGTTCTTTGATTGCACTGGTCATAAGAATATAAGAGAAGCCATGTCGGATCAGGCCAATGGCCCATCCAGTCCAACACTCTGTGTCACACAGTGGCCAAAAAACCCAGGTGGCATCAGGAGGTCCACCGGTGGGGCCAGGACACCAGAAGCCCTCCCACTGTGTCCCCCCAGCACCAAGACCGTGCAGGGGGCAACGAGGAACTTGAGGGCAGCCCCCCACCCCACCATAGTTTTGCACTGGGATCTCTTCCACAGCCTTTTCAAAATAAATAGCTCCTTTTTAAGCACAAAGGTGTCTCGGACTGCGTCTGCTGTTTGACAGCACAATGCTTGCGGCCTCCCAAGCCAGGAGTGCTGAATCTTGCTTGCAGTTGAACGAGCATAAATGAAGAAACGCTCTGCTCCTATACGGAATTCCTGAGTACTTGGTACATTACCAAAATGCTTTTGAGTTGAATGCTTTGCTTCTTCCAAGGGAGTATACTTCCTTTTTCCTCCAGACATGGAATGTATAGAAAAATATGTGCAGGAAAGCATGTGAGGTTTCCTGTTCTATATGCAGGAATGCATATAACATAGCAAACAATATGGCCTGTATTTATTTAGATGAAAATAGAACTGGTGTCATAGTAAGATTATGCAGTCATAGCGCAAATGCTTTAAAAAATTGCTAAATGCAATTGAGGATCTACAGTTTCTGCAAATTATATGGATTAGAGGTCATTTACAAACTGCAGATTTTACTTCCTTTTAACAAGCATGCACTCAAAACATCTTCAGTTCTTATCATGATTTGTTTTGTACTAAGGGGGGGAGTATTTATTTTGTGTAAAATCGATTTTTAAATTCTTTATACTTTTCCTTGACCCCCCCGGGGCTGTTTGTTCTACAGATACTTAGAAGCAGTGTCCAGTGTTCCCTCTGCTGCAGATCAAAAATTGTGATCAAAAATTCCACTTTGTGAACTACTGATATTAAAGTTGTGAGCTTACTGGCATTAATGTTGTGAACTATTGCATAAATTATTGTGCTCTGGGGTCATCCTTCCTGAGCTAAGACAAATATGTGTGAGCTGGAGGCTAAAAATCTGTGAGCTAGCTCACGCTAACTCAGCTTAGAGGGAATACTGGCAGTGTCCCAGTTCTTTGGGTCAGGATCTGGTTTTTTAAAGGTGCAGGGCTTTTTAAAATTCTAGCAGGAAAGCACAGGA
The DNA here is from genome assembly GCF_032191835.1 of Heteronotia binoei. Classification (NCBI taxonomy): domain Eukaryota; kingdom Metazoa; phylum Chordata; class Lepidosauria; order Squamata; family Gekkonidae; genus Heteronotia; species Heteronotia binoei. The sequence continues at coordinate 29,937,259 of NC_083231.1, read as the reverse complement.
ATGCAGTTCCATCTGACTTGGTGTCAGGGGGTGTGGTCTAATATGCAAATGAGTTCCTGCTGAGCTTTTTCTACCCCCCCCCCCAAAAAAAAAAAAACCTTGAAAGAGGACTAAGGGCATGAGAAAAGTCTACAAAATTATGCATATTGTGGTGAAAGTGAACACAGAGTAATTTTGCTCCCTGTCCCATGATCCTAGAATTCAGAGGGGGGGCAATGAAGTTGATGAGCAATATACATTTAGAGCCTGCTATGGGACATGGCAGTTTAGATAGCATTAAAAGGGGATAGACAAATTCATAAAGAATACAGTAGCTATTAGCTAGCATGGGTAAATGGGAACTCTGTGTATGGAGGCAGCATACTTTTGAATGTCATTTGCTGGTGGCAAGGCAACAAGAGAAGTTGGCTTCTGTGCCACCACTACTGGCCACCTAGGCTACTAGTTGGCAGCACAGCTTTTTTTTTAGAAAAAGCCCAGCAGGAACTCATTTGCATATCAGGCCAACCCCCCCCCCCCCCCCCGCCGCCAAGACAAGCCAGAACTGCGTTCCTGTGTGTTCCTGCTTAAAAAAAAAGCCCAGGTTGGCAGCTCATAGGAAACAGGATGTTGGGACATAAAGGCTTTAATATTAGACCTTTTAATAATATATTGGACCTTTTAATAATCATGATATATTACATTATATGTATATTATCAGATAGATAGATGATAGATAGACAGACAGACAGATACTTTCTCATTAAATACTCTCATGTTATTATGCTGATATATCATGGTATGGCGTGTATTGGCTAAACTATCCTTCTTATATATTTGTACACTAAATAAGAAATATCCTCGGTATTCGTATTAGCAATGCCCCTGTATTGTGTACTGATTTAATATATCTTCCTGCCTTTTTCCACATTTCTCTTTGTTCCCTTCTGTATAGCTATTGAAAATTCAACATCAAAACTTAGTTTGTAAAAAGGAAACAGGATGCCGGGCTCGAATGACAATTGGTCTAATGCAGAGGGGTGTTCTTGCCTAAATGCAGTCATATGTTCATTCCAGTAACCTCCTGATCTATGGGCCTTGGGGTGAGTCTCTTGAGACTGCAGAGTGGAGGCTGAAGTGTCTGTTATAGTTCCAGCCGGGTTTCACGTTACAATATGGTTCCCTATGGCTGTTCTTTCGTTCTCCCTGGCCTGGTCCTAAATGCATCTTGGCCAGGCTTGCATCACTGCCTAGGTTACAGGTGGACAACAGGTAGACAACAAGGTCCCTCACCCCCAGCAACTCTGCCCCCAACACATTCAGCTGGGGCCTAGAGGAAGGGGTTGTATGTGGCTAGAGGGATAAGGAAATGCGATGCTGAAGTCACCATGCGCTGGGAGAAGAAGAAAGTATAGAATTTTGAGCAGAAACTCAGCCAAAGGACACTGATCTTCATTACTCTAATGAAACTAATAACTGTGTGGTTTGTGACAGATTGCCTTATGTTTGTTATGCACACTGTTAGCTGCCCCTTTTAAAATACACAAGAAACCAAGCAACAGATCTAATAACAGTGGATTACATTTCCGAGAGACCTAGGAAACTGGCAGAAGTGCAGTGCACACTGACATCTGCCCAAGATACTTATTTTTTAATACAGAAAATTAACCAGTGCTAGGGAAACGCATCAACAAATGCTAGCCAGCAGCACACAGCCCTGCAAGGTATAACAGACAGGTAACGCTGACTCCCATTTGACTTCTGTCAGATCACAGTTAACAAAGTTTTTTTACTTTGCCCCGTTCTCTCACAGAAATACATTTAAGATGCGTGCAAAATGCTTCTCTGTCAGTATGTCCCGCCTTCACAGTGAACGACTCATTGATGAGAGAAAACAGTGTGGGTTTTCCCCCCTCTTAGCCTCAAAATGTGAGGTTGCTGCCTATTATTCAATGCTGTTTTGTTAAATTAGGGAACAGAGGGTTTTTTATTCTTTCTCAGAAATGCCCTTTCAGATTCTGTCATTGCGTGTTCTGGTCCTCAGGAAGTGAGAGAAGGTCGGGATCAGTCACGACTGGACTCTATGGTGCTGCTCATTCTGAAACTGGACCAGCTGGATCAGGATATTGAGAACGCTCTCAGTTCTGGGTCTTCACCGTCCAGCACGCCAACGCATCCCCGGAGGCACATACATGTGAGCTTCTTGGCTTTTTTTACTCCAGTTGTATATTTTTACCTGTGCTAATTCTTTGCATTTTTGCTTTTGTGTTTTTTTTTAAGTGGTATGCTTTTTGTCTTGTTTCCTAGCATTCAGGCCGCTACCAGTATAAACTTGGCCTTCTATATATGGCCGAATTTCTGGGACCAAAGGTACAAAATGTAAGAGGGGGCAGGCAGGTTTTTTTTTAAGCTTCCATGTTTTAAAAGGAAGTGAGACTGCAGTCTGAGTTACACTGGCAATGATGCGATGCAGTTGCAGCTGAACTTACCAATGAAGGACCTAACATTTTTTCATCTGTGCAATTTTGTGGGTTTTTGTTAACTGTCACAGTTGCAGGCAGAGAGCCACTTAAGAACTGTTCACAAAACCTCCCTCTCTTAAAATAATATCCAGGCTAGAAAGCATTATCTTGGCATTTCAGGGAAAAGATCTCTTTCTTAGGGCTGTATTTTATGATAAGAGAAGGAAAGATGCATATTGTTGTTTTTGTAATGTAAGATTATTAAGGACGGGGGATTGTATCAAAGAATGAGAGGATTATCATATATGTCACACTAAAGGTACAATCCTGTCTCTTATGCAGCTCTCATTCATTTTAGTCGGGCTTGCTTGTGAGAAGTGAACAATGGCTTGTACAATGATGCAGTGGGTGATTTACAGTGCCATTTTACGCAGAGTTACAGCCTTCTAACCCCTTCCTACATGTAATGGTTTGTGAAATCTGATTCAATGTATCTGAAGAAGCTTATACCCAGAATTAAACATTGTTGGTCTTAAAGGTGCCACAGGACACAAACTTTGTCCTGTCCTTCTAAGTCCATTGCCTTAGAAAGCTGTGCCTCAGATTAGGAGGGCATTTGCATATATTGCACTTGCAATGATCTGACTTCACTAAACTTTCAAGACTGCAGGAAGTGAACTAGTAGCTAATGTCATTAGGGCCAAAATCACCTTCTTATTGCCCATTCTTCCTATTTTGATGGCTTACTCTTGGTCTATGTGCCATTTGGACTGAAGTGGTAGAATGGATTCTACCACTTCAACCACAGGTCAAAGGTTTCTGAACACTGATTCTCCCTCCAGATTTTATCACTAAAATAACAGTCAAAGGCTGGGCTTTTTCTTGCTGGCTGAAAGTTGATTATCACTAACCCAAAATATGCTTGCTAAACTGACTTTCCTACTTCAGGGTTGCCACTGACAACTCTTGACTGAGAAATTCGTAAGGATCTGGCAATTACAAGTGAAATCCAGACAACAGAGATCTGTCTTCCTAGAGGAAATGGCTGCTCAGGAAGATGGACTCTATGTGGCATTATATTCATCTGAGACCTCTCCCTCCCCAAACCCTGCCCAGGGTTGGCCGTGCCATTAGGCAAACTAGGTGATTGCCTAGGGTGCCGGCCTTCTAGGGGTACCTAATTAGGTGCCCCCCACATGACTTGGTAGGCTTCCCAATCCCCAGGTCCCAGTGGGGGATACCCCAGTTTTACAGGCTTCCCCCCTCCCCCAGCCAGCTGGCCGGCAGGAGAAGCCTCGCCCCCACAGCCATTATGCACCTCCATGAACGATTCCCACAGGGAATGATGGGGAATTGATCCACGTGTATTGGGGGCTCTGGGGGGGCTGTATTTTGAGGTAGAGGCACCAAATTTTCAATATAGCATCTCGTGCCTCTCCCCAAAATACCTGCCAAGTTTCAAAAGGATTGGACCAGGGGGTCCAATTCTATGAGCCTCAAAAGAAGGTGCCCCTATCCTTCATTATTTTCTATGGAAGGAAGGAATTTTAAAAGGTGTGCTGTCCCTTTAAATGTGATGGCCAGAACTCCCTTGGGGTTCAATTATGCTTGTCACACTCTTGCTCCTGGCTCTGCCCACAATGTCTCCTGGCTCCATCCCCAAAGTCCCCAGATATTTCTTGAATTGGACTTGGCAACCCTATGACTTGGTGACATCATGCTGCCGCCCATCCTGGCCACCTCTCCCAGTTCCCCCCATGTGAGTTTCTGAAAGGTGTAGACAGTGGCAGAACTTTCTCCCTGCTTTTTTGCACTCCTTGGGTGCAAAAGGAGGGAAAGGATGTCTCTCCCCCACCCCCACCCTGGTGCCTCATGGAGACTTCCAAAGGCACAGGTGACAGGACTTTCTCCCTGCTTGGATATCCCCCTCAGGCTTCTCAGAGTTCTTGAGAGGCATGAGCAGCAGGACTTTTCGTTTGCTTTTGCACCCCTGGGGTGCAAAAGAATGGAGTCTATTCTCTCCTATGGGGCCATAGGATAGAATGGAGGGATTGGGCCACCGCTGCAGCACATTGCTACAGAAGGGGTTTTAAACTTTAAACCCCTTCTCTGGGGTCACACCACAGTGTGGCCTATCTCTCCATTCCATCCAAAAGCTCCAGGAATTTCCCATCCTTAAAGGCCAAAATAGGGCTGGAAAGGGCCTTGCCCCTTCCCCTGCCTTTTATTCAGTCAGGAATACTGTTGTTGCCTAGCAGCATTCATTGAGGGAATGTGTTCCTTAAAGCTACAGAAACTCCTACAGAAACTACAGATCATTGTTGCATTTTTAAACATCCCCCAATGTATTTTTTTATTTCACATTTTTCTACAAATTCAAATTTGTAGAAAGATCTGTCTTGCCTGTTCACAGTTCCAGTCACCAAATTTAAGTATTCAAGAATTTCCCAACTTCTCTATTAGAATGTGAGATACTTTGCTTGGAATCTTAGCATTTAGTTACCTCCATGTATAAAGAAGATTGCTGCCTTTTCTTTTAGCAAATTAAGCTTTTGTTAGCCTAGGTATACGGGTAGGGGAAAGTTTGTAAATTCTAATTTCTATGTGTCAGGCTGTTAAAAACACCAAAGCAGGACCAATAGGACAGATGGCAACCATATATTCATTTAGGTATGCACACACAAAAAGTTAAACATTTATATTCAAATTATTCCATTTATAAATTCTTAAGGTATAATCTGTTTGATATGTGCTTATATCCCAGGGGTGGTCAAACTGTGGCTCTTTCACACGTATTGTGTGGCTCTCGAAGCTACCACCACCCTGTCAGCCAGCTTGAAGAAGGCATTTGGCTCTTTAAATCACGTATCCAAACCAAGCCAGCCAGCGGCTTGGACAATACATTTAAAGTTAAAATTGCTTTCTTCCATCTCTCCCTCCCTCTTCCCTCCCCCCATCTATTTACCTTCCTTCCTTCCTGTCTTGCAGCTCTCAAACATAGACATTTATTCTATGTGGTTCTTATGTTAAGCAAGTCTGGTCACCCCTTTTATATCCTATCATCAATGAGAGTTCTCTTTTAAAGACAACAAAGGACCTAAAACTTTGAGGCAGGTCACCTAGTATCCCATATGCATTCCAAAAGCAAGAGCCTTCACCTGCATGCTATGCAAGGTTCCAGATGATGTCACTCCAGCTGTGGAATGATTTCCAGATGGCAGCAGAGGTTTCAACTGCAGCTGAAAACCAAAGGTGGGAACATAATCTAAGATGCATTGGAAACACAAAGAGAAATAGGCCAGGCTTCAGGAATTCCTAACTTGACTGCTTAACAAAGCTCAGTTTGTTTTGCTCACTTAAGTGTGTTAACAGCTTGGATCACAAAGATGTGCTGCCATTTCAGAGCAGCGCTTCTCAGATGTTGTTTGTAGGGACAATGAGGATGTGTAGTAGAACAGAAAAAAGAAAAGGAAAATGGTGCAAAATGTACATTTGAATGTACTTCCAATAACTAAGAGAGTACTCAATATTCAAGGGGATCCGTTTGTTTGTTTTTAATTAGGATTTGGAATCACATCCTGAAAGTGGAGTGAATGTGGCCACAGTGAACCAGCTGCAAACCAGCTTGCCTCTACCTCGCCCTTATTCCCATGGTGCTGCTGATCGTACACTTCCCATTCCAATGTCTGGGTCTGGTGCTAAACCAAAGGCTGGGGTGAGTACGAAACTTGCTTCTGATATGGAGAGTGGATGATAAACAGAGAGCTGCAAGGCCCGCTGAATATAAACTGTGGATTGCAGCCAGTGAGGTCTCTCCTACCATTCTACCGAGCAAAGCTTTGAAACTTTCCTCCATCTTAAGGAAGGAACCTACATCCAACTTAAGAGGCTCTTCTTCCAGTGGGAGGGTTGAAAGAAGCCTCAAAGTGTGTGTTCTTGTTGCCTTTTTGTTCAACATGCTTCTGGAAAGTTGGCACTGTTTGTACCAAACCACATGGAAAGAAGCTATTTAATAGGCTTACTTGGGGGTTGGTAATGGTAAAGCATTAAAGAAGAATTTTGCCTTCCTGGGACATTCCATGCCAGGGCTGAATATTCGATTTATTGGTTGGAAGGAAAGTCCCCTACCAGCAGGTTGTTTTTATGGGTAGTCTTCAGGATCTGTAGATCTAATTCAGCCGTCTGCCCACAAGGCAGACTGGGCTGTCTACAGTTCTGCTGACCATTGCCTGTGTGAGAGCAGCACCTCTTGAGAAACGGACATGCAAGCCAGGCAGGGCCGGCCCTGCCACTTGGCAAACTAGGCAACTGCCTAGTGTCAGCCTTCTGGGGGCACCGAATTGGGCGCCCACCCCATGTGACTCAGTGGTGTTATCAATGCAGGGGGGCACCAGAAGTGAGCCTTGCCTAGGGTGCCAGACAGTCTAGGGCTCGCCCTGAAGACAGGAATGGCTTCAACATTCTCCTTCCAGAAAAGAGCTTGCTAATGAACATACACGCATAGTGACAACCATCCAGAATTAGGGAATATAACTGGAAGATTTCTGTGGCCCTCTTTCTTCAGCCAAAGGATGTTGGTTCCAGATGATCTGGTTTCTGTTTAAATCCACTGGAAATATTTTCCAGCGTTGTCAAAACTGCATGCTTCAGTTGGAGAGCTGTAGCTTACGTAAATTGTGGGTTATAGCCATAGATATACTGCACCATTGACTGGCAAGCCTTCCCGAAAAGGCTTTTCTCTTTTGTGTTTCAGTGGGTGGCTGTGAGCACCCACATTGTGTAGCAGAAATGGGGATGTGAGTGGGCAAGTGATGTCCCTTTTGAACAGACACCAGTGAACTTTTTTAAAAAGTTTGTAGTTCAGAAAGGCAGTGTTATAGACTATGCTTTGGGGGGATTAGAAAGTCCATATGTGTAGCCGTGTGTTATGAATGAACATAGAGATGAACTCTTGCGACTGGCATAACTCTAATGACCTCAGTTAAAAATAACCAGTTTCCTAATTTATAAAGTAAAGGAACAAGACCTATACCATGAAATTAACAATATCAGGAGCTTTGTTTTTTAAAGATTTTTATTGAAAGTTTAACATCAGATATAAAGACAAACCAGTAACAGTAAACTGTCATAAGTCAAATACAGATTGTCACATTACAAAGTTCCAATAAAAGATCAAGAGCTTTGTTACTGGCAGTGGGAAAAGAAGTAAGTTTGCAGTACTGTTGCAAACTATGGGACCTCCTCCTCCGCTACATCTCTGGAAGAGCATTTTGCTTTACTGGGCATTATTTGTTAGCGATCCCCAGCCCCAAAGCCGTCCGGCTGTCCTCAATGAGGGGCAGGTCCTTTTCAGTCCTGGCCCCTACCTGGTTGAACTCTCTGCCAGAGAACATCAGGGCCTTGCAAAATCTTTTACATAGGGCCTGTTAAGGCAGAGATGTTCCGCCAGGCTTTTGATTAGGAAGTGGCGGTTGCTGAGCTGGCACCTTTCCTCCCCTGCCTCTTTGGGGTCTCCTTCCAATGTAGTGTCCAGAAATCTGGAAGAGGTTGTTATTAGGACACCGTTGGGAGGCTATAATATGAGTCAATTGTTTTTATTGGTTTTTATATGATTGTATTTTACTCACTGTTGTAAATTGCCCAGAGCAAGGAAGGAAGGAAGGAAGGAAGGGAGGGAGGGAAGAAGCGAGGGAGGGAAGGGGAAGGAAAGGAAAGGAATCTCTGTGGGGGGGATTCCTCAGTTAGTTCTTTTGTATCACATTCCTCCGCAAAGTTACTTGTATAAACATGAGTTGTTTTTTTCTCATCTGAGAACTATATTTTGCTAATGTGTCGAGCACTGCTGATTAGATAGATGATCAATTAGTACTCTATTTGTTGAGTGAAATGGATAAGGATATCCTGGGGTTGAAAGCAGAGGAGATGAATCTCTCAACAGAGATATTTGGCCAGGATTATATTAAGAAATAGTAGGGGTTCTCTACTGAGAGTTCAGTTGGACTGGCTGTTTGTGGTTCTCCCCAGAGCAGAGCTAAACTGGACAGAACATGACAGGTCCTGCTGCAAGTCGAGAAGTAAGTTACACCTGGATTGCACACAGTATTTGAATTTGAATTCAAATAAGTTATCTGGAGGAAGTAGGGATGCCAGCCTCCAGGTGGAACCTAGGGATCTCCCAGAATTACAGCTCATCTCCAGACCAGTTCTTCGGAGGATGGGCTCAGTGGCATTGTAGCTCATTGGGGTCTCTATCCTCCCCAGGCTCCATCCCTAAATATCCTGAAATTTTCCAAGCTAGATCTGACAACCCTAGCAGGAAGTAGGAACCTGAAATGAACCAGAAGGTTCAGAATACTTTTGAATTTAAAAAAAAATCAATTTCTGCCCAAGTGTTAGCCCCTGGAGCCAAGTGCTTTCATTTGTCTCTAGAATACTTAAGCACATGGGTCAGATTATCTGGTTTATATTTATGTCCATTGGGAGTAATTTCCAACATGGTCAAATCTGGCATCCCTTTACTTCATACCATGCAAAAATGAGTTAGACCAGCTGGTTGATGAATATGAACAGTAAAAAAAGAATATTTTGTGTGTCTTTTAGTGGCTGCCTGAAATCCTCAAGGGCAACTATTTGAAGATGTCTTCTTGGACAAGTCAGGAAGTTGCCTCCCAAGAATATTATTTATGTATTCAAAAAAATTGTATCCCAGTTTTCTGCCCTGACCAGGGTCAGCGTGTGGGAGGAAGCAAAGTAGGCAGCCGCCTAGGGTGCCACCTCACTGCAGGGGCACCCCATCCCTCCTCATGCTGACCCTGATACTCTGCAGCATTCTTTCTTTGCTCTGATTGCTTGGAGCAAAGAAATAACAACATGGCCCCTGCTCAGCTCCCTCCGAAGCAGGAGAGGGCTGAGCAGGGGCGTGCAGAGTCTTCTTTCTTCACTCCAAACTATCAGAGCAAAGAAAGAAGGATGCGGCCCCTGCCCAGCCCTTTCCCGCTTTGGAGGGAGCTGATCAGGGGCTGCTTGGAGCGAAGAAAGGACACAGCCCCTGCTCAGCTCCCTCTGAAGTGGGAGAGGGCTGGGCAGGGGGCATGCCACACACCATTATGATGATGTTACTTCTGGAGTCTGCAGGAGGGGGGCGGTGGTGCGGGGTCCTGCCTGGGGTGGCAGAACCTCTAGCACCGGGGCTGACCCTGACAAGAGCCACCAAGAAAGCTAACTAAACATACATAATAAAATCACATTTTAAAAACCATTTAAAACCAGTCCCCCTCCACACGCAAATAAAAAGTACCCATCGTTAAAACAATAAAAAGCACACGGAAATAAAAACAACAATTAAAACAGTGGGCAGGAAAGAGGGATCACTGGGGGGGGAATGCCAAATGAAGCCCCCAAAAAATCTTCACCTGCTGGTGGAGGACTGCAATAGAAGGTGAAACTGAAATTAGTGCCCAGACCTGGATGGCCCAGGCAAGTCCGATTTCATCAGATCTCAGAAGCTAAGCAGGGTCAACTCTTGCAAGAATTTCCATAGGAGACCTCCTTGAAATACCAGAGCCAGGAGGGCAGGGTCAGGCTTTTTCCAGTCACCTTTGTGAGTATCCTCCAGGCCCCCAATAGGGGGTCGATCACCAGGGGTCACCATGACTTCCAGGCACACACTCACACACATGTGCACACACACATGTACATAAAAATACAAAAAAAACCCACCCTGAAATTAGCTCCATCTTTGTATTTGTTAGAGTTTCTATTGCCTATTTCTGTTTTTAAAGTCATTTATCTTTTGATAGCTTTTTCAAAATATTTTCCACTCTGGACAGCTGGTGAATGAATGGGCTATTGAATGGGTTATTGGGGAGAGAGAAAGATAGGGAAAGGGAGACCCATGTACACCACACTGAGCTCCTTGGAGGAAGGGCAGTGTAAAAATGTTCCTAGTTCTGGTCAGGGGGAGAAATCTACTCCTCACAATGTATTTCCCAGTGTAAATCAGTGGCACGATCATAAGCTTGCTTTCCAGATTCAATCTGATTCAAAGTCTTTGAAACCATATGACCCCGTCCATTCCAGATACTACCTCCCCACCCCCCAAGTCCTTCTGCATATATCCAAGAGGTAGGCATTGGAGCTGGCTCACAAGAGGGAGTAAGCAGGCAAGTGCGACTTAACACCAAGCAGATCCTGTGTATGGCTAGACAGAGTTTTGAGAGAGAGGAGGACCACGAGAGCCACAATGGGTGGAGGGCTTTGCCTACTCCAGGTTGGAACATGGATAAAAAGACAGGCCCAGCTGGATGAGGGAAGGAAGGATGGCAAGGAAATGAGGCTGCTGAGAGCAAGGCAGAGGAAGATCTACTTGCAGACCGCTTCCTCGAGGGATGAGTGGAGACCCAATGAAGGGGGAAGCTCTGGGACTGGAGGCAAAAAAGGACCAGGTAGCAGAGACCAGCACTAGGCAGAGCTGCTCTTTGGGTAAGGTGGGGCCAGCAGACAGGCTCCAAATCTAGCAGAGTGTTTAAAAATTTCAATGAAAAGGTCAGTACTCCTTAACAGTGAGTAAAAAGTGAGTGAGTTAAGGGCTGTGGGCAGCAGATGATGAGAGTGGGCCAAAAGGGTGCACACTAAGTGATGAGTCCCCCTGCCCCCGAGGCACTATTGACCTCAAGCATGGTGTGCTCCATTTTGCCTAGATTTTACCTCTAACGTTGAGAAGGTTACTTCAACAATTGTAGCTGTAAAAGAGGCTCATAGCCACATGGCTGTTTAGCTGGGAATGTGCATTTGGGGCAATGTGTTGTGTTATTGATTTCATCAGTCCATGCTTTTGTTCACCGATTTCTAAACTTTTAGCTATGTATTTGGCAATTGGAAGCCACAAAGGAATGTAAATCAGTCTGAAAATACAACCGTCAGCAGTCTTTTGCCCCAGTAAGCATGAAAAAACATTAAGAAAACTGAGCCAACAAGAAGAAGGGGAAAGGGGTTAAGTATGCCAGATGTCACTATTTGCAGGAAAAACCAATGTCACATGCAGATCTGCGTAACCATCGTCTCTCTCTACAGCATTTGGCGTCATGTAAACAGACCTAAATGACAGTAAAGCTCTGGTTTTATATCTCGTAACTTTAGTTTGTAGAAAACCAGCAATAAGCAATAGTCTTGAAACTGCTGCAAAATCATTTTCTTCAACTTTTGCAATGGAAATTGGATGAAGTTTGTATAGGGGGATCGAATCCAGTCCTAGGCGATACTGGCAGTAGAAGTGAAAGTTTGCCCCTCGTTTTGTATTCATTTGATGGCAAAAGGAAAAGGAAAGAGAAAACATTCTTCAATTTATCAAAGGATATTTGGGGGCTTCCAACTTTCAGCTGGCCATTATAGCTATAGTCATAGCACTTTGATTCACAGACCTTAGCAGGTAGAGATGTTAAATCTTGTGCTATGAAATACTTCCCATGCAGCTCTCTGCGCCCACAAGTAGCTGACAAAGGCTCCAGACTGAACTAAGCTGTGTCCTTCTTAGGGCTGCCAGCTCCATGTTGCAAAATACCTGGAGATTTTGGAGGTGGAGCTAGAGGAGGGTGTGGTGGGTGAAGGGGAGGGACTTCAATGGGGTATCATACCCTAGAGTCCACCTTCCAAAGCAGCCATTTTCTCCAGGTGAACTGATCTCTCCTGTCTGGAGAACAGTTGTAATCCCAGGAGATCTCCAGTCACCACATGGAGGTTGGCAAACCTAATCCTTCTGATCAGTTGGCAACCCTAGATTGCACAGTTCCACATGACCAAATCTACTCAGTGGTCACATTTGTTTATTTCATGGCTCAAACGGTTTAGTGTCTTGTTACATTTGGATTGGCCGGTTCCTCCCCCGGCATGTTTTTAGGCGATTAATGATAATTGCTATCTGAAATACAGAACTCGATTCTCATTTTCAACTGAAGAGCACATTTGTTTAAATGTGATGATAACTGTGTGGAATACCACCATAGAAAATGATTTTTACTAGGGCAGAAAGCCAGAAGAACATGTGTAGCTGCCTTATACTTATTCAAGGGATGTGGAATGGTACCATTCACTCGCATCAGATCTTGCAAGCTAATCAAGGACTGTACATGGATGAGCAACTGCTGAGGAAGCCTTTGCAGAGAAAGACAACAGGAAACCATTTCTGCTTAATCACTTGCCTCGAAAACCCCTTGCTGGGGTTGCCAGGGGTGGAATTCTAGCAGGAGCTCCTTTGCGTATTAGGCCCTGATGTAGCCAATCTTCCAAGAGCTTACAAGGCTCATTTTTGTAAGCTCTTGGAGGATTGGCTACATCAGGGGTGTGTGGCCTAATATGCAAAGAAGCTCCTGCTAGAATTCCACCCCTGGGGGTCACCATAAATTAGCTACAACTTGGTGACCCTTTGCACATACAAACATGTTTAGTCTGACTGTAGCTCTTGTCATGATCAGTGTTAGGTGCACTGTCTGGCAGCAGCTCTCCAGGGTCTCATATCAGGCTCTTTCACACCATTTACCTGATGGATGCTGGGGACTGACCTGACTGCATGCAGAGTAGATGCTCTACCATCACGCCACAGCCCCACCCCAGTATCACATTTAATTCAGTCTGCAAGAGAGGGCTCTGAATATCTGGTTACTGCATCCTGGTCAAAGAAGGCATGGCTAGAGGTGGGTTCTGCAGTCTGGTGTTGTTCAGTCCAGGGCCAGGGCTTTAGAGATCAAGCAGTGTTGCTCAGTCCAAGGTCAAAGGATCAGAGATTAAGCAGAACAATGTTGTTCAGTCCAGGGCTAGAGTATCAGAGATTAATCAGGTGAGACAGTGGCAGCAGGTCAGCTTTTAATGTATGCACTGTATCTACACCAACAGCCTACACAAACAGCCACATGCCTAATGTCAAGCCTTCAGCCAGCTACTCAAGGTCAATCCTGCAACAACATATCTTTGTTATCAGCAAGTAGCTGGCACTGGGCCAGGAGACGTGCACTTTACCATCTCGCCTGTAGCTCCATTCTCAGCCTCTGTCTGTAATATTCTAACAGTGTAGGCGGTACCAGAGGGCTGGGAATAGACAACTAACTTTTGCCAGGGCTGGAGAGTGGTGATGGCTCTGCCCCAGTTGTTGGCTGTGAATCCTAACAAGCTTGCAGCTCATTTTCCCACTTGTCGGCTTCTGTTGATTCGGACTGGCTGCACAGGGCTCCTCTTCTCCTGAAGAGTCCTTGCTATTGCTGGCCACTGGCTGACTCATGACAAGGGCAGTGTAAGGCTCACCTTCTGTCTCCTGCTTCTGAGATATTTGCCCTAGCCTAGACCATGCTACTGTCATCTAGCAAATTAGCTGCACAGCATTTTTCTTTGGGGGTGGGGGTGGGAATGGGCATTTTGGAGGTGGACCTTTCTGGGCCTTGATCATTGTGCTTGCCTTACATTGACTACTCTATTTTACCGTACTTAGTTTAAAAGTCTTTCCGTCATCTTTCTGAAACTCTTTGTTAGCATTGTTAACAAGGAGAAGGATTTCTACATTGCACTCTTTTTAGATATAGTAATTGATTCCCCTTATTCCCTCTTTTCTCTTCTAAAAGAGAGATTTCTCTTTGGTTTTTCTATAAAATAGAAATCAATGTACCCTTTTACAACTTGCAGTTGTTTTATATTCCACACCACCAGGTGGTGCTCTAGCAAAAGGGTAGGAAGATGTAGAGCAGGGGTGTCAAACTCATTTGCTATGAGAGCCGGATCTGACATAAATGAGACCTTGTTGGACCGGGCCATGTCAGGCCAGGCCATGTGTGTACCTATTTAAGATTAGGTAGCAGAGATATAAATTTTATAAAGAACACAGACAAACACAAATATATATATATATTTAAAAACTTAAAACATGCTTAAAACTTTAGCACTTATTGGTCTTAAAGTTGCTTTCTTTGTATTTCTCCCATGGGAACCAGGGAACTGGGCAAAGGAAGCTCTGGCTCTTTCCTTCCTTCCCCAGGGGACTTGTGGGGGGAGCCTCAGCCAGTAGAAGGACAAGAGGCTTGAATCGGTAGCTCTGCTGTGCAATTGAGAGAGCCTGGCAAAGCAAGCTATTCCTCCCCAAGGGAGGAGCCTCAGCCAATGGAGAAAATAGAGGTTTAGCTCTGTAGCTCCTGTGCAAGCCTCGCAAAGCAAGCTGTGATGCAGAAGGAAGCAGATGACAGCCAGTTGCTTGGGGGGGGGGCTGATAGGAGCCCTCCAGGGGCCTGATTCAGCCCCCAAACTGCATGTTTGACACCCCTGATGTAGAGGATATTGCCTGTCATAGAACATTTGTGGAGTGAAATTCTGAAATTTTGTAGAATCCTCACTTCTTGCCCCTCCTCTCTTTGAATTGCTCTTCAGTAAAAATGGAATTGATTAGAAGCAGAGAAATTAAGAGAATTTCTGTTAACGGCTCTGCCATTACTGCATTCAAATGTGCATTATCTGAGCATCACTGAATTATCATCACACACCTACCTTGTAAATCTGTGTTGCTTTTGTATCTGTTGTGAGATTGTGTTCCCTCTATATCCACTTTTTCTGCTACCCAGGCAAATGCGGGATCAGCAGAAAGTACGGTAAGTTCATTTTTATAGGTCACATCACTGTAGAGCAAGATATATACATGCCACATACGTACATATATTTCTGCTGGTCTGTATGCAGTTGCACCCTACGAGTAAAATATATTGGAAACAGATCAGAAATCAACTTATAAAAGGTCTTGTTGCAATTTTAATTGAGAAGTTTATAGGATTTTTTTTAAGTTAAGAAACTTTATTTCTCAATTCAGTATTCCAATTATATCATATCAGTCCTAGCTCAGTATTCACTTGTCCACTGAATGCTGCCATCTACTGTTTGCATGAAGAAGGTCCAAGAGATGCAACAAGCAAAAGCAGGAATGGAAAATGGGCTTTTGTTTTAAATCCTATTCTAACCACTTTCCTGACATCAGCATTAATTAGTAATACAAACTGATCACAACAAGAATTTAATTATTTGGAAAACATCTACTGATATTACATTCAACTGAAAACTACAAAGATATAAAGTGGATCGGCACGTTTTTTCAATTACAAAAAAATATCCAGTACTTCAGTCTCATAGACTCCGATTAACTGTGGGAATCTCTGGAGTTAATGCAATCATGAATAAGGATTTATTTATCTTCTTTAAAATTGATATTTTTTTAATGTATTGGTTGAACGATTTTTGCTTCCGGTTACCCCAGAATAACTAACAGAAGCAGTAACTCCTAACATGATGCAAGAAGCTCCATATATCTGTGTTGTAATCCAAAAGTCATGACTAACACCTTTTTTTGAGACAAGTCATTACCACTGGCTGTGTCACAATAA
This sequence comes from Heteronotia binoei, assembly GCF_032191835.1. Taxonomy (NCBI): domain Eukaryota; kingdom Metazoa; phylum Chordata; class Lepidosauria; order Squamata; family Gekkonidae; genus Heteronotia; species Heteronotia binoei. The sequence continues at coordinate 29,921,415 of NC_083231.1, read as the reverse complement.
TGGCAGTTAAAGAGAATTTGCTGACAGCTAGTAAACAAATATCCATTTGGTCAAAACAATGAGATGAACTCTGGCCAAATTTCTATAGAGAACTAAGCAATTTATCTGTGAATAAACAGAGATTGCTATGAATTTCTTCTAGTTTGAGTTAGTATTCTTCGTACACAAGAAACAAATGCTAAGGATTTCTAACCTTCAAGTTTCTGTAGTTTGTTTTGATAATGTAATCAAACCAGAGAAAGTAGTTTGGCATTGCCAAATGTCGCCAGCTGTTCATTCCCCAAAACTGAATAACTAGGGGTCAGTGCTTTATCTAAACCCCTAGGAATGAGAACATAAGTGGTTCTGATTTTTTTTTGGGGGGGGGGGTCTTTATTATTGAGATAATGCTCCACAGTTGAAGAATGCTGTCATCTGGTGCTCATGTAACACTTCCATGGTGATAGTGGGGGAAAAATGGGAAAACTGATACTGGAAAAAAATGTTGCTACTTTCCAAAAACATAAAGGATATAGCCATATGATAGCTTTAAAATCACTCCTGGTTTGTGTGATAGTCTTTGGGAACCCCAGAATAATAGCCTGTTGATTTCATTATCATTAAATGGTACAGAGGTACTCTTTGCTGGATAAAACCCCAGCCTTGAGGAAACAAGAGTACACCCTGAGGAACTGTCACTTCCTCTCAGCAGGGAGGGGGCATCCTCATACGTTCATAGCAGTCATCCTAGCGGGGAGTAGGGCAAGCCACTTATCCCTTACCCAAGACACTGAGTTCATTTAGCAATGCAGTCCATAGCCCTGTGGCACAGAGTGATAATCTGCAGTACCGCAGTTCAAGCTCTGCTCATGACCAATCCCGGAAGAAGCTGGGTTCAAGTAGCCAGCTCAGGGTTGACTCAGCCTTCCATCCTTCCGAGGTCGGTAAAAGTAAAGTGCTGGGAGTAAAGTGTAGCTGACTGGGGAAGGCAATGACAAACCACTCCTTAAAAGTCTGCCAAGAAAAATCGGGATATCACCCCTTGAATCAGTAATGACTGGGTGCTTGCACTGGGGACTACCTTTACCTTTTAACCATGTGTATAGATGGACATTGTTAGGGATTCTTAGCAGAGTTATGCAGAATAAAAAACAAAGCAGTCAGCCACACACAGTTAGCTTTTTAGAGTAGGGACGGTGGCTCAGTGGTAGAGCATCTGCTTGGTAAGCAGGAGGTTCCAGGTTCAGTCCCCGGCATCTCCAGCTAAAAAGGGTCCAGGCAAGTAGGCATGAAAAACCTCAGCCTGAGACCCTGGAGAGCCGCTGCCAGTCTGAGTAGACAATACTGACTTCGATGGACCAAGGGTCTGATTCAGTAGAAGGCTGCTTCATGTGTTCATATAAATAATCTTTACTTATCTAGCGAGGAAGGGGTAACTTGGAATTCTACGAAACAAGAAAAGGATTATCATCCTGTCTATCTTCTCTAGCTACATGTTCAATCTCTATCTAAAAAGCAACTTGTGTGGAGAGGCTAGAGATGCACACAAAGGACCATAAAACTGAAACTCAATGCTTTCTCCCTAGTCCATCCCCAATGTATTGATTACCCAATGAGAGCTTACCAGTACTGGTTAATATGCATATTGACACCTAGCATCTGGTGGGAATACATGCGGAATAGCCCATTGGCTCTACCTCTAGCCAGCTAAGCATCAGCATGTTTAAACAAACAATTAATTAACTCATGACTTTCAGGAAGTGAAATTGCCAAAAACCCAACATGTTTTCACTTCTCATGCATACTGTATAACAAGGTCCCCAAAATTTTTGAGTCTGTGGGCACCAGGGGATTCTGGCACAAAAAGGTAGGCATAGCCACAAAATGGCCGCTGGCCACAGGAGGCAAGGCCAGACACTGAATGGCTGTCACAGCTTACCCTTCAGTCTCATGGTGCTGTGGTGGAATCAACTGCCGAAGCAATGTTTTTAAAAATCTGCACAGGTGATCAAAACTTCAGAGCCAATGACAAGCCTTGGTGGGTGAAAAATCCCCACCTGGCCCCACCCACTTTCTAAAAACTCTTGGTAGTCCCAGAAAAAGTGTCTATGGGCACCATGACTTCCACAGCACCCTGCTGGAGCCCCTTCTTGTATAGCAAAGAGAGGCAACTGGTATTGGGTAGCAGCTGGGCTTTTTTTGTAGGAGGAACTCCTTTGCATATTAAGCCATACACCCCTGATGTAAGCCAATCCTCCAAGAGCTTACAGGGCTCTTAGTACAGGGCCTACTGTAAGCTCCAGGAGGATTGGCTACATCAGGAGGGTGTGGCCTAATATGCAAAGGAGTTTCTGCTACAAAAAAAGCCCTGAGTAGCAGGATCTGGCCCTTGAGAGATCTATATCGGCTGCTGGGGAGAAGAACCAAATTTCATCAAAGGTTTATTAAACATGGTCCAATGTTTACATATCAAAACATTTCTATACTACCTTCCTTCACTAAAATGTGAGCTCAAGGCAGTTTTTGTTCATTTTTATTTGAAATGAAAATAAAATTATTTGCAGAAGTCGTAAGCTCTCTGTTTGGGGTTTGAACGTACAACGCCCTTAGCAAACAGTAAACTAGAGAAGCAATGAGAGTATCTGTTGATGTATTAAACAAATGGTTCTGTGTTGCTATCTCATGCCCTGCCGATGAATGGATTCATATGTCGTGAAATAGTGTATTCCATAGCTGCAAAGCCCTTATTGCTGGTCATCAGCAACTTTGTGACAGAATTTAACAATCCAGATTGTGGAACAACAGAGGGTGACTCCTAGAAATGCTTATTATATTTTTATCCCACCCTTCCTCCAAGAAGTTCAGGGCAGTGTACATAGTTCTCTCCTCTGTTTATTCCATTGGGATAGGTTAAGTGAAGAGAGTGCTCTTGGCCCAAAATAATTCCATGAGCTTCGTGGTGAAAGAGGGAATGGAACATGAGTCCCCCAGTTTCTAGTCTAATGTTCTTAAAACTTGTGAAGTAGGATCACTTATAACTTGCTGTAGTTTTTTGAACCAATTTGCAAAGGTAAGCTTCAGTATTTTCCCACTCTCCAACATAAAACAGGAATCTTGCATCAGTTAACTCTGAACAAGTTTATTTCTTATGCTTGGTATTTATAAATATATAGCATTCTTACGCAACAGGGCTATTTCACACATCAGGGCTGTGATCACACACACTAAATAATGCACTTTCTATCCACTTTTAGTGCACTTTTCAACTAGATTTTGCCAGTTCACACAGTAAAATCCAATTGCAAAGTGCATTTAAGGTGAATTGAAAGTGCATTATTTAGTGTGGGTGATCGCAGCCTATGAGGAGAAAAACTCAAAGCTGCCTTTGAGCATTCTGAGGCCTCCTCTTCCAATTTACCCTGCTTTTGCTCCCAACCAGCAGTTTGAGAACCACTGCTCTAGCTGCTATGACACACTTGACACACTTGTAACTCCAACCGTTTCTACTATAAAGTATTCAGAAGTGTGCAAAAAAAAATTTCAGAATTAATCAGATTCAGAAATATACGGGGCCAAAATATTTGGAATACCGTATATTTCCGAATACCGGTATTCAGAGATATATTGCTATTTCCAAATATACGGCTCAATTATACCCTATGGGCCACTGAAATCAATGGCAAAATAGGGTATATTGAAAGCCACCTGGAGGGAAGGAGGTTTGAGGGAGAGCCCCCAAATCTGCAGGGGACTCTCCTCTATGAACCCCTCCCCCACAAGTCCCAAAAAGATTGGGCCAGGGGTTCCCATTCCAGGGGAACCCAAAGAGGGTGCCCCTATCCCACCATTATACCCTATAGTCCATTGAACTGGATGGCAAAATAGGGTATAATCAGAGGCTACTGGGGGGCAGGGGGTTTGAGGGAGAGCCCCCAAAACTGCATAGAACCCTCAGACTCCAAAAATAGTTCTATAAAAAACATGGAAGTGACCCACCCCACACACCAACCCCCTCACACCAACCAGAGGTAATTAAAAAAAACCAAAATGTGACAGAAAGAAACTTAATTTTTAACACCACCACCACCACCCCCGCCAAAACCAGAACCAGGAAAAGGGACAACAGAACAGGATGCATTAGTTTTTGTTTTGTTTAAAATAAGATTGGGGTGAAATTCTAGCAGGAGTCCTTTGCATATTAGGCCACACACCCCTGATTTAGCCAATCCTCCAAGAGCTTACAAAAAAGAGCCTTGTAAACTCTTGGAGGATTGGCTACATCAGGGACGTGTGGCCTAATATGCAAAGGACTCCTGCTAGATTTCTACCCCTAAATAAGATACTTCTCCAAATCTAAGGGGTTCACTGGCTTTGTAGAACCTAAATTATAGCTATGGATGATTTCATTGGGCAGATTTGCCTATGCACATTAGATATAGGTATTTCAGGAAAAGTAATAAAGATCAGCACATGTGCAATTTATTGGTATCTGACAAATTAAGTAATTCATTACCTTAATTACTTAATTTGTTACATTAATTTAAGGTACTTACAAGAAAGAAATGTGGAAGACTCATGATGATATGGATTGACTCACTCAAGGAAGCCATTGCTTGCTGTTTGCAAGCTGTTAACAATAGGATGTCTCAGAGGTCATTAATTCATAGCATCACCATAAATCGGAAGTCACTTGACAACACTGAACATGTACAAAGATTATGAAACTCACCTGAACTTTGGGCAAATGATTTTTATAAAGGTTGTGTGGATGAAGATCTAGTTCTGAATAGGGGTGTGCATTCGGTTCGGCCGAACCAAATAGACCGCCGAATACTCCCTGATTCGGAAGTATACAGCGTCGTATACTTCCAAATCCAATTAGAAGCCATTATACGTTATATCAATATTCAGAAGTATATGGAACTCAATGTAAAAGCCAGGAAAGGAGCTTCTGCAGCCTCAGAGAAGCTGCTTGCCTCCTTTCCCACCTTTGGAAGCCTTTTCCCGCCTCTCCCATAGCCTCCCTGGGATCAAGGAGATAGGGGGAGGGGGAGAGGAACCCCAGCAGCCAATCCAAAGCATGCATTTGCGAAATGTATTGCAAATGCATCCTTTGCAGAGTTGTTGTGTAGCTGATGGCTGGGCTAATCCCCCAGCCATCAGCAACATCGTTGTTCTTTTGTTTACTTGGGTATCCAAGTAAACACTGTTCTTTGGCCAATCACAGAGCAGTGGTATTTTTTGAAACTGCTCTGTGTAGGGCCAGAGAACTTTTTTAAGGAGTCTGCATTTCATTGCTGCTGTGTTGGTGTTGGTGTGTGAGAGAGATTGTGCTGCACTGGCCATTGGTCTCAGCTGCTGCTGCTCTCTCTCAGCCTTGCCTGACCTGCCTGGAGAAGACATCTAAGGTAAGACAGTCTTGGGGTTCTTGTTTTTATTTTAGTTAGGATAAAAGTAAAAGGACAGATGTTCCAGATGAAAAGCCCTGTCAGCCTTCAGTTATGTAATATTTCGGATTGCTATAGCAATACAAAATTGTGCCTGATGTCATGGGGGAAGGACGAGATGAGCTAAAGCTGGACCCAGTAGGGCATAAGGTGGAGCCAAAATAATTCAGTAATTTAGTATTTCAGTTTTGAATGTAGTAATTCAGTTACTAAATTTTAAATGTCAACAATAACAATAGCAAATTAGAAATTAAAGGTAGAACGATCTCTTTCAAATAGTCTAATGTTAACTGAAGAGAGAAGAATTAGGCTGATGTAAGAGAAATTACTGAAAAAAGATAAACAAAAATTTTAGCAAATCTAACAATGTTTCAGCATCAATAAAGAGGAGTTTAAGTGCCTTCCTAAGCAGAATTGTGCCCTTTTAAGCTTAGGTACAGATAATGATCCCCAGTTAACTACAAATGTTTTTAGAAAGATTTTCCTGATGGGTCAAAACAGATGTCATGCTGGGAGCCAGGGTCATAGCCAGGATTTCATGTTTGGGGGGGCCCACGGAAGCCTTGATCCAGGTTGGGATACCACACATTACACTTTACACTTCTAAGAACACTAGGAAGATCCATGCACAGGCCAGAATCAGAACAGAATATTGTTACTAGTTCGACTTAACAGAGAGCTCAGCCAAGGAGTTGATTCATAGAGGCATTCACCTGTCAAAATCACAACAGCAGAATATTAAAGGTTAAACAGACATTGATGAAAAGAAGACAGACTGGTTCTAGTCTCTAACCTAACTTTCAGCTCTTGCTAGGACCCTCAAATAATTTACATTTGAAAATTGAAAAGGTCTTGCACTTGCATTGGTGACGGCAATTTCTAGCCACATTGTGGACATAACAATTTTCTGCATTTATGGGTATAGGTTCTTTATATTGCAGGGGTGGGGAACCTCTTTCCTGAGGGCCGTATGCAGCCCTCAGGGTCACTTGGTGTGGCCCTCGGGGATTGCTGGGCCGAACTGAGCCATGCGGCAGCCTCTCTAGGGCCTGGCTGGCCAGCAAGGACCATGGGGCCCAGCCACGCTGTGCAGCAGCCTCCCTAGGGCCAGGCAGGGATCACAGGGCTCAGATGTACTGTGCGGCAGCCTCCCTGAGGCCTGGTTGGGTGGCCAGAATTGCTGCAGGGCCTGGAAAAGTTACTGCCACAGTTCAGTTTGCACTTGATTATCCCAGATGGTGTGGCCTAATGTGCTAATGAGGGGTGACCTAATATGCTAATATTAGGGGAGGTGGATGCTACTGAGTTCCTGCTGGGCTTTTTCTACAAAAAAACCCTGGACCTATGCATTTGCCTAGGGCAGCGGGCTGTGTGTGTGTGTGCCTTCCCACATGACTTCAAATAGAAAAACAATTATGTGCATTAATTTTGCCAGCCTGAATCATTCTCCGTTGGCAGAGCACTGTTTTTTTAAGTTGATAATTTTTGATGACCCACGAATGATATTATAAATATCCATATGGCCCTTGGCAGAAAAAAGGTTCTCCACCCCTGTTCTATTGGTATAGGTTATGCACCACATTCAAGCCCTGCATCATGCCCAGTGGAACATTAGACATTAGAGGTTAAATGGGATGAATCTAAATCTCCCTTCCCCACCCCCCCCAATGGGTGTGATCCAATGTTCCCTCTAAGCTGTGGAGCCTTGTGAGCAAAAATACTACTTTGTGAGCGACTGCATAAATTAGTTTGCTCTGCAGCCATTTTTCCTGAGGACAAAAATGTGTGAGTTGGAAACTAAAAAACTGTGGGATAGCTCACAGTGGGATAACTCAGAGGGAACACTGGTGTGATCCTAAGTAACCAAACTGCTGTTTAACTGGTTATCGCACATCTGACTAGAACAACACTTGGGTGGGGAAATAAGGAGAGAACTTTTTTTTTTCAGATTATTTTTTTTCTGAATTAAGGGATCAAATATTGTTGTTGTATGATTGGATTGCTGTAGAATTAAAATATTCAATAAAATTAAGTAGTTACATGTATGTTAAAAATATCCTAAAATTTTCAGTGGAGATACTATAAAATGCAACCAATTGCCATTGCCAGAGATATGCAGAACCACCTGGTTGCTCTCTGCCACAGATTCTCTAGGCTCAGATTTGTTTCATCCAAAAGTCCATCAAAGTTCCTTTCTTTGAGAGCCAGTTTGGTATAGTGATTAAGTGTGCGGACTCTTATCTGGGAGAACCGGGTTTGATTCCCCACTCCTCCACTTGCACCTGCTGGAATGGCCTTGGGTCAGCCATAGCCCTAGAAGAGGTTGTCCTTGAAAGGGCAGCTGCTGTGAGAGCCCTCTCCAGCCCCACCCACCTCACAGGGTGCCTGTTGTGGGGGAGGAAGGTAAAGGAGATTGTGAGCCGGTCTGAGACTCTTCGGAGTGGAGGGCGGCCTATAAATCCAATATCTTCTTCTTTTTCTTTGTTTTAGAATAAGGTTCAAAGTGATTTACTTCAGTTATAACCCACCTTTCTATATGTGGGTCTCTAATGGGGACCATACATTATTCTCTTCTCCATTTTATCATTACAACAACCCTGTAAAGTACATTAGGCTGTAGGGCAGCCAAGTTCCCAGGCCAGGTGGGGGTTCTCCCACCCTGGAGGTTCCCAACCCGCTGGCCCACATTGGGCCAGCAGGGAGATCCTCCCCTATCAGCAGTGCAATGACATCACTCGGAAGTGACGTCATCACGCTAGTGATGTTGCATGCTGGTGGCTCTAGGAGCATCCAGGTGAACTCTATAGCTGCGGAGGACTTGGCAACCCTATTAGGCTGAGAGTGTAGGACTGGCCCAGCAAGCTTTCATGGATGAGTAGGCATTCCAACCTGGGTCTCTCAGATCCTAGTCTGATATGCTAAATATTATACCACACTGCCTTTCAGACTATGAGTCTTCTCTGTGTAGTGCATGCTCAACCACTATGTCATGCCTCTCTCACATGTGAAGAATCAGCCTGCATTAGTGCTGTGCATGGCATCATTGTGCCTTGTTAACACAGGAGTCATGTTCCTATATTGTACAATCCATGATAGAAGAGAACAATTCAGTTTTGCAGGGAGGAAAAAAAGTTTTTGCAAGTTCCATTTCAGACCTGGTTTGAGTTCCACACACGAAGAATCACAAACAGAATCTAGTTCAACCAAGGTGAACACGGTGGAAAATGATAAGGAGATGATTTCCTTGAAGACCCGCACATTGTATACACACTGTTGAAGAATTTCCCCCTTCACTTGAGACACTATGATGCATACAGATGGACAGGGCTTTTTTTTTTCAGCAGGAACGCACAGGAACGCAGTTCTGGCTGGCTCGCTGTCAGGGTGTGTGGCCTAGTATGCAAATGAGTTCCTGCTGGGCTTTTTCTACCAAAAAGCTTTATGTCTAACAATGGTGATGTCCAGGGGGGTGTCCTAATATGCAAATGAGTTCCTGCTGGACTTTTTCAACCAAAAAAAGCCCTGCTGATGGAGTCTGGTAATTTTGGCTGAATAAATCCTTCCATTTTTTCTTCCCGTTCTTCCATTTAGTCAAAGATTCATCTATAGACTACACACCTTCCAGTACGCTGATGACACCCAGCTCTATCTACTGATGGACGGCCGGCCTGACTGTGTCTCAGAAAATCTGGACCTGGCGCTACAAGCTGTGGCCGGATGGCCTAGGCTGAGTAGATTGAAGCTCAATCCAGTGAAGACAGAGGTCCTTTGCCTGAGTCACGGCGGTCTGGGTAGGGAAATTCCCCTACCGGCATTTGATGGTGCGCCACTGAGAATGGTGCACAAGGTCAAGAGCTTGGGGGTACTACTGGAGCCTGCCTTGACAATGGAGGCCTAGATAGCAGCCACTGCTAAGTCCGCTTTTTTCCATCTTAGGCAGGCAAGGCAGTTGGTCCCCTTCCTGGAGCGCGGTGACCTGGCGACAATGATCCATGCAACTGTCACCTCGAGGCTGGACTACTGTAATGCCCTCTACTTGGGGCTGCCCTTGTGCTGAACCCAGAAACTGCAATTAGTGTGGAACGCTGCCGCCAGGCTGTTATTGGGGTTCACCAGGTAGGAGCACATTCAGCCGGGACTGCGGGAACTGCACTGGCTACCACTAGTGATTCGTTACAAGGTGCTGGGTATCACCTTTAAAGGCCTAGATGGCCTAGGACCTGCCTACCTTGGGGACTGTCTCTCCTCACACGTTCCCCAGAAGGTACTCAGATCGGAATCGCAAAATCTACTAGTAATCCCCCGGGCTGAAGGAGGCGAAATTAAAAACCACCAGAGACAGGGCCTTCTCAATTGCAGCCCCCCTGCTGGTGGAATCAACTGCCAGAGGAAGTGAGGGCCTTGTGGAACCTTGCACAGTTCCGCAGGGTCTGCAAGACTGTTCTCTTCCAGCTGACGTTTAACTGGCACGGTGCCTATATTTCAGGGAACTGGAAGATATGCCATCGCTACTGAAATAGCACCAAACTAGTATTCTGTTCTTAACTGTTTCAGCTATTGAATATTTTGTTTTACTGTTCAATGTGTAATTTTCAATTCTTATTAATTTTAACGGTGTGTTGGGATTTTATGCTGTGAGCCGCCCTGAGCCTGCTTTGGCAGGGAGGGCGGGATATAAATCAAATCAAATAAATAAAAAATAAATAAAGACTATGACAGGGGTGGCCAAAGTAGTAGTGGTAGTAATAATAATAATAATAATAATGTCAGATGTTGAGGATCACAAGACATGAATGTCAGACGTTTGAAAATTGCAAGGAAGGAAGGCAAATAGATGGAGGAAGGGAGAGGTGCAAAGGAACTTTAACTTAAATGCATTCTCCAAGCCACCAGTTGGTTTGACTTGGAGAAGTGATTTAAAGAGATAAATGCCTTCTCCAAGCTGGTCAATGGGGTAGTGGGAGCTTTGAGAGGTAGACAATATGTGTGAAAGAGCCACATGTAGCTCTTGAGCTACAGTTTAGCCACCCCTGGACTATGGCAATAGTTTATTATCTGTGTCAAAGTGAGAAGATGGTAGGCAGGTAATTTCTATCTACTCAGGAAGGTGGGATAGAGCTGAGTCGTTATCTTGGAGGAGTTTCCCAGGCTGTGACATGCTAATGGAGGAGCTTTCCTGAAAAGGTTCTTTTGCATATGGGTTGGCTGTTGAAATTCTAATCTTATCTGTAGTGCTGTTTGTAAGATGTAGCACATTTTGCATTTTTCAGTACTGGAAACCATGCCCTATTCATGCCCTATAACGCTCAGGGTGTCAAGATGCCCAAACAGCCATTGGCTAACCCTGGACCAAACAGGAGTTCAAATTGTTCTCATTTAATGAACATGCCCTATGCCTCTCTTCTTTCCTGTTCAAATTGTTTTTGTGTTTATGGATTTCAATGGCTTCCCTGTGTAATCTGACATGGTAATTGGATGTGTTGTCCAGCATTACAATGTCCTGGAATAAGACAGTGTCCTGTTTGAGTTATACATACACATGCACAGCCAGGCCTGCTCACACAGCCTGCCTTCCCAATCCCCTAGTTCAGACCAACCCTGCAGTGGAGGCAGGAATTGTGGGCCTTTGCCAGCCTTGAATCTACTTGCAGCCGCTCTGTCCTTGCCCAGCCTCCATGTCCTCACAGTGGAAGCAGCTCTATGTAGGCCTCATTTTGGGCAGGAGCTCACAGGAGCAGAGCTCAGGAACCTCTCAATTTTATTGTGCTCTTTCTTTCTCTCCCTCCCCCCCAAATACTTGCTTCTGGGCTCTATTGTTCAACCCCCCTGTGAGAATTTTGCTGAACTCTGAGATTTGACAAACTTTCTAATATCTTTTCCTACAAAAATGGGAAAATAACCAAAAAATATAAAGCAGACAGTTGGAAATCTTCATCATTCCACTGTGGCCACACAGGAGAAAATAATTCAAAAAGTATGATGGGAGTGGTTTTATTATGACAATTCTAATTCAAGAAGCATTTTAAGTTAGATGCTGAGGTGATATAATTTAGTCCACCTTCTGGTAATGTCAGGGGTGTGTGGCATATGCAAATGAGTGATGGAAATGAGTTGTGCTAATGAGTTTCGGCACCTCTTTAGATACAAAATGACCCCTGTACCCAGCTCAGGGTGTCAAGATGCCCAAACAACCATTGGCTAACCCTGGACCAAACAGGAGTTCAAATTGTTCTCATTTAATGAAGCTACAGCCAGTGTCTGGTGCATGCGGCAGCTTCCAGCCACATGCCCTTTCCTCCTAGTTTTCAATGTGAGCTGGCATTTTCAACACCAAAGCATGCAAATGAATTGTTTTTCTGCAGAAACCTGCATTGCACTGTGATTCTCTGCTGGCAGAAAAAGCCCTTTTCTGTCACACAATTGCATTCCCTTCTGTCTTGTGGTCTAATAATATTATCAGCTGGTGAAACCCATGAAATTCCATAGGATCGCCTTCCAGAGTGACAGGTAGCCCCTTTGCTCTTAATAAAGCATGTCACAGGAACCCATGTAGAATATGTGACTCTCTTACAAAGCGCATGAGAAATTCTTTCATAATTGCTGTGATTTTTTTGTTTAAAAATGCACTGATCCCTAGTTTCCACAGAAGCTGAGAAAGCTGTAAGATTATTTTCTTATTGCTTCTGCTGCACTTCTAGTAGTTTGAAGTCTGCTAACTAGCAATCATGCTGTTTTTTGCTTTTTTCTCATAGCCTCAGTGGGAAAATTAAAACAAAGCAACACTCAATGCTGGTTGCACCAGACAGCACAAAGGTGGAAAGGGCTTGAGCAAAATCCTAAACCACCTGCAATCTTTATAGTCCCATTGAAGTCAATAGGATTTATGAGATGAAACCCAATGCTTAATATGGAGCACTATTTGCTTGGGAAAGTATCCTGTTGAGGGAGGATATTCCCACAAATAATATTGAAAAATATCTGTAAAACTCTCTGGCTATATTCATGTGAACAGGACTTTTGCAATTAGAAATGGAGAAAGAGTTATGCCTTCTAGCCCAGCATTGTAGTCAAGGTCGGCTCTGCTACTAGGCAAATTAGGCAACTGCCTACGGCTCCAGCCTTCTGGGGGTGCTGAATTGGGCACCTCCCATATGACTCTGTGATGTAATCAGTGCGGCAGTGGGGGGGTTCCAGAAGTTAGCCTTGCCTAATGTGCCAGACAGTCTAGGGCAGGGGTTCCCAACCTTTTTGGCACTAGGGACCGGTTTTGTGGAAGACAATTTTTTCATGGACCAGTGGGGGTGCTGGATTTTTTGCTGCCCCAGGCTGCCCCCATGCCCACACCCTGTCCCTGCCCCCCCCCCATGGGAGTCTTTAAATGAGGAGTAGGTGAAGGTCTCTGCCTCATTCAGTGGCCCGATTGCTAACAGGCCACGGACCGGGACCGGTCTAGGGCCAGCCCTGATTGTATTATTGCCTGCTACTATGAGTTGCTTATTCTTCACTTTGCTTGGGATATGGGAAACATCTTCCTTTACTTCTGCAAATGTTTCTGCCTTGCCATATTCTAGCATCACATGTGAGACACTTTTCCACAAAAGCAAATCTCAGTGACCTCACTGCTTGAGTGCTTCCTGGCGTGAGTACTACCTGTGCTTGAATGCTGCCTGGCCACCCTGTAAGGCAGCAACCCAGCATGCTTCCTAAGGTGCTTGTGTTGGGGGGACAGTACCATAATCATGGACTCATCTACTGATGTAAAGACATTTCTATGGCACATGAACAGACAGACAAAATCTGCAGTTATTTAAATATGCTGCACTGAGATGCATCCTATACCCTGTTGAAATGCAACTTGAAATGGTCTGTATTTATACAGATACATGACATTGGTATCATATACTGCACAAAACAGTGTATACATCTTTTCTGTGTCTGGTTGTTCTTGGTTACTGTGGTTTACTGAATGGTTTAATGATTTCTTCCATATCTGAACCTCATCATAGTTTCTAAACAAATGTGTGTTTAGTGAGCTTTGTCTGTATGGGTAGCCAAGGGCACCAAATTCTTGCAGTCTTCCTAATTCAAACCCAGGCACCAGTTAATGTGGGTGGGATATACTTTGCTGATCAAGGCATCCGTGTATTCTACCACCACAAGCAATAGGGCAAAAGATCCCTGCATCCTGCACCCTGATGTAGTCTCTCTAGTTTATTATTTTCATTATGATTTCCTTTCATCCAAATACTTCTCCTTGTTTCACGTTTACAGTCATCCTACCCATACGATGTCCTCCCCCCTCCAGAAAGGCTTTTCATTTCCAGTTGGAACTTCTTGCCTGTGAACTTCTTTGCCAGTCCGCACATTGTACTGGCTTATGCAGACAGCAAAAGGTTTTTTTGCAAAGCTTTGCAGATCGTGAGGTTTCTAGTGTTCTTTGTGAGTACATAGGCCCAGCAGCCTCAGCATGTAAGTAAATGCTTGGGAAATGGTTTTGTTTGGTTTGCCAAAAAACAAGCATTGGAAACAGTGAATCGTGATGGGATCCCCACTTTCTCAAGAAGAAGGAAATGCCATGCCTCATGCACACATGTTCATTTATTTATATGTATGTGGATAAAAAACTGACCTGCAGCTGATGAGAAATCCAGATATTGGCTGGGGGAGCAGGAATCAAAGACCATGCATTAAAACCAGCCACACTGAAGTTCTATCTGTTCTCAGAATCTATCTGTTCTCAGCCCTTTTCATACAGTCAGAGCGCATGCAATGTGGTGTAGATGTTTGACTCAGACCTGGAAGACCTGGGTTCGTATCTCCCCTGAACAGGGCTGGCCCTAGACTGTCTATCACCCCCCTCCCGCATTGATAACATCATTGAGTCACATTGGGGGCGCCCACTTTGGTGCCCTCAGAAGGCCAGCGCCCTAGGCAATTGCCTGCTTTGTCTAGTGTCAGGGTCGGCCCTGCCCCTGAACTATGAAGCTCACTGGGTGATTGTCAGTCATTTATGCTCTCTCAGCCTAACCTACCTCACGGGTCTGCTGTTCGCGTAAACCAGGGAGGAGAGAACCTTGAGCTCCTTGGAGGAGCGGTGGGTTTATAAAATATAGATAGTGTAAAGTGAACACGTGTAGGAGAAGGGAGCAAGATCACAGGGGCAAGCCCCATCTCTGACTTGTTCACGTTCATTAGACTTTCCCCCCTTGTCCACCAACCGTTACACCATTTTGTTAATGTTTCTTATTCTGTAGAAGCACAGGCGCAGTTTGTATGAGTTATTTATTTATTCATTTTGAACATTTTTATGCCACCTTTCCACCTGATCAAGGTCCATAAAGTTACAGCCATTGCATTTTCTGTGGCTGTTCCTGCTTGGCCGAGGCAAAGATTTGCTCATACCCGCAGGCAGACAGACAGAGTAATATCTACCGTATTTTTCGCTCCATAAGACGCACCTAGTTTTTAGAGCCGTTTGTGTGAATTTAGAGGCATTTGTGTGAATTTTTTGCAGTATTCGCTCCTTAAGACGCACACACTTTTCCCTCCACTTTTTTAGGGGGGAAAAGTGAGTCTTATGGTGCAAAAAATACTGTACTTAGTGCAGAGACAAAGGCTCAGTGTTTATTTCTCCCTCCCCAGCAATAGGCTGCATACTTGTCCTACATGGGAGATAAGCAAAGCTTTCCTTTTCACCATAAGCCTAGCTGCACAGCATGGGGAAGAGAAGTGTTTCTACACACACCAGAAATTAGACAACTGTACCTTCTTTACATAGTTTGGAGCAATGTTTTGCTTGTGTCACACTAGATATGAGAAACCGGTGAGGATGAAGGGTCTGATTTCTGTATCTGAGAGCAAAGCACTGCTAAGGAACCTGGACTCTTGATCTGTTTTGGTATATTTTAAAAAGCTATACAGTGAAGAATTTGGGGAGAAAGACAATCCTTCTTTCATTCAGGGCCAAACTGGATGGTATTCAGGTGCACAATACTGTTTATACATGCATAAAGTGATTGTGGGATGGGTCTGCTTTTTGAATTTTTAAAAAAATTAAATGGGAGCATGTGGTTGATTTCTGGAATTTTGATGCAAGATCTCCTAGCTCTGCTGGTTTGGTGAGCAAAATAAATGCACTTTCTTAAAGAAGCCATTTACTTTCTCAACAGCATCCCCAGTGGATATTAGAGACTGTAATGGAAGATAAGTGAAGGGGTGATCTCTGATGGATTTGGGATCTCAGCAGAGCCAGCCCAAGGATTTGGGGCACCCTAGATGAACGACACTCAGGGCACCACCCAAGGCTGCCACTTGCCACAGAAAACTCTGTCACCACTAGCAGACAGGGTAGGGACAGGGCTGGTTTTGACACCTCTACATCTGTGCTGCGCTAGGTAGTCATCTATGTGTGTCTAATGGGTGGGCTGCCTCTGGTTCGAAGCCAGGCCTTGAATCTAAGCCATGTACTAGGGTTGCCAACCTCCAGGAAATGGCTGGATATCTCCTGCTATTATAACTGATCTCCAAGCAAAAAAGATCAGTTCTCCTGGAGAAAATGACCACTTTGGAAGGTGGACTCTGTGGCATTAGTCCTCATTGAAGTCCCTCCCCTTCCCAACCCCATCCTTCTCAGGCTCCACCCCAAAAATCTCCAGGTATTTCCCAATTCAGAGATGGCAAACTCAGCCATGTATAGCTTTATAGGTTATATATCAACATTTTGAATTATGACTGAAAATATCCAGAGAGCAGCATTAGAAGCTGTGGCTGGATGGTTACAGCTAAACCAGCTGAAGCTTAATCCAACTAAGACAGAGGCCCTGTACCTGAACTGGGGGTAGGGAGACTAAAATCGGGCATCTGACTCCCTGCCCTGGATGGTGCACCTCTTGTGGTATCTCAGGTGAAGAATCTGGGAGTGATACTGGATGCCTCCCTTTCCATGGAGGCCCAGGACATCAGTTGTACGATCTGCCTTTTACTATCTTTGGCAGGTCAGACAGCTAGTGCCCTATTTGACCCCCCCCCCCCCCGCCAGAATTTAGCTGGTCCCTTCCAGATTAGGATTACTGTAACTCATTCTACAAAGGCTTGTCCTTGGGGCTAATCTGGAAACTCCAGCTGGTGCAAAATGTTGCAGCATGGCTGCTAACTGCATTACCTTTACAGGAAAGTATTCAGCCATTGTTGTGCAAATTGCACTGGCTACCAGTTGAGTACCAGATCCACTTGAAGGTTTTGGTATTGACATTCAAAGCCTTACATGGCCTGGGACCGACATACCTGCAGGACCGCCTCTCCCCATATGAGCCCCAGAAGTCATTGAGATCAGCTAAACAACATCTTCTCACCATCCTTGGCCTGAAGGGCGTGCGGCTTATTTATTTATGTTGTAATCTGCTCTGAGCCCGCCTATGGGAAAGGGCAGAATATAAATCCACTAAAATAAATATTTATTTTAAAATAAATAAAATAAATAAATGTTATCCTGATCCTTGACTGAGGCTGTAGAGTACACACATAAGAGAAGCCATGCTGGATCAGGCCAATGGCCCATCCAGTCCAACACTCTGTGTCGCACAGTGACCCCCCAAAAAAAAGTGCCATCACGAGATTCACAAGTGGGTCTAGAAGCCCTTCCACTTTGCCCCTCCCCAAGCACCAAGAATACAGAGCATCACTGACCCAGACAGTTTCAATAATAATATAATAGCCACTGATGGACCTCTGCTCCATATTTTTATCCAATCCCCTCTTGAAGCTGGCTATGCTTGTAGCCGCCGCCACCTCCTGTGGCAGTGAATTCCATGTGTTAATCACTCTTTGGGTGAAGAAGTACTTCCTTTTATCCGTTTTAACCCAATTGCTCAGCAATTTCATTGAATGCCCACAAGTTCTTGTATTGTGAGAAAGGGAGAAAAGTACTTCTTTCTCTACTTTCTCCATCCCATGCATAATCTTGTAAACTTCAATCATGTCACCGCGCATTTGGCATTTCTCCAACTAAAGAGCCCCAAGTGTTTTAACCTTTCTTCATAGGGAAAGTGTTCCAAACCTTTAATCATTCTAGTTGCCCTTTTCTGAACTTTTTCCAATGCTATAACCTTTTTGAGGTGCGGTGACCAGAACTGTACACAGTATTCCAAAAGAGACCGCACCATCGATTTATACAGGGACATTATAATACTAGCTGATTTGTTTTCATTTCCCTTCCTAATAATTCCCAGCATGGCGTTGGCCTTTTTTATTGCAATCGCACACTGTCTTGACATTTTCAGTGAGTTATCTACCACGACCCCAAGATCTCTCTCTTGGTCAGTCTCTGTCAGTTCACACCCCCATCAACTTGTATTTGTAGCTGGGATTCTTGGCCCAATGTGCATTACTTTGCACTTGGCCACTTTGAATCTCATCTGCCACGTTGACGCCCACTCATCCAGCCTCAACAGATCCCTTTGGAGTGCCTCACAATCCTCTCTGGTTCTCACCACCCTGAACAATTTAGTGTCATCTGCAAACTTGGCCACTTCACTGCTTATTCCCACTCCAAATCATTAATGAACAAGTTAAAGAGCATGGGACCCAGTACTGAGCCCTGCTTACCCCCCTGCTTACCGTCCTCCACTGCCAAGACTGCCCATTTATACTCAATCCTCTGAGCCAGGGCGGCCTTTCTACTAGGCAAGTTAGGTGATTTCCTGGGCACCAGCCTTCTGGGGGCACCAAATTGGGTTCCCCCCATGTGACTCAACGACATCATCATTGCGGAGGGGGCACCAGATGTTAGCTTTGCCTAGGATGCCAGACGGTCTAGGGCCGGCCCTGCTCTGAGCTGCACTAAACACAAATGTCAGCCTTTCCAGAAAACAATTGTATTTTCATTCTGACCAAACACAATTTGCTGAGGCACATTTTCTGTACATCGGGAAGTCAACTAGCTGTTACTGCGGCACTAGGAAGTGTTTGTGGAAATACAAATGGTTTAATTTACACCTTCAGACCTTTGTATTCGGTTCTTCCCAAAGACAACGGCGTGTGGAAGTTTAAGGCCACAGCTAAGATCAGACATGTTTTGCTTTGCAACTGGGCCATTCTCTAGAGGCCTAATGCTTTTCATCCATCATCAGAGGTTCTGTTAGGGTTCATTTACACAAAGGCAGGGATTTTTTTCTCTCCTCTCCAGCAATAAAGTCATTTGATTAGCTAATGTTTATCTTACAAACCCTTTTATAATCACAAACACATCAATAAAACATGAAAATCTGGCAGACTTAATTACTTGAAAATAAAAGTGCACTCATATCTTAAGGGCTGGGTAATTAAATTCTCATGTTCCTCATTTCGTGTCAGCATCTGCAAGTATGTACATTATCTACAGACATGATTCTCTTGTAAGCCTTTAAACACCATCAGAAAGCCTCAGGAACACTTATACGTGGTCGAGGTACGATCCCGTGATCTGGAATTTTCTATTCTCCCTTGAACCAAATATCTGTCTTGAAACCTACATGAGTTGTTTCGTGTTATTAAAAATCTGTTCATAACCTGCAACAGGGCCGTAGCCAGGATTTTAAAAGTCGGGGGGCTTTTTAAAAAGTCAGGGGGCACCATTTCCCATCCACTGTGGGGCTTGCCACTTCTCAGAAGCTTTCTGGGGTAGGGGCAAAAGCGGGAGGCTCTGAAA
Source organism: Heteronotia binoei (assembly GCF_032191835.1). Classification (NCBI taxonomy): domain Eukaryota; kingdom Metazoa; phylum Chordata; class Lepidosauria; order Squamata; family Gekkonidae; genus Heteronotia; species Heteronotia binoei. The sequence goes on along the minus strand of NC_083231.1, from coordinate 29,902,305 downwards.
GTGGCGAAATCAAGGCAGCCAACCCTAAAACTTTGGACTCGAGAAGGGACTGCACCTTGCATGCAACGGGGGGGGGGGGTCCTTCCACCTCCCTCTCCCCCACCCCAGCACTTTGCAGCCAGCAGGTCCATCCGTTCCCCCCCTCCCCAGCCCATTCCACTGGGCTTCTGTTTCTCACTCCTCCACCTCCCTCCTTTCCGTCTGATGCTTTTGCTACTGCAGTGCACTGTGCCCTGATCAGCTCTCCGAGCTCTGGCTGCCGCTTATGACCCTTTGGCAGCTCAGCCACGACAAAAAAGATAAAAAACAGGGTTCCCCCCCCCCCGGAGGGCCCCCTGGAGGTGAGGGGGCCCTGCCTGGAAGTCAGGGGGCAGTGCCCTCACAAGCCCCCCTGTGGCTACAGGCCTGACCTGCAATGTCACTCTGAACTACGTTTGCTGGGAATTTAATATTAGTGTGAGTGGGGAGGCCAGGATGCAAGATGCCAGCAGTAACACTCCATCCACAGATGATTTGCATGCAATAGGGAGCCAGTTTCTTCTCTGTTAAAGTGCTGTTTCTTGTTTCTTCTATGCAGGGTGCTCTTCAAATGTCAGCTTTTGTGCTTGGTTCCTAGGTTGCACTTACAACAAGAAGTGTCTGCTCCCAGCTTTGACTAGTATGCCACCTTTACTTGCTGCTCAGGAAATGCAGCCACAGGCACCATTAATTGATGCTCAAATCCAGGGATGGAATTCTAGCAGGAGCTGCTTTGCATATTAGGCCACACACCTTACAAGGCTCTTTTTTGTAAGCTCTTGGAGGATTGGCTACATCAGGGGTGTGTGGCCTAATATGCAAAGGAGCTCCTGCTAGAATTCCACCCCTGTTCAAATCACCTCTTGACTACTGCAGCGCACTTTATGTGGGCTGCCCTCAAAAAAATGCCTGGGAGCTGCAACTGATGCAGAATGTTGCCGCTGTGTGGGTGATGGTCGCTGTTAGGGGAACAGTAAGATTCCAGGTTGTTTTAGAGACTCAAATAGCTTGAGCTCTCTAAAATCTCAAGGTACGCCTCCTCCTGTGTATTTTCTTTCTGCTTGAGAGGCCTTGTGTGCATTCCTGTCTTCAGAGGCATTGCAGGTGGCAAACGGAGTGGCACTCACTCACGGCAACATTCTGTCATGGAAGCCCAACTAGCTCCCCCACCCCCATGTTTGGGGATCAGACCCAAGCCTTCTTGTTTAGTATAGGGGTTGTCAATCACCACATGGGACCTGGTGTTCTTCCAAAATTATAACCTATCTCCAGATGACAGAGATCAGTTTCCCTGGAGAAAATGGCAGCTTTGGGGTGGACTCTCTATGGCATTACAGCCCTACTGAACTCCTTCCTTCCCCAATCTTTGCCCTTCCTGGGCTCTGCCCCCCCCCCCCCATCACCAGCCATTTCCCAACCCAGAGTTGCAATCCTAGTTTAGGATGGAATTTATGACCCAGTTGACTTCATGCTGTTATTTTAGCTTGCATTTTGTTCTTGTTTTAATCACTTCCTGTATTATTTTGCATCTGTATTGTATCTTATTGCAAGTGGCTTTAGGAATGTGGAAGGGCAGGGATTTTTTTGTAGCAGGAACTCCTTTGCATATTAGGCCACATGCCCTTGATGTAGCCAATCCTCCAAGAGTTTACAAAGCTCTTAGTACAGGGCCTACTGTAAGTTACAGGAGGATTGGCTACATCAGGGGTGTATGGCCTAATATGCAAAGGAGTTCCTCCTACAAAAAAAGCCCTGTGGAAGGGTATGGCATAGCCCCATCTCATCAGATCTCAGAAGCTAGCCAGGGTTAGTACTTGGATGGGAAACCACCAAGAAAGACTTGGCAGAGGAAGGCAGTGGCAAACCACCTCTGCTTAATCTCTTGAGGAGTTACCATAAATTGGCTGTGACTTGCCGGCACTTTACTAGAGTTGCCAATCCCCAGTTGGGGGCAGGGGATTCCCTGGTTTGAAGGCCCTCCCCCTGCTACAGGATTATCAGAAAGCAGGGGGGAGGGAAATGCTGGGCACTCCATTATATCGATCCATGGGTATCTGGGGCTCGGGGGGGGGGCTGTTTTTTGAGGTAGGGGCACCAAATTTTCAGCATAGCATCTGGTGCTTCTCCTCAAAACACCTCCAAAGTTTTAAAAAGATTGGACCAGGGGTCTGATTCTATGAGCCCCCAAAGAAGGTGCCCCTATCCTCCATTATTTCTAAATGGAGGAAAGGTGTTTAAAAGGTGTGTGGTCCCCTTGAATGTAATTGCCAGAACTCCCTTCAGAGTTCAGTTGTGCTTGTCACACTCTTGCTCCTGGCTCCACCCCCAAAGTCCCCAGATATTTCTTGAATCGCACCTGGCAACTCTACACTTTACTCATACAAGTGGTTTTGAGGAACTGTCTGGCTGAGAAACAGGATAAAAATGTAAATTAGTAAATAATAAATAGAATAAAAGCTATTAGTCTTCAAGGTGCCACTGGATTTCTGTTGAAGTCCTCAGTACCTTATCTTCAGACAAGAATGGATACTTAATAGGGCCTCAAACTTTAGTTAATTTCAGTAGCGGATTAATCAGCTGGAGCATTCATTTATTAATCAGTGAAAGCCAGTTTGAATGTCTGGCAATATGTAACTTTATTTCAAGTGAGCTGATTAATTCGATAAAAAGGCAGATGATGATGATGAATTAGCTAGTTTGTCAGCCCTAAGAATTATGTATGCTATCAAAGTTGGTAGTTGGTTGCAAACAATTTGGATAAAGAAGAATGAATAGTTTTAGTGTGTAATACTGTGTTACAACATATTGAGAATCATTTCTCAAGTTCATCTGCTCGTATCCCACAGTGTGGGAAGAAATAGAAAAATTCTGGAGTGTGTGTTAAGTGTGCAATTTGGTCATGTGGAAGTTATTAGTACAGTTCTTTTGTTTCATCAGGGTTGAGGAGTTTGGAATAACGTGAAGCTACACTGGACCCATCTGGCTGAGCAGGAAAATCCCATTTAATTGCTCTTTTGCCAAAAATGTTAAATCACTTCCTGGGAATGCAGTTAATTTAAAACATATGGAATCCATTGAGGAAGGTCTACAATGAATTCAGGGCTTTTTTTGTTGTTGTTTGAGTTGCAAGCATTTTTCATAAGTAACCGTATGACGTGTAATCCTAGTTTACAAAGTTTGTTAGTAACCCCCCTCCTCCAGTAAATCCCAATAACCTTTACATTTTCATTCCAAGAAATTTGTTGAGGAATGGGCAGAACATTTTTTTTTTTTTGCTTCTTACTACCTTTTGTAAAATGTAAAAATTAAAAATACACTTTTTTCAAAATCAGGGTGGAGCATCACTTGTGATATGTGGGAGATGGAGCCCAAAGGTTTTTTAAAAAAAAAAAAATTATGCAGTTGCCCTATTGTATCTGCACAATAGCATCCAGCAAGCACCTTCCATTTAAATCCTCATGGTTCAGGTATTGTGCATGCATTTTTGCATTAATTCATTGAATGAATGGGTACAAAAGGGAATGCAGGCAAAGGGAGAAAACCACTGTTGCAATTGACCAGATTTTTTCTGCAACTAACAAACAGCTGCGAAGTCTCATTTGCCATATTGTGCATCCGGTGATTCTCTGCTGCGTTATCAGCCACTGTGAAAAATGGAAAAGAATCACAAAATCTCATAATTTGGGGAAACATTATGAGTGTATGGAGAACCAACTGATGCTGGCATTGCAAGCTGCTATCATTGTCAATGTGTGTATGTGCGCACACAATCCTTAAGGTTTGTAGAAGGTCCATGTGGCTCAGCCGCCATATTAATGTTGGCTTCCAGAGACTACCAAATGGTTCCCCTCCCCCAAAATTTGTTCACTTAAGCATTAAAGGGAGAAATATTTTCTTGGTGGGTCATGCGTGGATGCTTTTCTACAAGCAGCATGAGACTAGCATAGTGCCATTTGCAAAAAAAGAAAATTAAATTTAAAACAGTGAGAGAGAAATGGCGCTTGCACACTGATGAAGGGGGGAGGGTGGCAGAAAGTGCATAGTGGGTGGACCAATCTCAGTATGAGTGATGGAGTGACCTTCGAGGGGGTGGGGAAAGGGTATGGGGAAATCCGGGGGAATCTGTATGCTTTTGAATTACCTTCAACTTGGAAGTGAAGCAAGGGGAAATCCAGAACAAAAGCACTCTCAGAAAACCTAGAAGGACAGCAACTGGAAAGTGAACTGAGTGCTGAAGGGTGGAAAAACAATGCAGAATGAAAAAGAAAACCTGACAGACAGACAGACATGGCGAAAGCGAGGCAAAACACCTGTGCATTATAGGCCTACGGAAAGTAGAAACCAGAGAAGAATCAAGCAGTTTTCAAGAAACTAGAGAAGAGTCAAGTAGTTTTCAAAACCCGTTTTCTCTTTGTCAAATATTGGTATATTCCATCCCATTTAAGATTAGTCTGAATGGTATAATATTTCTGTGCTTGCTGTTCAAGCCTGCCCAGTTTGCTTGGGCTTCAGCATGTGGTGCCTGCATTTTAGCAAAGGATAGAAATGTCCTACAATACATAGTTGACCTCTAAGGCAGAACCTAGCAACAATTCTAGTTGCGTCTATGGCAAAGAATTCTTCTTACCTCTAAGAGCAAAATTAGAAACTACGGAAGAGGCAAGAGGCAGACACTGGACACAACAGCCCCCGGGGCTCTTCTTCCTCTCTCCCCCAATATTCTGCAGTCAAACCAAATCTCTGATGTGACATCATTGCACTCCTAGTTTCCCTGTACTCACTGGAGGCCTGCAGAAACCAGCTTAGGAAGAGGTGAAGATAGGGAGAGCAATGGCTACAGTGGCTTGTCTTTGGGGAACTTTTAAAGGAACTGAGTCTTTTGGGAACTGTGACTGGATGATGACCTCAGACCCCTACAGCAGGGGTGGCTAACGGTAGCTCTCCAGATGTTTTTTGCCTACAATTCCCATCAGCCCCAGCCAGCATGGCCAATGGCTGGGGCTGATGGGAGTTGTAGGCAAAAAACATCTGGAGAGCTACCGTTGGCCTCCCCTGCCCTACAGTGTAGCCCTAGCTAGAATTACACCCTTCTAAACCCCTTCACTGGTTTGTTTTTGCTGTCAAATCACAGCTGACATAGTGGCCCCACAGGATTTTCAAGGCAAGAGATTTTCAAAGGTGGTTTGCCATTGCCTGCCTCCACATCATGACTCTTGTACACCTTGGAGGTCTCCCAACTAAATGGTAACCCGGACCAACCCTGCTTAGTTTCCAAGATCTGATGAGATCAGGTGAACCTGAGCTATCATCTGTGTTCATCAGTTTATAACAGCCAGCATTTATTCACTTAACAAATGAAACTAGGGACCAGTGCCTGGACCAATGTGGGATTTCAATCTCATGTTCAGTTGTACATGAGAGAGAGACCCAGTTTGGTGTAGTGATTAAGGGATCAAATGTTGTTGTATGATTGGATTGCTGTAGAACTGAAATATTCAATAAAATTAAGTAGTTACATATATGTTAAAAATGCCCTAAAATTTACAGTGGAGATACTATAAAATGCAACCAATTGCCATTGCCAGAGATATGCCAAACCACCTGGTTGCTCTTTGCCATCAGATTCTCTAGGCTCAGATTTGTTTCATCCAAAAGTCCATCAAAGTTCCTTTCTTTGAGAGCCAGTTTGGTGTAGTGGTTAAGTGTGCGGACTCTTATCTGGGAGAACTGGGTTTGATTTCCCCATTCCTCCACTTGCACCTGCTAGAATGGCCTTGGGTCAGCCATAGCTCTGGCAGAGGTTGTCCTTGAAAGGGCAGCTGCTGTAGGAGCCCTCTCAGCCCTACCCACCTCACAGGGTGTCTGTTGTGGGGGGAGAAGATATAAGAGAATGTAAGCCTCTTTGAGTCTCTGATTCAGAGAGAAGGGCGGGGTATAAATCTGCAATTCTTATTCTTCTACATGTGTTGAACGTAATCTGAGAATGACTCAGTGCTTGTATAAAGAAAGATCAAGTATACATTGTCCATGGATTGTCCATGTGTTCACTATAACTTTTGAACAGGCATTAAATCAGTAGACTTAGAAGAGACTGCACTGTAAATAATCTTGAATGGCACACAAAGTATGTGAGAGTTCGCAGTTAATATATTACATTTTTTTTCAAAAAAATACACTTAAAATAAAAATATATACATGGATTTGCTGGGCACTGTTTTTATACCTCCAGCACTGTTCAGCTTTGACTCAGGTGCCTTTGAATTTAAGTTCTGTCCCTTCGCTGAGGAAATTTTTGTTACAGGTCCTCTGCTAATTCACCTTGAAGCATTTGTCTGTGCTCTGTTAAATCCGATCATGTATCAGGATGAAAACAGAGTTGTATATGCATTCCATCTTCACACTGTACACATGTCCGTGGGGTCACAAAGATTCGGAATCGACTGCGACTGAACAACAACATGGAGAATGTAATAGGGAAATCAACCTTCCACAAGCGAAACGCAGGTCTGTGCTTGCCTGCAATTTTTATGGTGAAATATTTGTAAAGTAAACAGTGAATTTTAGGCTCCTGTACAGATGATAGCCAGCATGAATTCATAAATTCCACATACTGGAGCAGCTGAGGACATGAGAACAGCATCTGGTAATGACTCACAGGAGAAGGAATACAGAAGGTATCTGTTCTTCTTCAAATGCTGAACCAGCTATTAGGAGAGAATAACCAACCTTTATTTTATAAGTCACTGTTATCTAAAACAGCTGTATATATTTTCTTGGGCTGACACTTGAAACACCAAGGTGTCCCATCAGACCCAATATTTCAGTTTTGCTTACAGACACATCTGTTTGAAAGAGCCCTGATAAAGAGAAAATGAAGAATGTGTCTTAAGAAGAGAGAAATGTTTTGTTCCTTGGTGGACCTTTGTAGGTCATCTTGAGATGTCCAAGTGACATCACGGAAAAAGTTGCAGGGATTTTTTTTCTTCTTAATACAGTATCTAACAGAGCAGCACCTTTTCCGTGGATTTAGCCTCTGTCACTGCTCAAATTCAGAAGGCTGTTATTTGTTTGTTTACTGGATACTTAAAGGGGTTTTTTGAACTCTAGTTTACTCATAGAGAGTCAAAGTAAGCTGACAACACATAGGGTGTTTCTGCATTATGAACTTGCCTCTCTTTCTCCCCGCATTGTTCTGCCTCGGGTCTGTTTCATGAGTTCTGCATTCCTGCCTTTTTTCACAGCTTCTTTTTCTTTTCTCCATTCCGTGTGTTCTGCATTTCTGCTGTGTTGGTTCTGTTTTGGCCACTTCCCCATCCCTGTCACCCATCCCCATCACTGTTCAGTAGCCCAACCCTCCAACCCCTTCTCCAATTTTTTATGTGCATGCACAGTTTCATTATTGTGTTTCCCCTTCCCAAAATCCTCTCTACAATGTTCACACCCTCCAGTAGGCAGCGGCACCTCTCATTGGCAAACTTGTTCTTGTGGAACAGACCATGACCCTTAGGGAGTTCCTGCTTCGGCAGGACATGGACCTGGCTTGCGTGACCGAGACCTGGGTACGAGATGGGGAGACAGTGGCTCTCACCCAGATGACCCCTCCAGGGTACTCGGTCTTTCACCAATCACGGAATAACGGGCGGGGGGGGAGGGGTGGCATTCTTCATACGGGAGGGTTACTCCTTCCAGGCTCTCCCGGACCCGAAGATCGTTGGTATTGAATGTGCTGGTCTGGCGTGGGATGTCGGAGAGGGGTTGGCGATCTGGCTGGTGTACCGTCCGCCTAACGCACCAGCCAGGGCCTTACCATCCCTGATGGAGGCGGTGGCGGGCTGGGCGTTGGAGTACCCAGGGCTTATGGTCCTGGGGGATTTCAACGTCCATGCCGATGACACGGCCTCCACTCAGGCGATGGACCTGGTGTCTTCCATGGTGACACTAGGACGCTCTCAATTTGTTACGACGCCCACCCACCAGGCCGGACACATGTTAGACCTGATCTTTGCATCCGGGATTTTGGTGAACGATATCGCAACTGAAGCGGTACCATGGTCGGATCACCTAGCCCTCAAGGCCCGTGTGGAGATGCCACCCCAACCCTGTATGGGCGGAGAGCCTATTTTGGCTCGCCCCAGGAACCTGATGGACCCGGAACGGTTCCAAATGGCACTGGGGGATCCCTGGCCCCCTGGCGATTCCCTCGATGACCCGGTGGAGGCCTGGCAAGACCGACTATCCAGGGCTATTGACGAGATCGCACCTCGACGTCCTCTGTGCCCTCGCAGGAGACTGGCTCCATGGTACACTTTGGAGCTACGTCAACTGAAACAAGGGCTCAGACTACTAGAGAGGCAATGGCGGCATACTCGGGACGAATCAATGAGAACATCTTATAGAACGTTTATGAAGTCTTATGAGATGGCAGTCAAGGCCGCAAAGAAAGACTACTTTGCGGCCAAGATTGCATCTGCAAATTCGCGCCCAGCACAATTATTTAGTATAATTAGAGACCTTACCACATTGCCTCAAGGCAAACCAAACGTTAGAGAATTAGAGATAGGCTGCGAGGCTTTTGCGAAATACTTTGCAGATAAAATCACGTTGCTCCGCCAAGACCTGCCACATTTGAAACAGTACAGGAACTTGAGGCTCCGTGCCTGTCTTCATGTTTAGTGCTGGATCGGTTCGACCCACTCAGCCTGGACGAAGTCGACGGAATCCTCTCTGTTGCACGACCAACAACATGTGATTTGGACCCTTGCCCCTCTTGGCTGATTAAATCTTGCCAGAGGGAGCTTAGATGTCCTTTACGGGACATAATAAATAGTTCCCTCTCAGAGGGGCATTTTCCATCACCTCTGAAAGAGGCTTTGGTCCGCCCCCTCTTGAAAAAATGTACAGCAGACCCGGCCGAATTGGCAAACTACCGGCCGGTCTCCAATTTACCGTTCTTAGGTAAAATTATTGAGAGGGCAGTGGCGTTGCAACTGCAGAGGTTTCTGGATGACGCTTCTGTCCTAGACCCTTGCCAGTCCGGCTTTCGCCCGGGCCATGGGACGGAGACAGTGCTGGTCGCCTTAGCAGATGACCTCCAACGGCAACTGGATCGAGGCGGCGTGGCGGTGCTGATGTTGCTAGACCTGTCGGCTGCGTTTGACACAGTTGACCATCGGCTACTGACCCGCCGACTCGCCGACATAGGGGTTAGGGGGTTGGCCTTACAATGGCTCTCCTCCTTCCTCAAAGGACGGGGACAAAGGGTGGCAATTGGGGGCGAGCTCTCCCGGAGGCGCACACTAGATTGTGGGGTGCCCCAGGGAGCGGTTCTCTCCCCGATGCTATTTAACGTCTATATGCGCCCCCTTGCCCAGATTGTCCGGAGGTTTGGGCTGGGTTGTCATCAGTATGCAGATGACACCCAGCTCTATCTGCTGATGGATGGCTGACCTGACTGCGTCCCAGGGAACTTGGACCGGGCATTGCAGGCCGTGGCAACTTGGCTTAGGCAGAGTGGGCTGAAGCTGAATCCGACGAAGACAGAGGTCCTTTGCGTGGGCCGCGGCGCTCTGGGAGGGGAAATACCACTCCCGGTTTTTGATGGCACGCCGTTGAAAGCGGCGCGCCAGGTCAAGAGCCTGGGAGTTTTACTGGAGCCTTCATTATCGATGGAGGTCCAGGTAGCTGCCACTGCCAAGTCAGCATTTTTTCATCTGAAGCGGGCAAGGCAGTTGGCTCCTTTCCTAGAGCGCCGGGACCTAGCAACAGTGATCCATGCGACGGTCACCTCAAGATTGGACTACTATAATGCCCTCTACATGGGGCTGCCTTTGTATCGAACCCGGAAGCTGCAGCTAGTGCAGAACGCAGCGGCCAGGCTGCTATTAGGACTCCCGAAATGGGAGCATATACAGCTGGGGCTGCGTCAACTGCACTGGCTGCCAGTTGCATACCGGGTTCGCTACAAAGTGCTGGTCATTACCTTTAAAGCCCTATATGGTCAAGGACCTGCCTACCTGAAGGACCGTCTCTCCACATACGAGCCCCAAAGAGCACTGAGGTCAGCAGGGAAGAGCAAGCTGACTGTCCCTGGGCCAAGGGAGGCAAAATTACAGACCACACGGGCACGGGCTTTCTCCGTGGCAGCCCCCAGCCTGTGGAATCAACTCCCGGAGGAGGTGCGGGCCCTGCGGAGCTTAGACCAGTTCCGCAGGGCCTGCAAGACAATCCTCTTCAGGCAGGCTTTTTTAGAATGCTGATAGAGGATGACTGAACAGAGGATCCAATAAAGTGATTCTTCAATGACTCTTGCCACTATTTAAATATGTAACAGCGCCCGGAACACCTCTGCTGCTGTTAAACTATAGAATAGATATATTATAGATTATAGATGCTGGATTAGTGTTGTTTTAAAAATTTTATGCTGTTTTATAATTTTAGTGTCTATATGTTTAATGCACTTAATGTATTTTAATTACTGTATTTATAACATGTTTTATTGAATGTTTGTTAGCCGCCCTAAGCCTGCCTAGGCGGGGAGGGCGGGATATAAATAAAATTAATAATAATAATAATAATAATAATAATAATAATAATAATTGGTACATCATGTGATGCAATGTAGGGATTCTTCAGTGGAGCATCGGGGTGATTGAAATGAAAATGTATTTATTTTCTGTGAACAACACACAGTCCACAGTCCATTCAGTACTACACACATCACAAAAGGAGGAAATACTGCTCCATTATACCCACTGTAGTCCCTCCCCTCCCCAAACCCCACCCTTGTTCAGGCTCCACTCCCAAAATCTCCAAGGGCGTTTTCGCACTCACGTTCAGCCAGCGCGACCCCCCTCTTCACCGCGCAGGATCTGTGCGGATTTCGCACTAAATGCCGCGGAGCAGCCTTTTGCGCCGGAAACTCCCGGCGCAAAAGCCGCTCAAACGTAAACCGCCAAAAAGCAGTTTCCGTTTGCGCAGCTTTTGCGACGGGAGTTTCCGGCTCTTCCAGCTGCTCCGCGGCATTTAGTGTGAAATCCGCGCAGATCCTGCGCGGTGAAGAGGAGGGTCGCGCCGGCTGAACGTGAGTGCGAAAACGCCCCAAGTATTTCCTAACTTCCAGCTCCTCTGGAGAGAGACCTTTCTGAATTCTAGACTAGAGCATTTATTGCAAAAAAAGCTTCCCTGTTGTTCAGGGCATTGGATTGGAGCCATAAGAACATGAGAAGCCATGTTGGATCAGGCCCATGGTAACATTGTGTCACACAGTGTCCAAAAAAACAAACCCAGGTGCCATCAGGAGGTCCATCAGTGGGGCCAGGAGACCAGAAGCCATCACCCTGTTGCCCCTCTCAAGCACCAAGAATACAGAGCATCACTTGCCCCAGACAGAGAGTTCCAACAATACGCTGTGGCTAATAGCCACTGATGGACCTCTACTCCATATCTTTATCCAACCCCCTCTCGAAGCTGGCTATGCTTGTAGCCGCCACCACCTTTTGTGGCAGTGAATTCCACACTGATCCAGCCAGATATCCACTCTGTATTGCTCAGTCCTCCTTTCTGCAGCCTCTGTTCCATGTGACTTTGTCAGTGCAGGTCCCATGGTCCCCAGCAGCAGGACGCTATTTCCCTTTTCACCGGCAGAGAAGCTGGCTGGATCCAATCCATTTGTAGTGCAGTCCTAAACAAAGCTTCTAAGCCCATTGAGGTCATTAGGCTCAGAAGGGTGTAACACTGTCAGACTGTTACAGTTACGAGTGGGATTTATTGTTAATGTAGACAGAAATGAGGATAAACAGATAAATAGCAGAGATCTCTGTATGCCTGTTAAACATGCTTGTAGACATTCATCTGCTTTCAGAATTATTGTTTTATAAATACAGTGTCTTTTTCTTGTTTTTTTTTCAGGCTATGCCAGTTATCACAGAAAAAGAGAAGGCTGGTAAGTTATTGACTGGTCACTTTTCTTTTTTTCTTCTTTTGGATTTCTTTTTGTGGAATGTCAGCCTAATTATTCTCATGGGAGGAGGCAGGCTTGAGCTGAAATTTCAGCAGCAGGAACACATTATAAACTTAAGGCATCGTTTATGTGAACAATAGCAATTTATTTTTTTTTAATCTTACCGCCATTTTTATTCTGTCTTGGGGGAAAAGGAATATACTGAATCTTGAAACATAATCCTTCACTCACATATACCTGCAAGGTCAACGCTTTTAGCATGCCACTGCTAATTCACTGGGAAGGTGTGTATGGAGTCTGTGAATGGTGACACCTGTATAAAACCACTTCACCATTTGGGCAGAGAGCCAACACACACTAGGGGTTCCCAGCAGATTTCCGGCAGCTGCTCTGTACCGAATCAATGTGTAAATTGGCCTTGAGAACTTGCATGGCTGTGTGGTGAGTTCTGCCTGAGTCAATATGCTTCTCTGAGTTGGAAACGTCTGATATAATATACCAAGATCTGGCTTTCTTAATGACTGGTGAAAAGAAAAAATGTTTTAGACCGTTTGGCAGTTTGGATGCCTTTGTTTGAAACAAGCTGTGTGACAGTTTGGCATGCACGCTCTGGCTGTTGAAAGGTCTCTGTTACATCAGTGTGAATTCTCCAAATAGCAAGGTTTTCTTGTCTACATTTCAGTGCTTCCTTGGAAGTTTTTAGAGGACTGATTTTAAAGACAAGCAGCAGATCTACAAGGACTTGCAGGAGAGGGGTATCTCATCTCTGACTAACAGCCTCCAGCCCCACATGGTGGTCTTTCCCCCCAACTTGCTTCTCACCTTCTTTTTCATAGAATCATAGAATTAGAAGGTACCTCCAGAGTCATCTAGTTCAACCCCCTGCACACAATGCAGGAGATTCACAAATACTTACACACACACAGCCCCAGTGACCCGTGTTTCATGCCCAAAAGATGGCAAAAAACCTCCAGGATCCCTGGCCAAACTGGTCTGGAGAAAAATGGTTCCTGATCCCTTACATCCCCCTGGATATGTAAGAAAGGGTCTCAAGAACTAAGCACTGATGCAACCCTTCCTGCCCTCCTTCCTATGATCTGCCTAAGTTCACAGAATCAGCATTGCTGTCAAATGGCCATCTATTTATTTATTATTTATTTATTACTTTACATTTATATCCCGCCCTCTCCGCAAGCGGACTCAGGGCGGCTTACAACATCATAAAAACAATCAATTCAGTAAAACATATAAAACCATAATTTACTTATCAATTTAAAAACTATTTGCGCTGTCTCAGTCCAGTCTGGCGGTATTGGCTTCTGACTATGATCGCCAGCTTCTGTAGGATGTCCAGTGGCAGCCCATTTTCAATCAACCAGAAAAGCCTGTTTAAATAGTTCGGTCTTACAGGCCCTGCGGAACGCCGACAAATCCTGCAGGGCCCTTATAGCTTCTGGGAGGGTGTTCCAAAGTTCTGGTGCTGCCACCGAGAAAGCCCTGGATCTTGTTGTGCATAGCTTGGCTTCTTTTGGGCCAGGGGCAGACAGCAGATTTTTTGTCCCTGATCGCAGTGCTCTCTGGGGGATATATGGGGAAAGGCGGTCCCGTAGATAGGCAGGTCCCTGACCATAAAGGGCTTTAAAGGTTAATACCAACACCTTGAAGCGAATTCGGAACACAACAGGCAACCAGTGCAGCTCTCTCAGCACTGGCTGAATGTGCTCCCATCGTGGTAGCCCCATTAACAGCCGTGACGCAGCGTTCTGCACTAGTTGTAGTCTCCGGGTTAGCGTCAGGGGTAGCCCCATGTAGAGAGCATTACAGTGATCTATTCTTGAGGTGACCATTGCATGGATTACCGCCGCTAGGTCGCTGCGCTCCAGGTAAGGGGCCAGCTGCCGTGCTTGCCGGAGGTGGAAAAAGGCAGATCTAACGGTGGCTGCCACCTGAGCCTCCATTGTAAGGGAGGACTCAAGGAGCACGCCTAAGCTCTTGACCTTGGGGACCGGTATCAGTGGCACCCCGTCAAGGGCCGGCAGCTGGATCTCTCTCCCCGGACTGCCCCGACCCAGGTAGAGAACTTCCGTCTTCGTCGGATTCAATTTCAGCCGACTCAGTCTGAGCCAAGAGGCCACGGCTTGTAATGCCAGGTCTAGATTTTCCAGGGTACAGTCAGACCGGCCACCCATCAATAGGTAGAGCTGGGTGTCATCCGCATATTGATGGCAACCCAGTCCATACCTCCTGACAATCTGGGCAAGGGGGTGCATATAGATATTAAATAGCATCGGGGATAGGACCGCTCCCTGTGGCACCCCACAACTAAGGGAGTGCCTCTGGGATGCTTCCTCCCCTATCACCACCCTTTGTCCCCGATCTTGGAGAAAGGAAGTCAGCCACTGCAAGTGCAACAAATCTAGCCTTTGTTTAAAAACCTCCCAAGGAGCACACCACCTCCTGAGGAAGCCTGTTCCACTGACAAACCACTCTGTCAGACAGTTCTTCCTAATGTTGAGTCGGAAACTCTTTTGATTTGATTTCAACCTGTTGGTTCTGATTCAACCTGCTGGGGCAACAGAAAACAACTTTGCACCATCCTTTATACGACAGCCCTTCAAGTACTTGAAGATGGTGATCATATCACCTCTCAGTCTCACCTCTCCTGCCTAAACAAACCAAGCTCCTTCAACCTTTCCTCATAGGACTTGGTCTCTAGACCCCTAACCGACTTTGTTGCCCCCCTCCGGATGCATTCCAGCTTGCCCAAAACAAAACACAATACTCTAGGTGAGGTCTAACCAGAGGAGAGTAAAATGATACCATCACTATACTTCTGTCAATGTAGCGCAAAATCCCATTTGCCTTTTTAGCTACCGAAGCGCACTGCTGACTCATGTTCAGTGTGTGGTCCACTAAGACCCCTAGATCCTTATTGCACATACTACTGCCAAGACAAGCCTCTGCTATCCAATAATTGATTTTTTTCCCTACCTAAATGCAGAACTGGAGCTCTTGTGGAATTTCAACTGATCTCCAGACTGCAGAGATCAGTGTCTGCTTTGGAGGAAAGATATTGTGGTATTATAACCTGCTGATGTCCCTCCCCTCGCCAAATTGTGCCCCCCTCAGGCTCCTCCCCCAAATTTCCAGGAATTTTCCAACCCACAGTTGGGAAATTCCTGGAAATTTGAGGGTGGAGCCTGAGGGCACAATTTGAGGAGAAATTTCTAGGAATTTCCCAACCCTAACAGCAGGTAACAGTTGAGCCCAGTTTATGAGATAGTCAGACACAATCATGCTTTTTAAAAAATTAATTGTAGCCCCAGCTTACATAGGAGTTTATTCAAATTGGGCCCTGGAGCTTACCTGTTCCTAGCATTTTCTGAATTGTTTTGATTCATAGACTACATATTGCCTTTCGGAGTTTGTACGTTTACATTTTGATACCAATGAATGATTTCACTTCAGTAAGTTCATGTGTGGCTAACATGTGATAAGCATAGCTTGTATCTGCTTGTCTCCCTTTTGTTCATTTTGTGAGAACACACCATCCATGAGGACAGATGGTTTAGAGGTTGATTATCAAATCTTAGGAGATATTCCAAGATTGGTGCAGTGTAGAATATTTTCACTGACATCCATCTCTATAGAAAACTGTTCAGAAGGGTTAGTACAAAATGCAGCGGTGTTTCTTATAGAGGGATGCATCTTGTCAGATCTGAGAAAGCTATACTGGGTTGCATTCAGAATTAATCTTATTTCCTTTCAAACTGTATATGGCCAGAGATCATGAGGGGCCACTTTCTTGCCTGCAATTTTACTTGGATTCTTTTAGGCTCTGGTTATTTACCACATAAAAAGTCTGCCGTGAAATTGTGAAAGCAATGTCACCCCAGAGCCGGAAATGACTGGTGCTTGCACAGGGGACTACCTTTACCTTTTTTAACCTTCATTTATCTGGGTTTTTGGGGTGAGGGGGTTAATCTTTGTAACTCCCATCTGTGAAACAGTATGTTGAGAAGCAGTCTGAAACTCTGTAGTGATGAAATCTTGTTTACTCATTTATCCAGTTATCAGTTGTGTGTGGTATCCTGCCCATCTTTCTAAGGTAGGAAGGCCAACTTCAGGTTGGGAAATACCTGGATATTTTGAAGGGAGCCTGAGGAGGCAGGTTTGGAGAAAGGGGGGGGGGCTTCAGTGGGTTATAATAGAAGTCCACCTTCCAAAGCAGCCATTTTCTTCATGTCAACTGATCTCTATCACCTGGAGATGAGTTGTAATCCCAGGAGACCTCCAGCCACAACCTGTTCCAAGGAGTTATGAGCAGTGTATTTGGGGCTCCTCCCATTATCTCATCAAAGTAGCACCATGAGGGATTGAGAGAATGTAATCTTGTCAAAGGTCACTCCACCAACTTCATAGCTAAGCAGGGCTTGGACCCCAGGGTCTTCATTTGAAATCCACCAGTTACTGTACACTGGCCAGCAGGCTCAAACGGTAACATTTTGTAGCATCTTTGGTCTGTGAGGAGAAAACAGAGGATGAAAAAAAGAGGGTTTGAACTGTTTTTCCTGACTGCAATCGCAGCATCAGGCAGCCTGTGATCCTCACTGTGCTGCTGCCGCATGGTGTGAGGAACTAAGGACTATAAAGGCACTGAGTGATGACAAGCTGGGTCAGGGCTCAGTGTGAGCTCTCGGCAGGAATCCTTTTACAAAGCCACTGGTGACATGTTCTTCTGTCCGTAAACAAGATACATTTTAAAAGACCCACTGCCTGGTGAACGAGAAAGAACTCTGATCTAATTGGAACCCCAGCAAGAAGGCAGTCAAGGACTTTAATGGCTTTCTACAAATGCATTCGGGTCACATTCCCCGCCCCCTTCTTTAATTAGCTTGAGGTTTAAGGTTGGTAGCGTCTAAAAGTGTGACACAGTACCCAGGGGGCTGGTCTGCTCTTGAAATGAGCCCCTTTGCAAAAAGCAGACACAGAAGTGAAGAAAGCACAGGAGGTTTGGGTAGGTGAAAAACTTTGACTGATTCTGAACTTAGCGCTTGCCTCTCTTCTGTGCAGGGCTCCTCATGGCAGCTCTTTTTCCTGGATTCTGCTTTGGCATCTCGGAAGCAGGACTGTGTGTTTCCTGCTTGCTCCCTGTCCCTCTCAAACTTGAGAGCTGAGAACGAGACCAGGACAAAGGCTAATGCAGAACCGGTTTTCCTCTTATTTAATTGTGGCTGTGCATTTATAGAAGCGGTGGGGAGGGCTGACCAGGACAGCCCAGGCAAGCCTAATCTCATCAGATCTTGGAATCGAAGCAAAGCCAACCGTGGCAAGTACTTAGAAGGGAGACCTCCAAGGGATACCAGAGCCAGGATGCAGAAGCAGGCAGCAGCAAGCCACCTCTCTGAAAAATACTCTAGCCCCACTAGGGGTCACAAGAAGTCACCAGGACTTCCAGGCATTCAAGCACGCACATGCACATACTTAAAAAAAAAATTAAATTACAGAAAGGAGCAATTATTCTCTCCACTCACTCCAGTGGACTTGGAAGAGTGTAACTCTACACCAGATTTCTCTGTCCATCTTTACCCTTACTCAGTTGAAGTGAGTGTGGATGGGGAAGAACTGGAGAGGCAATTTGGCTTCATGTTTTGAGTCCCCACGCATGCCCCTACACAGCAGGAATCCTCAGCTACATCTGAGAGCCAGTCTGGTGTAGCGGTTAAGTGTGCGGACTCTTATCTGGGAGAACCGGGTTTGATTCCTCACTCCTCCACTTGCACCTGCTAGCATGGTCTTGGGTCAGCCATAGCTCTGGCAGAGGTTGTCCTTGAAAGGGCAGCTGCTGTGAGAGCCCTCTCCAGCCCCACCCACCTCACAGGGTGTCTGTTGTGGGGGAGAAAGGTAAAGGAGACTGTGAGCCACTCTGAGACTCTTCAAAGTGGAGGGCGGGATATAAATCCAATATCGTCTTCTTCTTCTTCTCTTTCAAAGCCCCCAGAAATCCTAGCAGCTGCAGCTTCCCTTAACTTTTGCTTTTAAAATGGCCGCCTCCTGCGTGTTGTCGGGTAACCAGACATGTGCAGACTTTGCAGAGTGGGCCAGTCCCACTTCCCTCTTCCACTGCAGTTCACTGCATAGTCCTCGAGTTATATGTCAACGAGTGCAGGCCTAACGTAGTTCAAAGTGGGTGGCCTAGGGAAGCAGGGATTGGAAGAAGATTCTCCATGTGTCACTTTGCTCTCCACTCCCTTACTGCACTGGCCTTTGGTGCACTTTCTTTATGGGCAAGATTCATAGAGGCACCCAAGACTACTGTCAACAGAGGCCACTGGAAAGCTCTACAGTTGAGGTGGGTTTGCTGCCACTGCAGCAGGTGGCTCTGTGTCCTTTCTTTTCCACAGTGAAGTTAGAAAGAAGAACCAAGAGGGCTGTTCTAACAGTGCAATCCTAAGGACACTATCCTGGGAGGAAGCCCCCAAGGGTAGGGTTCTGCAAAGACCTACTTTGGCTTGCCCTTATTGCCTTTCGGTGTACCTGGGAGCTGTGATTGTGCTGTGCTTGGGTGAACATAAGAACATAAGAGAAGCCATGTTGGATCAGGCCAACGGCCCATCAAGTCCAACACTCTGTGTCACACAGTGGCAAAAAATTTTATATACACACATACACTGTGGCTAATAGCCACTGATGGACCTGTGCTCCATGGTGTATATGAGCCAATGTTAGCAATGTGTGTGCCAGTTCACAGTTCTTCCCCCACCAGTATCCAATTGCCTGATTCTTGTGTACATTAATACCTAAGCATCCAAGGGGCAGACACTGCATGTCAGAAGGCATCAGGAAGTTCTTGCACCTACATGGCTCAGCCTCGGAACAACCACCATAGCAGCAGCCCGGTGCCATCCATGCCTCCAAATGAGGGGGAGGTCTTGAAACTGAAAGGCCTTGGATGAAATTCCTCTTTTTTATTTATTATTTATTACCTTAAATTTCTATCCCGCCCTCTCCGCAAGCGGACTCAGGGCAGCTAACAGTCAGGGCAGCTAACAGTCTTTGGTTGTGTTGCTTGTAAGGTAGCTTTGGACAAATTGTTATTGCTAAGCTTAATCGGCACTGTCTGAAGGAAAATAAAGATGAAATAAACCAAGGTATGCTACTCTGAACTCTTTTTTTTTTTTTGGGGGGGGGGGGAGAAGACTAGGCTGCAAATGTGTGAAATACCCAGCCCAAAGTTCCTAGAAGATGCTTTGGTGTGTTCTTTCTCTGCACCTGCCTGCATGTCTTCCAGTGCCTGTTTGCCATATGACAAATCTGCTTTCAGATCCTTGAGAAAGGGCTGCCTTTGATGTGTGATGAAAAGTCATGCTTATTTGCACTCCTCTTAGAAAGGCTTTCTTCGGATTATGTATAGACCTGCAGGCATTCTGTTTGCCTTGATTCCTTTCACATCTTGCATTGACTGCAAACTACTACTACATGGGCACAGAGGCAGGATTTCACCCATGGTGGTGGTATTTCTTTCTTGCATACTGCAGCGCTAACTGATGTGCTAAATAATTTCATATTTCTAAGAATGGTGTTTAAGTGACTGGAAATAAAGCATGAATAGACAACAGTACAGACTCCCTTATCTGGATATTTGTCCAAACAAGTTAACTTGAATGTGTCTCTCTATACACTTAGATCTACAGATGCTAGAATACATACTTTGGTATGTTAGATCCAGCATGTGCTGTGTATTTTGCAGGCAAGCCCAGGTATGTGGACCATTCCCTGCATGTGCATGGTTTTGATCTCTGCTGCTCACTACTGTGAGGCACATGTGCAGTCTTGCAACAGTAAGCCCCAAGTGAGTGAAGGGAGAACATCTCATTTGCAGATATTTCAACTCATGAGGGTACCGAATTCTAGACTTTTCTTGGTTGTGGAAGTGCCTGAACTATGCTGATACTTCTATGCATAAGAAGATGATATTGGATTTATATCCCGCCCTATACTCAGAGCCCCAGAGTGGTCACAAGGGAGGAGGGAGGGAGGGAAGGAGGGAAGGAAGGAAGGAAGGAGGGAGGGAGGGAAGAAAGGGAGGAAGGGAGGAGGGAGGGAAGGAAGGGAGGGAGGAGGGAGGGAGGGAAGAAGGAGGGAGGGAAGGAAGGAGGGAGGAAGGAAGGAAGGAAGGAAGGAAGGAAGGAAGGAAGGAAGGAAGGAAGGAAGGAAGGAAGGAAGGAGGGAGGAGGGGGGAGGGAAGGAAGAGAGGGAGGAGGGAGGGAAGGAAGGGAGGAGGGAGGGAGGGACGAAGGAAGGGAGGAGGGAGGGAGGGAAGGAAGGCCGGCCGCCCCCTCCCGCCAGCCGCCTCCCCCCCCCCGCTTTCGGCCCCCTCCCTCCCTCCCTGCCTGCCGGCTTACCTTCTCCCAGGGCGCGGCCTCCCCTCCGGGCAGGCTGGCCAGGAGGCGCAGCGGCGGCTGGTGCTGCTGGCGGCGCTGTTGGCGGGGCTGGCGGCGGCTGAGGAGGAGGCGGCCGAGCCCACCGACCCGGGGCCTCCCGCCACGCCGCCGCCGCAGGCGCTGCCGGCCCGCCTCCCGCTCCGGCCACGGCCTCCTCCGCCGCCTCAGTTGCCTCCCCCTCTGCCGCCGCTGGGGTCCTACGCCAGCGAGAGGAGCTGGTGGGCCGCGCGCATGGTCGGGGAAGGCGGCGAGTGAGGGACCGAGCGTCCCTGCGCATGCGCACGGCGGTGTGGCGGGCTCTACGCCGCCCACTCTCCTGGCCCCGTGCATGCGCAGAGCCTGCCACACCGCCGTGCGCACGCGCAGAGACGCTCGGTCCCTCACTCGCCGCCTTCCCCGACCGCGCGCGCGGCCCGCCAGCTCCCCGCTGGCTAAACCGGGATCTCTAATGGTCCCGGTATAGCCAGCCCAGGAGGCGGGAATTGGGGGCCAGAATCGGGACTTTCCCGGGCAACCGGGACGATCTGGCCACCCTAGAATGCTGACTTGGGAGTATTCTTAGCTATGTTTCCCCATTAAACCCAGATACTCCTGTAGGACACCATCTGTCTTCAGAATGCTTTTCTCCTCCCTATTTGCTTAGAAGGAGCATCTGTCCCTTTTTGTTACCTCATACTAAAACACTAATCACAGGGAAGAAGGTAAAATCCCTTCCTGCCCAAGGCCTGGAATTCAGGTAGCTTTAATTGCCAAGTTCCTTTCCCTACTGGCCAGATGTTATACCAAATGCACTCCAGTCCAAACAGAGATGGAGCAAAATTATTTGATAATGCACATATTTACATTGTCATCCTAAACAGTTACATGCTTTTAAGCCTGTTGACTTCAATGGACTTAGAAGGGTGTAACTGTGCTTTGGATGGCTCAGGTTAAAACGGATAAAAGGAAGTACTTCTTCACCCAAAGGGTGATTAACATGTGGAATTCACTGCCACAGGAGGTGGTGGCGGCCACAAGTATAGTCACCTTCAAGAGGGGTTTAGATAAAAATATGGAGCACAGGTCCATCAGCGGCTATTAGCCACAGTGTGTGTGTTTATATAAAAAAATTTTGCCACTGTGTGACACAGAGTGTTGGACTGGATGGGCCGTTGGCCTGATTCAACATGGCTTCTCTTATGTTCTTATGTTCTGTTAAACACCTGGTTATCTCCCAGGATTTCCCAGTGCTTGCATTAGGGGCAGTAAATGCACTAAAGAAGAAAGTTGCAGAGTGCCAGCCACTGCCCAATGGAAGGCTGAGAGTAAGCCAGAAGAAAGGTAATGTGTCGGTGTGTATACTCACATTCGGGGGGGGGGGGGGGGGTTGAGCAGGAACACAGTTCCAGCTGGCTTGGCATCAGGGGGTGTGACCTAATATGCAAATGAGTTCCTGTTGGGCTTCTTCTACCCAAAAAGCCCTGCTCACATTCTTGTTTTCTTCCCTTTCCATTCAGTCTGAATTCCTAGGAAATGAATTGCTCTGAAACTCCTCAAAGGGCAGATCTCTCAAATCTCATTCCTTCAGCATTTCTCAGCTCCATGGGTGTGTGCTCATTTTACAGTGCCGAAGCTTTACGAGTGAATGTTCGCAGGGATGAGATTTTCTCTTAAATAGATGTTTGGCAGAATTACCTCCACTTACTCAGCATTTTTTTGCTCTGAGTAGTAAAACTCCTCGCTGGGAATCAAAAGCAGTTGGGGCATGTCAAACGTATGCTTTTGGCAACTGAAACTGGAGCACCAGAAAGGTGACTCATTCCTCCAAAAATTGCTTGTCAGTCTTGTTGGAAATGAATGGGAAGGAAATAATCCTGGATTCTAATGAAGTCCAGATGTCTGCACAATGAGACGCAGAACAGCAGGAATCAGACAGCAGACTACTATTTATTTAATTGATTTATTTAGCTATTAATATCCAGCTTTTTTCTCCAGCGGAGGCATCCTCTTCTCCTTCATTTTATCCTCACAACAACCCTTTAAGGTAGGTTGGGCTAAGAAAGAGTGATTGGCCCAAGGTAACCTATCAGGTTTCCGTGACAGAATGGGGATTTGAACCTGGATTTCCCAGATCCTAACCTTCCACTCTAACCACTGCACACACTGGAGTTCCCACCCCAACCAAGAAAACTAGCTTTCTCATAACAGGTTGTCGTTTTTTTTTCCTGACTCAGAATTGTGTGACCTCAGTAAATTGATCTATTTACAAAGAACATCAGTAGTTCATTCTGTTTACACAAGCAACCACTATGCAATGAACTTGACAATATTACAGTGATTATCAAAATGGGAATGATTCCAAAAAAATCCAGATTTCTTATGAAACTATGCCAAATGCATCCTGCTGCTATTATTCAGTATTGATTCAGCCCTTTTCTTCTGTGCTTTGTGTGTGTTTTCTTAGAAAACCTTACAACAACCCTGTAATGTAAAGCAGTATTGTAATATTCCTATGACGGCAGGAGTGGCCTAGTGAGCTCATGGCTGAGGTGGGACTTCAATCAGGGTCTGATAGGTCACATGACCCTAGGCCAAAAACATGTTCAGAGGGAAAGCAACCTCAACCAGAAGCCCTTTATCAAAACTCAATTGCAAATTATTCATAAGTAGGATAGGAACCCCATGGCGCAGATGGTAAGCTGCAGTACTGCAGTCCAAGCTCTGCTCAGGTAGCCAGCTCAAGGTTGACTCAGCCTTTCATCCTTCCAATGTCAGTAAAATGAGTATCCAGCTTGCTGGGGGGAAAGTGTAGATGACTGGGGAAGGCAATGGCAAACCACCCTGTAAAAAGTCTGCCAAGAAAACATCATGATGTGATGTCACCCAATGGGTCGGTAACGACTCAGTGCTTGCACAAGGGGACTACTTTTACCTTTAGGATAGGTACATACTGGAAAATGATATAAGCTGCTTTGGGTCCCCTTGGGGAGAAAAGCAGAGTATAAATGAAGTAAATAAAAAAGTACTCTAAATAAACAAATAATAAGCTGTTATTTCAGTATAAGTATATTCAGTATTATTTCAATATGTTATTTTTAGCAAAAAACAATGCATGGAATACTGAGTCCTGTATTTGTTTGAAAAAAAAATGGCAACACAAGATTGGGGGCAGATGGTCATGTTTGCACAGTGCTGCAATGGGATTTCTAATCTGGCCATAAATGCCATGCAAGAGAAATCATGGGAATGAGATGGAGGCTTGCTTTCATGAAAGAAGCAGAGATATAAAACCTCAGGAGAGTAGAAGTCTGAAAAGTTGTGGGGCTTTTTTAAAATTTTAATGTTACAAGCCAAGCTAGCTCTCTTGATCCCACAAAAGAGCTTTACATCTGGAAAATCTTCACTACCTCTGTGTTGGGTCTGAGTGCTGTCCGTAGCTTTCTCTACCCATTCCCATGACTCTCTTACCTTTGTCCTGTTTGCTTAACAGAAAAGGGTTTTCTTGCCCAAGTACACTCCAGTACAGCTAAAAATAGCACGATCATTTCATTTCCTGGGATTCTGTTACTTATCCCTCTTAGCAATGTTTAAATCTAATTAGAGAGATGCAACTTCCTGACTTCCCTTTCCCTAAATAGAAGAGCCATATTGTGAGATGCAGCAATACACGAAGAAAGAAAATTTGTTGATAGGCCATTACTCTTCCTTTATTGAACATATGTCAGCATGATAATAAATAAGATAGGGGGCTTCTTTAATCTTAAATAGCACTGCACATAAAAGATTCCTATAAGTTGTACAAATAACTTATATTAATGTGGATAATCAGAATACTCATGTTATCTGAGAGGCTGCATTTGTGTTGATGTGGTTGTGGAAGCCCTGCTGCCGTGTCCAATATTATAAGAAAAGGGGGGGGGGGGGGGAAATGAATCTTCCTTTGGAAGGCGACCACAGTCAGATATTCCAAAACCAGACTTTTCATTGGTTGCCAGAGATAGTGATGATCTGGAAAAGTTTGTGTCTTTCACCTTTGCAGCAAGACAAAAAATTGTTTTATATTAGTTGCAGAAAGTTAGAAAGTAATGAAAGTTAAAAAAAATGCAAAATGCTTTTAAATTATAGTACTACTATTTTGTTTTGTGCATTTCCTGTGTTGTAGTTTTTCTGCTTTGAGGAGATATGATTCTGTTATTCGCTGTGTAAAAGTATAGATTTATCCAAACATCGGACTAAACTGGACACGAACACATAAAGCTGCCTTAGACTGTATCAGCTTATTGTCCACCAAGGTCAGTATTGCCTACTCAGACTGGCAGCTGGTCTCCAGAGTCTCAGGTAGAGGTCTTTCACATCACCTACTGCCTGGTCCTTTCAGCTGGAGATGCTGGGACCAGAGACCTTCTGCATGCCAAGCAGATGCTCTACCACTAAGCCACAGCCCCTTCCCTAACATGAGATGTAAGAACATAAGAGAAGGCATGTTGTATCAGGCCAGTGGCCCATCCAGTCCAACACTCTGTCACACAGTGGCCAAAAAAACCAGGACACATCAGAAAGTCCACTAGAAGCCTTCCACTGTTGCCCCCACCTCAAGCACCAAGAATAGAGTGTCACTGCCCCAGACATAGAGTTTCATCTATACCTTGTGGCTAATAGCTACTGATGAACCTCTGCTCCATATGTTTATCCACTTTAATAGAGACTGTAATGGGTACCTACTACAGCAAAAAGAAGTTTTCTAAAATGTAGGAGTAGGCAAAAGAGGGCAATATAGAAGTGCTGTGGAATGTAGCAGAAACAGAATGAGTTAAAATATTCTGAAAATTCTCTATAAAAATGTGGCTGCCTTTTGCTTCAAACACTTTCTGCTCCAAAATAGTTCCATATTTTTGACGCTTATCCAGAGCAAACATGATGCAAATTCATTCTCTCAAATTGTCTAAACAAAGAATCACTTCTATTGTGCCAAGCTTTCTCCTTTTTTTTGTATATACCAAAAATGGATATTGCTTTTGTTTTCTGTTGCGTTAGGGAACCCAGGTGGTAGCATCACCTGGATTGTTGTGTACATCCTCTACTCTGTTTTTCCTTCTATTATGCATGCACGAAGGAAAAGGAAACATAACAACAGTGGATCAAAACACCAGCTGAGCCAGTAACTTGCTCAGCACTTGCAAGGATGTGCAGCTCTATATCCGCACTGCATTAATTTGGACATAGGCAGGGGTTGTTTTGTAGAAAATGGCTATTTTGGAAGGTGGGCTCTATGGCATTGTACCTCATTGTACCTTATTGAAGTCCCTCCCTTCCTCAAAGCCCTCCCTCCTCAGGCTTCATGCCTGGAGCGACTTGCCTGTCTACTGAGTTCACTTTCGTGTGCTCCCTAAGCACTCTTCATCAGGCAAGGGGATCCCCTTGTCTGATGAAGTGTGCTTAGAGAGCACACGAAAGCTTACGTTCTCGATAAAACTTGGTTGGTCTTTAAGGGGCAACTTGACTGCTGCTTTGCTCAACTGCTTCAGACCAGAACAGCTGCCCTCTTGGATCTATCTGCTGAGTTCACGGCAGAGATGAGCTGAACCCACCCATTCCTGGTTTAGCATTCAGTCACTTGGATGCTGTGCTGCACACAGTTTTCATCTGTATAGATTCAGGTGGGTCGCCGTGTTGGTTTGAAGCAGCAGAACAAAGTTTGAGTCCGTTGGCGCCCACAAGTTTTATTTGTGCGCAAGCACACTTCTTCGGATTTTCATCTATGATTGTCTGCCATAAAAGGAGTGGGGAAGTGGTCTGCTCAAAGGCATACGTTTGCAATGTTGGAGTACAAATTCAGCTTTTTAAAAAAATCCTGACTGTAACAGATGGACTGAGAAGCACACTACGGAATCTCTCGCCCTTAAGGCTAGATTCGCATCTCTGCGGCTGCTGACTTCTGTCATCCGTTCCTGCTCAGTGATTTACACCAGCAAAGCCCAGACATCTGATAAAGGTTAGATGAGAAATTACTTGCTTTGGTTTGGTCTATCAGAAACATCTCTGCATTTCTTTGCAATCTTGTTGGATTGTCTTCCTCTCCCTCTCCATTCATTTGTTTCTCCCAAAGTGTAGTATTTCAGTAAGGGCCTTTTTTGTAGGAAAACGTCCAGCAGGGATTCATTTGCATATTAAGCCACATCCCCTGATGTCACCATTGTTTCATGCAGGGCTGTTTTGGAGAAGAAGCCCAGCAGGAATTCACTTGCATGTTAGGCCAGCTGGAACTGTGCATTCCTGCTCAAAAAAAGCCCTGGTTTCAGTACAAACTGACCACCTACAAATCATTCAAAAGGCTGGGCTACTTATAATATTTTATTAGTATTTGTTGTTGTTCAGTCTCACAATCGAGTCCGACTCTTTGTGACCCCATGGACAAAGTCACGCCAGGCCCTCCTGTCTTCCACCATCCTCCGAAGACTGCTCAAATTCGTGTTTGTTACATCAGTAATGCTGTCCAGCCATCTCCTCTTTTGCCACCCCCTTCTTCTTTTGCCTTCTGTCTTTCCCAGCATCAGGATCTTTTCCAGTGAGTGCTCCCTTCTCATTTGGTGGCTAAAGTATTGGAGCTTCAGCTTCAGCATCTGACTTTCCAGGAAACAAAATAGGAGTCAAGGTGCACCTTTAAGACCATATTAGTTGGTCTTAAAGGTGAAACTTGACTCCTATTTTGTTCTACTACTTCAGACCAACACGGCTGACTACTTGAATCTATTTCCAGGGAACAGTCTGGGTTGATTTCCCTTAGGACTGACTGATTTGATCTTCTTGCAGTCCAAGAGTCTTCTCCAGCACCACATCTCAAAAGCATCTATTCTTCTGCACTCGGCCTTCCTTATGGTCCAGCTCTCACAGTCATACATTACTACTGGGAATACTATTCGTATTACCGTTTATTAATTAACAGTAATTATTAGTATTACTGTTGTTTAAATCCAGCTCTTTCTTAGACAGATCAGAACAAATTGTAGCAGGTCTCCAATCCAAGTTGTCCAGAGGGTTGGTTTGATGACCTCCCCACTTCTCCCAGCAGGACCACCCCAGCTCCAAACAAGAAGTGGTCTTCACCTGAGTGAGGAGGACAGGAGCCACCACCCTTTCCCAGGGCCCACTACAATGATCCTCATAGGGTATAATGGAGCTGGAAAAAATCAGCAATCCCAAATATTTCCCCAATCCCAATACCATACTGATATTGGGATTCAGGAATATCAGGAAAATTTATATTTTTTCAGGTTCAATATTCCTGAACCCTAAAAATACCAAAATTTTTGTGCACACACCTAGGCAGGCCATTTACCCATTTCCACAGTGAGTACATTTTACTGAGGAGACAAATCCCACATGGTGTCAGAAGTTGATCTTCTCCTTCATCAAGCCTGATGTGGCTTTTCCAAGGCCTGTGGTTTCTCTTCAAACCTATAAGATGCAGCCTTCCAAGCCTCTGCCTGAGTTAGTCTTGACTGGCAATTTGAGGCAGAACTGGAGGAGATGGGAACAAAAGCTTCGTCTTTACCACACAGTATCCAAGGCAACAAATAAACCTGAAGAGTATAAGATCGAGAGCCAGTTTGGTGTAGTGGTTAAGTGTGCGGACTCTTATCTGGGAGAACCGGGTTGGATTCCCCACTCCTCCACTTGCAGCTGCTGGAATGGCCTTGGGTCAGCCATAGTTCTTGCATAGTCCTTGAAAGGGCAGCTGCTGTGAGAGCTCTCTCAGCCCCACCCACCTCACAGGGTGTCTGTTTGGGGGGTGGGAGTAAAGGAGGTTGTGACCACTCTGAGACGCTGAGATTCCAGGTATAGGGCAGGATATAAATTCAATATCATCATCAAGATTGCAGTCCTGGTGCATTGCATTGGTGATAAAGCTTTGGAAATATACAATAACAGAATGTGTTTGCAAATCCAGCCAGCAAAACCCTGGAAGAAGTCCTAACAGCCTTTAAAAATTATTGTGAGTCCAGAACAAAAAAACTTGGTTTTGAATGTTAACAGTTTTGGCAGCTCAGGTTCAATGAAGCCAAGGGCACTGCTGGTCTTGTCACACAACTGAGTGTCCCAGAGCAGTGTTTGCAGCCCCGCACTTACCAGTGGAGAAGGATACTGGATGGCCACTGGAGGAGGAAATGGGCAGTGGAGGGTGGTTGCCAGTGCCACTGGAGTATCCCTTGCTTGGTGCAGGAGAGAAGCAGACATGCCCCTCCCCTCTCGAGCCATTGCAGAGCATGGAGGAAGCAAACAGGAGCACCAGCAGTGGCTGGCATGCTTTCAGGGAGGAAGGCTGGAGGCTGGGCCATGCCAAGGGTAATACAGGAGGGTGGAAATTCCACTATGATTGAGAAGCCAAACCCCTGCCACCACTCTGAGCTGGTGATGAAGTACATGTGACAACAAGCAAAGGCTGGGTACCGGTGTGACTGTCACTGCAGAGCGGAGTGAACGAAGAGCATATACAGTGAAGACCCCTGATGGGGACAACCTTCAGAAGGAACAGGAAGCACTCGTAAAAAGATGTGTGCATTGATGCCCTACACAGATGGGGGGTACCACAACCTGCTCCCACAGGACTCTTCCCTGGAAAAGATAGCACC
Organism: Heteronotia binoei; assembly: GCF_032191835.1. Taxonomy (NCBI): domain Eukaryota; kingdom Metazoa; phylum Chordata; class Lepidosauria; order Squamata; family Gekkonidae; genus Heteronotia; species Heteronotia binoei. The sequence goes on along the minus strand of NC_083231.1, from coordinate 29,873,275 downwards.
TTGAAGCCCAAGCACCATCCTGAGTCTCCAGAGGCTACTCCTGCACAGGACGTTGAGTCATTCTGCAAAGTCTCCAGAACTATCAACAGATCTGTTAACAAACATTCACCCAGACCAGGAGTGGTTTTTGTTTTGCAGAAGTGAAAAGCATTCTTCTCTGCAGGTGTGAGCTTGAACCTCTGACCCCCAAACTTGCTATAGAGGCTTAGGTCCTAAGTGGAACTTCTACCAATTCTGTAGTTGCTGTTGTTCCATCCTGGGCTTCTGTTTTCATTGGATCAAACTATCAATTCCCCACCAGTTGCTGTGAGGGTGCATTTTGACCCACAGCTCCCTCCAATTTTCCCCACACCTTCCCAATCTCTAAAAAACAAGATTGGGGAGAACTGGAGGGAGCTCCAGGTCAAAATTCACCCACACAGCAACTGGTGGAGAATCGATAGTTTGATCTGATGAAAACAGAAGCCCAGGGGAGGAGCAACAGTGATTGCAGAATCGGTCTCCCTCTCTTCACATGAGTGGGTGTGTCTTCTGGAATATGCTGTTAAAAAACTGGGTTGTTGGTAGGTGGGACTCCAGCTCTTAAGTCTAAGTTGTTTCCTGCTTTGCTGTTGTGCACATTAAAGATTTTGAAGACATCCTGCCTGCCTCTGTTCTCATTCACTTCATTATTCTTGCCTTTTGCATTGTTTTAAATAATTCAGTTCTGTTCTTGAGCCGGTTGGGGGGCGTTCTTGAAATATTTGCAGACTCTTATCATTTCTCCTCTTCCTCTATTCAGTCTCATTTGGCTAAGCTGGGCATATTTTGCCTTTTGAATGTTCCCTTGTAAATCAAACCCTTCAGCTTTTAAATCACTGCTGTTGCTCTTATCTGAATTCCTTCTAACTTGTTGACATCTTTGTGGTATAGAAGAGCCTGATTGAAACACGCACTGGATTCTAAGGTGTGGTTTCACTTATGTACAGTATGTCCTGCTGCATTTTTTATCCTTTGGATGGAATGCTCAGTATCTTCACTATCACCGTTTTCGCACATAGCTTACCTCGCAGTCACAATCCTGTTCCCTCCGCAGCGTCTGTCAGATTTCCCACCATCTGCACCGGAGTTACAGGAAGTGCCACAGCTTTTGCGTAGCAAATGTAAACTGGGTTTTAGCAGTTTACATTTGCTACGCAAAAGCTGCGGCACTTCCTGTAACTTTGGCGCAGATGGTGGGAAATCCAACCAGACACTGCAGAGGGAACAGGATTGTGACTGTGAGCTAAGCTGTGTGCGAAAACGGTCTGTGCCTATCTTATCCTGCCGCAACAGAGCCAGTTTGGTGTAGTGGTTAAGTGTGCAGACTCTTATCTGGGAGTACCGGGTTTGATTCCCCACTCCTCCACTTGCACCTGCTGAAATGGCCTTGGGTCAGCCATAGCTCTGGCAGAGGTTGTCCTTGAAAGGGCAGCTGCTGTGAGAGCCCTCTCCAGCCCCACCCACCTCACAGGGTGTCTGTTGTGGGGGAGGAAGATAAAGGAGATTGTGAGCCGCTCTGAGACTCTTCGGAGTGGAGGGCGGGATATAAATCCAATATCTTCTTCTTCTTCTTCTTCTACAGTGGGTGCCCCAGGGGGAAGCCTTACATTATATTATCCTTGCCACCCTTCTGAATTTATCTAATTCATAAATGGTCAGTATTGGGAGCAGAGGGAACCAGGTCATCCCTGGGCAAACTCCCTAAAGACTGGACCCAGAGAGCCAGTTTTGTTTAGTGGTTAAGAGCAGCAGATTCTAATCTGGAGAGCCGGGTTTGATTCCCCACTCCTCTCCACATGCAGCCAGCTGGGTGACCTTGGGTCACTCAAAGTTCTCTCAGAGCTGTTCTCTCAAGAGCCATCCTCTCAGAGCTCTCTCAGCCCCCCACCTACCTCACAGTGTATCTGTTGTGGAGAGAGAATGGGAAGGAGATTGTAAGCCACTCTGAGTATAATTCCAACTCCTACTCTTCTTCCCCAGATGTGCAGTCACCTTGGGAAAGGGATGCCAGCCTCCAAATGGGACCTGGGGATCTCCTGGAATAACAGTTCATCTCCACACTATAATGATCAGTTCCTCTGGAGAAAATGGGTGCTTTGGAGAGTGGGCTGTATGGCATTTCACCCCGCTGTGGCCCCATCCTCCCAGGCTCCATCCCCAAATCTCTAGGAGTTTCCCAACATGGATCTGGCAACCCTAACCTCTATCTTCCAGCAGTGGCCAGAGACTTGGTAACTCCCAGCATAGGATGAAGTCTCTAGGATATGTCCTTTTTTAGTTGAGGGATGTTGGCCTACTTGGACAGAAGTCTGAGAGCTACACCGCTATTTTGTTTCCTCCCAGTGCCCTTCGATCATCATTGTGCACTGCTTCCTTTCCACTAGCCCCATCCCCCAAATGCAATATGATGACTCAGATGGCCTGTCATTTTGCAAGGTGGTGCCGGCTGGGTGAGAGGGATCTGGTACTTAGCAAAACTTGCCTGGATGGCCAGTTACCCATCAGACATAACAAACTGCATGACAAGAGACTTCCGGGCTATGTCGTCTTGCTAGCAGGTGGAATCGTGAACTCTCCTGCTTGCAGCTCCCCCTGATCAGGCAGGGGAAGGGGTGTCACTGATCTGGCACCCCCCCAAAGAGACCCAGGAAGGGTCTCTTAGGCATGGGGCTTTTCACAGTGGAGCGGGGGCGCAACAGCTGTTGCTCCTGGTCCTTCTGTGTGCTCTGAAGCTCTCCCCGTCGCAACCGCTAATACAGCAACAACAGATTGCTTGTCTTTCTTTTCTCTAGCAAACTTTTGATCTATCAACCCTCTTTCTCAAGCACGATAAATCTGCAATGCAAGTAAGCTTGCTTTCAATTGCCAAATGCTAATGGGTCTTTCTTATATTCAAATGACTTAATCATTCAAAAGAAGGGAAAGAGATTGATGTCTCTAATTTCCCTGTGAATGAGGCCATGGAAAGTCAAAGAACATCTTTAAACTCTGGAAACAATTTGAAATAATTAGAATATGGACATTTAAATCGACCCAAATCATAATTGGATATTTCTTAAAGAGACTATTATTTGGCTGCAATATGGTCTGAACAAAATGAGATACCTGTTAGAGTGATTTTTCCTTGTTGTCTGATCCGAAATTCATACGTTAATATCTAAAACTTCAGTTGGAGGAGACTGAGAAGGACGGGCTGTCTGGGACTCTGAGCTACTGTTTAATGGACTGAGTTTGCTGACAGAGAAAAATGGCTTTGCCAAGCGAAATTTCCTATAAAAAAGACATATTGAGCGATTTAAAATCTCTGAGGCAAGATCTTGGTTTACTGGCTGATCCGGTTGAGAAACAATGGCAGCTCTTTTGCTGAAAGTTAGCGAAATCTCAAATCTACATGGACAGAGAACTAAAGAGAACCTGGTCATGTCTGTGGAATCAAAATGGGAGATTGAGCTGCTGGGAAATCAACAAAAGAAAATGGAATCTTGTGTCGTATTTAAAAAAGTGGGCTGGAAATGGAGACTGCCTCAAGCTAGATTGAGAGGAACAAAGGCTGTGGAATTTTTCTTATCTCCTTTGAGAAGGATGACCGCTTTAAGAAGTGAGAAGAGGTATTTCAACCAGAAAATTATGATGGAGAAATCTTTCAGAAAAAAGACTCTCCTGAATTAGACTTTTTTCAGTGGATAGCTGGACATGAACTCTGTAAGAAATTCTGATGTGTGAAACTAGAAGGTTAAATGAAATTGTTTTTGTTTTTGGGCAATAAGAAGCTGGCTTGCTTAAAACAATATGGATTTAAAAGTTAAAGGGCCAAAAAGTTTTTGAAAAGAATTTTATGTAAAAATAATCTTTTTAGATTAATTTTTAAGAAGACAGACAAAGTAATTTCTCAACAAAATGCTGAACCTGTTTGTAATAGATAATGACATTAATTTCTATGTTTGTTATAGACATGGATAATTTTATAAGTTAAGCTATAACTCAGGAGATTGATTTATTTCTAATAAGAAGGGTTTTCTGAAATGTTTTTATTTTGGATAGCTGGGCAGGTAGCGCTAAACAAGAATAGGTTTGAGATTTTTATTTTTGGGTCATAAAAAGTTGTCTATCCTAGCCTAATAGGGATACAAGAGGTGGATAAATGGTTTAAAAGGTAGACAATATAGATGTTATGTAAATTGCTAGATTTGTTTTTGTTAAGAATGTCTCCCAGGAGAAACTGTCTATATTGAAATAGACATAATATCAGGTTGTATTTTTTTTAAGGATAAAGATATGAAATTTTTGTGTCTCTGTTAATGAGGATAGTGATAAACTGATAAATTAGTTTGGGGGGGGGGGGTTGACAAGGTTAAGCCAAAGTAGTAAGTTTTGTGCTGAGACTGCTCTGACTTGTTCAGATTTATATGTCCTGAAGAAGAATAGTTTAGACTTGCATTGCAAATAATAGTTTGGTAGAAATGTTTTATAATGGACGATGGAGAAAATAGAAGGAGAATTTTATACTTGCAGGTAGAACAAATTGGATATTTTTCTTGGAGGTAGACTTAAAACTGATATATTTGTATTTTTCCTTTCCCTTTCCCACTCTGTATACTCCCTTCCCCTCTCCCTTTTTGTTTTGCTTTTGTGTATCTGTGCTTATGTTTTTTTTTTCCTGTTCTTAAAACCAATAAGAATTATATAAACCAAACTGCATGACAAGATAAGCTACAGAATGTTCTGGAATGTCTTCTTATTGTACCACAGGGGAAGGAACGTCACAGGAATTTCTTGATGAGACACTGAGCTAGGGGCAGTGTTGGGCTGTACTAGGCATCCTGCTCCGCTGTCTCGTTCCCCTCTTGTGTAGTTTCAGGGACACTCATAAAACTAAAGAGCTGATGTGATCTTAGGGCCATTCTTAATCTAGATCCAAAGAAGGCAAGACTTTTTGTAAGTTGAACAACTGTGTAGGCGATGGAATTTGAGGTGGGGCAGGGTCCCCTGCATTACAAGCTCTTGACTGTTGTAAGAGTCTGGCTGCCACCAGTAGTTGGTGCTCTTCACCTTTCTTGATCCTTTCATCCATGAAAGGCCCCTCGAAGCTGCTGCCTCCTGTTCTCCCCTGAATCAGGCAAGAGCAGAATTTCCACTGTGTGAGTAAAAACAACTACAGTCCTCGTAGCCCTGACCTGGATAGCCCAGGCTAGTTTGATCTTGGCCTGGCGAATACTTGCTCTTAGTATTTGGAAGGGCAACCTCCAAGGAATATCAGGATCATGATGCAGAGGCAAGCAACTGCAAACCACCTCTGAACTTCTCTTGCCTGGAAAACCTTACCAGGTTGCCGTAAGTCAGCTGTGACGTGACAGTACTTTCCAGCACCCCACCTCACAGTGGCATTGTCTGCACAGTGAAAAGGATGTGGAACAAAGTAAAATCACCAGAATGGGCATTGGGGAGTCTAATTTGAGAAGATTTTAAACAGCAGACTGAAATTTGTTATGAACCTTTTAACATCTTTAGTAATTAAACACAGGGCAATAATACGCTATTTTCTATTACTTTGGGTTGCATTTCAGGACTGTTTTAGATGTTATATTCCTGGCACAGAGAACATTTCTGTGTATGGAAACCCATTAGAACTGTACATAGATCTCCATGGATATTGTTAAACCAGACATAGTTTTTGCCCTTTTTCCATGGAACTACTTTTAGTGTTGAGAATTCATAACACTTGAAGCCTCCTTCATTTGTCTTTATAGAGAAGCAGTGTCTGGCTATGATCCATAGATGTTCTGAATGTTTGTTATTCAGAGTTACTTTATTGTGGAAAGCAGTATATTTTCTAGTTGATGCGATAATTGCTACATTCAATTTAGTATAATTGCATCTGCATTTTAAATGATTCATTGTGGAACTTTGACAGTATAAGCCTACATGAAAGTGCAAAAACACGTTGTTTATTCGTATGAAAATTCATGTTCAGAATTTGTAACCCACAAGGAGTTGGTACACATATTTGCTGGAGAACTGGAGCCTTCTGTCTTGAATCCCTCTCCATTTCCCAAAATAAAAAGTTCCAAGCTATAAACACTTCAGTATATCACCAACATCTGGCTATTCTGCCTTCCAGAACAACTTTATGTCTTATTTTTATAAGAAACCAAGTCCTATCTGGATAGCTGTTAGCTTGGTGTATGTGTGGACCTTAGGAGGACAATGAGACAGTGAGTCCAAAGAACCTTAAGGTCACACTATACTGTTTAAAAAAAAGAAAAATAATATATTTTAATGGAAATCAGTGCTTGCATGACATTCAACCAGAAAAGGAGAAAACAGAAGCAGGCACAAAGCATCAAAACAAATAAGATTCCTTTTTGTGCTGTTGGCTCTTAAAAAAAAAAAAAAAAGATGCATGCATAAAGCATTCATGAATCTTTTGCTTTCCAGTCATTTCAAAGAGTTTCCAGAAAGGAGTCAGCCATGTTACAGTGGCTACAATAGCCACAAGCAAACATGAGCAGCACCTAGGCAGTAATCTTGAAGAGACAGTGTAGCTGCCTGACTGCCATCCCAATCCAAACAATGCCCCAGCAGACTCATCCAGTGTTGGGGACAGGGTTCCAGGAGCCATGATAGTTCAATACAACAGTGAGGAGCAATCGCCGGCCAGCGGCACCATCTGGCCTCCCCCTCCCATCAGCTGTTTGGCAGGATTGGGCAGGCAGGTGCTGGCTCCAGCCTCACTGCAACAGAAGCAAGCCTTGTGCTGATGCTGGGAAGAGAGGTAGGAGCAAGGCCAGTGCAAAACCTCTGCAAGGTGGGGAAGACAGCGTGCGCGCTCATAGCCACTGGCTCTGAGCATACTCACTGCTACGCCCTCCCCCTGACCTTCCCCTCCCCCCAACCTCACCACGCATGCCTGACCCCCCCACCACCACCACCTTGGCAAAGTCAGGGGAGGTGGCCCTTCTCCTGCAGCGGCCGGCACCACTAACTTCCCAACCGCAAGGTTGGGGGGTGCCCGGCCCTCTCCCGCTTCAAAGTGAGAGAGGGACAAGAATAGGGGTGGGCCGCAAATGCTATGCATGCACAAAAATTACAAATAAAATGGGGCGGGGTCAGGTTTCAACCTGGGGTGCTGGAAACCCCAGCACCAGGCCTTGGTAAGAGCAGGGCCAGCCCTACACTGCCTGGCACCCTAGGAAAGGCTAGCTTCTGGTGCCCCCCCACACACACACACACTGATAACATCACTGAGTCACATGGGGAGTGCCCCAATCAGCACCCCCAGAAGGCCAACACCCTAGGCAATTGCCTAGTTTGCCTAGTGGCAGGGGCAGCCCTGGGTAGGAGGTGGGAGATGGCTGTATGGGAGGTAGTCAGGAAAAGGGGGCATGAAGAAGTTAGGGTGGGACATGGAGAATAGAAGAAGTACAAAAGGGGCTGGATTAAAAAAGTATGAAAGAAGAGAGGAAGAGACGGGTCAGGACTCAGGAGCAAAGAGAAGAAGAGGGTTAAGCCCAGAACAGGTGGAGAAGGAACTGGGAGGAGGCAGTCAAAGAGAAGAAAGGGGTGGCTCAAGGGAATCATAGGGGAGGGGAACTGGCCACTGACAAAATGGGCTGGATGACTCATCATCCAGAGCTCATCATCTGTATATCCAATAGTCAAGTTTGGACCCATCAGCAGATATCTATATCCACAAATTTGGCCCACATGGGCAGAAAGAAGTTTATATATATATATATATATATATATATATATATATATATATATATATATATATATATATATATATATATATATATATATATATATATATATATATCGGCTTGACTTAGTGAACGAAGATTTAAGAAGGGTGCAGTAGTCCACGTCTGCTGCAGGCTCGCTGGTGGCTGACAAGACCAATGCGGGACAGGCAGATCCGGCCACAGTGGCTGCAGGGAAAAGTCTGATTTGGGGTTGGTGCTGTAGCAGTGTGATTCTTCCTCAATCTCCTTTTGTCCTCAAGACCAGCTATGCGTGCGTTCTCAAAGGAAGAGACAGCCTGGTGGATGGTGTGCCTCCATGCTTTGCGATCTGAGGCTAGGTCAGACCACTGGTGATGGTTGATGCGACAGGTGCCAAGGGATTTCTTCAAGGAGTCCTTGTACCTCTTCTTTGGTACCCCTCTATTTCGATGGCCGGTGGAAAGTTTGCCATACAGAGCAATCTTGGGAAGGCGGTGGTTTTTCATCCTAGAAATATGCCCTGCCCAGCGCAGCTGCGTCTTCAACAGCAGTGCCTCGATGCTTGTAACCTCCGCCCTCTTGAGGACTTCAGTGTTGGTCACAAAGTCACTCCAGTGGATGTTAATGATGGTGCGAAGGCAGCGCTGATGAAAGCGCTCAAGGAGTCGCAGGTGATGACGGTATAAAACCCACGATTCAGAGCCGTAGATGAGGGTTGTCATCACAACCGCTTTATAAACATTGATCTTTGTGCCTTTTTTCAGATACTTGTTGCTCCACACTCTTTTGTGCAGTCGGCCAAATGCACGGTTTGCCTTTGCCAGCCTGTTGTCAATCTCCTTGTTGATCTTGGCATCTGAGGAGATGATGCACCCCAGGTATATATAAGGGCCTCAGAAGGGCCACCAAGGCAACTAACAAATAAAAACATATATAACAAAACCACATTTTAGAACCATTTAAAGCCAACCTTCATATGCAAAAACAACGCATCACTACAAAAAATAAAACAGAATTAAACTACATACAGTTACATGAAAATGGTGATTAAAACATTGGTCAGAAAGGAGGGAAAATTGAGAGAACACCAAAGGAAACAAAAATGTCTTCACCTACTGAAAAAAGATAGCAACAGAAGGGGACGAGTGACTCTCCCTGGGGAGACAGCTCCAGAGTTCCATGGTAGATTAACATTTGCAGCAGTCAACACTGGTGACCGGTATTTTGGCCAAACATATTATCATCTGAAATGTGGTAAGTGTATCGTTTAGATCAAACACATAGAGCATGCAAACACATAGAATGAACTGTTAGCCTTTATTCAATACTAGTTGCAGAAGTTATTTTTATTACTCTCTTTATTAATATTGATTCTAAACTGCCTTGTCCCTAATCTCAGGGGAAAGACAGGAAGCAATTAAAAAAAATAAAGGAATATCAGTCGCACAGAGGGATGTCCTTAAAGGCAACCGGGAAACTACAATTAGTGCAGAATGCCTCTGTAATAACCGCAGAAAGCTGCTTTGAAATGCCTGTTTGCTTCCAGGCTCAATTTAAGTGCTTGTGCTTACCTTTAAAGCCCTTCATGACCTGGAATCCACTTATCTGAAGGACCACTTTTCCCCTGGTATGTTCCTATGTGTGAACTGCACTCTTCTGGTCAGTTCTTACTTAGGGTGCCCTTCACAGAGTTCAGCTGCTAGACTGATTCTTTAAAGAGGCCTCATTTTGGGCAAGAGCTCACAGGAGCAGAGCTGCAGAACCTCTAAACTTTATTGTGTTCTTTCTTTTTTACCCCCACCAAAAAAATACTTGCTTCTGACCTCCATTGTTCAACCCTGCCCCCCATGAGAATTTTACTGGACTCAAAGATTTGAAAAACTTTCGAATATTTTTCCCCACAAAAAATGGGGAAATAGCCAAAACATATAAAGCAGATCGATGGAAATCATCATGATGTCACTGTGCCCACAAAGGAGAAAGTATGATGAGAGTAATTCAAGAAGCATTTTAAGGTGAATAATGAGCTGATATAATTTAGTGCACCTTCTGGTGATGTCAGGGGTGAGTGGCATATGCAAATGAGTTATGCTAATGAGCTCTGGCACCTCTTTTTCTACAAAATGACCCTTGCTTTACAGAGGACTTCCAAAAGAGGTGGAGAGGGTTCATTGACTGCTTTTTTTTAGGAAGGTCTGTAAGGCAGTTTTTGGCTTCTTTTTGTGCAAGCTGCCTTTATTATTATTATTATTGATATTATTATTTCTGATGTGGAGAAGCCTACTGAGATGCTAAAGAAAATGGTTCTGTTGCTGGTTGGTAGGGTTGCCAGGTCTGTGTTGGAAACTCCCTGGAGACTTTGGGGGTGGATCCAAGAGGACGGGGTTTGGAGAGGGGAGAGACTTCAAGGAGGTATAATACCCCAGAGTCCACCTTCCAAAGCAGCCATTTTCTCCAGGAGAGCTGATCTCTGCTCCCTGGAGATCACTTGTAAAAGCGGGAGATCTCCAGGCCCCACCTGGAGGCTGGTAAGCCTACTGGTTGGGTGTATTTCATGCTCATGGTCAATGTTTTTATGGTTTTATTATATATTTCTGCCATAGTGGCCCTTTCTTTGCCACCTGTGATCTAACGAGAAAGGCAGCTTTAATTTCATTAATTCACTGCTGTCATGGCACTGCCAGTGGATAATTTGGTGGGTTTAAATAAACACAATTTACACAAGTATACTTGAGCTGCAAGGCTAAATTGGGACTTGAGCAGGGGGGCTGAGCTCTTTGGGCCTGTTTGCACAATAAATATGTGATTACCCCATAGCTGAAGCCCATAAACAAAACAAAAAAAACCCCTCACCTCTTTTTAAGGACACCTAAATGCAGCTGGATGAGTTGGAGCACTGATTTAATTGGAGAAGTAGAACTGGACCTAGGGACATTTTTGTATTTATTTTAAAACATTTATGTCCTGCCTTTCTAACCAGCATCCTCACGGTGGCTTTCCCTATGTAATTTTCCTCATCTAAATTGTTCTTTCAGCTCTGAGGTGGATGGAATAGAACTGTACTTCCACCACCACCACCACCCCGCCCCCCCCCCCAAAAAACCCTGACAATAACAGTAAGCTGAGGATAATAATTTCAATTGTTCCCATATCTCCCAACATAACATGGCCCTGGATGCCTCCTAGAGTATTCACAGGTGCAAAGGGAGTGATGTTTGCCAACTCATACCTCCAATGAGAGACTATTATTCCCCCAACCTTTTCCTGTGGGGCTCCTGTCCTCTGTGAACAGCTTTTCAGGAGGTGATTTAGGCTGCCACATCGGCATAGGGGAATAAGCAGAAATTGTTCCCTTGTGCCCGCAGAAATTCTAGGTGCGATCCAAGCCATGTTATTTGTATCCAAGCGTGGGAGAGGAAATGTTTATTAATCTATCTATACATGGTCCCTATTTGTGGATATCTAAATCTGTGGATCAAAGCCACACAGACACTAAAAATATTTCCCTTCAAACTTAGGCCCCCTCCCCTGGTTTACAGAAAAATCTACACTGTTTAAAAAAAAAAACCATTGGGGAATTTAAATTCCACCCAAAACAAATGAGTGTTTTCTGTGCAAGTACAGAGAATGTATTAATTTCTTGTACAGTCACTGGCAGCTGTGTTTGAGCCCAGGAACCATTGCAGGCCCAGTAAGTGGGGGGGGGGGATTCCCCACCTTAAGTCTCATGGGCCCACATTTGTGGTATCGAATTGCCTAGCACATTACACATGGGTTCCTGGCAGGAGATTACTAAAATGGCAACAGGAGCCCAGATGAGCCCAAATGCCCTATCCCTGCAGCCAGCACTTACCAGATGATTGCCGTATTAACACACTGAACATTCTCCCCACCTGAAGAAAATTCTGACCACCTTAAGTGGCTATGCTGGATTTGGTTAAGGCTGGGGGCATGCTGGAGATAGGTTTGCCCCGTTTCTTATCCCCTACACCTGGCAACGAGAAGTAGATGGCTTCTGAATGGAAGCTTGTATAACTATCATAATAACCAGAAACAGGCCTCCAATTTGCTGGACACAATGGAAGGAAGGTATAAACATGACATGTCCATTTTCCCTTGAATCTAGCGAAGAGGCAAGATGGGATCACCATGGTGGTGAAGTGGTAAATGGAAAAGCATGTGAACCCACTCTCTAAGTGGCCTTGCACTTGAGACTCCGTGTCTGGAGGTTGGCCCTTTCTGGGAAGAGCTTGTAATAACCACTGAAACATGACACCCTGCCTTGAACTATGTAGTCCTGGTTGATTTTAGCCCTGCTTTTGTAGATTCCACTCTAGCCAGCTACACCACACATGGTTCTAAATGAACAGAGTTTTAATAACTTCCTTCCTGTTTCCAGGACCCTGTTTTAAGCCACGGCACCAGTTTCCAATAAATGTCCCATTTCCTCTCCTCAATACATACAACTTCAAAAGCAACTGCCAGCCATTTGGGCAAGGCTAAATGGTCTAATTTCTTTGAGGACAGCTTAAGACTAATTAGACAAGCAGCAGATGAGACCACCAAATAGCAGAGCATAAAGAAATACGCTCAGGCTGCATGGTAAAGGTGGAGTTCATTAGGAACACTTCATTTGGTGGTCTAGCTGGAGTTTGTCTCCTTTTTCTGCTTCAGTGTGAGGAGATACTACATGTGTGTGCGTTTGTGCGCACACTTTGCAATAATTCAACCATACAGCAAAATTAGGCAGCTGTCCAGCAGAGCACTTAGACACAGGGTTCTTTCCATGGGAATTCTTAAAACAAAAATAATTGCTGTTAATCTCATACTTTGGCAATGGTTCGAACTGGCACCATAATACATGCCAGATAGCAAAGGTATAAGGTGTTTGAGGGCCTTTTGCTGTGTGCCTGGATGTATGTATTATTTTCCAAGTGGTATGAACGGATCCTGTTCTTTGGTGTTTATGTAAATCTACCATTTTGGGTTTAGCAGACAACAAAAGGCAATTATTAAGTCTGTCCAGGTGGTGTGTGTGGAATGAATTGGGTTCAAACGCTTTTAGCTAAGTGGGTACAGCTTGTCTGGAGACACAGGAGACTTTGGAAGCAAAAAGATTTTTTTTTAAAAATCCAGCTTACAGCAGGCTTATGGCCCACCACAAAATGCTGCTAATGAGATAATCAGCGTTGTTGGGTGGGGGTTAGTTAACCATAATGCTTTGTATTCGGTAGTAAAGATCCAGATAATCTCTGGGGTTTGCACAAGAATGAGTGGTTAGGAGAAATAAAGCTTTAAATGTGCATCATTTGCAAGAACACACAGTGCTCTAAGATTCCCATGCTTGGGGATGTTTGCACATTTGAACATATGAACATATGAAGCTGCCTTATACTGAATCAGACCCTCGGTCCATCAAAGTCAGTATTGTCTACTCAGACTGGCAGCGGCTCTCCAGGGTCTCAAGCTGAGGTTTTTCACACCTATTTGCCTGGATCCTTTTTTGGAGATGCCGGGGATTGAACCTGGGACCTTCTGCTTCCCAAGCAGATGCTCTACCACTGAGCCACCGTCCCTCCCCTAGGGAGGGAGAAGGGATTGCTGCAACCTGAGCAGGAGAACTGGAGTATCATAAATACTTTTCTTTACTGCAAGGCCTAGGATTCCCAGGTCTTTCCAGATAACCAGAGGGGGATGAAGGGAACTTACCTGGAGAAAGAGAACCTGATGGATGGCCCTTCATTGCATTTGGAGGTAAAATTAGATGCTGCTTTCTGTTATAGACTCTGCTTCTGCTCTGTGATACGACAAACCTTACAATGTGTGCTTAGCAGTAATATAAGCTGTGGCTGTTCAAAAGCCACTGGAGTTTTCAAGAGACACATATATTGAAGGCCCACAGCTAAATGTGTGTTGTGTCCTAGGTTCAAATGGAGAACTGTTACTTTTGGAGGGAACTGTTACTTTTGGAGGGAAGCTGAACAAGCCAAGCTTGTACTCCACACCAGGGTTCCAGAGAAGGCCTAAGCGTGCCCAATCAGGGGAAGGATTGAAACATAAGTAGCCAATCAACATCTAGGCTCATACTGTACCCTGATAGGCCCTTAGGCCTCTGTAAATAGCCAATCCATGTACATAGTTAAGGTCCAATCAGAAGGGGGCAAGAATTGTATAAAGGAGCGGGAGGTTTGAATAGAGCTCAGTTGTGTTGGTGTTCCTGAAGTAAAGCTTGCTGAAATCACTCTCCGACTCTGGTCTCTAGGGTGGCCAGACCGTCCCGGGCGCCCGGGAATGTCCCGGTTCTGGCCCCCTATTCCCGCCTCCCGGGCTGGCTATACCGGGACCATTTAGAGGTCCCGGTTTAGCCAGCCCCGGAGGCAGTGGGCGGCGGGCGCCGGCGGGGAAGGCGGCGAGTGAGGGAGAGAGCATCCCTGCGCATGCGCAGGGCCCCTGCACACGCGCAGGGACGCTCCCTCCCTCACTCGCCGCCTTCCCCGCCCGCGCGCGGGGCCCGGCGGCAGTGGCGGAGGCCTCTCCGCGGCCTGCGCTGGTCGCTGGAAGCCCTTCAGAGACTCTGGAGGGCCTCCAGCGACCAGCGGAGGCCGCGGAGAGGCCGCGGAGCAGCCGGCGCTGGTCCCGGAAGGCCTTCCAGAGACTCTGGAGGGCCTTCCAGGACCAGCGCCGACCAGCGAAGGCCTCTCCGCGGCCTCCGCTGGTCGCTGGAGGCCCTCCAGAGACTCTGGAGGGTCTCCAGCGACCAGCGGAGGCCGCGGAGCAGCCGGCGCTGGTCCCGGAAGGCCTTCCAGAGTCTCTGGAAGGCCTTCCGGGACCAGCGCCGGCTGCTCCGTGGCCTCTCCGCGGCCTCCGCTGAAGCAGCCTGTCGGTCACTTCCGGGTTCCTTTCCTGCATCTCGACCTGTGTTATTAGTGACAGGCTGCTTCGGCGGGCCGCTGCGCCGGCCCCCTGGGTCCCACAATGATGGGACCGATGCCACAGGGACGGGCTCGAAACACTCTATAACCCCTCAAAAGAACAGCAGTCTAGCTCGCTTCCCCCGAGCCCTGCCGCCATAAGCCTCAAGGGGGCTCATTTTGCGGCATCTCCCGGCAGGAGGGTGGCACCCGCACGGGACACATATCAAATGAAAGAGGGGGCGCAGGGCTATCAGAAACAGCTGGCGGAGGGAGTCGGGAGACCACCCCACTGGGGGATCCACACCCTGAAATTGATGAAGGTGGCGCAGATAGAGCCAACAGAGCAAAAAGGACAAAATAAATAGGCTGCATTATGCAGCACAGTTGAGAAAGTGCTTTATCCCATATACTGATGAAGTATATACAGGATTTGAGAACAAAATTGTTTCCGGCGGTGATATTTGGGGGATTTTTGGGGACGTCACAGGAAGTGCTGTGAAGTCACTTCCTGTTTCCGGCAGTGGCATTTGGGGGAAATGATGTCATTTGGGGGAAGTGATGTCACAGGAAGTGATGTCACTTCCCGTTTCCGGCAGGTGACGCGGGGAAATGATGTCACAGGAAGTGGTGTCACTTCCTGTTTCCGGCGGTGGCATGACATCACTGGAAGTGACGTCACCGGAAGTGACGTCACTTCCTGTTTCCGGCGACGCGCACACTACGCACGCGCACCCCTGCCTCCCCCCTTCCCCCCCAAGGTGTCCCTGGCTGGCCTTCAGACATTATGGTCACCCTACTGGTCTCTTACTGCACCGACCCCAGTACTTTACAATGTGTGAATGGAAATCAAGTGTTTGATGTGATGTGAGATGCTAAGAAATTTCTGCCTCTGGTCCTTGCTCTGTGATAGCCGATTCATACACGACAGCCTCCACATGATTTTCTAGTTACCAAGTGATAAACATGCATGTATGAACTAGACCTAAATTCACATAACTGTTTGTTTGTTTTCAAATGCTGCCCACGTTACTTACCCCTTCACCCATGCATGCATTTTTCTTTTGGTCAACAAGAAGTAATTGAAGAAGATATTGGATTTATACCCCTCTCTTACTCTGAATCTCAGAGTGGCTCACAATCTCCTTTACCTTTCTCCCCCACAACAGACACCTTGTGAGGTAGATGGGGGCTGAGAGATCTCTCACAGCAGCTGCCCTTTTAAGTACAACTTCTGTGAGAGCTATGGCTAACCGAAGGCCATTCCAGCAGCTGCAAGTGGAGGAGTGGTGAATCAAACCCGGTTCTCCCAGATAAGAGTCTGCACACTTAACCACTACACCAAACTGGCTCTCGATCAAAGGTCCCAGGCTTGAGGAGTATGCTTCCATAAACCATCATTGATTCTGAGTCAGGAAAAACAGTAGTGGTTTATGGATAGTGGATGAGTGGATAGTGGGTGTTAACTGTCATCACCTAAACCAGAATTAATTCAATCTGGTTTGCATCAATACAGCAAGACCATCAGTAGTGGACTGGCCAGGGTGTCAGCTTGCCCAATGGCACGGCCCTGTGGGAACCTGATGAAGTGGAACCCCTTCAACTTTAGACAATATGTTTAAAATATTAATGACCTTTTAGTAGCTTGAAAATATAATAGAAGTTCCAAAATAATAGAAGTTCTTTATCTCCTGGCAACCAATATTTTTTTACCCAGTCTGCCACTGAAGACCATCTCCTTCTATGAAACAAGAACTGTCTTCCATTGAAGTGGGCAGCTGCATTGGTCTGAAGCAGCAGCACACAGTTTGAGTCCAGTGGCACTTTTAAGACTAACAACGTTTAATTCTGGATAAGAACATAAGAGAAGCCATGTTGGATCAGGCCAATGGTCCATCCAGTCCAACACTCTGTCACACAGTGGCAAAAAAACAACGACAGGTGCCATCAGGAGGTCCACCAGTGGGGCCAGGTCACTAGAAGCCCTCCCACTGCTGCTCCCCAAGCACCAAGAATATCTCTTAAGTTGGTTTTAAAGGTGCCTGTGGACTCAGACTTCATTCTTAATTTTTCTTTTTGAAATTTGGGGGGTGTTTTGAAGAGAGATAACGAATGTTATGCTGAGAATTTGGTGCCTCTGCCTCAAAAAACAGCCTCCCCGGAGCTCCCAATACCCACAGATTGATTCTCCATTATACCCTATGAGAACTGGTCTCCATAGGGTATAATGGAGTGTCCAGCAGACATTTCCTTTCCCTCACTTTCCGATGACCCTGAAGCAGGGGAGGGCCTCAAAACTGGGGGATCGCCTGCCCCAACTGTGGATTGGCAACCCTAGGTGACTGACCCCTTGTGGGAGCCTAGAGGATTTTCAGAGAAGTTGTTAAATAAAGCCTGCCACTGAATCCCAACTGCTGATATTCCAAGGAGGTCTCCCATCTAAGTATTTGCCAGAGTTGACCCTGCTTAGCTTCTGAGATCTGACAACATCAGGCTTGTTTGGGTGCAGGTTGCATGCATTTCTGATAGGCACAGTTGTTTGGGTACTAGTATATGTGAATGTACCACCTGAAAAAGGTTGTAACAGTCTTATAAAGTATTTAAGAATCTGTACCTCAAATTGCTTCCTTTTCTTTTCTTTTCCTTTGCCATCCACTTTTCCTTTTGTGTTGTGTGTATTATATTGTGGGCAATTCTTCTGAAATGCCTTGGATGCAGTGGCCGAAAGGCAATATAAATATATTAAATTATCTGACAAGCAATTTATCACAGTGTATTTTCTTACCTATCCCTACCACAATTGTCACTGGAGCAAGGGACCTGATCAAGAGAGTAAATATTTGGATTCCCCCCCCCCCCATTGAACTCAATATCCATTTAACTTTGAATTGAGAGTTGTGGTCAAACTGAGAGCAAAAACGATCTGTACAGATCAATGGAGGACCCTTGAAAGCCATACATTCTTTGGGGCTTCAGCAGCAGCGTGCTCAGTGAAAGTGCAACTTCTGCTGTCTGCTTAAAAGGAGAAGCTGTTTCTGCCACATTGCTTCTGCTGTCTGCTTAAAAGGAGAAGCTGATTCTGCCACATTGCTTACTTCCACTCTGATCTGTAAAAAGCACTGGAAATTGATCCAGTGGTGACATCATCATCACATCCTTTATTGGCATAACAGCACAAATCAAACTAATTGCATTAGAATCTATGGGCAAAAGGAACATCTCTTCCTAGAAGCATAGTGAAGGAGTTTTGCTACAGATTCAATGATTTTGCACTTATTTGAGGCTAAAAGTAGGAAGGTCTTATGATCGACTCTCTAAAGGCTGCAGAAAAGGCTTTTAAAAAAAAAACCAATATGAAGATTGTCACAAAATCTGCAATGCAAGAGAACGTGACCATTATCTTCAGTCCCCCTCCTCCCACATGGACACAACCTGTCTGAATATGGAATTTCCTTAAATCTCCCATATAGCATCATTCAGGGCTGGATTAACAATTAGGTCAAGTAGGCACTGGCCTCTGGGCCCCCATTCCTTTAGTGGCCCCAGGTTGGCTCTCTTCTCATTTCCCCCCTGCTTGAGCCCTCCCAACCTGCATGCACAGCCAGCAGCTGAGCCGCTCTTTGCCCGACTTGTCTTGTCTGGCATTATCACCAAGTTTGCCTCTCTCTGCAACTCTCCCCCGCAGCTTTGTCAAAGGGGCTTTTGAGAAGATTTCTGCAGGCTGCAGTGGGGGCCATGGATGGTGGTGGTGGGGCACTCCGTCTTTGAGATAATTTGCAAGGGGCCCTCCAAGATTTTGACTGCCATGGGGCCTCCACAGGGTTTCATCCGGCACTGGCACCGTTGATGGGAGAGAACATTAAAATGGGCCGGCATAAACTGGGTGACAAATGGGGCTGTTATACTTCCCCTCTTTACATTTATTCAGGTTCAGGCAGCATCTTTTTAAAAATCTCTCTTTGGATGGAGTTATTCTGTGGCTAGACTGAGAATTCGCTTCACCTTCATTGCCGCTTTGATCAGGGAAATGAGACAGCACGCTTTAATATGCTTCAGCTTAGATGATACATCTGGAAGTGGCTGAAAGGCAGACAAGGTCACAGGGGCTGCATTTACAATGATAACAATCAAAGTATGTGGTTATTTGAGCGGTTTGACTTATTTCTACAGGACAGTCAAGGGAAGTGATTTTCATGAGGCTACCAAGAAAGAAAGCCCAACTCCACCTCTTGCCTCCCTCGAATTAACTGGGGTGTTGGCATTGTGCTTTGCTAGCTGGGTGCTAAGGGGACATTGGCGCTGGCTTCCTTACATTTGTTTACAACCTGCTGTTTCTGTCACAATCTTTGAAAACCTCTTTTTTCCAGACTGAAGGGGAGGGAAAGACATTTTTATGACTGAACTCTCAATATTCAGACAATGCAAACCATCAACCTCACTTTTTCTTCCCATAAAAGAAAAGCTTCATAATGGGGTCGGGGAGGGGGGGGTGTCGATCAGAGATGGAACTTTTCAGTGATGGCTTCCTTGCCTGTTGAAAGCCCTCTCCTGTGAACCTCACCTGGTGCCTCCTTAATGTTTTTTTAGGTGCCAAATTAAATTAAACATTCCTTTTTAACCTGGCTTTTCACTAAGGGGTTCTATCTCTTTAATGCTTTCGGCTAGGGTTGCCAAGTCCAATTCAAGAAATATCTGGGGACTTTGGGGGTGGAGCCAGGAGACTTTGGGGGTGGAGCTAGGAAACATTGGGGTGGAGCCAGGAGCAAGGGTGTGACAAGCATAACTGAACTCCAAGGGAGTTCTGGCCATCACATTTAAAGGGACAGCACACCTTTTTAAATGCCTTCCTTCCATAGGAAATAATGAAGGATAGGGGCACCTTCTTTTGGGGCTCATAGAATTGGACCCCGTAGTCCAATCATTTTGAAACTTGGGGGGGGGGTGTATTTTGGGGAGAGGCACTAGATGCTATATGGAAAATTTGGTGCCTCTTCCTCAAAGAACAGCTCCCTCAGAGCCTTTGATATCTCCAGATCAATTCCCCATCATACCCTATGAGAATCGATCTCCACATAGGGAATAATGAAGTGCCCAGCAGACATTTCCCTCCTCCCTCCCCCCCCCCCCCCGCTTTCTGGCGACTCTTAAGCAAGGACCGGCATCTCTACTCACGAGTTGCTGCCAACTTCTTCAAAGTAACACAAACACACCATCGCAAGAGGAAGCCTTTCAATCGGAGACTGAAGCCTCTGGAGGTGGAAAGTCACATGGTGGCTGTGGGGGCGGGGCTTCCCCCCACCGACCAGCTGACTAGGGGCTGGAAGGAGCCTGGGAAAGCAGGAGAACCTCCGCTGGAACCTGGGGATTGGCAAGCCTACTTTAGGCTTTGCTTGTGGAGCTGCAAACTTCCAGGTAGGACCTAGGGATCTCATGGGATTATAACTTGTCTCCAGGTTTCAGAGATCAGGTCCCCTGGATAAGTTGGCTGCTTTTAGAGGGTAGATTCTACAGGCATTATACCCTGCTGAGATCCTTACCCTCCCCAAACCTTGCATTCAGCAGATTCCACTCCAAAATTTCCGGGATATTCCCAATCCACTGTTGGCAGCCCTAGGCTCGAGGATCATTTTTATCTCTATTGTTTTAGGCTTCTCAATGTATATTTTATGCCCTGGCTTGCTTTAATGGTCTCAGCTCATTTTTAGTGGCTTGTTCTAATAGCATCAATTCATTCTAATGGCATCAACTTGTTTTTACTGGCATCTATGACAGCTCCCAGCTTCCTTTCTTCCCTCCTTAGCTGAATATTCCCTTTTTCTTCTTCTTTGTTTCTCTATCTGTACCCCAATTGTTTAAATACATACAGGTGTATTCTGACCCGGCCTAGGATGCTAAAAAACAATTAAAAAAAACTTTTATTAGTATGTCTGATTATGGCACATGAGAGGCTGGTATCATTATACACAATTCCCCTATGGTGACGGCCAAATGGAGCTTTTCCATTGACTTACAGGTGCATTCCATGCACTCAACAAATAATTGGCCCATCACGGCTCACTCAGCATCTCTGGCCTCTTATTGGCTGACCCCCCCTGCCCCTACCTACTGTAGGCCTGGAAATGTTGAACAAACCACCAAAACAGTCTTACCTCAGAGAAAGACACATCTCCAACTCTTCTCTGTGTCCTCTCTGTCAACCAGCTTCAAAAAAAGCATCACTGGCAACACTTCTGCCACACCATCAGCTGCCCACGCAGATGACCACCCAGCACACACAGCCTCTAAAGGCTGCAGAAATAGCCAGGTAACCACCACTGCCATAATGCAACTAGGCAGCAAGGCCTGGCCCTTCTGGGAGTGTTGCTTCACAGGCAGTGGCTCTGTCCTGTCACTCCCTCTCTCCCTTCTCCCCTCAGCCTCGCCCCTAGCCAGATGCTGTTGCTAGGCAACCAACTTCTGTCAGTAAAGGGAGAGGCCTCAGGTGAATAGAATGGCATGCAATCCTCCCTCCAAAGTGGTTATTTTCTCCAGGATGGGGAGAGAGGTCTGTTGCCCGGCGTTCAGTTGTGATCCCAGGAGATCTTCAGGCTCTACCTGGAGGTTGGCTACCCTAGACCTGGCAGCACCCTCTGGGTGACTTGATGCCACCTGACTGACATGACTTAAATAGGCCTGGCTGCTTTCTCCTCTTCAGGAGCAGCCCCACTATGACAGCCAGTGTGACTTAGCAGTTGCCAATTCCATTTGGAAAATTCCTGGAGATTTGAGGGGTGGAACCTGGAGAGGGTGGGTTTAAGGTGGAGTGGGACCTCAGAGGCACAATGTCATAGACTCCACTCTCCAAGCCAGCCATTTCCTCCTGTGGAACCACTGTTGCCAATCTCCAGGTGAGGGCTGGAGATCACTCGGAATTATAACTGCTATCCAGATGACAGACATCAGCTCCCCTAGAGGTGGTGGGGGAGTGAATGCCTTCACTTGGATTAGTAGGAAGACAGCAAGGATTACTAGGAAGACAGCACTCACCCAGAGCCTTTTTCTAGAGCCCATTGTATTTTCCTCCACAACGGGCCTTATTCCTAGCTAATTCAAAGCACATAAACTGTTTCATTTCACTGTTACAGAGAAATGATCGAGTCATGCTGGAAGCTGCCTTATATCAAATCAAACCTCAGGATTGTCATTCAACGGATCACAAAGATCTCAGGATTGTGCATTTAGGCTGAGAGATTTTTTCCAAGCCCTGTTTCATTCTTAACTGAATATATTAAAATGAGCTCAATATATGATTGTGTAAATGCAACTGTCATGCTGAACTCAGCTCAGATTGCTCCCATATGGACCGCAGGAAACCCCTATGTATTTGGCAGCATCCACACGAGATTGAGCCCAATCCAGATATGTCTTGTGCGATTCCTATATTTCCCCCTCATGAAAATAAAAATGTCATTTTCTCCAGCTTATCAGGGGAACTGTAGGGGCAGAGCATCCATGTGGATGTTCCACCTGCAGCCAATATGAGGAAGAGCTAAGCTGTAGCTTTAAAATAGAGCAGCTGAGCTCTGAATTTCCTCTCCTCCCCCTTTTCATTCCTGTCAAGGGCTTTTTTTTAAAAAAAGTTACCATCTGACCTTTTTACCATAGTTCAACTGGAAAGGGGAGGGGGCTGGCATACTTGTCGGGATGTTGGCACTTTATTTGTGATGTGATGAAGAGAAAAAGGTTTCAGGCAGTGAAGCAGCAAGCAGTGCAGGGATGGGGCGTATGAATACTTTCCCAGCTGCTTCTACACCACTCGCTACTGCTTCTGTAGGGGGGACACCTTTTAATACCCCATGACTAACCCCAGACTATTCTCTCGTCACTGCGGACACTTAATGCTACATTTATTGTTTTTGCTGGTGGCAGAGGCCAGCAGTTGGTGATGGGTATGTACACAAACACCTTGCCACTGGGAAAACTGAACATCATTAAGGGTTGCTGAAATGAAAAGCTTGGTTCCCAGACAATGACAAGGTCTTGTGAAGCTTTCTGTGCATCTGATTTCCAGGGAGGCTGGAATGCGGTGAACCTTTCTTATCTTAGAAATGAAACATGGCAAATAAATCTATTCTTTCATGAAGGGTCTTCAGGATCTCTGTTTAAGGCATCTGAAGAGGTAAGGGGAAGACCCTGGGAAACAAAATAACTATGGGATATCAAAAAAGACATGTTCCTTTTTTATAAAAAAGTAGTTGGCTTCTCTTGAAAAGGAAAATCAGTTAACCCAGCGCTTGTTGCCTTTAAAAATTAGCTTGTATGAGTGCATGAGCCCAGTACGTTTCATTTTATTGAACCAGGAAGCTCAATTCCTACAGCTATTCCCTGTGTGAAAGATCCAGATCTGAATGAAAGTATCATCGTCCGCTCATTGGTAAGCCTTTCCAGATGTGGCAGCCGGCAGCCCTGAGCTTGGCAGCTTGCCAATAGGTTGCCTGCAGTCTTTCAGCTTCCCTGTGTCTGCAGTCAGAGCTGCAATGCCTGACGCTTGCAGTGGGGGGGGGGGGGGAACGGTTTGACAACAAGCCCTCTGCTAAGTAATGAGAAAATGTTCAGGAAATAACTAAGCCAAGAATGCCTTTGCTGCTGAGGCCTGATCGCTGTGGTATATATTTTCTGTATTGTGGACGTCACGTTTTCTCTCTGCATTATGGATCTCCACCCAGTGCGAGCCCCTTTGAGAAGATCATTCAGTGATCATATCAGAAGCTCCACTGCCAGGGCCCTGGATGCTATCTGGAAAACCACAAGAGACCGACGCCTGGCAGGTGAGGAGGTGGTTAAAAAACTATTTGTAGTGACCCAGTGAAACTTATTCCTAATGATCCTAGGGAGGGGCTATTGAATAAGGGTGAAAACGTTGGACCCCAGCAGTATTCCCTCATCCGCTTGTTATTCCTGCGTCATGTGGATTGTTTCTCTTCAGTGCAAATGGTTAAAGAGCTACAGCCTTGTAATGATTTTTTTTTAATAGGCACAAGCAAGGGATTTAACACCTTTGTGATCCTCTCACAGCAAAATGAGCAGAAGTGTTTGGTTTTTGCCCGGCAGTCGAGTTTCAGGGCTTTTATTGAGATGATTTTTGCTCCAGAGGGCTGCCTCAAGGGCCATCGCCTCACCCTGGGGGGAGTCTATAGGTCTTTGGGCAGTGTGACAAAAGATTACTGAGATTGTCTCAGACAAGGCTGTCCCTACTTTAAGGGCCAGGCAAGTGCTATTTGTGGCAGCACCGAATGCTGAAAATACCGTAGTCATGTTGGTCTGATGCAGGAAAATTAAAACAGCAGTTTAGCAGCATCCAAAAGATTAACAGAAACTTGCTCCAGCGTAAGCTTTTGTCAGATAGACTTTACCTCATGTTTAGACAGATGGTCTTATTTGAGGCTTGTCAGACTCCAAATATTGAACAAGAAGATTGTGACCTTATTTTGTTCCCCTGTTTCCTGTCTTTCATTCACGGTAACATGCTGTTCTGTTGTTGTTGTTGTTGTTATTTTCATTGTCATAACATTCAGAATACTTGAGAGAGATGAATGTGCCCTCACTCATGGTCTCTGGCCACTCAGTGTCCAAATTGTAATTAACAATCCAGACTTGAAGTATCCTAGTCAAACCTTGACATCTAACATGTCTGGGAAATGGGTGTGGTGAGGCTGCTGTGATTTTACTGGGAGTAGCTTATACTGGACAAGTATTTATATGGACTGTCAAAACGAATCACAATAGTAAAGATTAAACACAATGATCTAAACAACACAAGCTCAAATTCAGGAAAACAAGCACAAGCTGACACTGTGCCATAGGCACAGTGGGGAGTTACACAACTTCAGTAACTTGCCAGTATTCTAAGCACAGTGATGGTCCCCCCCCCCCGCAAAATAAATCCCTCCTTAATGTTATATGGAGAGACAGTTTGGTGTAGTGGTTAAGTACATGGAGTCTAATCTGGGAGAACCAGGTTTGATTCCCCACTCCTCCATTTGCAGCTGCTGGGATGGCTTTGGGTCAGTCATAACTCTCTCAGAGCTGCTCTGTTCAAGCCCCACCTACCTCACAGGGTGTCTGTTGTGGGGAGGGGAAGGGAAAGGAGATTGTAAGCCACTCTGAGACTCCTTCAAATAATAAAAGGTGGGGTATAAATCCAACCTCTTCTTCTTCTTTTATACTGATACTCAGTTTTCATATTATGTTTGCATGTTATTCATAATCAGGGGTGGTTTTGTAGAAAAAATGGTGGTGGAGCTCATCCAGGGATTGTTATGCAGCTGCACCTACTATTCAATGGACAAGGAGGCGGAACTCTCAGAAGGGTTCAGGAGCTGCACTCCTGTGAGCTCCCACTGAATCTGAGGCCTGTTCATAATAGGTTTCCAGGTCCTCCCTAGCCACCAACAGGGGAGGGGAGTATAGCTGCCAAATCCTGTTTTGGGAAACTCCTGGAGATTTGGAAATAGAGCCTGGAATACAATTCCATAAAGTCCACCCTCCAAAGTATCCATTTTCTCAGGGGAATGATCTCTATAGTCTGGAGATGAGGTATAATTCTGTGGAATCCTCAGGTCCCACTTAGACCCTGGCATCCCTAGTTCATAATGTTGTCCAGGGCTTTTTTTTGTAGGAAAAGTCCAGCCAGAATTCATTGCATATTAGGCCACACCTAGGCTTCCCAATCCCCAGGTCCCAGCAGGGGATTCCCCTGGTTTTACAGGCTCCCCCCTGCCCCCAGCCAACTGGCCAGGGGGGAAGCTCCGCCCCCACAGCCACCAGTACCTCTAGATCTTCCGCAGGTTTAGAAACAAGTCCGGTTTTAAAATGTATATGTGTGCACGCCTTTAAAGTTGAGCAAAAAGCAGGAAGTACTTCATGGGGAAGGGTCAGTAGCAGCCTCTGGAAACACAGTCACTCTGTTTGTTTTGCTTTCGTTTCAGAGCAAGTAAGAGTGTGTGTGTGAGAGAGAGAGAGAGGGAGAGAGCAGCGTAGCCCCTGTAATTTTCAGGTGTCGTTGTGGAGGAACCAGACCCAGTGAGAGTAGGCTTCCCAACCCTCCCGCCCTGGTGGGGGACCCCAGGATTTCCACCCTCTTCCCCCGCTCCCCCCAAAAATGGAAGCGGGGGGAGAGGGGAGAAACGGCGCCGAGCCGCCGGATCCTGGAGCCGATGAGGCCGCCGCGCCGCTGCCGCCCCCTCCCCGCCCATTGCAGCCAAGAGGCGGCAGCAGCGCAGGGGAGGGTGAGGCAGGCCAGGAGCATGGCAAGCCACGAATCCGGGCCCTTCTAGGACCCGGACTTGCGGCTCGCCACGCTCCCGGCTCGCCTCCACCCCCCCTCCGCTTCCACCCCAGAGGCGGGCGAGGCGAGGCGGCAGCGGCGAGGCAGCCTCTTCTCTGCTCGCCATGGCTGCTCCTCCGAGATGGGCTCAGGCTGAGCCCATCTCAGCAGCCACGGCGAGCGGAGAAGAGGCGGCAGCTGCGGGGCGGCTCGCCACACTCCCCAGCGCAGTTTCCCCCCTCCCCCCTAGCTCCACCCCAGTGTCTCCTGGCTCCACCCCCAAAGTCTCCTGGCTCCACCCCCAAAGTCCCCAGATATTTCTGGGGTTGGATTTGGCAACCCTAAGTGAGAGAGAGAGAGAGAGAGAGAGAGAGTGTACTTTTCAGAAGTCTTTGTAGGGGAGGCCGTGTCTGTCTCTGTGCTTGTTTTGCATTGTTTTCAGAGTCTTTGTATAAGAGCCTGTTTATGGGATGGAGGAAAACTTCCACCTCTCTCTTTTTATTTGCCTGTATTAGCCTAAAGAACAGCAGTTCCTGGGAGTAAAGCCCCAGGGAGATCACAAAAATGTGAGCTTGCAAACTCTGTGCATTTTGGCTGCTTTTTGTGTGTTGACACTTTCATTTACTAGAATTGCAGCTATTGGGGGATGAGGAAATGAGGACTATTCAGGTGAACTGCACTACTGTATTTTTATGCATTTATTCTGGAAGTGGGAAAGTCTGGCTCCGCCCCAGAGTCTCCTAGCTCCACCCCCAAAGTCCCCAGATATTTTCTGAATTAGGCTTGGCAACTGTAGCCGCACCTGATGTCACCATTGTTTCACACACGGCTTTTAAAAAAAAAAAAAAAAAAAGCCCAGCGGGGACTCATTTGCTTATTAGGCCACACCCCCTGATGCCAAGCCAGCCAGAACTGCATTCCTGTGCGTTCCTGCTCAAAAAAAGCCCTGATGTTGTCCTTGTACTCCATTTCCATATTTTCAGAGAGCTTTCTAGGAAATCCTGGAGTTCTGCTGAGTTTCACTTGCCACTGATGTCAACAGTTTCCTAGAATGTCTGCCTTACCTCCAATAGCACCATATACCACTGCTCCAGAGTCTGGGCCCTTGTTTTCCACTCAGTACTTCACACACTGAGAGCGATAGTTTGTAGCATGTGTAATCTGTGCTTTTTTGAACCTGGTGTGACATACTTATGAAACATGGGAAGTTTTTTCGAAACAGAACAAGTATTAACAACTCTCTCTATATTTATCTCTTTTTTAAAAAGCAAAACAAAAACAAAAGCTATGGCTGAGAAATGTCAGCAGCAAAGATGCCTGCTAATTATATTTCTTGAGACTGTTGCATTCCTAGAAGCTAGGAATGAGAATGAAGCTTTCTCCCCAAGCCTCTTAAAATAGACTGATAAGAGTGGACATGTTTATATTCTTGATGGCAGACATTTATGAACAGTCGTTGGTTTTCTTTCTTTTTTTTAAATCTACCTCAGTGCTTAGATCTGGATTTTGAAGAGCTGGAAAAAGTAGTGATTTCATTTTCCAGAGTCAAAGATTATCTCAGTTTGACAGGTTCGATAATACACCAGAGCTGCTTTCAGTCAAATTTCGTATCATCCAGTTGACACGTTGCTTTAGAGCATATAATTGTTGTTTAAAGTATATTTGAGAGTCTTTTCTGAAAAGTGTTTTCAAACATTCTGGGAAAGAAAACTGAACAGAAACTGTCAGAATGGCATAAACGTGCTCAATCTAGTTGTTAATTTATTTTTTAAAATGATTTGTTAGACTTTGTAGTCACCACTCCCCCAAAGGGACTTGTGGCAACTTTACCAATGGACCAAAAGATCCGATCACTGACTTCAGTCATGCCATACATTCAGTCCTACTGAATCATCACATATTAATGTTGGATTAGGAACAAATGCATCAGCATAGTATCAAGCAAAGGAGAGTCATACTGAATAGATTGGTAATACAGATTCACAATAACTGATGGGAGGTGACATACTGTAATACTAAAGCAATGGTGAAAAGGCTGTGAAGAGCTGCATGTGGAGAAAAATGCAGACATCAGCCTAAGAGCCCCTGAAACATTACAGTTCAGCCGGGGCTGGCCCTGCCACTAGGCAAACTAGGTGATTGTCTAGAGCGCCAGCCTTCTGGGGGGTAAAAAATTGGGTGCCCACCATGTGACTTGGTGACATTATCAGTGCAGGGGGCACCAGAAGTTTACTTTCCCTAGGGTGCCAGACAGTCTAGG
This sequence comes from Heteronotia binoei, assembly GCF_032191835.1. Taxonomy (NCBI): domain Eukaryota; kingdom Metazoa; phylum Chordata; class Lepidosauria; order Squamata; family Gekkonidae; genus Heteronotia; species Heteronotia binoei. The sequence continues at coordinate 29,845,057 of NC_083231.1, read as the reverse complement.
GCCGGCCCGGTTCAACAAAGATTATGCCTTTTTGTTCTGTAAGATTACAGTTGTTTTTCCAATAATCTCATTAGGGTTATCATGTTCCCCAAAGTTTGAGGTGCACACTTTCAACCAAACTATACACATTTCATATGTATGTTTGCCCAGTTTGGTGAAGTGGTTAAGTGCACAGACTCTTATCTGGGAGAACCGGGTTTGATTCCCCACTCCTTCACTTACAGCTGCTGGAATGGCCTTGGGTCAGCCATAGGTCTTGCAGAATTGTCCTTGAAAGGGCAGCTGCTGTGAGAGCCCTCTCAGCCCCACCCAACCAGGGCTGGCGCTGGGTTTTCTGCTGCTGGAGGCAGACCCCAGCTCAGTGCCCACCCTCCCAATCTTCTTTTAGAAAAAAAATTGTGCTGCTCTGCACACGTGGACAGCACAATGACATCACAAAAAGTGACATCATCAAGCAGGCCGTCCCCCGTCCCCCTCAGGCTTCCAGATCAGGGTAGGAGGTGAGGGGAGCTGACAGTTGTGTCCTGTGCGCAATTCAAGCCCCTTCCCCCACTGATTGGGGGGCTAGGAGCCAACAGTCACCTCTCACATGCCTTGCAAGGCACGGGGGATTCAAGTCCCTTCCCCCATTCAGCCTTCCTGGGGGGGGGGGTGGAGAAGTGGAGGTCACTTCCCCCATGCTTTTCAAGGTGCACGGGACACAAGCCCCGGCCTGGCTTATGGGGGGGCACCCAGTGGCGCCCCAGGTGGAGTGGCACCCTAAGCAGCCACCTACCCCGCCTACTCTCACACGCCTGCTCTGCACCCACCTCCCAGGGTGTCTGTTGTGGGGTCAGAAGATATAGGAGATTGTAAGCCGCTCTGAGTCTCTGATTCAGAGAGAAGGGTGGGGTATAAATCTGCAATTCTTCTTCTTTTTGTGTATTTTTCATGTATCTTATGCATAGCTCATCAGCAATTTGCAGGGCAGAGTTAACATCCTAAATCTAATCTAAGAAGAGTTAATCTAATCCTAAATCCTAAACAAAGCAGAGTTAACATCCTAAATTGACTGAAACCAGTGGGTTAGAATGGTGTAATGCTGTTTAGGATTGCTCTGTTTATGTGGTGCTATTGTAGCAGGAAACCCCTCCAGTAGGCAATTGATGGTTGGTTCAGTGTCAGATGAGGCCTGAGGCAGGGTCAGGAAAACAGCTTTCTCTTTATTGAAGTAACATGCGCATGGATCAGGCCCATGTGGCTCACACCAAAGCTGTGGGTCTGATCCCGATTACAGACAGAACATTGGGTTTTGTACTGCTTAAAGTTATACATCAGCAAAAATCAAGCAAACTGGAAACACATCACAAACTGGAAACACGTCACATCACAGGCAGGACATACTTGGGTTTTTTTGGTACTTTCCATACATGGCATTACATGGCAGCATTGTTTGCAGTCATAACACAAGCTAAACCACAGCTTTCCAGTTTAGTAAACAACTCTTTTTGGGATTCTCCAGGATTCTACCTCCCGGGTTTGCATTACATATATTTCTGTTTCATCAAGCTGCATGTTGTAATATCAGTTTGCTAGCTAGTTAATCACAGTCGCATTTCCTAGGCCCTTTGGGACTTTCCAAGCAAGGACAGCTTTTTGCAATACCACAGACATATTTCACATCACTTGAAACGCCTTTTACACTGCTCTGCATCAATGCTTCGTTCATGTGGCCCTTTCTTACATGCCTAGGAAATGCTGGTTGCCTCTTTGGGATCAGTCAGCAATTTTTCTCCAGGCCAGTTCGGCCAGGGATCCTGAAGGGTTTTTGCCATCTTCTGGGCATGCAGCAGAGGTCACTGGGGATATATGTGTATGGGGGAAGATATTTGTGAAGTTCCTGCATTGTGCAGGGGGTTGGACTAGATGACCCTGAAGGTCCCTTCCAACTCTATGATAAAATACATTGGAAAGCCACACTATAATGCCTACACAATTTGGTCACTGCAAAAGGAGGTATTGTTTCTCTGTAGCCATTCGTCCACTCAAGGCATCTGGCATCTGCAAAGCTTTTCTAACGGTAGCTCCTGCCTTGTGGAATGGGCTCCTGGTAGGGTTGCCAACCTCCAGGTGGTGCCTAACGATGGGGAACTCTATGGAGTTATATCCACCCACTGAAGTCCCTCCTCTCTCCAAACCCCAAATCTCCAGGTATTTCTCAACTCAGAACTGGCAGCCCTAGCTTCCAGAAGCACTATGGAGAATGCTTTCATTGGTGTTTAAGCGGTGTGTGAAGACTGTGGACAGCAAAGTTTGAATTTTTAAATGTGATTTTGAATGAATGGTGTAAGCTATCTTGAGCCTGAGTAGGAAAGACAGGATATAAATAAATGCTATCAAAATATATGGCACTAGGAGCAGAGAGAGGTTTCTTCACCTCCACCACACCGACATAAATATGTAATTCCATGCAGATACTTACTATATTGTTACCCTGCAGGCAGGCAAATCAAGATCAGCTTGTTCGGGAGGTTAAATACTCTCTTACCTCACTGATAGCCTACAGAAACTTTCAAGAACTTTCAGCCACAGGATGCTGGTAGTTCATACAGCTGACACTGATGAAGTTGAGGCTCAGTTTAGCTGGTGCTTGGAACTGTCACAGACAGCTTAGAAACAACTGGGGGGGGGGGGCGCTCAGTTCTGAAGGGGAAGGGGCAGGGGGAACTTCATTCAGGGTTTAGAGTTGTTTATGGAGTAATGTAGAGGGACATAGAAAGGGGGCAGCGGGGAGCTTGTCAGAACGCAGGGAGATGGACCTTAGATTTCAAGATTTAATGAGAACTTTCAAATCCAGTTTGACTTCTTTTGTGTGTGTGTTTTTAAGAAAAGCGGAGTCTCTTCCCATAGCTAGTTCCAACCGAGCTGTCATTCTTCTGAGCTATCCAACACTCCTTCACATTTTTTCTCCGAAGAGGTTGTGGTGTGAGTCTCTCACTGTTTATCTTCAACTCTTGGAATGTTTTCTCTTTCAACACCCTTGCCCCTCTAATTTGAAGGCTGATATAAGTGAGGCATCCAGCAGCCTATACTACAATGAAAGTAGAGGCATACTTGCTTTATCATGGAAGTTGTTAATGAGTATCCAGCATTAATTCACCTAACATCAATTTAAGCTAGAATTTTCAAAAAAATGTACTTTTTTCATATGTTCCTCCGTAGCTTCACTTGTAAAGGGTTTGTTTGAAGTAGCAGTATAATACTGTCCAAACTATACGTGTTCTGGGATTTGTAATTCCAGAACACAAAATAATCCAAATTCTATGGCAAGAAATCCAAGACTAACCAGAATGAAACCAGAAAATTTGCCATATCATTATACATAAATTTAGTTTTGTGTGATTGACAGTGCAGTGCTGTGCTAAGTTTGGGGGGAGGGGTGGGCTCCCTCTTGGGTATCCTGCCCCCCCCCCCCCCGGGGAAAGTGTATGTGCAATACATAGCCTCTCCTTCCCGGTGTAGTGAACGCCGTGTGGTCACTGTCCGGCTATGCCTGGCAGATGGTCACTGCAATGGCCTCTCCTGCATTACTGCATCCGTGGCAACACCTTTCCGCTGGTCCCCCCCGTTTCTCACAGAGATTGCCACGTCATGGTGCGACCGAATGTCCGGCGGTATAACCGGATGGGCAGGCTGGGCTCACCAACCTCGCCAGCCAAGAGAAGGAAAACTCTAACATCAAACCCGGGCAGATAGAGCTCGTTAATGTAACACCTACCACCTGGAGGACTCGCTGCCGGCGTCCCGGCTTACTGGGCCATGGCAGATGACCCCAAGGTGAAAGGGTGGAGCCAGTACCGCGCACACTGTGCTTCACCTAAAAATTCCTCTGCGCAGGCCTGAAGGGCATATCCACATCCACAACCCACAACACACCAAGTCCTGCAGCGATGGGCAAGGGGCGAAACGGCAGGTGGAAGATGCCACTGGAAGCCACAGTCCCGATCCTGCATGTAGGCGGTTCAGGGTATTGGTTGCCTGATGCTGACCTGGAGACGAAAGCATCTTTCGGCAGCACCCTGAACGACCAAGCAGCCTTATCTAGGGACAGCACTGCTTGCTCCACACGGAGAGGGGCCTAGAAAAGGTGGCCTAAACAAAGCTCGTCTCCCCCACCCCAGTTGGCTAGCCGCAGTCAACGGGCATCCTTACTTGCGGTCAAAAAATAAGAATCACACTGCTACAGCACCAACCCCAAATCAGACTTTTCCCTGCAGCCACTGTGGCCGGATCTGCCTGTCCCGCATTGGTCTTGTCAGCCACCAGCGAGTCTGCAGCAGACGTGGACTACTGCACCCTTCTTAAATCTTCGTTCGCGAAGTCAAGCCGAGAGCTGTGCTAAGTTGTGCTGCTTTTGACCCACAGAAATCAATACACTGGAGTAACTCTGCAGCAGTCAGACACGTGCTTTGGTCAATGTTGTTGCTGTTGCCTTCCAGATTTAAAGTGCACAATCAAATGGTGACATCTGCCTCCTGTTCCCTAGTCGTTGGCTACCCGTTCTGACCCACCTTCGAGTCGGAGTTATTAAGGCACTATGAAAAGTCTGGTCCCCAGGCCCCCAGGAGCTCTTTGCTGATTTGGGGGGAACATACAAGCAACTTCCCTTAATGTCCCTGACATTCCCGTCCTACCACTCTACTGAGCAAAGTTTGAAGCCTTCCTCTAGCTTAAAAAACATTTCTTAAGTTTGAGGAAGGCTCCCTGGAAGATGGTTGGATCCACCCATGTTAACAACAGTACACCCGTATACCATATTCAGGAAATATGATTATCATGGTCTCTGGACTACTCTTTTAGCACATGAATTTCCTGGACCCTCTTAAATTCAGCTTCCAGCCTTATTTTGCAACTGGCACAGCCATGGTTGTCTTACCAGTCAGTCTTCACCAGGAAGTGATCATGAGAAAAGCATCTTTGTTAATTCTCATGGACCTTTCAGCAGTTTTCAGTACTATCAACCACAGTATCCTTCTGGTTCACATAGTCAGGGTCGGGCTGAGAAGCACCATTTTGCTCTTTTTCTGATCCAGGAGGGCTGGATATGGAAGGTGGTGCTAGGAGACTGCTACTCCTACTCCATGATATTTGTTTTGTGGGTTCAATCTTGTATCTTAAAGCTAATTATCCCCTTCTTGAAAACTGGGATGGTTTGTCTGGAGATTTGGAATGTGGTATCATTAGTATGCAGATGACACCTAGTTCTGCCTGACTCAGCCAATTCTAAGGAAGTTGGGAATTGTTAAATCAATGTATGGGGTCAGTTATGAACTGGGTCAGAGTGAACAGCTTAATCTTCATCTGGACAAGACAGAGTCTTATTTTAGTCCAGGGGTGACCAAACTTGCTTTAACGTAAGAGCCACATAGAATAAACGTCAGATGTTTGAGAGCCACAAGACATGAATATCAGATATTTGAGAGCCACAAGCGAAGGAAGGAAGGAAGGGAGAGAGGGAGGGAGGAAGGGAGGGAGGGAGGAAGGGAAGGAAGGAAGGAAGGAAGGAAGGAAGGAAGGAAGGAAGGAAGGAAGGAAGGAAGGAAGGAAGGAAGGAAGGAAGGAAGGAAGGAAGGAAGGAAAACAGATGAAGGGAAGGGAGGAGAGAGAGGTGAAAAGAAAGCAACTTAAACTTTAAATACATTCTCCAAGCTGGCCAACAGGGCAGAGGGGGCTTGGAGAGCCACATAATATGGGTGAAAGAGTCACATGTGGCTCCTGAGCCACAGTTTGGCCACCTCTGTTTTAGTCAGTGTTGGAGATAAATCTGGAGATGGTATACATAAGATTTTGCAAGGGTTTGTAATCTCTTTGAAGATCCAGGTGCGTAGTTTGGCTGCCCTCTGGGTCTCAGCCTTGCTCCAGAATGCTTAGAAGGAATCTTGTGGCCAAGAGTACCATTTACATTAGCTAATGTTAATCTTTAAAGCCCTAATCAGTTGGAGATCAGAGTACTTCAAGAACTATATTCCCCACACAAACCTACATGATCTTGAAAGGCTCTGCTTATTCACCTTTGAAAGTTCAGCATGTGATTATACAAACCTTTGGGTGTGAGTGGTTACACAGACTTTCTTGGTGGAGACCTAAGAATACCTTTTCCCTATAAGACTCATCTGGCACTTCCTTTATTTGTTTTTCATGTATTGGTGAAGACTGCTTTGCTTAACTGGAATTTTGAATTGCCTTAAGGCTATCTTAGAACATGAAGAGTGAGGCATTTGTACTTCCCGTCTTCTCCACATCAGCTTCACGTACAAGTGCAACACTGCTCTTAGGAAAGGAGGAAAGTGGAGCAGCAAAAAAAAGAACATACGCACACCCTGTGGTGTGAAAATCAAATCGGTCTACAATTCAGTTAATCATTTTGAGCTGGCAAGGGTAGTGGCAGAACATTCCTAATTGCAAAAAAGGCACCTGCTAGGTTTTAAGCACAAAGTACCACCTTGCAGTAAAGGTATTTTGATTTGCAAATTGTGTCTTTTTAAAGGACTGGACACTCTGTAGGACCTGGCCAGTACAGGGGCATTTTGAACAAACAATTACTATGAAATACATTCCCTCTTAGAACATTAGGTCACCATTCTTCACTATAACAATAAATAAACTTAATAGCAACTGTAAATAGAGCACTACGGTTACAAGCCTCTCAAATATGAGATACCTTACCCAAACAAACACCTTTCTCAGATTTTGTGATCTCAATAGAGTACTGTAAAGTGAAATTATTCTGGAATGAGGGAATCAAGCCAGGCTTGCAAATTTCAGTCAGGGCTGGTTCTACCACTAGGCAATTGCCTAGGGCACTGGCCTTCTGGGGGTGCCAAATTGGGCACTCCCCCATATGACTCGGTGATGTTACCAGTGCCGGGTGACACCAGAAGTTAGCCTTGCCTAGGGTGCCAGACACACTAGGGCCAGCCCTGTTCATAGTGAAAGGATTTTTCTATTCCTGCCTTCATATAAAGAACAGAACTACATATCATGAGGAAAACCCTGTGTCTACATCCCTCTGTTTTCTTTGTGGAGGATACATTTCAGACGGACATGAATGGGAATTGGGAAAGAGTACTTAGCACTTCCCCTTTACACATATTCTTCCCTATAAAAGTTCCTCCTGGCTTTTAAATCTCGTTTCTTTCCCAGTTGGTCTCTGGGACTAGACGTAACCCACATGATGGTAGAACAGCCCCTCAGTGGGAGGGAGCATAGGGTTGCCAATTCTGAGTTAGGAAACTCCTGGAGATTTGGGGGATGGAATCTAGGGAGGGTGAGATTTGCAGAAAGACAGCAGAGTGTAATGCAATTGAGTTCACCTCCCAAAGGAACCGTTTTCTCCAGGGGAAAGTTATCTCTTTAGACTGGAGATGAGTGGTAATTCTGGGAGATACCCAGCCACTGCCTGGATGTTAGGCAAACCGGAAACCACAGTGTACAGATTGATAAGAAAACAACAAAACACTGTGTAAATTACACTCTTCAAATCAATGCTTTACATCTTTACTCATGCATCACTTATTATGGCTCACATCAAATGCTCTTAACCCAATAACTATAACTTAAAAAGTTCACAGTCTTTAAACAAAGGCTCTATTGCAAATAAGATCCAAACTGGATGCTTCAAATGATAGGTACCAAATCCTGCTGTCTTTATATCCCTCTTGCTGGTAGACACAGATAGTACTGTATATCCTTGAATAAATCCTGAGGTAGCAGTCCTCTGTTCAACATGTGTGGCTACACGAGTCCCAGGTTTAATTCGTGTTTCATGTGCCACTTCCACTGGCCGCATATTCTTGAATCAGGAACCCGTAATAAGGCAACCGCTCACATCAACTTGCTTTGTATTTCTTAATTTGCACAAATGGTTCTGGATGTTGGCAACCCTAGTCTGCAAGCTGAAGATCAACAGGCAACAAGCACTTATTCAAGTCAAGTCAAGTCAAGTTAGCCTTTATTGGCATAAACTATATAGATATATATATATATCAGAGCAAATTGGTTAAAAGAGATAAAATGGAACAATTATGTACATATATTGTACATCAGAGATTCTCTGACGTGCCTTTAAAGCACTTATTCCTACCATCTGCCAGTTCTCCTCTACAAGCGCCCTCCCTGTCACTGCATTTGTGTTATTTTGGCAAAGGCAAGTTTCCAAAAGCAAGGTAACATGTAGTTCTGGGCATAGCCATGGTTTTTAAAAGACTAATCTCACTAAGCCTTTCTAAAAGGGAAAGTCCTAAAATATTCCACGGATCAACATATCGAAAGGACCTTGTTTAACAAATGCTACGACAGCTACAGAGCAGCGAACATCTGACAGCTCCCTGACGTCATGGGGTCGGGTGATGACTTCCAGATGTGATGACTTATTGATGTTTTGATTAACTTCTAAGCAGCACTGTCTCTATGTTTTTGTTTGCCGACTCCAACTTCTCTTGCACATGAGTGTTATTGGAAGGGAGTGGGAAATGAAATTAGTGTTTGGCACTAACCCCAAAGTAGCTGAACTTTCCCGTTATCATGTGCATTTTTGGTTCTGCGACAGGATATGCAGCCTGTGGGAAGGTCAGTTCAAAGCTGTGCTACGATAAGGAGAAGTGTACTGGATGGCTATTTTCAATTAAAGAGTGCTCCACAATTGGTTTATTCGGTCCAAGGTTTTGCATTGTAAATTAAGCTCCCCAGACAACAGGAAGCCCAGAAAATAGGAGAACAGGAATAGATTGCATTCTAGCAATTGTTTTCACTGCTTGTTATCTAATATTTATTACCCCACAGAGGATATTTATTCCTATAAAGAACTGTGGCATACTTTTCAAGATCAATTTATTAGATATAGAGATTAAGAAAATTTGCTCTCTTCCTTGCTTCTTTTATGAGTGGATCTCCTTTCAGAAATCCACAAATGATAGAAGATCTAAGTGACTGTAAGTGCATTTGTTTGTGTTCATCCATTGTTTCCCTTGCCTCTTCTCTACCTTCTGTTGTCTCTCTCTCCCTCTCCTGTCTCCATCTAAATCTAGAACATAATATCTTTTGGTGCAGTTCCTTGTTTTTGTTACTCTGAGAAGCGCCATGACTATTGAAGGTTATGCTATAAACAATCAATAATATTTGACATCTAGTAGCCAGAGGGACCATTTCTATCACATCATGCAGGAAGGTTCAGCCTTGAAGCAAATGGCCCAAGTGTTGGAGGATGTAGTCGTCAGAGCTTAGACCGAAGGAAAATAACAAGCTAATGAGAGGGGTGGGCTACAGCAAACTGCTGTGGGCTGCTGAAAAGAAAGAACCAGAAGAAACTGGGAGTGGGCAATGAGTAGAAAGGAAATGAAGAGTAGACTGCTACTCTTGGCCCCTATTCCCCCACACACACACTCCATGGAACTCCATGGGCATTTTAGGGCCTTTACTTGCTTACAGAACAGCCACCAAATGAATACTGTCTGTGAGTCTTATGGAGGAGAAATAGAAAAAAAGAAACAAGATATCAAGACTTAGCCAAACAAACAGTTCACTTATTTCCACTAGAAGTAAATGGGCTATGTTGTTCAAATAATCTGCAGTACTAATGCGGCTGGCCTCATCAGCATTGGCACTCTTAGAGAAATACCCAGTGAACTGGAATCCAAAGAACAAATGGCAGTGCCATGGATGATTGTATCCACTTGCCCTGACCGTGACCTTTGCTCATTCACCCAAGATAGAATCTGGACAGATACTATATGCCTACAAACACATGTGTATGCAGTACTTATATGTGCTGCCCATATAATCAGGGTGGTTGAATAACCATGCAAAGAGCCTACATGTTTTGAGTGTTCAGGCTTTCTTCAAAGTAAATCTGTAGAGAATGAGTATGAGACCAACAAGTACAATGCTAACCCTCTGCCTCCTCCTGTTCTATCACTCACAGTTGTCATTTTAAAAAGTTGCATACATTTTAAAATTGAGCTCAGTTTTAATATTTAAAAATTATATATTACTCAACGCCAAAGTTGCATGAACCAAAATTTTAAGTCCCTAAATGGGATTAGTGGCTTGCAGACTGAATTCGGGTAAGGGAGGTCTTGGCATGCGTGTCCAGTCAGCCCTGAAGTTCACCTAATGGTATTTAGTCACTCACTTTATCTCACCCAAACCAACCTCTCAGTCATTGTAAGCTCAAAAAAGGGAAAACCCATATGTGGTACCCTGAATTCTTTGCATGGAGGCACAATACACTTATTCTTGTGCCTGGCCCTGAAAAGGTGCTGGCATCAAAATGGGAGACTCTGCAAAAACTGACCTGTTGGAGTTCTCTCTTTTCCACCCCTCCTTCTACCCACAAAGTAATAGCTGTCAATCACATGAGAAAGAATCTTCTATCAAGTTGTCTTTGTCAGGTTACTAGAGTGTTTAAAAAAACTTAGACTTATCCATAAGTCCAGCTCACACACTTCAGTTGTGCCTGTGGCAGCCCCTTTAGAGATTTTGGTGACCCACAGGTTTGAGCTATAACATATTCTGTTAAACTTTCCCTGTGAAGTTAGACACCTTACTGTCGGGTAAGAGACTGAAGAGAATGAGGAATGTCTGAGCAGAAGATTAGACAACTGACAGGCCCAGGCCACAAACTCATTGATGTTTTGCCTTGGAATTGACCGACAGGCCTTACACTGTCCTCTTTTTGACATTTTCATAGAGATTTTGCCTGTCTTCATTTTGACATTTTCCAAACAGCAAGAGGCAAAAGTGCTTTTGATAGTTAAGATGAGATTTATATGAGCCGCATTTGTAAAGCAAGTGGGAATGGTCTTAAAGACATGAAGACATTAAGGCCCTGTTCACACAGCTTGTTGAGTCCGTGTTAAACTGACCCGGTTCTGTTCCGAATATCTTTGTTCCGGATATTATCTATCAGACTGCCATACTGCAATTCGAATCACTCCACGATGAAACCGTCTTCTGCCGTCCACACAACGGTCCATTCAGTTCAGTTCCACTTTTATGCACATTTTTTCTCCACTTTTATGCATGCTCATAGGTTAAAACATTATGTGGTTATGCAGTTATCAACATATCGCTATGTGGTAAAAAAAAAAAATGGCAACCGTAAACCGGATGTCTGAGGCTCCTTTTGCTCCAGGACAGCCTTCAGACATCTGGAAGATGGTCAAGAACTATCCAGATGGGGAAACTACAAGGTGAAACTGGAGGAAAAAAACACCGCAAAGGAGCAGGTAACAAAATACTCCGGTTCCAAGAAGGATTGCGGGGGCTACTACGAGTTAATACCGGGAGGCAAATGTTGCTGTCTGATCAGCTACATTCAATCCAGTATGAAACAGCAGTGACAACTGATTATACTGTGCGTCTGAACAGCCCCAAAGTGTTCTTTTTCCCCCCCTCAAACACTAAGCACTGAAAAAATGTTCTGGAAGTTTGCAGCAAATACTGACTTGTACAATGTTGATAGGCTGGTGCCTTTGTTGCTGCCACCCCTGGAGCAGTTCTGCAGTTGTTCTTAAATGTTTTAACTTCTGACTTTTTCCCTCTAAAACAAAAAGACAGGTTCACTTTATTTACATGCAAGATCAGCTTGCAAAAAGACCAAGAATTAATGGATAAATGTGCGTGTGGTGCCTTGAAAAGGGGCCTTCTCAGTCATGGCACCAAAAATACAGAATCCCCTTCCTAAGGAAATTCATCCGACTCCTATTATTGTCATTCGCTAGCGGGTAAAGATTTTTTCCCTTACTGACTCTGCACTTTATGTGTTTACATGTTTTGTTTAATTGTTGTGCCCATTTTAAAATTGTTTAAATGTTTTGTATTGTGAACTACCTCAGGGGACCCTAAATTGGGTGGAAAGCTTTAAAATGTTTTACGTAAGTAAATAAATAAATGAAGTGGATTGCCAATCTGTAGCAGAGAAGTTGAGTGAAACTGATGGTAGGGTTGCCAGGTCCCCCCTGGCCACCAGTGGGAGATGGGGGGGGGGTGGATTGGGAAACTCCTAGAGATTTGGGGATGAAGCCTGGGGAGGACGGGGACTATAGTGGGGTATAATGCCAGAGTCCACCCTCCAAAGCATCCCTTTTCTCCAGGGGAACTGATCTCTGTAGTCTGGATATGTTGTAATTCCAGATCCCACCTGGAGGCTGGCATCCCTGCTTGATGGCAGAACCAGCATTTGATTTGCTGATTGTATGAATTGTGGGCCGAAGAGGAATCCATACTTACATCATATATGACAAACCCACTGTAATTTATATATGTGTGGGTGTGATCTAGTGATGCTGATCAGGTAGGGCGTTCAAGCTCCTGATTCTCCCGCTCCAGAAGTCCCCAACACACTGGTCCACATTGGGCTGGCAGGGGGACCCCCTTTCAACGTCGCTGACATGATGACATCACTCTGGCAATGTCATCGCGCTGGCAATGTCGCTTACCGGCCACTCTAGGAGCTTCGGGGAAAACTCTATGGTTTTCCCAAATGCTCTAGCAATTTGGGAAGGAAACTCTATGGTTGCCATGGGGGACTTGGCAACCCTATGATCAAGTGTGAAGAGTAAAAGCTTGAACTGCAAGCTTCTCCAGTTTGAAAATGCTTATCCCAATGCAAGACCAGACAAAACTCTTTTTCAGATTCTGACCTGGACTTAGACCTCCCACTCTGCTGATCCCACCAGTCCCGCCCCCCCTGACTTCTCCTTCTTCACCTAAGAAGAGAGCCCCAAATCTCAATTGTTCCCTCCTTCTAAATACTGGAACAGAAACACAGTTTTGGCAAGAAGTGTTGAAAACATGGATTGTACCAGTTTGAGGTTACACAGGAAATAGTGTCAACAGCACAGTAGCAGCATAGAAAATACCGTTAAAATTAACTGGAGACATTTGTTTAAAGGAGCCAATAAAGTATAAATATCTAAGCCAACTGGGGAAAAGAGAGGAGTTCAGGAGGTCATGTGAATTTTGGCCTTTCACTTAAATAAACTACTTATTAAGTTCCATTTGTGTTTGGGGAAGAACTCCTCAGCAGTTTATTGCTTTTTTAAAAATTAGTGGGTAATCCTCTATAAGGGAATGGCAGAATTACAAAATATATGCTTTAATTTAAAAAAACTGAGGGATAGGAGATATTTTTGGGGGAGAAGCAGCAGGGCAAAGCACAGGATCCTTTCTTTACCTGCCAGTTCCCCCCACAAATCCTCCCTACCTTTTCTGCCTTTTAAAAAATTGTTATCCCAGCTGCAAGGAGTACTGTTTCAATTGCAGAGGAGGGGGGTGTTTCCAGGGAAAGATTGTCAATTGTCGGGCTGGGCATGGCTGCCCCCTCTTCTGCAAATCCTGCCCTTGGTCTGTGGAAGATCTAATAGTGAGGAATTTGATTATCTTCTATCTTCTCATCCCTTTATGCCTTGCATCAGCTAGGGTTGCCAGCCTCCAGATGGGGGCTGGGGATCTCCTGAAATCACATCTCCAGGTTACATGTTTTATTTATTTGTTTTTAAAATATTTGTTCCACTTCTCCTGGAGAAAATGGCTGCTTTGGAAGGTGGATTGCATGACGTTATACCCTTCTAAGGTTCCTCCCTTCCCTAAACCCCACTTTTCCAGGCTCTTCTGTTAAATCTCCAGGTATTTCCAAACCCGGAGTTGAATCTCAGACCTAGTTCCTTCTGGGAGCTGCAGTGAAGCCTTGTCTATTTTTTGCCTTTTCGGATTTTCTTTGCTCCCAGAATTATCTTTCTGTTCTTCCTTGAGGTCCTCCTTCTGTTAGCCTTGCTCACCAAGCATGCCTGCCAGCGGGCTGGAACGCATTCCAGGTTTCCTGAACAAAAGGATCTCTACTTTGACCCTTGATTACATGCTCTCCCGTGACCATCCTGCCTATGGAAGTCTGCTCCAAGGACATATTGCAGGTTCCCAGAACATGATATAATTCTATTTCAGAGGACATCTTATAACTCTATTTCAAAGGTATATTCTCCCCTCTCCATATTTTATCAGTGGGGAAAGTAGCATGGATAGAAATATTCAGAAGCTGTTTCAAATTTAAGTGTTCACTGTAACATTTATGATGAGTCTTTGATGGATGGTCAGATGGAATACGTTTCCATGACTTTCCCTTCCATCTCTGAAATAATCTGAGAAGCAAACCTTCGTGTACTGCCACATTTCATTTGGGACTGTTCCTGTTCTGAAAGCTGAAATCGTGTTCTCCAAAAGATCCTTTGCAAACCCAGTTTTACGAGCCCCGTGGTGCAGAGTGGTAAAGCTGCAGTACTGCAGTCAGAGCCCTCTGCTCATGACCGATCTCAGCAGAAGTTGGTTCAGGTAGCTGGCTCCAGGTTGACACAGCCTTCCATTCTTATGAGGTCGGTAAAATGAGTACCCAGCTTGCTGGGGGGAAAGTGTAGATGACTGGGGAAGGCAATGGCAAACCACCCCGTAAAAAGTCTGCCATGAAAACATTATAAAAGCAACGTCACGCCAGAGTCGAAAACGACTGGTACTTGCCCAGGGGACTACCTTTATCATTTTTTAAACCCACGTTTAGTCAGGATCCTGCTAACCAGTTAGCAATTCATTAACTATGCAGCATTACATCAGTTTAAGCCCATTGAAAACAATGGGTTCAGACTGGGGTAACTGCACAGGATAAGTATGCAAGTGCATATTTAATCAAGTCTATTACTATTTCCCTTTCCTGTTACGCAAGAGAGAATCTATGTGTCTGATTATGTGTGATAACATGACCTAGCACCCACTTGAATCCACAAAAGGATTTCCCCATAGGCAAGGACAGGATCAAACTGTCACATATATTTGCTTAGTTGCACCACTATCTGCAGCTCTAGGGTTCATTCAGCATCCCAAATTGAAGTTGTTGGCAAAGTACCCATTGATTAGCTCCAAACTGCAACCTGGGTCTAATTTGTTTTGGAACAGTGTAAATAAACAATATGCTTGAATTAACATGTCTATATAGAGAAGATTATGATCACACATGTTTTATGAAAGAAAAGAATAAGCAATTTGGACTGTTAAATTAGTTCATTAAATGAACAGACTTGAAAGGGATCTACCCCCCCTCCCCCATGTAGTTTCAATGAAAGTCTGCCAGGCGTTGAAGGGCAACAAATATCCTTAAGATTCAAACTGTAGGAACAATGATGTAAAAGTTTATTAGGATAATAACTTTCACAAACTCACTCTTGCAGTCAAGGAAGAAGACCATAGATTTATACACTGCCCTTTTCTCTGAATCAGAGTGGCTTACAATCTCCTTTATCTTCTTCGCCCACAACAGACACCCTGTGAGGTGGGTGGGGCTGAGAGAGCTCTCACAGAAGCTGCCCTTTCAAGGACAACTCCTACGAGAGCTATGGCTGACCCAAGGCCATTCCAGCAGGTGCAAGTGGAGGAGTGGGGAATCAAACCCAATTCTCTCAGACAAGAGTCCACACATTTAACTACTACACCAAACTGGCTCTCCATTATGGAGAGATCTAATGCTTTACATAATGGTTGAGGCCTGGTCAAGATTTATTATTACTGCTCACTATGATCCATAGGCTTAAAGTATGCATGGGCTGGGGGGCTTCAGCCCCTCCCCTGGGATTTTCCCACCCGGGGTTAAGCCCCCGCTGGGCAATCAACACAGGACCTGGGGCTTCAAAGGCATGAATGGATTTTTCCCTCTGAGCTTCAAAGTCAGTGAATGACTTTATGAATGACTTAATGACTTTACAACCCAAGCTAAGCTCTTTATAAATGCTAATTGAGTTTCTGCTTCTCTTGCCTTGAAAGTCTCATGAGGTAGAAAAGACAATGAACCAATCTGCCTTGGATAGGGCAGCAATTGTCAAGATAATTGTCAAGATACAGAAACAATTGTCAAGATAATAGTGACACTCCTTCCCCCTCCACTTTTAATGCACCAACAGCCAGACTGCAGGCTCTCTTTGGTGGATTCAAAATTCTTGCTTGGTTCCAACTTAGATTTGGGGGGAAACTGAGATTGAGTGTGGCTATGAAGATCAGAGGCCTTTAAGAACAAAATTTGAGGCCAGTGCCACCTTTAAGAATCAACCAAGTTTAAATCTGGGTATTAGCTTTTGTGTGCATGCACACTGTTTCATTTAGATTGCACACACACTTATTTTATCTGACATGAGCCTTTTTTTTTTTGCTATTAATCATTGATCTTATTTTTTGTTTTGCTGCTGTTGGTTTTATGACGTGAACCATCCTGAACTCATTTTGTGGGTAGGGCAGGATATGCTGAATACATGAAATGAAATGAAAGTTTGATTTCTGAATATGTGAAAACTGAATTATTTAGGTGTCAAGGCCCAGTATTGTCAGACTCAGAGTCAAGGAAAAGACAATTGAAGTTCAAGATCTTTATTCCAGCTTCATGGGCATACACGTGTGTTGTCAGAACTGACCTCTCTGTCAGTTCCCCCAATTTATAAACCTTTGCCCTGACTGTTATAATTCAAGCCAAAGCGTGCCAAGCAAAAGCAGGGGTTTTGCGCAGGGGTTTTGCTAAGCTCTCATCACCGCAGGTGCCCACTATCAGTTCATGGTTCACATCTCCTCCAGCTCTTGCCCTTGGTTACCTAGCAACTAGCCAATTCCTAGACATGCCATCCTCCCTCCAGATAAGCAACAAGTTACTTATATCAAAGGCATAGCAAGTGCAGCATAGCATTGAAGCACAGCATAGCATTGTACAATTGAATACATATGACAAGAGGAACAAGATGGAGTGACTCTTGACAAGCAGCAGCAGCTGTAAACTGTAGCATATACTGAACCCAACATATAGTCGGTGACAGCCAGTTTGGTGCAGTAGTTAAGTGTGCGGACTCTTATCTGGGAGAACTGGGTTTGATTCCCCACTCCTCCACTTGCAGCTGCCTTGGGTCAGCCCAAGATGGTCTTGGGTCAGCCATAGCTCTTGCAGGAGTTGCCCTTGAAAAGGCAGCTGCTGTAAGAGCTCTCTTAGCCCAACCTACCTCACAGGGAATCTGTTGGGGGGGGGAGGTAAAGGAGATTGTGCTTCAGGGTCATCAGAAAACAGCGGGGGGAAGGGAAATGTTCCCCTAAAACTTTTCTATATTGCCTTTTACTGTCAAATTTGTGACCATTAGTTTGTCCTATGCACATGATATGTATATCTGCAGATCTTAAAGTGACTATTCTAAAAGTGAATTTCAAAAACAGGACACAGCAAGAGACCTCTGAGATACCACTATAACCACTTGCCAACTCCCACATTTTTCTGGGTTTGGCCCAGTCCATGGACATTGTTGGGGGGGGGGGTGCTCCCTAAATTTACAGAGGTAACACAAGGATGGACAAACAGGGTGATAATTACCGATCGCAGTCTTTGAGGAAGGCTCCAGTGGCGACGAATGAGGGAGATGAGGGAAGGGACCCTCAATTGATCAGGTATCGGGGACGTATCTAAACAGCAGGATTGGGGTACTGTCAGATGCACACGTGTGGGGAGTTGGGTCAGAGGTTATAAGGACTACCTGGAACCCTTAGGGGGTAGGAGGTGCAGGAGCAGATGACAGGTGGTCAGCTGGTACATGACCTCAGAAAAAGGGGAGGCTCCGAAGTGACCATAGGGGCTTGACTTGTGTGGTGGGCAGTGGCCAGTCTATTCGGGGCACTTGATTGGATGCCCATATCCAGCCAACGAGCGGACCTGGCCCCCGTTACCTGATTGGGTTTCCAGGTGGCAAAGGGGAGGCTCCAGTGTGACAGTTAGGGCAAGGCATGGGTGGAGGTGATTAAACAAGCTATCCAAACTTATCTATAAGTGACAATAGAGGGTCAAATTGATACCTAAGGTAACACCTGATTTATACAATAACTATGGCTTCGAGTGAAGTTGTTCTTCCTCTTCTTTACTCCTTTACTCCTCTGCTGGCACCATCCTTTGTCTTGGGTTCTGTTGGACAAAAAGCTTAGGCGGTCTGGCAGGATCCACGCCTAAGATAAGCTTGATTGCCTTATGCAGAAGTTGAAGCAGCTGTTGGATACATGAGTCTCTTGCTTTGCTGTAATGGAGTCAGGAAAACAAGATGGATTCTGGTGGTGTTAGCCTTTGGTTCATGGAAACAGGCTGGAAACTGTTTGCCTGTACAGTTCATGGCAGCGTGGCTTCTTCCACTGCAACGGCCGAGATTGTGCACGCAAGTTGAGGCTGGAGGCTTGTCTGTAGTTCTGGCTAACACCCATCCAGAGATGTAGAACGCTGCTGCAAAGCTGAGGCTTATAGTATCCACATAAGCCTTAGAAACCATGGGCAAAGTCCACTTCTTAGAGCAGATGTGTGTGAGTCAAAACTCCAGACACCCTGGCAACCATACTGGTGATCACGATGTCCATGTGTATGAAAAGTAAGGGGCTTTTTCTTACAAGTGACTCACAAAAGCTCATCCCCTGCCACAAATGTTGTAAGATGCTACTGGACTCTTGCTGTTACCTAATGTAGCCCCTCAGTGCATGTGCAGCAGCTGGCAGGGAAAATAGCCATTTCGCATCAGGGAAATAGTGCACAGTTGGAAGGCTTAAGCCCCTTGTCCCTACATGCTGTGGTCCCAATCCCAGCGGGTCCCCATCCACTTATCTCAGAGCTGCATTCCCAGCAGGGAACTTGTAAAGCAACTGATGGAAAATCTTTGTGGTCAACACAGAGATTATGGTAACCTACAGGGGTGGAATTCTAGCAGGAGCTCCTTTGCATATTAGACCACAGCTCCCTGATGTAGCCAATCCTCCAAAAGCTTATGAAAAAGAGCCTTGTAAGCTCTTGGAGGATTGGCTACATCAGGGAGGGGTAGCCTAATATGCAAAGGAGCTCCTGCTAGAATTCCACCCCTGGTAACCTAGTTTGGCCCTTACCATGTAAGCTCTTAGGGAGTTCCTCCCCCAAGGAGTGAATCAGTTTCAGTCTTGTCTGATTTATTTAAAAACACACACACACCAGAATCTCCAAGGCCCACTTTTGTGTGTTAAATTTGCAGAGCAAAAATGCATCTTCCATATGTCATCAAGGTCAAGGTAGTCCCCTGTGCAAGCACCAGTCGTTTCCGACTCTGGGGTGACGTTGCTTTCACAACGTTTTCACGACAGACTTTTTACGGGGTGGTTTGCCATTGCCTTCCCCAGTCATCTACACTTCCCCCCGCAGCAAACTGGGTACTCATTTTACCGACCTCAGAAGGATGGAAGGCTGAGTCAACCTCAAGCCGGCTACCTGAAACCAGCTTCCGCCAGGATCGAACTCAGGTCGTGAGCAGAGCTTAGGACTGCAGTACTGCAGCTTTAGCACTCTGCGCCAAGGGGCTCTCTTCCATATGTCACACAACGCAACAAAGTCTATTCAGTGTGCACACATGCTTTAAGGACTTAAGAAGTGCTTTGCAGGATCAGCTCAAACTCTTTGCAAGATTTCCGACAACCAACAGGTTTAGATGGTCCACTGGAAATCAACCAGCGATCCACTAGTTGACTAGCTTCTGCCTTCTGTTATGATGCAACCAACTGGATCATTAGCAGCAAAGTTCTCATTTATGGTCACCATTGTTTATTGATCATGTTTGTTGATCACATACAGGACATGGTTTTCTTTGGCTACTTTTAGGACAATGGTTCACTTCACACCATTTTAGTAGATGGTGAAGTTGCACCTGTAGCACAGTCCATTCACATGCAAGCCTTGAACTTGTGGCACTTCATTCATTTTTAGTGTCAGGGAATTCTGTTTTGGCAACAGCTGCTGCAAACATGGATTTGACCAGCTTGAGACTGTATTAGAAGGAGTGTAAACAACATAGCAGTAGCATAAGAAAATGATGTAAAATTAGCTGGGCAAATAAAGATAAATCTGCTGAACCAATGGGGGGAAGGAGATGTTTAGGTCATGCAGATTGTGGCCTCGTGCTTGGACAGAATTTTTTGTAATCTTCACATTTGTTTGGATGGGGTCTTTTCAGTATTCTGTCACTTCCAAAATCTTTCTGATCTCATAGCCCATTAGATACCCCCAAACTCTTTCAAAATGTTTTCTATCATTTATGAAAACAAAACTCATAGTTCTTTACCATAGTTGCCTGTATCCCTGCTGCTGTCCACATCTTAAAACATTTCCTGTCACTCTGTCCGTGTTCTCTACTTGTTTCTGGTATTCTTCCTGTAAGTTTACAGAGGCACAGCATCTGTGTGTCAGATCTTACATGTGTGTATTGATTGCATACTAAATAACAGTGTGTGTTAATTTCTCAGCATTTGAAGCAAATATCTGTTTAGCTTCTGTTCACTATAGATTGAATGTGATTTTAAGAGTCACTGTATCATTCTAAGAACTCTAGGAATTACTTTTTCTTGGTAGAATGGAGTCTTGGACTCTCTAGCAGAGTTCTTATCACAAACTATAGTTTCCAGGATTTATGGGGGATACCATGTCAGTTAAAGTGGTATTAAACAAATTGTTGTGTTAGTATGCCACATCAAAAACGTTATATCCTCTATACTTTTAATTTAGTACTTTGTAAAATACATACTTAGGGCCCCCTCTCTGGGGAAACATGGCAGAATGGAGTTCCAGAAACTCTTCATGGAAACAAAAGTCTCAAAAAATATTTAAAAGTTCAGGAGGGGCACCCATGTGTTTCTCCTTCATTTCTCTTAAGAATTCCAGCACCTTTTTTTCCAGGAAAAACCCCCTGCACGTACCCCATCATGTGTATTTGGAATGGAACACAAGCATTGTTCCTTGATTGAGGAAACAAGCTCAAGAAGATCTACTTGGAAGCAGGTTCTATTTAATTCAGTGGGGTTTATGCCCAGGAAAGTATGGATTGTACTGTTATGAGCTGTGCATTCTTTGAAATACTTTATAATTAAAGACCAGATCAAAACTACAGTGGGAAATAAGCTTTTGTTAATATGTTAGCTGAAATAATAATCATGTCAACTGGTTATAGACTGATTGTTTGACTTGTTTCTACTTTCCCAAAACACTTGAGGATGTCACAGTAAAATAGATAATCCAAAGAACTCAGCATTTAAGCAAAGGTTCATAAAGTATATAAACAGGAATGTAAATTAAGCTAGCTTTTCCTGTCTTTAATCTGTTTGTTCAAAGATTCCTTACAGCAGTTTCCCTGTCCATACAGGGATTAGCACAAATTATTCACAGTGCAGTCCTATGCAGATGTGCTTAGGCTGGACTAACTGCATAGGGCTGCACTGCAAAAATTGGAAACGCACAAGCTTCACTGTTTGGAAAACTTAGAAAATTCTCTTTAAAAATTAAGAGAGCAATCCTACTCAGAATCCTAGTGAATTCTATTCAATGGGCTTACTCCTGGGGAAATGTTTTTTTTTTAAGATTGTACTGTAAATGTCCAAGACCAATTTCTCACTAGTGTTGCTCCACCCCCAGACTTTGGTGTTTTCCAGCACAAGCAATTGATTTCCCACCTATTGCTGCATGGGCGCATTATAACTCATGACTCCCTCCAGTTCACCTCGTGGCTTTGTGATGCTGTCTTTTAAGGATTAGGAAACCATGAGCAGAACTGGAGGAAGCTGCAGGTCAAAATGCACCTGTGCAACAACTGGTGGGAAAGCAATCACTTGCACTGCGGAAAACAGAAGCCTGGGGCGGAGCAGCACTAGTGAGAAATCGGTCCGAATGTGCATACTGAAAAACGTCCATGAAACTTCATTTTGGAGGAATTTAAATGGCATTCTTTCCTATGAAGACCTAACTACAAGTTATATAGCTTTTGTGTTAAATTCCCCTTCTCTCTGAGAAAAATATTGCGATCACTTACCCTGATCAATACAGTTGTCACACAAAAGCATGGCTATTTAAACAAATTATGATTGCTACGATTGTGCAAATGTGGGACAATCCACTAAACAGGTTTAGTTAAGAGTACGTCCAGCCAGGATCCAAAACCATGGTTAGGAGTTGGTTGATTAACGTAATGATCAGGCCTCAGATTCAGCAGGAGCTTACAGGAATGCAGCTCCTGAGCCTTTCTGAGGGTTCCCCCTCCTCCTCTCCACCTTGTCCATTGAATATTAGGTGCAGCTGCATAACAATTCCTGGATGAGCTCCACCACCTATTTTTCTACAAAATGACCCCTGGTAATGATATTGTTAAAATATGACCATTCTAGCTTAATCCTGGTTTATTTCCTGGTGGAATACAAGCTGGACATCTGTGGTAGAGGTCAGAGAAAGATCAAAAGTGATGAAACCAACATTTATTGAGAGAAGCCAGAATTTGAATGATCATCTGCAAACCAAATCCTGGTTTCATGAATTGTTAAAATGAGTCATGGTTTTTGCTTTGCATATGCACCCAACTGTGGTATCATTATCACATGCTTTTCCATACTACCCATGACCAAGCAGGTGGAACAGGAATGTCATCATAATACAGGAAAAGTGATCCTACATGCTACACTACAATGGGAGAAAACATGGAGAAACCATTTTTATAGCAACCCTATATCCAGCGCAACATGCAGATCCCCCTTGCTAAATTAGCTTCTGAAAATTTTCAGACGTGTTCTAGATATAGTTCTACATGCAGTGCACAGCAGCAGTCAAGGCATGAAGTGATGGAAGTCCATGTACAGCAGTAAGCAGTGGATTGTGCTGAATGGAATTTTCAGGGGCCTTCCTCAAATGATCATTGGAGACTTGCACTTAGTGTACCACTTACAATCTCCTGTAAAACAATTTTGGAGCCCAGTGGCACTTTTAAGCCCAACAAAAGCTTATTCAAGGTATGAGCTTTCATGTGCAGGCATAGATCTTCGGATACATAGAAATGGAAGTTAATGTTTCAGAGAGAGAGAGATGATTATGATAGATAGACAGATAGATGATAGATAGACAGACAGACAGATAGATGAACATATGAAGCTGCCTTATACTGAATCAGACCCTTGGTCCATCAAAGTCAGTATTGTCTACTCAGACTGGCAGCAGCTCTACAGGGTCTCAAGCTGAGATTTTTCACACCTATTTGCCTGAACCCTTTTTAGTTGGAGATGCCGGGATTGAACCTGGGACCTTCTGCTTACCAAGCACATGCTCTACCACTGAGCCACTGTCCCTCTCCCAATGATACACTACAATGGGAGATAATAGATAACAGATGATAGATAGACAGACGGACAATAGATAGACAGATGATAGACAGATAGGTGATAGACATACATGCATACAGATGATAGATAGATGATAGATTTGTTAGCCGCCCTAAGCCCATTAGAGGAGGGCGGGATATAAATCTGATTAGACAGAGATAGATAGATAGATAGATAGATAGATAGATAGATAGATAGATAGATAGATAGATAGATAGATAGATAGATGATAGATAGATAGATAGATAGATAGATAGATAGATAGATAGATAGATAGATAGATAGATAGATAGATAGATAGATAGATAGATAGATAGATAGATAGATAGGTGAGATAGGTGAGATGGACAAGTAATGACTAATCAGACATCACCCATATAACATTTATTTAATTTTATATTGTGTGAGAAATTCTTTTTGTGTGCAGCATAATTCAGTCACATGAACTCCTTTCTGCAGTCTGAAGTAGTAAAGACTGACCAAAGGTTAACAACAAGGTTATCTGATGTTTGTGAGGCCCAATACACCACTTGCCAAAGGTGCCTCCTGGCCTACACATTTCCCATGAAGATCCCATGAGTTTTTCATGATCTTAGTATTAAAGATGCTTCTAAGATTATGATGCCTGATATACAGTATTACTATTAAGAAGCAAATCCCTTTGACAGCTGGACAGATTCTGCCATGCCCAGCTGTGCCCAGGCTCAGCATATTGAGTCTCCAGATTTAGGCATAGAAAAAATGATGTTTTCATCCTGTAAGCATAAAGTCTGTGCTAATCTTGCATGCTCTAAATAGGCTATATCTCAGAGTCCTTTCACACCTAGCAGAATTTTCCTGGGTGATCTATTTATATGAACTATGTATTTACAATATCGAGCATCCATCTTTTAGTGAAGTACTCTTAAGTATTTCTTCCTCAGAATGCCAATTCACACATGCATACCCATTGATGGCCAATGTTTTTTTATTTACAGTGGAATTTGTCTTGCTTGGAAAACATAGTGTTTGAGTGAACGTGAGCTTGAGCTGTAAGATCTACCTAACAATGTTACATACACAATGGTTCATTCATCACTTGATTTTGGAGCTCCATATGTGTAAGCCATCATTTGATGGTGCAGCTACCACGTAGTGAACATGCATGTTTAAACAGCATTTTAGCGATGTGGGATGTTTTAGGCATCGTTCAGTTATGAAAGACCAGCTTCCTAAATGGAGAATATTATGAGAGAGAAAGAGGGGCACTTTGCCAGTACTTAAATTCACTGTTTGTTTCATCGTTTCTCTACTCTTATATCAGCTTTTAAGCCCTACTTCAAATTTAGTCCTAGAGTTAAGATTATAACTGGAAGAATCTTGCAAAGAACAACTCGGTAACTTCAGGAGGAATTTCCTGCTATCAGCAAACTTGTTTTGAATGCCATGGCCTTGCCTCAGCTATGAAATTGATTTCTGGGTTCAGGTCCATCCAGGAATCTGGAGGAGGAGGGTGGACAAGGAAATATAGAGGTACTCATTCCGTGTGTGTGGACTGCTGATAACCAGCCTGGATCTTGCCAGACTGGTCTGTAACCAAGCGAAGGTCTGCCAGGAAGGAAATCTTTTTGGTTAGGAAGGAAGACACTCAATGAGCAAACAAATCAGAACTTTCTAAGTATAGCAGTGAGGGATCGAGGGGGCATCCCAAGATGTAGTCACTGCACCATTAATTTTCTGTATCAAAACACATGTCAAACGTGCCTCAGCTTGCCTCCTGTTTAGATGCCCTTGAATATACTTTTGAAATGCAGGCCACTGGCGTTTATGGCATTCAGACACCACCAGTCTTTAATAAGAATTGTGCCATGTAGGGTTGCCAAGTCCAATTCAAGAAATATCTGGGGACTTTGGGGGTGGAGCCAGGAAACTGTGGGGGTGGAGCCAGGAAACATCAGGGTGGAGCCAGGAGCAAGGTTGGGACAAGCATAATTGAACTCCAAAGGGAGTTCTGGCCATGATATTTAAAGGGACCGCACACCTTTTAAATGCCTTTCCTCCATTGGAAATAATGAAGGATAGAGGCACCTTCTTTTGAGGCTCCTAGAATTGGACCCCCTGGTCCAATCCTTTTGAAACTTGGAGAGTATGTTATGGAGAGGCACTGGATGCTATGCTGAAAATGTGGTGCCTCTACCTCAAAAAATAGCTCCCCCCTCCGAGTCCCAGATCAATTTTCCATCGTACACTATGAGAATCAGTCTCCATAGGAAATAATGGAATGCCCAATGGACATTTCCCTCCCCCCCCCCTCACTTTATGATGACCCTGAAGCAGGGGGAGGACCTCTGAACCAGAGGATCCCCTGCCCTTACCTGGGGATTGGCAACTCTAGTGCCATGTGTCATTTGGAACAGCAAATTCTTTTGCCAGCTACTCAGTGCCAAAGTCCAGAAAAATCTGTTCTGAATGGTTTAGCCAGGGAAGGCACAGAAGATGGGAACTGAGGGGAGGGTGTAAACTGCAGCATCCTCAAGCAGCAAGTTGTGTTCTGGCAACCATCTGCCCTGAAATGCACAAATAGGTGGGATTGGGGGTTTTATTGTTGTTTAATCCATGCCAGTGTTCTGAAACCGTTTTCCTCCAAAAGCAGGTCAAGAATTCTATAGAAGTAAAAGCCACTGGGGGATGGGGTGGGGAATCAGGGGAACAGTGACTGATAGCATTACCAACCTCAGGGGAAGACTTGGAGGTCTCCTAAAATTACAGATGATCTCCAGAGGTCAGTCCCTCCTGGAAGAAATGGCAGCTTCAGAGAGGGAGACTCCATGGCATCACACCCTCCTCCTCCAGGAGGTAACTGGAAATCTCCTGGGATTACAACTGATCTCCAGGCAATAGAGATCAGTTCACCTCGAAAAAATGGCCGCTTTGAAAGGTAGACTATATGGCATTATAACCCACTGCAGTCCCTCTCTTCCCCAAATCCCACCCTTCTAAGGCTCCACCTCCAAAATCTCTAGGCATTTCTAACCCCAAAACTGGCAGCCCTGCTGCTGTTTCCCCTCCCCTCCCCAAATTCTTGGGAATTCCCCAAGCTGGCCACCCTACATGGGAAGAGTTAAGTGTGGCCTTCCTTCCATCTTCTGATACATTGAAAATTGTTCTAGTGGGGAGGGGGCTTGGTAACTGAGAAGCGCTTTGGCTGTCATGCAACATGCAGCTTCCTATTCAGTGTTATCCTTCCCAATGCTTTCTTATAGTATTTTACCCTACATAGGTAAGAGCTATCTAAAGTGGATTGAGGGTTTATTTGTATGAGACGCATACATTCTGCACAAGATTCATGTCTGCTTTCCTTTTGTCCTCTGTACATTGGCTGACCTCTCCCTTCTGCGTGCTTGCTAATGTTTCCAGCACAAAGTTGTTTTCATGTATGAAATATTTTATGCATCCTCAGAGCCTAAAGCCATTCCAAAGATTACATAATAAGATCATGAGAATTTGGGGGTAAACTGGATACAGAAAGAAATAGCCTCCCAACTGTTCTAGGAGCTAAGCTACTTATGAGAGCTGATTTTTTTAGACATTCTTAGCATATCTTTAGGAACACTCTCCCCCAACACATACACACAAACACACTGACTTTCCATCCTCTTATGGTGTTGTTTCAGCCTTAGTCCATACAAGAAAACCATTCATTCGTTCTGTCATCTATCTATCTATCTATCTATCTATCTATCTATCTATCTATCTATCTATCTATCTATCTATCTATCTGTCTGTCTGTCTGTCTGTCTGTCTGTCTGTCTGTCTGTCTGTCTGTCTGTCATCTGTCTGTCTGTCTGTCATCTGTCTGTCTGTCTACCTACCATCTGTCTGTCTATCATCTGTCTGTGTCTGTCTATCTATCATCTATCTGTCTATCATCTATCTGTCTGTGTCTATCTATCATCTGTCTAGCTTTTTATTTTATCAAATTTATATCCCTCCCTCCCCTAACAGACTCAGGGCGACTAACAACAGTTAAAAACCACATAGAATATTTAAGAACAGAATATATAATAAAATCAATTCCATACGTTTTTCAACCATAAAAATCCAAGATGCACATTGATGTTTCTGATTATCTGTATTTGTCCAATTAGATTGTCAGTGCTGTGGGGCATTAGCTACCTCCCCTTAACCATTTAAATAGTTTGGTCTTACAGGCTCAGCTGATCCGTGGCAAGTCCCACAGGGCTCTGATGTTTTCAGGGAGGGCATTCCACAGAGCGGGGGCGATTGTCGAAAACACTGTGGCTCTAGTGGTGGACAATCGAACTTCTTTCAGTCCAGGGATCTTAAGAAGATTTTGGGGCCCCAAACATAGTGCTTTCTGGGGCACATATGGGGAGAGATGGTCCTGAAGGTAGACAGGTCCCAGGTCATATAGGGCTTTAAAGCTTATGACCAGCACCTTGAAATGAATCCGGAATGCCACAGGCAACCAGTGTAACGTTTCTAGCGCAGGTTGGATGTGCTCTTGTACAGGTAGCTCTAATAACAACCTGGCTGCAGCATTTTGCCCAAGTTGCAGCCTCCAAAGTTGAGTCAATGGCAGCTCCATGTAGAGAGCATTAGAGTAGTCTATTCTCTAGGTGACCATCGGATGGATCAGTGTTGCCATGTCATTATGCTCCAAGTACAGAACCAGCTGCCTTATTCGCCTAAGATGACAAAATGCAGATTTGGCATTGGCTGCTACCTGGGCCTCCATTGTCAGTGAAGGCTCCAGGAGCACACTTAGGCTCTTGACCCTTGGTGCTGGCACCAGTGGCATCCCATCAAAGGCTGGCAAAGGGATCTCTCTACCCAGGCCACCGCAACTTAGGCACAGGACCTCTGTCTTCGCTGGATTCAATTTAAGTCAACTCTGCTTGAGCCATTTCACTACAGTTTGCAATGCCAGGTCCAAATCTTTCAGGGCACAGCTGGACTAGTCTCCCATCAATAGATAGAGCTGGGTGTCATTCACATACTGGTGACAACCCCCAGCCCCTCCCCCCTCCCTCCCTGTCTGTCTGTCTGTCTGTCTATCTATCATCTATCGACTGTTTGTGTCTATCTATCATCTGTCATCTGTCTGTCATCTATCTAGCTGTCTGTCTGTCTATCATCTATCTGTCTGTCTGTCTATCCGCCTACCTACTTACTTCATTTATAGCCACCTTTCTCCCCAGGGGACCCAAAGCTACTTGCATCATTCTCCTCTCCTCCATTTTACCCTCACAACAGCCCTCTGTAGGTTAAGCTGTGACTGTGTGACTAGTCCAAAATCACCCAGTAAGCTTCCATGGCAGAGGTTCACTGTAACCACTACACCATGCTGGCACTCACAATGACTCTGTGAGGTAGGTTAGGTGGACAAAGAATGACTAGCCAGAGGTCACCTACATGACATTTATATAATTTTCTGTTGTGCAAGGAATGCCTTTTGTGTGTAGCATAATTCAGTCACATGCTCCTTTCTGCAAAGTAGTAAAGTCCAAGAAGAAGATATTGGAAGATGATATTGGATTTATATCCCACCCTCCACTCCGAATCTCAGAGCAGCTCACAATCTCCTTTATCTTCTTCCCCCGCAACAGACACCCTGTGATGTGGGTGGGGCTGAGAGAGCTTTCACAGAAGCTGCCCTTTCAAGGACAACTTCTTGTGAGAGCTATGGCTGACCCAAGGCCATTCCAGCAGCTGTAAGTGGAGGAGTGGGGAATCAAACCCGGTTCTCCCAGATAAGAGTCCACACACTTAAGGAAAAAGGAAAGGTCCCCTGTGCAAGCACCTGTCGTTTCCAACTCTGGGTTGATGTTGCTTTCACAACGTTTTCACGGCAGACTTTTTACGGGGTGGTTTGCCATTGCCTTCCCCAGTCATCTACACTTTCCCCCCAGCAAGCTGGGTACTCATTTTACCGACCTCAGAAGGCTGAGTCAACCTCGAGCCAGCTACCTGAAAACCCAGCTTCTGCCGGGATCGAACTCAGGTCATGAGCAGAGCTTAGGACTGCAGTACTGCAGCTTTAACACTCTGTGCCACGAGCCACACATTTAACCATTACACAAAACTGGCACCAAACTGTTTACATTTGTTTGTGAGGCCCAACATAAACATGATGCTGTTGGGCAAGGAGAACTTGCTTGGTGATGTAGTGCATGTCCAATATCTTGTCTAAACTAGGTCTTCAGCCACCACATTTACAATAAGATTTCCAGGGCATACTAGGGTTGCCAAGTCCGACTCAAGAAATATCTGGGGACTTTGGGGGTGGAGCCAGGACCTAGGATGTGACAAGCATGACTGAACTCAAAAGGGAGATCTGATCATCACATTTAAAGGAACCATTTACCCTTAAATGCCTTCCCTCCATTTGGAAATAATGAAGGATGGGGACACCTCCTTTGGGGGCTCATAGAATTGAACCCCCTGGACCAATCCTTTTGGAATTTGGGAGGTGTTTTGAGGAGAGGCACCAGATGCTATGTGGAAAGTTTGGTGTCTCTATGTCAAAAAACAGCTCCCCCAAAGCCTCAGATACCCACTGGTTGATTTTCCATTATACCCTGTGGGAACCCATCTCCATAGGAAATAATGGAATGCCCAGTAGACATTTCCTTCCCCTCACCCACTTTCTGATTACCCAGAAGTAGAGGGAAGGTTTCCAAACCTGGGGATCCCTTGCCTCCAACTGGGGATTGGCAATCCTAGGGCATACACTTTTGAGAGTCAAAGTTCTGCTTATCAGATCAGATGAAGGAAGCTTTGACTCCTGAGTGCTCAAACCTTGGAAACCTTGCTAGTCATTAAGGTTCAACTGGACTTGAATCTACTGCTGACCAACATGGCTGCCTACCTGAATCAATCTACATGTACACTGTTAGTAGAGTTGCCAATCCCCAGGTGGGGGCAGGGGATCCCCCGATTTGGAGGCCCTCCCCCTGCTTCTAGGTCATCAGACAGTGTGGGGGGGCTGTCAGCTGGGCACTCCATTATTCCCTATGAAAATTGATTCCCATAAGGTATTGTGGAGAATTGATCCGTGGGTGTCTGGGGCTCTGGGGAGGCTGTTTTTTGAGGTAGATGCACCAAACTTTCAGTATAGCATCCAGCGCTTCTCCGCAAAATACCCTCCAGGTTTCAAAAGGATTGGACCAGGCGGTCCAATTCTATGAGCCCAAAAAGAAGGTGCCTCTATCCTTCATTATTTCTACTGGAGGGAAGGCATTTAAAAAGGTGTGCGGTACCTTTAAATGTGACGGCCAGAACTCGCTTTGGAGTTCAATTGTGCTTGTCACACCCTTGCTCCTGGCTCCACCCCCAATGTCTCCTGGCTCCATCCTCAAAGTCCCCAGATATTTCTTGAATTGGACTTGGCAACCCTAAGCATTAGCATGCTAGTGATTCAGAGCTGCCTTTGCTCCATAGAAGGGCGAATGTTGCCCATAGCAGCCTAGTCTAAAGAAAAGCATAGGAGTGTACAGTTTTGCAAAGGTAAGCTTTTTATGCCCACCAGTATCACACTTAAATTGGGCTAAGGGATTGTATCCTAGATAATCAACATGAGTTGCTCATGCCACAATCTTATTTCTGCCTTTCAACTATTTTCTTTTATTGGGAGACACCGTAGCACTCGGAGGGAAACAACACGTTCACAATGAAACAGCGAGAAGATTCCCCTTCGATATACAGCCATTCTCCTGGCAGGAAATTTCAATCAACTGGCTTCAGAATAAGCCCACAAGCTGAAATGCTCTCTAAAAATGCTTAGCTTTAGCACCAGGTCATGCTCTTTATGCTAAGAAAAGTACTCCTTGCTGCCTTGACTTAAAGCTGAGCAATTATCTACTTGAATTCCCTGGACAAAATTCTCTTCTCACATCTCTACATTTCCCCTCTGACCTTCCAGTAGAGTTGGTTACACTTGGTTGAGGCTGTGAAAGGGAGAGTAGAATGTGTCCTTTGTTTTGTCTAAATTGCCCCAGAAACTTTCAGCATTACAGGATAGCACGCACTGATTACAGGCCCAGCCTCTGTTCTTCAGATAGTATTGGTTTGGCTGTGGATCTGAATTCAGTGGCAGTTCTGTCTCTAGAAGCAAATAAGGAAGCTTTTTTCTGCCAGTTGTACGTAAGGAATGGGAAGACGATATGATTCTTCAGGCGTGTTTCTCCACAAGTAATAGCGTAGTTATACATCTACTTTAGCCAGTTTGGCTCAGTCAGCCGTTTCATGTCATTTTCAATACTATATCAGTATAGGGCTGTCAGATCCAGGTTGGGAAATACCTGGAGATTTTTGGCGTGGAGTCTCAGGAAGGCAGGGTTTGGAGAGGGGTGGGGCTTCAGTGGGGTATAATGCCATAGAACCAACCCTCCAAAGCAGCAATTTTCTCCAGGTGAACTACTCTGTCACCTGGAGGTCAGTTCTAATAGTGAGAGATCTCCAGCCACAATCCGGATGCAGGCAATCCTATAACCAGGGGTGGAATTCTAGCAGGAGCTCCTTTGCATATTAAGCCACACACAACACACCCCTGATATAGCCAATCCTCCTAGAGCTTACAAGGCTCTTTTTTGTAAGCTCTTGGAAGATTGGCTACATCAGGGGTCCATGGCCTAATATGC
This sequence comes from Heteronotia binoei, assembly GCF_032191835.1. NCBI lineage: Eukaryota > Metazoa > Chordata > Lepidosauria > Squamata > Gekkonidae > Heteronotia > Heteronotia binoei. Next base: position 29,813,189 of record NC_083231.1, on the reverse strand, counting down.
AAAGGAGCTCCTGCTAGAATTTCACCCCTGCCTATAAAATATGTTGTGGGCTCACTAAAGATTTGCAGCAGTGTTTTCATATTGCCTTGGTAAATAGGTTGACAGCTCTGGATTGGAAAATACCTGGAGATTTTGGAGATAGAGTCTGAAGAGGGTGGGTTTGGGGAGGGGGGGAACTTCAATGGGACATATTGTCAGATAGTCCATCTTCCAAAGTGGCTATTTTCTCCAAGTGAACTGATCTCTGTCAGTTGGAGATCAGTTGTAATTCCAGGAGATCCCCAGCCACCACCTGGAGGTTGACAACATTATTTGGTTAAAATGAGATGGAAAAATCCTGAGTCAGTGTTCTGTGTTGACTCCTCCCTTCCTTCCTGTCCAAAACCCAGGCCTGAATCCATATTGAAAATAGGTCTAGAGCAGTAGTACTCAATCCACAGTTTGGAGACCGACATTTCTAATTACTATCAATCAGGGCTTTTTTAAAGCAGGAACGCACAGGAACACAGTTCTGGCTGGCTTGGTGTCAGGGTGTGGCCTAATATGCAAATGAGTTTCTGTTGGTGGTGGTGATGTCAGGGGGTGTGGCCTAATATGCAAATTAGTTCCTGTTGGACCTTTTTGGCAAAAAAAGCCCTGCTATCAATCAAAATAGTAACGAGTCCAGTAGCACCTTTAAGACTAAGCTTTTGAGAAACACAGCTCTCTTCGTCACATGCAATGAAAAGAGCCAATTACTTCCAATGCTGGCATGAGGCCTGTGCTTCAGGAAAGCTCACAGCTCATCCATGCAACATGACTGTTTCAAGGTGAAAACCGCTTGTCCCACTGAGCAAAGACCATCCTCATTTTCTTGAAACATGGGCAGGTGCCACATTGGGGAATGGTGCTCAAAAGAACCACATGTGGCATGTCAAAGAGTCACAGGTGGCATCTGAGCCACTGAGTGGGTATCACTGGTCTAAATAATCGGCCTTAAGTGCCTGCACATTTTTCAATGTCATTAATGCATAGTGACCTTTTAAAATAAAGGAAGTGGGGATGTTCACTAAATCCACTTGGATTTCTCTTCCTGGGTAAATAGTGCTGTGCAAGGGTAATTTCGTAAGAAAAAAGGTGCCGGAACTCATTAGCACAACTCATTTGCATATGCCACACACTCCTGACATCACTGGAAGGTGTACTAAATTATATCCGCTCAGCATCTACCTTAAAATGCTTCTGGGATTATAATTGTCAGACTAAAACCTTACTCCCATCATACTTTTAAAATTACTTTCTCCTATGTCACCATAGTGGCAAGATGAAGATTTCCATCTGTCTGCTTTGCATGTTTTGGTTACTTTCTCAGTTTTAGTGGGGGAAATATTAGAAAGTTTACCATGTTTTAGAGTTCAGCAAAATTTTCACAGGGGGGGTTGAACAATGGAACCCAGAAGCAAGTATTTTTTTGGGGGGGAGGGTAAGAAAGAAAGAGCACAAATAAAATGTAGAGGTTACGGAGCTCCGCTCCTGTGAGCTCCTGCCCAAAATGAGGCCTGCGTGCTGTGCTGGGCTTCAGCAAGAATCCACTCGCACCTTGGGATGCTGCTCTGCCTTTCAGCACTTCACCTCTTGCTCGGCCTTGCTGACACTATCAGGCACACCTTCAGTACAGTCCCGAGGGCTTCTCTCAGCAGCTGCTCTCCTTCACACTTCCCAGCTGTATCAGTGAGCGTGGGAAGAATTATTATCAGGCAACTAACTGTTCCTTTCCTGTCCTAACGATGGGCACCTCAGCCTTGCCTGAAGAAAAATGAATGTTTGTTCAGTTCTGCCCCTCTCGGGTAATTATACATTTTGTACATATGTGTAATGTATTGAAGCCTTTTTATTTTACTGAATGTGTTAATCAATAATACATGTTGCTGTGAATGTCTATGCTTTACTGGTCAGCAGAGGTGGAAAATACCATACAAGCCAAATACAATACCAGGGTGATTTTCAATGGCACTGTATCTAGGCTTCCCAACCCTCCCGCCCTGGTGGGGGACCCCAGGATTTCCACCCTCTTCCCCTGCTCCCCAAAAAAACGGAAGCGGGGGGAGGGGGGAAACGACACCGGGGAGCATGGCGAGCCGCCCGATCCTGGAGCGAACGAGGCCGCCACACCGCTGCCGCCCCCTCCCCGCCCACTGCAGCTGCTCCTCCGAGATGGGCCCAGGCTGAGCCCATCTCGGAGGAGCAGCCAAGAGCAGCGCAGGCAAAACCAGAGAAGGGGAGGGCGAGGCAGGCCAGGAGCATGGCGAGCCGCGAATCCGGGCCCTTCTAGGACCCGGACTCGTGGCTCGCCATGCCCCCGGCCTGCCTCCACCCCCCCCCCTCTGATTCCACCCCAGAGGCGGAGCGGGCGAGGCCGCCGCTGCCGCCTCTTCTCCGCTCACCGTGGCTGCTCCTCCGACTCGGAAGAGCAGCCACGTCGAGCGGAGAAGAGGCAGCAGCTGCGCAGCAGCGTCGCCCGCTCCGAGACGGGGCGGCTCGCCACGCTTCCCGGCGCCGTTCCCCCCCTCCCCCCTAGCTTCACCCCAGTGTCTCCTGGCTCCACCCCCAAAGTCTCCTGGCTCCACCCCCAAAGTCCCCAGATATTTCTGGGGTTGGACTTGGCAACCCTAACTGTATCTTTGCTACAATATGGGCAGGCGTGGCATGGCCCCTTATACACCAGGATGCCTAAAGAAAGAAAGAAAGCAGCTTTCCATCATGTTCTGCTTAGATGTGAAGCCACTTTTAGAGCCAGTTCAGACATACTTAATTGAGGTGATAAGAGCCTCATGTTGGCACTAGAATGAAAGATCTGCTGGAGAAGGGGGGGTCAAGTTACAAGTTTGAAGGACTTTTCCCCTGGGTGCCGGTGGTTTTACTCCAGATTGTATTTGGTTGTCATAACCTAGGATACCTAATGCCATTTTTTCCTTCTTACAAAGGTTTCCTACCCCTTTTAGTAGTCTCATAATAAGCCATCACAACCAACAGTCCTGTCCAGAATTTGCATTGTTTAGTTGTAGATTGAATTGCATAGGCCAAGGAGGCATGTGCCTCTGTGTGTGTGTGTGTGTGTCCAGAGGTAGGAGAGAGATCCCTTGCAGTTTCTCATGCACCACACAGCTGTCCGTATGAATGGATTTTATGGTGTATTATTCATGCACACAGTACTTTAAAAAAACAGTATCATTTCCTTGCCGTGGTTGCCAATATATAACATGCGATCTTCATTAGAGCTTCATTGTGGAATGCTGACAGGATTATTTCTTTTGCCAAGAATGTGTATAGATTTATATAGAAGTATTTTGTTTTTTCAATGCAGGTTTGACTTTTATATGTAAGAAGCAACACAGTTGTCTTGTTGGTGACAAACAGCTTTTGATGGCAACTGAAAGGAAACAGAAATGTAAAGGAAATAGACGTTATTTCTGACCACTCTCATCACAGAATTAGCCACCATATATTGACAAAAAGCCATTGACTTGGTAATAGGGTTGCCAATCCCCAGGTGGGGGCAGGGGATCCCCCGGTATGGAGGCCCTCCCCCCGCTTCAGGGTCATCAGAAAGCGGGGGGGGGGATGTCTGCTGGGAATGCTGGTATTCCCTATGGAGATTTATTCCCATAGAAAATCATGGAGAATTGATCTGCGGGTATCTGGGGCTCTGTGGGGGCTGTTTTTTGGAGTAGAGGCACCAGGGGGTCCAATTTTATGAGCCCCAAAAGAAGGTGCCCCTATCCTTCATTATTTCCTACGGAAGGAAGGAATTGAAAAGGTGTGCTGTCCCTTTAAATATGATGGCCAGAACTCTCTTTGGAGTTCAATTATGCTTGTCACAGCCTTGATTTTGACTCCACCCCTAATGTCTCCTGACTCCACCCCCAAAGTCCCCAGATATTTCTTGAATTGGACTTGGCAACCCTACTTGGTAATATGGGCCCTGGCACCAATAGCCCAGGATATATTAATCTTGTCAGATCTCAGAAATGACACAGGGTCAGCCCTGGTCAGTATTTACATGGGAGACCACCGAGGAAGCCCAAGGTCATTAAGTGGGGACAGACAATGGCAAACCACTCTTGCCTTGAAAACCCTACAGGACTGCCATAAATTGATTGCAACTTGGTGGGAGGGAAAGTAATATATGGGCATGTTGTTAAACATTTTAGGAACAAAAAAATCACATTGTCCAAACCACAAACCAGTTAAATCAGTCAGTAGATTTCTGTTTGGTTTAAACAGATTGTGGATTAAAGACATCATATATTTCCACTCTTGGCATCCCAAGAGGTAAGATGTACCCTGGAAATACATGTGCTGTATTAGAAGGGTTTGTCTCAAAGGCGTTACTTGATTTGAACTTCAAGGAATTAGATGTATTATATTAAGTACATATATTGTTCAGCCAATTCAAAAGTCTTGTTGGAGCCTAAATTAAAGAAAGATGCTGAAAATAATTTATTGATTTGGGTCTGTTTTTGGAGCCAACATAAATCATACTTTAAGTTTTTAATTGTTTTTAGATCAGAGCAGTATAATTTTCCAGTCCAAAATCAGTTGGGTGATCGACACTTGTGAGCATTTTCTTGGTTTTAGTTATTATCTTCCACTTTTCCAACTGAAACATAAACCAAGAAATCAGACACATTTTTACTGTTTTAAGTCTCATGCCTAAGCATTTAGCTCCGTTTACATACAAGAAACATATGGCAACTTGTAAAATGCCTAGCTCAGACCCAAGACAAACCAGTTCTCTTATAAACCAGTTCTCTGAAAGTCATAGTTTTGCTGATCAAGAGCCAGCTTCAGGGTCAAGGGTGCCTTCTCCTTCCCCCTTCAGGCCCACTCTTGTAGAAAATGCTTGTGTGGTGAATGAGCACTGATGGAAACTGTGGTTAGTGCTAGACTGATTCTCTTGCAAGGCTAGTGTGCAATCCTACTTCAAACCATGGTTTCAAATTATTCTTTAAGAGGGAACCCTGGAGCAAATGATGCTCTGTATTCTTGGTGCTTGGGAGGGGCAATAGTGTGAGGACTTCTAGTGTCCTGGCCCCACTGATGGACCTCCTGATGGCACTTGGGGTTTTTTGGCCAGTGTGTGATACAGAGTGTTGGACTGGATGGGCCATTGGCCTGATCCAACATGGCTTCTCTTATGTTCTTATGGTTACCCCAAACCATATTTACTGCCATTGCATATGCTGTGCAAATCCATTGCTAACACCACTAAGGAAAGAGTGAACAATGTGCTCCAGTTAAGGAAGAAGGGAGAGGAAACATACACATGTTCCCATGTCTGATTTGTAAACCATGATTTGCAGAGAGCTGACATAACATCTGCACAGAGTTAATCAATAGGCTTAAGAGTGCCTACATTTGTGTTGGATTCTGGCCAGAGGCTTTAGGCCTGAAGCTATAATTTCTTCCTTGTGTGAGGTATAAAACAAACAAATCTTTTTTTTACAGTACCTAAATGAAGATGTAGTGAGTCATATGAAATCAGAATGGAATTATCTAGTATCAATGGCTAATTATTTGCTTTAGTTATAAGCAGCCTTGGCAGTAATGAAATAAAATGTGAAATACCTGCATCCTTAGCAAAACACAGTCCTTCATTGGTTTTAGAAACTGGAGAAGACAGTTGTTAATAACAAGGGTCAGGAGATTGCTCTAAAGTTGCTGCATCCGCAGCTATTTTATTTGTAGGTAAAAAGTCAAAGGGAAGGAGTTTGAGCTTTGCCCTATCTAAACTTATCTACTAAACACACTCAGATGGAGTTTGAAAGACAGAAACAAATAGCATGCTTAACCTTAAGAGATGCTTGGGGTTTTGGCTAATCTCGACCTGCCACATAGCTGAAAGTGGAAGCCTTTGAAATGGTTTTGCAAAAATATTTACTTTTTATTAAAATTAGGGCTGGAGAAGATTAGCGTGGATTCCCCTTTCCCTTTCTTTTTAACCTTGCAAACAGTTTAGTCATGAACTGCAGCAAGTCGGCATGTTCTGTTGTATTTATCTGATAATAGGAGAACAAATATTTCAAGGGCTCTGTGATGGTAAATCCCCCCCGCTTTACCAACTGAGTGTGGGACTCCCTTTTCCCAACACTATGTGATTAACAAGTATTTTTAAAAAGAAAGTTCTTTATGGGTGGCCCATCTCTTAATACTCATGGGATGCCACTCTTCCTTCAGGTTTGCCTAAACCTATAAACATGCAAGGGAAGAAAAGAATTCCTTGTCCCAGGTAGAGCTGAAGGGGACCTGAGAGTGGTTGAACCTCTGCTGTGTGTGGGAATCACTGCCTCCAGAGAGTCCATGGAAGGTAGCCAGTTTGGTGTAGTGGTTCAGTGTGCAGACTCTTATCTGGGAGAACCAGGTTTGATTCCCCGCTCTTCCACTTACAGCTGCTGGAATGGCCTTGGGTTAGCGATAGCTCTCGCAGAGTTGTCCTTGAAAGTGCAACTACTGGGGAGAGCCCTCTCAGCCCCACCCACCTCCCAGGGTGTCTGTTGTGGGGGTAGAAGATATAGGAGATTGTAAGCCGCACTGAGTCTCTGATTCAAAGAGAAGGAAAGGAAAGGTCCCCTGTGCAAGCACCAGTCGCTTTCACAACGTTTTCACGGCAGACTTTTTATGGGGTGGTTTGCCATTGCCTTCCCCAATCATCTACACTTTCCCCCCAGCAAGCTGGGTACTCATTTTACCGACCTTGGAAGGATGGAAGGCTGAGTCAACCTCGAGCCAGCTACCTGAAAACCGGCTTCCACTGGGGATCAAACTCAGGTCGTGAGCAGAGCTTAGGACTGCAGTACTGCAGCTTTAACACTCTGCGTCACGGGGCTCTTCTCAGAGAGAAGGGTGGGGTATAAATCTGCAGTCTTCATCTTCATCCTTGTGGTCATGCTGGAAAAAGAACTTTGCCTCAAACCCTGAAAAACTAGAGCTTGGAACATGGTGCCAGTTAGCAGGAAGCTATAAAGCGGATAATTGAATGGATCATTGGCCTCTATAGGGGGGTGGATGCTGTGACTCCCTTCCATTACATGGATCCTATGACTTCTCTTCCACTAAGTGGCAAAAACACGATATGCCATGTCATGTCATGGGTGTGCGCCTGGACTCACCATCAGACATATATGGAGGGAATTCACAGTTTGTCCACTCAGCATTGTGAGCGCCAATGTAACATTAGTAGCGATGATAAATTAATCTTGGATGACTAGCCTATAGTCTGTAAATTGGTATATCACTGTTTTATTATATTGTCTTGTTTTTAAGTTGAAGTGTTGATTTGAAATGTTGTTAGTCGCCCTGAGACCATAAGGGGAGGGCGGGATACAAATCTAATGAAGATAGATAGATAGATAGATAGATAGATAGATAGATAGATAGATAGATAGATAGATAGATAGATAGATAGATAGATAGATAGATAGATAGATAGATAGATAGATAGATAGATAGATAGATAGCAAAGCAGGAGTCAAGTGGCACCTTTAAGACCAACCAAGCTTTATTTAGAACATAAGCTTTCGTGTGCTCTCTAAGCACACTTCATCAGACGATAGAAAAGGAAGGAGATGTTTTTTTCCAGTTTCTGTCCCCTCCCACATTCACCAGAGGACTTTTCACCCCCTTTCTCTGCTTCCACAAATCCCAGGGTATGTGGAGACAGAAAAGGAGCAAAAAAAAACCCTGCTTCCCTTTCCATTGACATCCCCCTCCATTCACAGTGCTCCCTTGCAGCTTCTGTGATCTGACTTGTGTTGCATATATTGTGTAGTTATGCCCTAAGTCTTCCTTCAACAGAGAAAGTCCGTGGCAATGGAGAATGACTTTTTCTGCTGGAAAAAGACTTTCTTTGATAAAGAGAAGTGTATCTTTGTTAAAGGAAATCTTTCTTTGTTGGAATAACACCTGATGGAATGGAGTTACACAGTCCAGCCTAGGATTGGAAGGATACAGAAACTGATCTTCTTGTCTGTCTAGCATGAGGGAAGCAGCTTCCTTATCAGCTAATGATATCTGTGCCCTTGCATGATTCCTGAGTTCAGTTGTTACCTTGTTTATATGAATAAATCCATGTCATGAGAAGTTCCTCATGTAGCAAGCTGAGGTTCACCTCAGACCTACTTTACTTTCTGAAAGGTGCTAGGTGAAAACAAATCTCTTTACCCAGGCTCTTAATTAGAGGATTAATCTTGCTAGCTTTCTAATGGATTCCCTCTGCTTTTATGGATGGTTTTTATGCTGCCCGGTTGCTTGTTTTTGAAGGTGTGTTTTTTAATATTGTGATGTTGTTTTTGTTGTGAGCTGCCCTAAGTATGACTCTGAAGGATCAGTACAGAAATATCCTAAATAAATAAACATCTGCTCTAGTTCATTAGCCCTGACCTTCATGGCCCAGACTAGCTCAATCTCATCAAGTCTCAACAGCTGAGCAGGGTCAGCCCTGGTTAGGATTTAGACGGAAGACCTTCAAGGAATACCAGGGGCGTGACATAGAGGCAGGCAATGGCAAAACCACCTCTGAATGTCCTTTGCCTTGAAAAACCTACACAAGTCAACATAAATTGGCTGTGACTTGGTGGCACCAACACTTTCCACCAACACTAGTTCCTCTGCTCTGGATGCAGCCATGACAGTAATTGCAGTTTAGTGGCTATTTCCAATCCCAGCTCAGCCAGACTCACCGAGTGGCCTTTGGAAATCCACTGACTCTCATGTAAAAGGGAAATGAGAGTGATCTGTCTCCCACATCTCATTTAAAATACTTTGCAAACGAGCAGTGTCATCCTAAACTCCAAAGCAGACTTCAGGGGACATGCAAGCATGTGATTCTGGAACAGAGAGCCCCACGGTGCAGAGTGGTACAGCTGCAGTACTGCAGTCCTAAACTCTGCTCACGACCTGAGTTCGATCCCGGAGGAAGCTGGGTTCAGGTAGCCGGCTCGAGGTTGACTCAGCCTTCCATCCTTCCAAGGTTGGTAAAATGAGTACCTATCTTGCTGGGGGAAAGTGTAGATGACTGGGGAAGGCAATGGCAAACCACCCCGTAAAAGGTCTGCCATGAAAACGTTGTGAAAGCAACATCACCCCAGAGTCAGAAACGACTGGTGCTTGCACAGGGGACTACCTTTACCTTTTTTACTAATTGTGGAGCATCTTTTATAAGTGCCATCTTGACTCAATCCAATTTTTCCCCTCATTGTAAATGTGATTGTTTCTCATCATCCAAGACAGGTTCTCTTATGATGACCCTGTTCTACAAGGTGCTTAGGAGGAAAAAGTGAAGTCTCTCCTCAAGCCCCAAAACTTTAATGTTATTGTTATAAGCATTTGTTCAGAGGTTTCCTACCATTCAAGCTTTTATTTTAGTTGTTTAATTAATTGCTTCATTTATAGTCTAGTTTACTCAGAGATATTCAATGAGGATTATAAAAATTAAAAGCCAACAACAAATACAATGAAAGCTGTTTTCAGACTTTTGGCAAACCTTAAAAATTACAGCACCATCCCACCATAGACATGCCCTTCTGAAAAGCTCCATGTATATTGGATCGATACTAGTGTGTGAACCTTACTGACCTTGTTTGATAAGTTATTCTGTAAGGTAGGAGCCATGGGAGAAAATGCTTGAGAACGGGCAGCTGCTGATCTTGCCCATTTTCAGGGCAGCACTATCAAAGGTCTTGTTTGGATGAGTGAAACTGTTGTGGTGGAGCATATTGGGAGATAGTAATCAAAGCCTTGAACGGAACATGGAAACTCCTAACCAGCAGAGTGACTGAAGAATAGGCATGATCTGCTCACTTCATCTACCAGAGACCTGTCTCTTTCTAGCTTATATCATTCCATGCCAAACATTGTAACGATGCAGAATAAATAGAGTTGCCAGCTGGCCAGGGGAGGTGGGGGGAGTCCTGCCCCTTTAAGAGAGATTAAATGGGCAACTGAAACTTTTGGCATGGAGTTAAATAGCGTCTCCTGATAATTGCGGCAGATCAGCCTGAAATGACAGGCACAGTTAAAGGGATCGATTTTAAAAATTGGCAATCCTAAGAATAAATAGTAGTAAAATAATTCACAAGGTTTCCAAATATGATTTGTTTTAGGTTCCTCACACACAAGGTATCTGTGTAGTTCCCCTTGCCTTCGCACAGGGTTGTTGGTGCACAGTGAGCAGAAAACTTCTCCATCTTGTCCTGACTAATCAAAGCATGAGAGTGGGATTACTATGAAAACAGACACCTAGATTTAGATGCAGTTAAATGCTGTTTTCTTTGCATATTCCTAAGCAATCACTGCTTAATGTATTTCATCTAAAATTCCAAGTTTTAAGGCTGAGCCAGTCCTTCCTTCCTTCCTTCCTTCCTTCCTTCCTTCCTTCCTTCCTTCCTTCCTTCCTTCCTTCCTTCCTTCCTTCCTTCCTTCCTTCCTTCCTTTCTTTCTTTCTTTCTTTCTTTCTTTCTTTCTTTCTTTCTTTCTTTCTTCAAAGGTAATGATTGGGGATATGCAAAACTCATCTTCATTCCTTCTTAAGTTCTTACAAGAAAAGAAAAGGGGCGCATTGCAAACACAATGGTGTCTGTTGTTGCTTGCTCTGTTTGGTGCAGAGCCAGTTTCCCCCCCTAAAGTTTTACCTCAAGTGATCCCAGCTAATTAGTAGTTTCGATCTGGACATTAGAGCATCACAATGCTGAACATCCAGTGACCTGTGAGATTTGACTTTGTATTGACATGATTCAGGCAAACGACACCTACTTGGAATAAGGGCAGACAGATCAATCCTATCCAATGAAGGAGCATAGCAACATTTGAACACTTTTGCAGCATATTTGTTGTTATGTATTTCAGGAGGGCACTGTGCCTTTTAGTAGGGGATTGTTTGGACCTCTTCAACTACTGTAGTTTTCGTAAAGCGGCTGAAGTGAGTGGCGTTGCTATTCTCTGTTGTTTGCAAGAACACTGCTGAGCCTCACACTTACTACTGCTAGACATAGCAACAGAAATGAAGGTTTGCAGGGAACAGATGATCATAAGGCCAGCAGGAACTAATTTGCATATTAGGCCGCACACCCTGATGTCACCATTGTTATTGCATATTAGGCTACACCCCTGACACCAAGCCAGTCATTCCTGCTTTAAAAATAAAAAAAAGCCCTGAAAATACTCATGTCAAGAAAGAATAGTTTGGCAGTTTGAATAAAGCCAGTGGAGGAAAAAGCCTAAGTGTGAATTAGTACTGCTTTAAAAAAAAGATAAATTGATGAAAAATTCTCTAGTAATTATCATTTTTAACAAACAATTGTATAATATAGACTGCAGTCCTAAAGATGCTTTCCTGGAAGTAAGCTCCACTGAATAACATTGGTCTTACTTCATAGTAGGGTCGCTTAGAGTTGCTCCCATGGCAGTTAAATCCAGGTGCTATTTTGTGAACAACATCTTGCTGGTTAGCAGTTTCACTGTCCGTTATGAGTAAGTTTCCAGTCATTTTATATGCATTGCCTGAAGAAAGAGAGGGCTCACAATCAGCACTTCCAGCAGCAAAACCATTAACAGAGGCCACTCAGAACATACTTAGATTGTTTTAAATCTCTAATTCATGAGTCAGTGGATCAGCCATTATCTGTCAGTTAAGGTTTTTCCATTTCCTGTTGGGCAAATTGCACAAACCCTGACCACAAACTATACCTGAAGGCTGGTTAAGTTAATGATGCTTGAGTTGAGTTAAAGGCTACACTTGATGTCATCAATGCTCTTTCTTGGTCATTAATCACTAATCACTTGGAATATGGTTGTTTAATTGAATTACTTCTCAGTTAAGACCGAACTCCTTTCTTTATCCATTGACAGAGCAGTGACTGCTGTGTTTTAGGATGATGTACTATAGTATACATTTTTTTAAAGCCTTATGCCTAGTCCTAGGAAGCCAGACCAGTTGAAGATGGCACCTGGGTGTTTGGGATGTAGAAGAGTGGAGAAAAAATGGAAGAACCTGGATCCCTCTCTGTGTGGGTTACAGGACTTTACTCCTCACAACCTCTTACCCTCTCTATTGGACCAAGGTACTTGCTGAGAGTCCTTCTGACACTCTAGCACTTGCCCCAAAACTCTGAAGAAGTGAGCAGTGAGTCACCAAAGCTCATACCCTGTCACAAATTTTGTTAATTTTTAAGGTGCTCCCAGACTCTTGCTCTTTTCTACTGCTACAGACAGACTCCCCATCTTGATGAAATTCTGTGAAAACCCAAATTCTGTGGTTTTCATACAGTTTCTGGGAGAGTGGTAAAGCATCACCCCAGTGTGATGGTGGCACTTCCAGGTTTAGGGATGCCATTCCCCAGTTTGGGGAGGGTGGATCTGAAGCGATGCTTCGGTGTACCAAAATGTTTAAATGTCTTAACATCTTAAGCGTGTTTCTTAAAGCTATAATAATTCACACTGACTTTTATAAGAAATATTTATATAGTTTAAGCAATATAAATTTCAAGAGTGAACGAAACATAAGGGAGAAAAAAGAACAAAACATCTAAAAGATTTATTTTAAAAAGTACCTTCTTTTCCACAGAAGGTGAAAGTTCCAAGCTCCCACGATGAAATGCAGTTAGAGACCACCTCCGGAACGCCAAGGAATGGGTGACCTAGGCAGGCGACAAAGATTTACGTTGTGCAGTGTTGTTCAGTCTCTAAATTGATCAGAGCTAAACGAGGTCTCTTGACATTAAGAACAGGTTACCAACTTGAAACTGTAAGAAAGTTGAAACTATGGATTTTTACTGAAGTGCCTTGTCACAATTGAAGCTTAGAGAAAGCCTGGGAGGCGAAAACGGGTTCTAAATGTCCAGAGACCTCGTTTAGCTCTGATCAATTTAGAGACTGAACAACACTGCACAATGTAAATCCTTGTTGGCTGCCTAGGTCACCCATTCCTTGGCATTCCGGAGGTGGTCTCTAACTGCATTTCATTACGGGAGCTTTGAACTTGCACCTTTTGTAGAAAAGACTCTGTGACTGAATAGCGGGACTTTTTGAAAGAAATCTATTAGGTGTTTTGTTCTTTTTTCTCCCTTATGTTTTGTTCACTCTTGAAATTTATACAGCTCAAGCTATATAAATACTTGTCATAAAAGTGAGTGTGAATTGTTATAGCTTTAAGAAACATGCTTAAGACATTTTGGTATACGGAAGAGTTACTTCAGATCCCCCACCATTATTACCCGTGTCTCACTCTGGTTGGCTATTCTCCAGTTGGGGACAGGGGATCCTCTGTTTTTGGGGTACCTGCCTGCCACTGGCCAACTGGCTGGGGGGATTCCACCCCCAGATGTGATGTGATGACATCACACTGAAGTGATGTCATCATGTTGGTGATGCTCTTTTTTGGGCGCAAAATCTATGGTTTGAGGACAATATTACCATAGAGTTTCACCTCAAAAGAAGACCATCGCCAACGTGCTGTCACTTCACATGACATCAGCATGTCACTGTGCTCCACCCCCACTCCTAGAAAGTCCCTCTCCCTCCCCCACTACCCCTCTTTCTGTTTTGCCAGCCTTCCACACACTGGCCAGTTGCGTGTGAGCAGGCATTGGAAACAGTTGCTTGACGTTTGCTTGCCATTGATGTAGTTTGAGTCTTAGCATGACTTAATCTGGCCCTAGAACAAATTTTGAGTCCGTTGGCACCTTTAAGACCAACTAAAGTTTATTCAAGGTATGAGCTTTCGTGTTCAGGCACACTTCCTCAGATACCCAGAAATGGAAGTTATTTCTGCATATCTGAGGAAGTGTGCGTGCACATTAGTGCTCATACCTTGAATAAACTTTGGTTAGTCTTAAAAGTGCCACTGGACTCAAAATTTGTTCTACTGTTTCAGACCAACATGGCTGCCCACCTGGATTAATCTGGCCCTGTGCTTGTCACAATGTTAACTTTCATCAGCATCACTTTTAACCTGCATGTCACATTACTCTCTTAAATCAACATCTCAGGCTGGTGGTACAAAGTATGGGTTACCAGAGATCTCATTTTTTTATCTGAACAAGTATGATTCCTTCTTGAACTGGAAAGAGGTCATATTCACTTTTTTTCCCCTTAATACTTTTGTTTCATCCTCCTCTCCCTTTGACACTTTTCGCTGTTTTCTTTTCCATTGCCCTCTCAGGTTTCTACTGCTCCTCACATTTATCTTTATTATCCTCTCTGGGAAAAGGAGAGACTGAGAAACTGAGACTGAGGCTGAAAAACAGAGATAAAAGTGTTCTTTGGTTCTGGGAGGCAGACACTTTTAGCTTAATGCAGAGAGAGCAATAGAGAGAGCAATGATTCAGATTGTTCCTTGCAATTTACTTTTCTTCATAGCAGACTCTTCTCAGAGATTGGATTGTGAAGATGAAGAATCCTTTGGCCTGACTGAATACTGGTTACCATATAGGTTTTTCCCCTTATCTATAACTACTGTCATGCTTTTTTCATGTTAGTGAATATTTATCTGGTGGCACTCTATGTGGCACCTGTTCCCAGTTTCAAACTGTACGGTACTGGGCCAGAGAGATTCTGCACTGAAAATTGACCATCATATGTGCAAACTCTCTAACTTCAAATATGCAAAAACTGTATGTAAAATGAGAACAACAGAGTTGTAGAGAGTATAGGGTTGTATATAGTTGAAAGGTTGAAAAAGCTGGGGATGTTTAGCCTGGAGAGGAGGCGTCTGAGAGGTGATATGATCATCATCTTCAAGTACTTGAAGGGCTGTCATATAGAGGATGCTGTGGAATTGTTTTCTGTGGCCCCAGAAGGTAGGACTAGAACCAATGGGATGAAATTAAATCGAAAGAGTTTCCAGCTCAACATTAGGAAGAACTTCCTGACCGTTAGAGTGATTCCTCAGTGGAACAGGCTTCCTCGGGAGGTGGCGGGTGTCACGGCTGGGGCCGGGTCAGGCAAAGTCCAGAGGCAGTCCGAGGTCTGTAGCCAGTAAGCAGGAGGGTCCGAGGCGCCAAATCCGAATCACTGTAGAAGTATCGCAGGTCTGAGGTCCAGAAGCCGAGGTCAGGGAGTCCAGAAGTCCAAAGCCAAAGTCAGGGAGTCAGGAACCAAAGTCAAGCCGGAGTGGATGCTAGAATGTCAGGGAGATGACTAGTTGCTTCCACAAAGCTTCCTCCCAAAGCCCACAGCTATATAGCCCTCTGCTGGCTGTTGCCCGTTTGGGCTAATTGCTGGCTCAGGGAGGCAGCCAGGATCCTGTTACCACTCAAGCATCCTTGCTCTTAGAAGGGCCAGAATCCTCTCAGAACTCAGGGCTCAGGGAGCGTCTTGCTTGTGAGCGTGCCGCCCTCCTCCGATCCCTGAGGTCCTGCCGGAGGCGGTCACGCACACGAGCCACCCGAGAGGGCGAGGCAGGGGGGCTGGGATCTTCTCCAGCAGGAGGCAGGGGCACTGGTGCAGGTGGCAGGGGCACAGTTTCCTCATCAGACTCAACTTCCTCTGAAGGGTCCCCAGCACCCATGACACTATCCCCCCCCCCAGGGCCCCCCTCCGTCGAGGGACCTGGAAGGTCGGGGTGGTCGTTGTGGAACTGGTGCACCAAGTCCGGGGCATGAAGATTGTCCTCGGGCTCCCAAGACCGGTCTTCTGGGCCGTATCCCTCCCAGTCCACCAGGTACTGGAGGCCTCCACGATGGTACCGGGAGTCCAGGATCTGGCGCACCTCATATTCTTCCTCGTCATCCACCAACACTGGTGGTGGCGGCGGTGGGGAAGGAGTCCGAGCTGGGTCAGGGGGTGCAGCCAGAACAAGGAGGGAGCGATGAAACACGGGGTGAATGCGGAGGTGGGGGGGCAACTGGAGCCTGAAGGTGACGGGGTTTATTTGTTCAACGACGGGGTAGGGTCCAATGAACCGTGCATCCAGCTTGTGAGACCGACCAGGCCGGCGCAGGTAGCGAGTTGAGAGCCACACCTGATCCCCCGGCTGCACTGGAGGGCCTTCTTGCCTCTTTCGGTCCGCAGCCCGTTTATATGCCTCCTTGGCTTGCTGTAGCTGCTCTCGGAGCAAGTCTTGGCTGGCACGGAGTTCTTGCAGGTAGGCATCGACGGCGGGGACATTCGTGGGTGGTAGGATCGCTGGAAAGAACCGAGGGTGGTACCCGTAGGTTGCAGCAAACGGGGTCATTTGGGTGGATGAATGGACCGCGTTGTTGTATGCAAACTCCGCTAGGGGCAATAGAGTGGTCCAGTCATCCTGCTGGTAACAAGTGTAACAGCGGAGATATTGCTCTAGCGTGGCATTGGTGCGCTCTGTCTGGCCATCTGTCTGTGGGTGATAGGCCGAGGACAGGTGCACTCGAGTACCCAGGCTGGAATGGAGGGCTTGCCAGAACCGAGAGGAGAACTGAGGGCCCCGATCGGAGATCAGATGGGCTGGGAGTCCATGCAGACGAAAGATGTGTTGCAGGTAAAGCTGGGCCGTCTCCTGAGCTGTGGGGAGTTTCGGGCACGGAACAAAGTGGGCCATCTTGGTAAATAGGTCGACGACCACCCAGATACAAGTCTGACCCTTGGAGCGTGGAAGTTCTGTGATGAAGTCCATCGAGATGGTATCCCAGGGTCCTGAAGATGTGGGCAAGGGCTGCAGCAACCCTGAGGGTTTGGCTGGGATGTCTTTGGCCCGTCGGCAGACGTCACAGGAGCTGACATAGCGGGCAACATCAGCGCGAACTCGTGGCCACCAGAATTCCCTTGTCAGCAAGTGGGTGGTCTTATGCTGTCCAAAGTGCCCGGCGGGTAACGAGTCGTGGGTCAGGCGTAGCACTTCTGCCCGCAAGGGCCCGGGCGGCACATAGAGGCGTTCGCGGTGTAGCAAGAGGCCGCCTCGAGTCGTGAACTCCCCTGTTGGGTCATCTTGGAGAGCCTGGAGGTGTTGCTGGACCCAGGGATCATTGGCCTGGCTAGCCCGAATGTCCTCCACGAGTGCTGGTGAAGTGGAGGTGGCTGCAAATACTGAGGGCGGCAGGATTGGAGCAGCGGGCGCGGTCTCAGTTGAGGCAGGGGCGTATTCCGGTTTCCGGGAGAGCGCGTCTGCTTTCCGGTTCTGGGTATGGGGGATGTAGGAGATCTGGAAGTCGAAGCGAGAGAAGAATAGGGACCACCGGATCTGGCGCTGGTTGAGACGGCGGGTGGTCTGGAGGTGTTCCAAGTTCCGGTGATCGGTGAGCACTTGAACAGGGTGGCGAGCCCCTTCGAGGTAATGTCGCCAAACCTCAAACGCCGCCTTGATCGCGAGCAACTCCCTCTCCCAGATGGTATAGTTCCTCTCTGCAGCAGTGAGCTGCCGCGAGTAATAGGCGCAGGGCTGTAGTGGCTGGGACGGCTCCTCGCGCTGGGACAGCACTGCTCCCAGGGCCACATTGGAGGCATCAGCTTCCACCGTAAAGGGAAGCTGGGGGTCGGGGTATCTCAGGAGTGGCCCGGTGGCAAAGCGAGTCTTCAGGGTGGAGAAGGCGTTATCGGCCTCTGGGGACCAGTGGAACGGTTCTTTGGGGCGGAGTAGTTGAGTCAGGGGTGTGGTCAGGGATGCGTAGGCCGGGATGAATTGCCGATAGTAGTTGGCAAAACCGAGGAACCGCTGCAGGTCTTTGCGATTCTGAGGAGCCTGCCAGGTCAGGACCGCTTCTACTTTTTTCGGGTCCATGAGGATCCCCTGCGGTGACACGATGTGCCCAAGGAACTCGACGGAGCGCAGGTCGAAGTCGCACTTCTCCAGCTTGGCGTAGAGACCATGGGCTCGTAGGCGCTGCAGGACCTGGCGGACGTGCTCGGCGTGCTGGGCAGGATTGCGGGAGTAAATTAGGCTGTCATCCAGGTATATGATCGCGAAGCGGTCGAGCAGGTCCCGGAATATGTCATTCATGAACCTCTGGAAGACAGCGGGGGCATTGGTCAGTCCGAAGGGCATTACCAGGTGCTCGTACTGCCCGTATCGGGTCCCAAACGCGGTCTTCCATTCGTCTCCGGGCCGTATGCGCACCAAATTGTACGCTCCACGGAGGTCCAGCTTGGTGTAGATTTGGGCCCCCTTTAGGCGATCCAAGAGTTCAGGGATCAGTGGTAGAGGGTACCGGTCGCGGATGGTGATCTTGTTCAGGGCCCGGTAGTCATTGCACAGCCGGAGCTCCCCACTTTTCTTCTTCACGAAGAGCACTGGAGCAGATAGGGGAGAGGTTGAGGGTCGGATGAATCCGCGTTTCAGGTTCTTGTCCAGGAAGTCTCGCAGAGCTGCCAACTCCGGCTCCGACATTGGGTACAGACGCCCCACCGGGAGTGGTGCCCCAGGTACCAAATCAATGGCACAGTCGTAGGGCCGGTGAGGGGGAAGCTGATCAGCTCCTGTCTCTTCGAAGACATCAGCAAAGTCCACATACTTCTGAGGGAGCTGAGGACCACCACTCGGGATGCCAGCTGCTAGAGTGGTGGGAGGAGTCAGATGGGGGCATGGGTCTCGGAAGCGTAGTTCCTGCTGGGCCCAGTCCACGATGGGGTTGTGCAGCTTCAGCCAGGAAAGGCCTAGAATCAGCGGGAAGCGAGGCATGCGGGCGACATCAAACCGCAGCTGTTCTTGGTGCTGCTGGACGTGGAAGGTGATGGGACAGGTCTCCTGGGTGACGGGGCCAGAACGGAGGAGGCGCCCGTCAATAGCCTCCACCAGCGACGGAATCCCTTTTGTCTGCACAGGGATCTGGTGCTGCTTCACAAAGGCGGCATCTATAAAACAGTGGGCCGCTCCCGAGTCCAGCATGGCATACACGAACAGCCAGCGTTCGTCAGGCAGACGGAGTTTGACTGGTAGCAGGAATGGCCCTGGGGTATCAGCCCGCTGTTCGGAGGACCCAGCTAGTCGCCCCAGGCTGGGGGGTCCACTTACGCCTGGGGCTGCCCTTTTGGCGGCGGTGGCAGCGAAGGTCCAGGTATCCGATGCTTAGCAGGGCAGCCAGAGGCATAGTGGCCTGCCGTGCCGCAGTAGAGGCACAGATTCTGCGTGCGGCGTCTGGTCTTTTCCTCTGGGGTCAGGCGGGGTCGAGCAGCTCCAAGCTGCATAGGCTCATCCTTGGTGCTGGTACTAGCTGGGGACGGGCGAGGAGCCAGGTAGCACGGCGCAGGGAGCTGGCGCTCTCTGGTCTTGGCTTGGCGGCGACTTTCCAGGCGGCCATCGATGCGGAGGCAGAGGGTGATAAGTTCTTGGAGCGTGGGTGGCTGCTCCACCCTGGCCAGTTCATCCAGGACCTCCTCTGCCAACCCCTCAGTAAACTGGTCCATCTGGGCAGCCTCATTCCACGCCAAGTCCTGGGTCAGGAGCTTGAATTCAGTGGCATATTGAGCCACCGAGGAGTTGCCTTGTTTCAGTGCCCTGATCTTCCGGTTGGCTGTGGCTGCTTGGACTGGGTTTGAGAAAGCAGCAGACAGGTGGGCCTCAAACCCCTGGTAATCAGTCAGTAGGGGAGAGGACGCGACCAGTAAGGGTGTGGCCCATTTGGCCGCCTGCCCCTTTAACAGACTGATGACGAAACACACCTTGGTTTTGTCATTGAGGAAGTCCCGTGCTCTCAGTTCAAAGTACAGCCGACACTGTGCTAGGAAGGCAGGAAATTCTTCCACGGCACCCCCAAATCTGTCAGGTGGGGGGACTGGGCACTTGGCTGGAGCACTGGCCGCAGGTTGTTGCTGCAAGTGCACTACTGCCTGTGTTAGCTGCTGTACCTGGGCTTGGAGCGCAGCCAGTAGTTCTGTGGTTTCACTTGCTTCAGCATCCATCCTGTGGAGTGGGTGTTTGTCGGTGGAAGCAATCTGTCACGGCTGGGGCCGGGTCAGGCAAAGTCCAGAGGCAGTCCGAGGTCTGTAGCCAGTAAGCAGGAGGGTCCGAGGCGCCAAATCCGAATCACTGTAGAAGTATCGCAGGTCTGAGGTCCAGAAGCCGAGGTCAGGGAGTCCAGGAGTCCAAAGCCAAAGTCAGGGAGTCAGGAACCAAAGTCAAGCCGGAGTGGATGCTAGAATGTCAGGGAGATGACTAGTTGCTTCCACAAAGCTTCCTCCCAAAGCCCACAGCTATATAGCCCTCTGCTGGCTGTTGCCCGTTTGGGCTAATTGCTGGCTCAGGGAGGCAGCCAGGATCCTGTTACCACTCAAGCATCCTTGCTCTTAGAAGGGCCAGAATCCTCTCAGAACTCAGGGCTCAGGGAGCGTCTTGCTTGTGAGCGTGCCGCCCTCCTCCGATCCCTGAGGTCCTGCCGGAGGCGGTCACGCACACGAGCCACCCGAGAGGGCGAGGCAGGGGGGCTGGGATCTTCTCCAGCAGGAGGCAGGGGCACTGGTGCCGGTGGCAGGGGCACAGTTTCCTCATCAGACTCAACTTCCTCTGAAGGGTCCCCAGCACCCATGACAGCGGGCTCTCCTTCCTTGGAGGTTTTTAAACAGAGTCTAGATGGCCATCTGATAGTGATGAAGATCCTGTGAATTTGGGGTAGGTATTTGTGGGTTTTCTGCATTGTGCAGGGGGTTGGACTAGAATACCCTGGAGGTCCCTTCCAACTCTATGGTTCTATGATTCTAACTCCAAGCTGGGAAAATTCCTGAAGATTTTAGAGTGGAGCTTGAGAAGATGAGCCTTGGGGAAGAGAAGGATCTCACTGGGGTATATTACCATAGAATATGCCCTTCAAAGCAGCCATTTGCTCCAGGGAAACAGATCTCTGTAGTCTGGAAATCCAGGAAATCTCCAGGCACCACCTGGAGGTTGGTAGCCCTAACAGGGGGATTTGAGATATGGATTATAGTCACTTTGCTGACTTTGTCAATGGACTAAGAAGGGTGTAACTCTGTTTAGGATTTCACTTGTAGTGGGGGGGTTGTTTTGTTTTAAATTATGTTAATTTTTAGTCCATGAAACAAAATTATTAGAAATGGCATAGTCATTGACAGGGCTTTTTTTGAGCAGGAACGCAGTTCCAGTTGGCTTGGTGTCAGGGGTGTGTCCTAAAATGCAAATGAGTCCCTGCTGGGCTTTTTCTTTTAAAAAGCCCCCTGTGAAACAATGGAGATGTCAGGGGGTGTAGCCTAATATGCAAATGAGTTCTACAAAAAAGCCCTGTTCATTGATATAGAACTTGCAGCAATATACAAATCAATTAAGCAATGCTGCTTAATTGATTTGTATATTGCTGCAAGTTCTGTATCAATGACTATGCCATTTCTAATAATTTAAGCCATTAAAACATAATAATTTAAGACATAATTCCATTTCTTTATGCCATAATATTCCAAATAACAGAATTGATGTATGTTCTGAAAATTTTTGTCAGAGATCAGGAATCTCATGGCCTTTGAATTGGATTTCACCTTGTCAGCTACCTAAACCTGCTTGCAATCCGGTACTCAAGGAAATCTGAATGTTCCATATCAGTCTCCCTCATTGGCAGGCAGCATAAAACCACTGGGTTGGCCAGGTCTAGTGTCAACAACACTAGGATTCTAGCATATCTATACAGCAAGTATCCTGTGTCTATTGCAGTCCACAGCAATTAACCTCAGGGACTCTAAGTTGGAAACCTCACATTTCAGGTCTGAATTCAAATATTATTGCTGGAGAGCTGTGGCAAGTCTTATATGTGGTAACAAAAGTGTTAAAATGAATGTTACACTTTATTTTAGATTTGCTCAGGATAACTTTGCCAAGAATTACATCTTTGTCCTCTGAAAGCATCCAGCATTTCAAGATCAGGTGTGTTGACTCATACTCTAAGCAGTGCTTGCAGAAACACTAGAGCCATTCCAGCCTGCTAGTACATGGCTGTTCTATTACTGCTCTGGGAGTATCTGCTGCAATCTGACAGAACATTCTTTATGGAAATGCAGAGTTCTGCTGTAATATTTTATTCCAGAGAGATTAGTAACATCATGCTCAGAGGTGAAGGAATGAGTTATGGTCGTACGCTGAACTTGAAGGAAATTTCAAATGCTGATGTTTTATCCTTCCACGAGTAACTGTGTTTGTGCATTGGAAAACTTATCTGATGGCTGAACAGTGGTCCCTTAAGAAGATATTTTTCCCCCTCTGAAAATGTATTTGGATGCTAGCCATGGATGTTCTGATTCATTTGGAATACAGAACAGGTTTTGGGCAGTCTCATGATTTTTAGCACTAGGAAAAATAGTATTTGCTTTAGCAACAGTGATGGCCAATGCATTTTGCTGTCACCCTCCTGCCTGAAATGACCCTCTGATAGTCCCTCCCGAGCCTCCTCTTTGCAGCTGCCTCCCCAGCCCCAGAGGAACCAGGCAGACAGAGGACCTAATGTTCTCCCAAGCCTCTATAAAGCCAGTATGGCAAGTCAGACATGCCCTTGAGGGCTTCCCAAGCGCCTAAGAGCAGAAGCAATCTTGAAAGAGCTTGGTTATCAATTTGTTTTACCAAAATGATGGTCAAAATCTTATGAGATGAAATAAACTCATGAAGATTGGAGAAGCCCTCTTGGGAATGCACAGCCTGCTATACTTAGAAAGATAGGAAAGTAGGGACAGTTGCATTGGCCCCAGAAGGAGGTGCCCCCATCCCCCATTGTTTCCAGTGGAGAAAAAAAAACCTTGTGAGCAGGAAGCTAACATCCCTAAGCAGTTAGCTAAGTTTTGTGCACCAGTGCCCCCTAGCACATCTTAGAGGGAACACTGGTAATAACTCTTAGCATTTAAATAACACTTTCTCTGCACTACATGTTTATAGTGTCCTTGGGGGGCGGGTAGCAGAAATGCACAGGAACGCGGTTCCAGCTGGCTTGGCATCAGGGGGTGTAGCCTAATATTCAAATGACTTCCTGATGGACTTTTTCTACACAGAAGTCTTTTGTGAAACAATGGCAATGTCAGGGTGTGTGGCCTAATATGTAAATGAGTTCCTGCTGGGTTTTTTCTTTTTAAAAAGCCCTGAGTGTCCTTATGGGCATCATCTTAGTAGGCCACTGTTATTATCTTCACAGGGTTGCTGAGAGGATAAAATGGAGGAATGATGTAAGTTGTTTTTGGTCCCTATTGGGGAGAAAGGCAGGGCACAGGTGACATAAATAAATAAAATTATCTCCGGTATTAGGGTGGTTGAGAAAGAAAGATTGTTGCTTTTCCAAAACTAATTAAATAATAATTTCATGGTTGAGATGAGGCTTGACTTGAACTAGGAACTTTCTGATTCTTAGAGAGAATCAAGTCAACCTATATGTCAGTTCCGTTTTATTCAGTAGAGCTTTCTTCCAGAAATGTGTTCTTACAATTGCAACCCTAACCACTGAACTACACAATAACAGTTGTCAGGAGGCATGCAGCACGCAAGGCATGAGAATCTGAGCTGGGGCGGGGGGGGGGGGGACAGTGAATGAAATTCCAAGTGCATCCCATCACGTCTACCAAAGTGGTTCCCAAGAGTCTCGTCTTTTTTAAAGCAGATCTTGGCTCCAAAACATCAAAAGAGCATTCCAAAACTGGTCACATTCAGTACTGCTTCTGCAGTGACAGTTTCATCCATCACTGACCTAAATGAAATGAAAGTGGCAATTACTACCAAAGACCACTCGCCTGGACTTCAACTAATTTTCCACGGGAGGCCTGCTGCCTGGATGTTTGAACCCCTGCTTTGGCTACTCCACTGAAAGTGCAGTGTTGATCAGAAAAGTGTGCTAGGTGGCTCTGAAGCGGCCCATGTCTACTTTCAGCATCACATTATTAACATTAGAAGCCATGCCTTGGAAATGAAAAAACACAGTACTTTGTTCATTGGATTAGGAATATTTCATTGTGGAAGAAATTGGTTGCAGACTCCCCTCAACCCCAGACAAAACAGTAAAGCATTGTGCAAATCAGCAGAAACAAAATGTGTGTGAGAGAGAAGAAGAAGAGGAGGAGGAGGAGGAGGAGATTGGATTTATACCCTACCCTTCACTATCTGAAGGAGTCTCAGAGTGGCTTACAATCTCCATTCTCTTCCTTCCCCACAACAGACACCCTATGAGGTAGGTGGGGCTGAGAGAGCTCTCCCAGAACTGCTCTTGAGCAGGACAGCCTTGTGAGAACTTGTGGCTGACCCAAGGTCACATCAGCAGATGTGTGTGGAAGAAGGGGGAATCAAACCCTGTTCTCCCAGGTAACAGTCTGCGCACTTAACAACTACACCAAACTGGCCCATTTTCACACAATACAGAGATGCTGTTCAGAAGACGTGCACTATTTGCATGATAAATGCAGATGCCGTATCATATTTGGACATATAGCGTATGTCATATAATGTGCCTTTGTTCTTTAGCTGATGCCCATCAGAGTGGAGCCTTTAGCTGCTTGTTTTCTTTTTGTCACCCATTTGTGGTCATTCCGGAGGATTGACCATTTTTGCCTATTGCAGCGAAATTAAATAGGATCCTATAGGGCCACAAGACTCCTGTTTATTCCATATGTGGTAAATTTGTATGCAACTTTGTTCCTTAAATCTCAAAGATATAGGTTGAGTTCACCCTCTCTTTCAAATAATAAACTAAGGCATATGTTAGAGGTTCCACTTTTTGTCTTCTGCAGTTTATAGTACAACTTGGTGTTCATCTGAACTCTGCTCATACAGCACAGCTTTAGTTTGTTAAAACAGAGCAAGCTGTGCCTGTTGATTCCTCCAGCATGTGTCTGAAGCACCCACCATCTCCACATTTACAGTTCATTCTTGCTTTTTTGTGCTGTGGTTATCCACCTGCCCACATAAACTTTTTTTTTTTAATTCAGCTTCAATATTTATAAACCATGTGGGTTTGCTAGGGTGAAATGGTTAGAAGCTGGAATGCAGATAATGGAGGACTCATGAAAGCTAATGTGGAAATAAATATTGTTAGTCTTTAAGGTACTGATGAACTACTGTTTCATAACAGAAGGAGACAGTACTATCCATTGGTATAGGAACTTAGGGCTTGAGTTGGATCCAAATTCAATTTGAACCATAAAGGTTAGGAATGCGTCATAAGGTGCATTTGAATGAAAAAATGACCTACCAAAACATAC
Organism: Heteronotia binoei; assembly: GCF_032191835.1. Lineage (NCBI taxonomy): Eukaryota > Metazoa > Chordata > Lepidosauria > Squamata > Gekkonidae > Heteronotia > Heteronotia binoei. Next base: position 29,788,082 of record NC_083231.1, on the reverse strand, counting down.
TTTTTACAAATAATATGGTGAAAATGTAGAGCAAATAATAAGGTAAAGAAAGAGATAAAGCAAGTTCTTATGAAATATTGACATTAGCAACCATATTTTTTATAAAAAAAATTCTTGGAAACTTGTAATTGGAAATATTTCTGCTAAATAAGAATAACTGTTATTTGTCAGCTACATGATATCATGGGGCTTGGAGCCATGGTTTTTATTTAAAAACTAGGCTTGCAATTTTATTTCAGGTTTAAGCTCCACTTTAAATTATGAAAATGTTATTTGAACTAAATGCCCTCCTCTTGAAATCTGGGCCCTCTCCCCCACAACCCAAACACAGTGGGACCACCCAGATTTGCAGTCTGAGGAAATAGAGAGAGAGTTGCGATCTCCAGGTTGTGAAATTTCCGATTCTTTGAGCATGGACTCTGGACAGAGTAGCATTTCAGAATGGGAGGAACATCAATGGGGTATAATACTACAGAGTCCCCTTCCAAATCAGCTGGGTTTTTTTCCAGGGGAACTGATCTCTGCAGTCTGGAAATCAAATGTAATTCCAGAAAATCTCCAGATCCCACCTGGAGATTGGCAGCCTTGAGAGATATAAAGAGCTACCAGAGATAATATTACTTTTTTCTCCTAGAAATTCTGCCTTCCTGTGATCTTCAAAGGAGTCCCGTGGTGCAGAGTGGCAAAGCTGCAGTACTGCAGTCCAAACTCTCTGCTCACAACCTGAGTTCGATCCCGGCAGAAGCTGGGTTCAGGTAGCTAGCTCAAGGTTGACTCAGTCTTCCATCCTTCCGAGGTGGGTAAATTGAGTACCCAGCTTGCGGAGGGGGGGGGGGAGTGTAGATGACTGGGGAAGGCAATGGCAAACCACCCCATAAAAAAGTCTGCCACGAAAACGTCATGATGCAACGTCACTCCAGAGTCAGAAGCGACTGGTGCTTGCACAGGGGACTACCTTTACCTTTACTGTGATCTTCAAGGGTTTTACATTGAAGAGGCTAGTGACACACCTCTCCCTTTTATTATTGGGAGATGCACTTGTGCATCTAGGGGACCAGCAAATGCCAGCTTTGTGTTTTTCAGAAAGAAGATTAGATGCTGTACACAAGTTTATATGTTTGCTATTTCCATTCTCAATGCCAGTGTTTGGGGGTGAATGCATGCCTCCGTAACCATTTCCAAGCAAATGAAGCTAAAGAACTGTTGAACACACAATCCTTATTTTTTTTTTCCTTCAATCAGCAAGAACCTATTGAATTGTTATTGCTGAAGCTTTGCACCAAACCAAGGTTCCTCAACTCAGCCCTCTTCAAACCAGAAAAAAAATGGAACAGCAGCATGCAGTATGTTAAGTGCAAATCACAAGTGTGTGTGTGTTGACAGGCAGGGAGGTAATTAGGTGCAATCTCCAGCTAGGTCTGTGTTGATAACTTTATTGGTTCCTTTGTCCAGGGGAAATCGCATGCTGAAAGCAGTGATTCTAATTGTTCTAGCTGGGCTTCCCACAGTGACTGTGCAATTTAGCAGGCTAAAGCTGTATGCAGTATAAACTAAACACCTGAAGTTGCCTTGTCATGTGTCAGATTACAGGTCTATCAAGGTCAGAATTGTCTAAAACTGGCCGTGGCTCCCCAGGGTCTTGGGTAGACATCTTTCACACTACCTAATACCTGATCCTTTTAACCAGAGATGCCAAGGATTGAACATGGGGCCTTCGGTGTGCAAAACAGATGCTGTACCACAGAGCCATGGGTTCTCTCCAGAATATGCCCATGTTCTAGGTTTTCAAAACTGATATTGAAGTGCCAGTTTGGTGTAGTAGTTAAGTGTGTGGAGTGGACTCCTATCGGGCAGAACCACTCCACTCCTTCACTTGCAGCTGCTGAGATGGCCTTGGGTCAGCCATAGCTCTCACAGAGCTGTCCTTGAAATGGCAGCTTCTGGGAGAGCTCTCTCAGCCCCACCTACCTCTCAGGGTGTCTGTTGTGGTGGAGGAAGGTAAAGGAGATTGTAAGCTGCTCTGAGATTCAGAGTGGAGGTCAGGATATAAATCCAATATCATCTTTTTCTTCTTCGAATGAAAAAGGGGAGAAAAACTCTGAATCTTAACTGGATTGTAAAAATCAGGCATGCAAAGACCCAGTTATTCTGTAGTCTAGGCATCTGAAATGCCTGTTAGAATCCCTACAGTTTCCCCATTTTATAAAATGTGGGGGTGGACTCCAGGGCTGAGCCTGCTGGATCCCCACCCCACACTGATCACCTGTCAGTGTGTGGCTGCCATTTGCCCCTAGGATGTTGTCTCTGGAGATGGGGCATCTGTCAGGGCCTTGTTAGTCACATGGGAAATAAACTTGCTCTTCCCTTTGGGTGTAAGTGCTAAGTGCCCCTCTGTGATAGGAGGTGCATTCTCTGTGCATTCCCAACCACAAGGGAAAGCACTGTGTATTCTAAGTATGCATGTCACAGCCCCTCAGAGACAAAGTCCCATGGTGCATGCTCTGTCATCTGAACTATGGGGGGGTGCTGACTTAGGTTTGTGTAGTTTAGGAGTGGCCAAACTTGCTTAGCGTAACAGCCACATAGAATAAATGTCAGATGTTTGAGAGCCATAAGGAAGGAAGGCAAATAGATGGGGAGAGGAGGAAAGAAAGCAACTTTAAATGCATTCTCCAAACCACTGGCTGGCTTGGCTTGGAGAAGTGATTTAAAGAAACAGATGCCTTATCCAAGCTGGCCAATGGGGTAGTGGGGGCTTCAAAAACCACACAACATTTGTGAAAGAGCCACATGTGGCTCCTGAGCCACGGTTTGGCCACCCCTGGTGTAGTGCCTGGACGGAAGGGAAGTCTGTGATTGGCTGTCAACAGGGATGAGTGTGCAGAAAGGTTAAAACACTTGAGGCTCTTTAGAAGCGTCGACTGAGGGGTGACATGATAGAGATAGAGATAGAAAAGGTAGAGAAAGAAGTACTTTTCTCCCTTTCTCACGGTACGAGAATGCGTGGACATTGAATGAAATTGCTGAGCAGTCAGGTTAGAATGGATAAAAGGAAGTACTTCTTCACCCAAAGGGTGATTAACATGTGGAATTCACTGCCACAGGAGGTGGTGGTGGCTACAAGCATAGACAGCTTCAAGAGAGGATTGGATATGTAGCAGAGGTCCATCAGTGGCTCTTAGCCACAGTGTATTGTTGGAACTCTGCCTGGGGCAGTGATGCTCTGTCTTCTTGGTGCTTGCGAGGGGCCACAGTGGAAGGGCTTCTAGTAGTCCTGGCCCCACTGGTGGACCTCCTGATGGCACTTGTTGTTGGGTTTTTTTGGCCACTGTGTGACACAGAGTGTTGGACTGGATGGGGCATTGGCCTGATCCAACATGGCTTCTCTTATGTTCTTATTGGCTATGGCTGTATGGGAGGATCCACAAGTGTGGGGGACATTTTGGCTACATTGAAGTTTTTGCTGACCTAATTTTACAGTGGTGGGGGCCATACCAATTCTGGAGCAACTAGGGACTGACTAACTCCTGCGACACCTTCAGGCCCACTCCACTGTCAGCCCAGAGGCTTGTTCTGGTAGGGGGGGTCAGCCTCAGTGCAGCAGTAGTGGTGCACTACACCAGCATATCTCTCCAAGACACATGGCATAACGGGCTGGTTGGCTCCCTTCTCCCCCACCCCACCACTTAGGGCTGCATTGTTTTACAAGTTGCTTAGATGTTGCTTCCAGCTTGGTAAGTACATTAGATTCAATTTTCTCAAATTTGTGTGTTTTAATTATATCCCTAGGCTAAATATACACTGAAACCTAAATAAGCATAAAAATTTTGCAAGAATACTCCAGGCTTGCAGCCTTCAAAGTTTTCATCCATAGCTGAGTACATACCATAAATATCTCTGTGTCTGTCCTCTTTCTGAGAATTGGAATTCTGTGGGTTTGTTTTTTTAAACATTGAAGTCTCTCCAGCTACAATTTTACGCAAGCTGAAAACTAAAACGACAGGGCACCTGTCAGACGTGAATGTGGCATTCGGAGAGCTGCTGCAGTGTTCAGATGACTGGAGAGCGCTGTGGAGCATTCCCAGATTCAAGAAGTTATTTCTGCAAGCTGAAGACACTAAAGAATGACATCGTTCTGTAAAGGAGAATTATTTTTTTTCCCCCACACAGGATTTCAGATGCTGTAGCACATCAGGCAAACCACCTGTTCCCCCCCCCCCCCCCCCGGGAAGAAAAGCTGGAGAAAGAAAAACTTGCCCCGAATACATGCTCTTGAAAATAAGAGTAAATAATATTTCACTTTCGGTGCACATCGTGAAGCTTTTTAAATTCATGGTGATATTTCATAGCTGAATGGGCGCTGTGTTGAACTCTGTGGCAAAATGGTTTGGGCCAAGTATGAGCTGTGCTTGCCAGTCAAAGCTGTGCTTGCCATGTTTACTCAGGAGCAAATTTCACTGAGTTCAATAAGGCTTACTCCCAAGTCAGCCTGCATAGAATATCAGCTCTAGTTCTTGCAGACATCCTTGGTAGGGTTGCCAAGTCCAATTCAAGAAATATCTGGGGACTTTGGGGGTGGAGCCAGGAGACATTAGGGGTGGAGTCAGGAGCAAGGTTGTGACAAACATAATTAAACTCCAAAGAGAGTTCTGGCCATCTCATTTAAAGGGACTGCACACCTTTTAAATGCCTTCCCTCCATAGGAAATAATTAAGGATAGGGGCACCTCTTTTGGGGCTCATAGAATTGGACCCCCTGGTCCACTCTTTTTGAGACTTGGAGGGTGTTTTGAGGAGAGGCACTAGATGCAAATTTGGTGCCTCTACCTCAAAAAAACAGCCCCCCCGAGCCCCAGTTACCCACAGATCAATTCTCCATTATACCCTATGGGAATTGGTCTCCATAGGGAATAATGGAGTGCCCAGGAGACATTTCCTCCCCACCCACCCCACTTTCTGATGACCCTGAAGTGGGGGAGGGCATCCAAATCAGGAGATCCCCTGCCCACACCTGGAGATTGGCAACCCTAATCCTTGGGTACAAACAATACAGGATCTTGCTTTGAAGATGTATTGCTGCATTTCAGTGCTCATTATCAACTGTTGAAAAGATTTGCAGAGGAGATGGAATAAACATCACCTCATGGAGGAAAATTAAGAAAATCTAAAAAATAAAGCAAAAGCATTATAAATAATTAAAAAACCATAAAAACAACATTCAGCAGCCAAAAATTATATCCATCAAGTACAGTAAAAAAACACCATACAGAGTAAAGGCAATATAAGAATATGACCTGTGAAACAATAAGATTAAAATACTCTGGAAAAAGAAGGCCTTCAACAAAGGGGGGGGGGGGGCAGGGCCCTTCAAAGAGGAGTTTATTCTGTTTCTGAGCGGAGGGAATTTTGCAATCTGGTGGTAGTAGCTGAGAAGGCCTTCTCCCTGGGTCTCAGGTAGCCAAAGCAGTAAGCACTGGTTCCTGGATGAAGACCTTAGTCTTGGGTCCCCCATTTGAACCCTATAAGGACTTTGGCTGCTGAATCTTAGACCAACTGAAGTTTTATGTAATGAATGTTTTGTGTTACAACTCAAAAGTATCTGAAGAATTGCGTGTGCACAAAAAAGCTCATACCTTAAATAAAACTTTGTTGGTCCTAAAGGTGGACTCTAACTTGGTTCTGTTGCCACAGACCAACACGGCTGCCCACCTGAATCTAACTCAGGATTGGGATGTTGATTTCATTTTCATGGCAAAAAGTTACTGTTGTTGAAGCAGCTAAAGATGGTTCATAAGATTAGTCTTTCATAGGGTTGTCAGGTCCAACTCAGAAAATACCTGGAGACCTTGGGGGTGGAGCCATGATACTTTGGGGGTACAGCCAGGAGACTTTCCAATTCCCTAAAATAAGTAAAAATACAGCAGTGCAGTTCCCCTGAATAGTCTTCATTCCTCATCCCCCAACAGCTGGCTACATTTCCACTAAATGAAAGTGAACACACACACACACCAGACAAAACAAACACTGTTTGCAAGCACACATTTTTGTGATCTCACTAGGACAATTTACTCACAAGCTGCTGAATGTAACCATCTGCTGTATTTCCACCAACCTCTGCAGACTAACACAGGAAAACAAAAGGTTCTAGTTTACCCTTTACTATGCATACGACATCTAAAAGAAATGTGAAACAAGCATTCCTTTCTCACAGCTTCACAGACTGTGGGATCAACCAAGTAGCTCTGCTGGCTCACCCCACCCCCATCCTGCTTTGCTTCTAATCAGGGCTATTTTTGTAGAAAAAGCCCAGCAGGAACTCATTTGCATATTAGGCCACACCCCCTGAAGCCAGCCGAAACTACGTGTGTTCCTGTTCAAAAAAGTCTCACTTCTAGTGAAATTTAAAGGTACACACATCTTCCAAATTTCCAAGCTTCTTCTAAGCCCTCCAAGGTGAAAAGACACAATATGTCTGTTGGGGTGGGGATTTACAGCCGCCCCCATCAACCCCCCCCCCCATCAGCCATCTGGCTGGAAGCAGGGAGGAGCCTGCAAAATCAGGGAATCCCCTTATGTGAGTACAATCCTGTTGAAATAGGTGCCCAGTCAGGAGGGCAGGTGTATAGCTAAGTGGACTGAGACCTTGGAACTAGTAAGCCTAGTCTTTCAGTTACATTTCATCATTTTCTTGGGACAAAGTTTGAAAACTCCTGTTAGGAGACCAATGGAACCTTAAGTTCACCTTTTTTAATCTTTAGAAAACCTTTAAACAGATGATCAAATCTTTTCTGTGGATTCTAATTCTTTACTTTAGTATAACTATAGGTAAGAACCCCTGAGGATGGAACAAGATATATTATGGTCAGTGGAAAAGGAAGAGAAAGAAACAGGCATTTGGCCTGTAAATTCCACAAGACAATTAAATTTTAGCCTTTAAATCTGGTTTAAGCTCTTTGAAGCTCAGCTGAAAATTCATCCATTTTAGCTTAGTTGATTAATTACCTGTAATTTAGAATATGAATGAAAGCTATACTCAGTCAGCCCTTCTCTTTCTCTGATGCTCTTTTTAGAGCGTGAAATGGTTCTAATCCTACACATCTCACGTATCCATGCATACCAAAATTGTCTTCAAACTGGTGCTTGGCCAACACAAGCTAAATGCTTCTGAAGTTCTTTGGCATTAGGCAACCAATGCAGGCTGATTTCACAATTGTTAGAACAAGGAGCTGTTCCTTGTAGAACACAAGTACTCACAGTGATGGTTCTTTTCGTATGAACCAGGCAACAAGCCAGCTTGCAAACAGCACAACTCAGTGGTCAGTTACTAAAAGAAAGAACAATGGGTTCTAATGTGAGCATCCCTTAATTTTCTGACTAGTTAACCCTCTCCCAGCCCTTTACTCCAACAGTAAATGCCACCAACCATCTTAGACAAACATTCTGAGCTAGAGTTTTGTGGTCAGTCTGCTGAGGCTAAGGATGGCTATAGCAGAATCTAATTCAGGGTCCTCTCTCTTAGCCTATCCTGCCTCACTCAGAAAACCAGTTTGGTGTAGTGGTTAAGAGCAGCAGACTCTTATCTGGGAGAACCAGGTTTGATTCTCCACTCTTTCACATGCAGCTGCTTGAATGACATTGAGTCAGTCAAGTTCTCACAGGGCTGTTCCTCTCAAGAGAAGTTTCTGTCGGAGTTCTCCCAGCTCCACCTACCGCATCGGGTGTCTATTGTGGGGAGGGAACAGAGATTGTAATCTGCTCTGAGACTCCTTTGGGTAATACAGGATATATATCCAATCTTCTTCTTACTTGCTTGTTTCCCAAATTGGCATTTCACAGCCCTTGCTCCTTCCTATTCCTGAAGGAGACTCTAAGACCTGAGCATCCAAAGCCTGGAGAGTGTGGCTAGATTCCAGCCAGGGTTCCTTGTTCAAGGCCCAAGTGTGGTTGGTCCCTTGTGGAAAATATAAAATCCTGAAGGCAAACTGTATACAAGACAATGCTTGTCAAGCTACTGCAGGTACAGGAGAAAAATAGAGTAGAAAACATAGGTTCTTGAAGAGCTCCAGAATGTAACATGAGGTGTTAATATACATTTTTATTCCTACTTTTGTCCAAGGAGCCCAGGGTACATAGTTTTCCCCTCCACTATTATATTCTCACAATGACGATGTGAGGTAGGTTAGGCTAAGAGAGAGTGATTGCCCTGAGGTGACCCAGAGAACTTCTTAACTACATGGGGGTTTGAAGCTAGTATTTCCCCATGTCAATCTAACCCAGGGGCCGGATCAGGCCCCTAGAGGACTCCTATCAAGCCCACGAGCAAGTCTGCTTCCTTCTCCCTCTCTCTTGCTTCTTTCTGTGTCACAGCTTGCTTTGCCAGGATTTCTCTATTGCACAGAAGCCACAGAGCAAAGCCTCTATTTTCTCCATTGCTTGAGGCTCATTTCTTGGGGAGGAGGTGGAGGGAAAGAGATCTTGCTTTGATGCTAACCACAATATTGCAAGAGTGCTAATACTTTAAGCATGTTTTATTTTAAGTTTTTTTATAAAAAAATAATCTTTAATTGTGTTTGTGTCCTTTATAAAGTTTATATCTCCATTACCTGGCATTGCATCTTATTATGCACATGGCCTGGCCCGACAAGGTCTCATTTATGTCAAATCTGGCCCTCATAACAAATGAGTTTGACACCCCTGCTCTAACCAAAACACCACACTAGGTCTCAGTAGGAGAATGTGGGAAGAGATCTAGCATGTGTTACTTCTGCATAAAAGCTGCTTGTGAGCATGTGAAGACTTGACCAGGCCATAGGTGTTTGATGTTTTAGGTCAAGGCTTTTTTGTAGCAGGAACTCCTTTGCATATTAGGCCACACACCCCTGATGTAGCCAATCCTCCAAGAGCTTACAGGGATCTTAGTACAAGGCCTACTGTAAGCTCTTGGAGAATTGGTTACATCAGGAGTGTGTGGCCTAATATGTAAAGGAGTTCCTGCTACAAAAAAAGCCCTGTTTTACGTCATAGGAGATTCCTATCTTTGTGGCCAAAAGGAGAAGATAACTGCAGGTGGATCCAGGAAGAAAGAGTTGGAGGGACAGAGCAGCAGGATAAGAACCTTTGTTCGTAATTGGCTGCTCTCTTTCTGGCCTTCAGCTCAACTTCAGTATTCATTTATTGGCAAAAGTAATTTGTAAGCAGTTACATCATTTAAGGGGTGGGGACTGTTGTTTTTGCTATTACAATGCTGTGAGAAGATGGACCTGGATTAAAATAATCATCCAAATATGTGTTGCATTATTACTGGAAAGCTCCATCGCACAAAGCCCCCAATAAGTGAGGTACAAGAAATGTCTCATACTTCTGGAAGCATCCAGGAGAGTAGGCTTCCCAATCCCCATGTCCCAGTGGGGGATCCCCCGGTTTTACAGGCTTCCCCAAGCCCCCAGTCAGATGACCGGTGGGGGGAAGCCCCGTCCCCACAGCCATCATGTACCTCTAGCACTCCGGCAGATTTAGAAACCTGAAAACAAGTCCCATTTTAAAATGCATGTTTCTGTTGTTTGTGTACCTTTAAAGTTGAGCAGGAAACCGGAAGCACTTCATAGGGAAGGTCAGCTGCAGCTTCCGTTTGTTTTGCTTTTGTTTTCAGAGCAAGTAACCAAACCCAGTAAGTGTGTGTGTGAGAGAGGGGGGAGGGTTGCCAATCCCCAGGTGGAGGCAGGGGATTTCCCAGTTTGGAGGCCCTTCCCTGCTTTAGAAAGCTTTAGAAACCAGGGGAGGGAAATGTCTACTGGGCACTCTATTATTCCCTTTGGAGAACGATTCCCATAGGGAATAATGGGAAATTGATCTGCGGGTGTCTGGGGCTCTGAGGGAGGTGTTCTTTGAGGTAGAGGCACCACATTTGCAGCATAGCATCTGATGCCTTTCCTCAAAGCACCCTCCAAGTTTCAAAAGGATTGGACCGGGGGGGCAATTTTATGAGCCCCCCAAGAAGGTGCCCCTATCCTTCATTATTTCTAATGGAGGGAAGGCATTGAAAAGGTGTGCAGTCCCTTTCAATGAACTCCCTTTGGAGTTCAATTGTACTTGTTCCAACCTTGCTCATGGCTCCACCCCCAGTGTCTCCTGGCTCCACCCCCAAAGTCCCAGGATATTTTTTGAATTGGACTTTGCGACCCTACAGGAGAATCAGAAAGCAAAGCTTCTCGATCGTCTCAGTTGTTTCCTCGTTGCAAAATGAAGACAAGAAATGTTGCTTAACATTCCCCTATGCCTTGTGGGGATTGTTTTGTTGTTTGGAAAGCCCTTGTTTATATATCAAAAGAGCAACCATCCACCAATTAGTCTGTGCAAAGGGTAATCCGTTTTCTGTTTTACAAAATATCTGGGGAAATAGCCTCTTTTCGGGAAAGTACAGCTTATGATAAGGATGGCAGCCTCCAGATGTGACCTGGGGATCTTCCAGAATTAGAGTGTATCTCCAGACTACTGGAGAAAATGGATGCTTCGGAAGATGGACTGTATGGGACTGCACCCACTGAAGTCCCTGTCCTCCCCAGGCTCCCCAAATCTCCAGAGAGTTTCCCAACCGGAATGTGGCAACCCTGCTCCCCATCTCCCACCAGTAGCCAGGGAGACCTGGCAACCCTCAGCTTGTTATTTCATACTTCTGTGCCATTTTGTAGCTGCCTGTGGAAAGTAGCATTTCAGCAAAACCGTATTTCTACATAGAAAGTTGAAAGTGTTGAATTCATATGTAACAACTTTGCTTGCAAAGGCTTTCAGCATTCTTTCCACACACCACTTAAAATCAAAGTCCCTCCTCCCCACCCCCGTCATGTACTTAGTTAAGGTAAAGAATGATGACGTTGTATCGGCTTTTATACTATGGTTTGACAAGTTGGCTCACTAAAAGGAAATAATTACCCAAGCTTGCAAAAATGTAAATAATATTCCACCGTTTTGGCCATGACTGGATGTGTTTCTTGTATGCTTCAGCTCCCCCACCCCCGCCTCTTAAATAAATACTCAGAAATATATCTGAGTGAGGCAGTCATGATTAAGTATCCGGACTGCGATTTCGAAGAAGCCCAATCACGTAAAAATGCAATTGCCAGTAAAACTCTTCCTCTGCCTTTGTCTAAACTGAAAGGGCAATTCCACCCAAAACTAAAGTTGTCATTAGATTCTCCTCTTCACACGTGGACGTGTGTTTCAACTGTAATGAAAGATCTTCCAGATCTTAACAGGATTGTAGTGATGCTACAGCATCTTATTATTGGCATGCGTATTAAAAATGTGTATATGAATCTATCATGAGTTGGATCCAGCAGTCACCTTGCACAAGGACTGCAGGGCTTCACTCAAGGTTTGTGATCTTCCTATTTTCTTCTCTCCTCCCCCCGCCCCCAGCAGCCATTTCTGACCTGGGAAAGTTGATTTCTGGGGTTACATATCTCATGTGGTGTATTAACCATGCAGGTTGGTGGGAAGGGGACAAAATCACTTCCTCCTGCCTCTTCCATCAGTATGGAAGAGGCAGGGAGAGTGATTTTGCACCCTTTTCCCTCCTTACTACAGCCCACCAACCTGTATATTACTCCGTGTGAGTCCCACAATCCCAGGAACCAACTTTCCCAGGGTCGAAAATGGCTGTTGGGGAAGGATCACCTTCTGTTAACGGATCATTGACTCCAACCCAAAGCGTTCCATTAAATGAGCATCATTATGGTTTGTCCAAGCCTAGATGGCCCAAGCTAGCCCAATCTTATCAGATCTTGGAAGCTAAGTAGGGTCGACCCTGGGTAGTATTTGGATAGGAGACCTCCAAGGAATTCCAAAGTCACTGTGCAAAGGAAGGCAATGGCAAACCACCTTTGTTAGTCTCTTATCTTGAAAACCCTACAGGGCTGCAACTTGTCAGTACTTTGCACACATTATGGTTCGATAGCTGAGTGCTGAATTTAGACAGTGGAATCCCAGACTGAAATACTGACTTGCTCATGAAGTTGACTGAGTGATGTTAGTTCATTTACTTCTTCTCATCCTAAACTAATTTACAAGGTTACAAGGATGCTCCCTGTAGCTCCAAAAAAGAAGAATGGCATATAAATAAGAGAAATAAACATGCTGTTGTGTTATACAAAATTCCCTCCCCCCCAAAAAAAAAATTAAACAGGCTGCATTCAGATGTCATGACAAACAGTGGTTGCTTATGCCCCCACCTCACAGAAAATTAAAGTATCAGTGAAAGGTGAAGATGGAGTCAAAAGTAAGTCTTGCTTTCTGCCATTATCCATAGTGGACAGACTCACAAGAAAAATTACTGTTGTTGTTGTTCAGTTGCACAGTCGAGTCTGACTCTTTGCAACCCCGTGGACCACGTCACGCCAGGCCCTCCTGTCTTCCACCATCCTCTGAAGTCTGCTCAAATTAGTGTTTGTTACATCAGTAATGCTGTCCAGCCAGTTCATCTTTTGCCATCCCCTTACTGTAATAGTGCTCAGTTAGTCCAATCCAATCACACCTTTATTGGCATAATGAAAAGAGATATACAGAGACTTGTCAACCAAACAACAATCGGATATGTCTGTTCAAAGTATAAAAGGCTAAAATAAGATTCGGATCCATATATTAAAAAATTACCAGAAAAAATAGAGTAATATATGCAAATAACATAGGTACTCAAAATCCAACTCTGTGCAATGTGTACTAATGGAATCAATCCCTGTGTGTGTGTTTGTGTGTGTGTATGTATGTACCTGTATATATATATTAGTACACATTGCGTAGAATTGGATTTTGAGCAGCTATGTCTTTTGAATATATTACTCTGTAAATTTTTTGTAATTTTTAAATATATGGATTGAATCGAGTGCTATTATGGTAGTGAGTTTCTACATTCTGTATACTGTAATCCTTGTTATATCCACATATTCTCCATAGTGGTACTGAGAAATTGCAAAGACTTCTGCTGCTTCATTTGCTAGACTGTTTCACAGTCCAGTAGTTCTCCCCGTGAGGAAGCAGAACTGAACTTGCATTGAACCAATCCATCTTTGCTTTTTGGGTTCAGAAAAGTTCAGTTCACACTGATCTGTTTGGCTTTAATTTCCATCTGCCTCTCACTTCCTGATGTCAAGCCAATAGGAAAAATATGATAAGGCTACAAGACAAGGCCGCCTTTTAACGGCATTTCTAGATTAGTCCGAACTAGAAGGCTCAGGAAATTGCGTGTGGAACCTTCATGTCATTCAGTTGTTCCTCTGATTCCTTGCCACAGAGGAGAGGGTGTGCTTCAAATAAACACCAGAATGCGAATTTACTTATCTAAATCCAGTCTTTTGAAGGTCAGCCATGCATGGACTCCAGGGCATGGAAGAGCCAAACCAAACTTGTTAGTTGTTATAAAACTACAATTTTATGAGGTCTGTTTCAATAACTTGAGGATGTTTATTCTTTTTCTTCCAATGGGGATAGGAACTGGGAACAAATCAGTTTTTGTCTCTGTTCAATTTGATTCAATCCTTTTAAAATGAAAGAAAACCTGCTACCTTGGGTAATAGTCCTTAAGAATTTTTCTACTCCAAATATCTCAGAGGGTTATTTCTCTTCACTCAAGAATTCTAAGGAAAGTTACAATTGGAGAAAGTATTACAGATGGAGTAGATCTTTGACAAGAAAGCAGGTCTTGTAAGATAATTAATTTTCAGCAGCTAAACATGTCAAGAACAGTGTACCCTCTAAGATGAGTTAGCGTGAGCTAGCTCACAGATTTTTACTCTTCAGCTCGCACATTTTTGTCATAGTTCAGAAAGAATGATCCCAGAGCACAATAATTTATGCAGCAGCTCACAACTTTAATGCCAGTAGCTCACAAAGTAGAATTTTTTCTCACAAGGCTCTGCAGCTTAGAGGGAACATTGGTCAAGAATGCTTATTGCCATGAGTACTTCCATTTTGATCCAGACTCTTGTAACCTGAATATTCTGTCACTTCATTTGCTTGCTGGCTAATCAGATATGTTTTGTCTGTGAAATGTACAAGTCACCTTCCCCCCCCCCCCCCTGAGTTATGTGGTACGCCTAGGCATCAAGGTCAGCCACACTCAGAGACTTTCGCTTTTGAAGTAAAGGCACCCATTGCTTCAAACCTGTAACGGTCTGGACCTGCAATATAAGTAACTACTTGAACGTGAGCGACTCAGTTCTACCAAGACACAGTCTTGGCTCTGTAACTTCTTCATTAATTGAATAAACTTCATATGATTCACCATCATAGAGGTCATCATTGATAGAGATTGTGTAGTGTTTGACAGGACAAAGACATCATTTAGTACTTCACAGAATCCTTCTTCGTTAAGGTTTAGGGAGCCCACCTTTTAACAACTATGACTGTTAAAATGTGTGATATTTTTAGTGGTTAGGGATGCCAGCCTCCAAGTAGGACCTGGGAATTCCCCAGAATTACAGGTCATCTCCAGACTACAGAGTTCCATTTCCCTGGAGAAAATGGATGCTTTGGAGGGTGGACTCTATGGCATTGTACTCCACTGAGGTCCCTGTCCTCCTAAGGCTCTATCCCCATATCTCCAGGAGTTTCCCAAACGGTATGTGGCAACCCTACAACTCCCCATCCACTGCTGGTGGCCAGGTTTATTTGTAAAAACATAATATCAGACCAGTAGTTTACCTAGCCCAGCAGGCTATTTCAAGCAATGGCCAACAAGGTGCCCTGGAGAGCCACAAATAGGGTATAGAGATCAAGGCCTTCCCCAGTGGTGCCTCCTAGAACTGATATTCAGAGATTTTTTACCTTTAGATGGGGAGGCTGCCATTTGTTATTATGGCATAAGAATGTAATTATGTATGCACTGAACTTTATGCTTTCTATTCTAGAAGAGCAGGGCCACATGTGCTGGGTTACGGTGGTTTCTTCAGATTGGGGCCAGTTCTCCTCCAAAATGGCTCCAGTAGCCACCAAAATGCAATGAGGAAGGGCCACTGATATACCAGTTGAGCTTAGCTTGCTGCCAGCCAGAGGCTGTGCGGCAGGGGTGACAGACATGCCTTGCACCCATCATTATCTGCAGGGACTATGCTTATTCCAGCTGGGTCCAAGGTGAGCTCTTGAGAAGTTGGCAGCACTTCGGGGGCTTGGCTTTCCCCCAGTTGGTGGTGCAAGAGGAGGCATAGCTTACATCTGTCATTGAATCCTGGACTTTTGCTGCTACCTGCTGAGTCTGAGGCACGTTCCTGAGCTGCATGCACCACTGCTGGGGTTCAGCTTGCTTCCAGCCAGCAGCAATATAGGAAGAGGTGATGGGCATACCCTACAGCTCTCAGTACCTCCTGACTTCTGCCACTGCTGGACAGGTCCAAGCTGAACCCCTAGAGCTCTGCTAGCATCAGGTGGCAAAATATCTTGAACCAATCCTTCTTCAGAAAATCCTCTGGGGCAATATCCTAGAAGTGGACTGGATATGAACCCCATTTGCACTTTCAGTGTGGAGACTGGCAACCCAATTCTAATATTTAGATGTACTACTCCGCCCCCTAGTGGATCAGATTGCTGGCTTCCAACTTCATGGAAATGGATGTATACTAAGCCAAGCCTCTGGAAAAGGGTGGAGAGATGTCCTAGTTCTGCCTATCTAGCCAGTGAGAGTTAGTGAGACTGCTTCCATCACATCTGATGGTTTGGGGCAGTAGATGTGGCATCAACAGGAGTTTAGCTATTGTGCATGTATGCATCTTCCATCTTCCACAGCTGTTTCAGTCATGCCATAAAGTCAAAAAAGAAGGACATCAGCCATGGTATGGAGAAGCAGAAAGACTAGCAGTCCACAAGTAGGAGCCAGGGGACAGGGGGATAACAGCACAGAATGTGCAGTTGCGGGTGAGAGTAGAGTGAGCACAAGTCATTTGGACTGCAAAATTATGAACTAAGAGGGGACTATGGAATCTGTCACCTAACATGAATTGGACAAACACCCAGAATTTGCACTTTTCTCAATCCACTCATTGCTCTTCTGAATCCATTGAATGAGCTTAGCAGGATGTAACTCTGTTTTGATTGCCCAGTAAGGACTGCTCTTCATTTAGTGGCAAAAGAACAGAGAAGGCTTGATGAAGGTTCTGGATGTCCGATAACAGAAGGGAGGGAGAAGGAGGAGGAGGAGATTGGATTTATACCTCGCCCTTCACTTGGAGTCTCAGAGTAGTTTACAATCTCCTTTCCCTTCCTCTTCCCACAACGGACACCCTATAAGATGGGCAGGACTGAGAGAGCTCCAGCAGAAACTGTTCTTGAGCAGAACAGCTCTGACAGAGTCATGAATGACCCAAGGTCACTCCAGCAGCTGCAAGTGGAGGAGTGCAGAATCAAATCCATTTCTCCCAGATAAGAGTCCATTCACTTAACCACTACACCAGACTGGCTCTGTAGCTTTGTAGAGTTCTTCAGGGTGATGGAGGAGTTTTACATTGATTTCCAAACTGTTGTTATGACCTGATCTACATTTGATGCAAGTAGGCTTGATTACAAGTTGGCTCAGCGTACATCCTCCTGCTCTCGAGTGAGTGATGAAGGGAGCAGAACATTCAGTATCAGCCTCCAGGCAACTTGAATGTGTTTGATTGCAGGGAAATCAATGATTACACATGAGTGATTACTTGCACCAATGCACCTATCCCCCCCCCCTCCCCTTCTAGCATGTCTGGCACCACTGACTCCAACTTTACAGGCACATTTTTCAAAGGAAAGAAAACCTTTTGATATTTTGTGTTGAGACTAATTGAGGAGGGACGGTGGCTCAGAGGTGGAGCCTCTGCTTGGTAAGCAGAAGGTCCCAGGTTCAATTCCGGCATCTCCAACTAAAAAGGGTCCAGGCAAATAGGTGTGAAAAACCTCAGCTTGAGACCCTGGAGAGCCACTGCCAGTCTGAGTAGACTATGCTGACTTTGATGGACTGAGGGTCTGATTCAGTATAAGGCAGCTTCATATGTTCATATATGTTCTCTGCATGCCTTATGATAGCATCACTTGGTGACTGATAACAGCCCAAGAGTTATCCTAATCAAGATCAATTCATGTGACCACATGGCAGTTATAGTTTATTTCCTCTCGCCATCTGTAGAGAACTTATTTTAAAATGTTAATGTTAAGAGTCCATTCACTTAACCACTACACCAGACTGGCTCTGTAGCTTTGTAGAGTTCTTCAGGGTGATGAAGGAGTTTTACATTGATTTCCAAACTGTTGTTATGACCTGATCTACATTTGATGCAAGCAGGCTTGATTACAAGTTGGCTCAGTGTACATCCTCCTGCTCTCAAATGAGTGACTCTTGCTCTTGAGTGAGTGTGCACTCCAAGAGATCCCTCTCAGAGCATGTTGCAACGCAGTGTACCTGGCACATTGTGCCAGCATTAACAAGGGGGAAAAGACAGGGAGCCCAGTTGTCCTGATCAGGAATATAAATTTTCACAGACATGAGAGAAACTATAGATGATCCGGGCTTCTCAGTAGTAAGAGAGAGGGAGGGAAAGGATGAATCAGTGCTTGTCTGCCAGGGCCCTTTCTTGCATGCCCAGGGTAATGCCACTTTAGGGTCAAGAAGCACTTCTCCTCCAGGCCAGTTTGGCTATGGATCTTGGAGAGGTTTTTTTTGCCTTCCTCCGGGCATAGAGCAGGGGTTAGTAGGGGAGAGGTCGTTGCAGGGCTTTTTGTAGAAAAACCCAGCAGGGACTCATTTGCATGTTAGGTCACACCCCTTGATATCACCATTGCTTCACATGGCGCTTTTTGTAGAAAAAGCCCAGCAGGAGCTCATTTGCATATTAGGCCACACCCCCTGATGCCAAACCAGCTGGAACTGCGTTCTTGTGCATTCCTGCTAAAAAAAAAGCAGGTAGTTTTGAATTTCCTGTGTTATGCAGGGGGTTGATGACCCTTGGGGTCCCTTTCAGCACTATGTTTATATGATTCTGTGAACCTGTCAATGATCCTGTGGAAGTACATGTTGTCTCCTCTGGGGACTGAGCAGCCTGAGCAGCCATAAGATGCAACACAGAAGTAAAGGAAAAGTATCTGTCCAGGCATAACCAAGCCATGTCCTTCTAGTAGAATCAGGTAGGACACAGATGCTGAGCTATTTGGAGTGGGAAATTGAACAGCAATACTGAGATGATCTGACCAGGGGGATTTGCCCGTAAACAATGAGTCTGATCAAGCTGGCAATTGTTTTCCCTACAGAAATGCTATAGAACTCCGATATCCTCTACTCTGGCCTGACCTGGATAGCCTAGACTAGCTCAATCTGGTCAGATCTCCGAAGCTAAGCAAGGGTCAGGCCTGATTAGTACTTGGACAGGAGACCACCAAGGAAGCCTAGGGTCGCTATACGGATACAGGCTGTGGTAAACCACCTGTGGACATTTCTTGCCTTGGCAAATAAAACCCTTCTGTTCACAAGGAAACTGGCCATGGAAAAGACTGCCCCTGGAACAATACACTCCTTGGAGAAATGGGAATATGAAACAGGATGATACATTTTGTACTTGGAAATGGATTCCTGAGGGAGGGGGAATAAAAAACCCCCACTCCACATTGTAAGTGGCCACATATATGAATTGCATCTTTTCCATTCAGACTGATCTTCCCTCATTGCAGCCATTGTGTCTGCTTTGGTATGAGAGAATTTAGTGCATATACTATAATTATTATATAAACAGCAGCAAGTAACAGCCAGTGATCCCTCTAAGCTGAGTTAGTGTGAGCTAGCTCACAGATTTTTAGCCTCCAACTCACACATTTTTGTCATAGCTCAGGAAGGATGACCCCCCAGAACACACTAATTTATGCAGTAGCTCACAACTTTAATGCCAGTAGCTCACAAAGTAGAATTTTTGTTCACAAGACAACATTGGTAGCAGCATATTTATATGGATAGTTGTATGTGACTAGAATGTCCCTGCAAGAGTGTTATGGGAAGAACTTTGAATTGAAAACATTCTATAACGTGTCTATCCCTAATTATTGGGAAAAAGAGATCAAAGACGGAATTTATCAGAGCTGGAGACAGTTTATTTCTTGGAACAAAAGACAAAAGGCACACTGTCTTGTCTTTTCCTTTGAGGTTCCTTTGTCTGTTCCATTCTACTTGGTTTCCTGATTGGCTGCAGGGTCTTGATGGTAGATCAGCTGGATACAGCAAAATGATCAATTTCAGAAGCAAAAGGGACAATGGAAATAGTATCACATGTTTGTAAAGAGAAATGTGCGTTCATAAATAACCTGAGAATTTTTTCCTTACTAACCCCCTGTGGTACAATTAACAAGACCTAATCCAGGAAAAGTTGTGTGCCTGTATACGGACACACATTTTTTCCAGCGGTCAGAAATGTGACTCACCTTTCTCCTAAAAAAGAAGTGTTGTCGGCTTTCAGAACTACTTATAGCTATAATGGGAACATCTAGTGAGTTTTATTTCTTTAGAACATTGCTAGAAAAACAGGAAGAAACACTTTCAACATCAGAACCTAAAAATATTACTTGGATGTAATATTGCTTTTGGAGGAGGTTATCTTCCATGTTACTATCTTGATACGGAACTCAGTTCTGGTCTACCTTTGCATTTAAAAAAAAAAAAAGATGAGATGAAGTGGTAGAGTTCTAGGAGTGTACAAAAAAAAACTTGGTATTTTTCATATTCGAGTATATTGAACCTGAAATCAGTATTTCCCCAATATTCTCAAATCCCAATACCGGTATGGCATTTGGATTCTGTAAATATTCAGGAAGCCCAAATTTTTTCAGCTCCGTTATACCCAAGGGGATCGTTATAGTAAATGGTCCCCATAGGGTGTAATAGAGAATCAATCCAGGGGTATCTTGGGCTCTAGCAGGCTGTTTTTGAGGCAGAGGCACCAAATTTACAGCATAGCTGCTGGCGCTTCTCCTTTTAAAAAAAACCTCCAAGTCTCCAAAAAGATTGGACCAGGGGGTACAATTCTATGGGTCCCCAAAGAAGGTGCCCCATCCTCTCTTGCTTTCAATGGAGGGGTGGAAAACATTGTATAGGGATTGCAGTCCCTTTAAATGCCCTCTCCAAGCCACACAATTCCGTGCTGACTGAACTCTGAAGGCTTTAAAGGTCTTGTAGTCCCTTTAAACATTTCCAAGAGGCAAGGTCACCCGGAAAGCATTTAAAGGGACTGCAGTTCCTTTACATGCCCTTTAAGTTCAGCTATCCAGCCGCCTTGAAAATCCTGGATATTTTTGGGATTTTGGGGAGTTGACCATTTCGGATAACCAAAATGCAACCCCATTCAGTAACCTGGTTAGAAATACTGATAAGGTATTTGTTGAGTATTTTTTTTCAGCTTGGTTTATGCCAAATGCCCATCCCTAATGTAGAGGTAACATTGTTTTATTTATCTGCAGCATTTGTATGCCCCCCCCCACACACACACACACACAGAAAAGGGCTGAATTTGGTGTCCAAATGATGATCCGCTTAACTAGAACAAAAACAAAGGCTGGTCTTGATCTAGGAAGCTGCCAGATGTAGGCCACAGAATACAAGCCAAGAGACATGCTTAATACTCCTGATCCCACCCAGGCTTTTGCAACCTACAAAACGAGCTTAGCTCAAATAGACTTACCTGTTTCTGTCTAAATACCAGCAAGCCAGCATGATCTTCCTTATTCTCCCCTCCCTACCACTTATTCTGGACAACTAATTGTCTGAGTGGGCCTTCCAGGTATAGTTGACTTTCATGCAACTCCCTCACCAGGTTAGAAGTCATTAAGCATGAGCTTTGTCCCTGTCTTACATGCCTGGGATTGCAATTCCAGAAGGACATTCTGCAGGCATGAATCTTTCTCTGTGTATGCATTAGGGCTGCCAAGCCCCCGGGCTGGGTGGGATTTCCCCTGCCCTGGAGGTTCCAACCCACCAGCCCACATTGAGCTTGCAGGAGAAACCTCCCTCTACATTGCAGTGCCATGAAATCACCACACTGTGCGCCAGCCGCTCTAGGCATTTCCAGGAGAACTCTATGGTTGGGAGGGAAAATCCTATGGAGGTCGCAGGGAACTTGACAACCCTAGTGTGCATGCATGTGTGCAATTGTACATGTGCAAGTAAAGTGCCATCAAGTCATAGCCAACTTATGGTGACCCCCAACAAGGGCTTTCAAAGCAAGTGAGAAGCAGAGTTGGTTTGCCATTGCCTTCCTCTACGAAGCCTTCCTTGATGGTCTCCCATCCAAGTACCAACCTTGCTTAGCTTCCGAGATATAGTAAGATCGAGCTATCCTATACCATTCCACATCCATATAAATATTTACAATTTTTTTCAAAAACTGAATTAGGTAGTTTATTAACACTTTCATCAGACGGATCATCTGTAAATGTTGGTATTGTCAGTTTTGACTGACACTAGCCGTCCAGGCTGAATTATTTCTCTGCTGATGCTTTCAACTGAAGATGCTGAAAACTGGACCTGGGACCTTTTAAATACAGAGCCCTGCCTCATACACTTTTGTACATCCTGCAAACTGTTATTACAGTCTTGAGAGTCCTATTTTTGATTGAAAAATGTTTCTAGTAGGGCTACTTGAACACCCACTGATTCAACTCACCAGTTACAAGCAAGGAGCAGATTTTTTGACAGGCTGTTCAGCTGCTCATGAGCTGTTGTTTGTCAGGTTACTTTTCCTGTATCAAAACACTGCAGTACAATGCAGTTGGTGGTCTTTCTGAACATGGGTCTCAACACTAGATGTTTACCAAGTTTATTGTTCACATATGACAGAAAAGAATGCACATCGGAGGTTGTGTTGGTCTTTTAAGGGACTGTCAAATTCAGTGTATGCATTCCACTTTGAGGTTGACTGAGGTTATGAACGTTTGAATAGGTGAAGCCTATTTCAGTACTCCACAGACCAAATAAACAGGCCACTGTGCAGGCTTTCTTTGAGACAAGTCACTGATTCAGTGCCAGGGGTTATTAGAAATTCATTTTCTGAGCTGACATGGTGACTTGCCGCGCAGGGATAAAGGCCATTATGAAAAAGCCTACTGTTCTCGAGATGTGTACTTTGATTCCTGGCAGTATTGAGCAGAAATGAAGTAACAACAATGAATGGTGAAAGGATAAGACCTTCCCCAGGGAAAAAAAAAATACACTGGAAGAAACTGATTTCTTTTTCTCAAGGAGACAGCTTTAACTACACTGCAAGAAAGATCAGAGTCATAAGAAGCTATATCTTGTGCCACAAGCTATAGCTTGTGTTATTCCTTAAGTGCCACAGTGCCCTTTTGATGTTACAGGCTTCGGATGGCTGCCCCTCTAAAATCTGTTGAACAACCAGACTTCCTTGAGATATGCGATCCACACGTGCTATAACTAATGACCATCTTAGTAGTGACTATAACTGATTACCATCTTAGTAGTGTGATTGCTAATTTTCATTTAAAACTAGTAGAACAGTAGCATTTTGTATGTGGTGGCTAATTTTTAACTGGTGAGGACAAGCTTTAATCAATTCAGGGCATGTGGGGGGGGCGTTATTTTGGCGTTGTAGTAGTAGTAGTAAGAGAGAAAAGAAAATGCTAAAGGCAGCCTTTCCTTTTAACAGTGGTAGGCTTTTGTTTGTTATACTATTTTGCATATCTATCAGTGCTGCAAACATGCATCGAGATTAGCATGCAGATTTCAATGTGATTGGTCAGCATCCTTCCCAGTCCTTTTCCCCAAGATCCTGCAACAATTCTATGTGTCCCTGAACAAGCTACAGGAAGCTGCAGTCTGTAGCCTGGGCCAATGTCTGGATTGAGTGGAGGAATAACAGACTGAACAGGCAGTCCAGACAAGATGAAGGTGATGCTGAATAGTAAAGCAGAGGTTTCAGAGGGGTGGTTCTGACTTATGCAGTAGTATTAGATTCACCATTGTTATTGGAAGATCAGAGTAATGTAGCAGTAAGAAGTGCATTTGTTCAACTGTATTTAGTTCAGGAAGTGGCTCCTTCTCTAAACTCTGCCATGCTGATCCATGCCTCCATAAATTCAGGATAGAACTAGAGCAGAGTATTCTACATAAGGCTGCTCCTGAAAATGATCTGATATCGTCAGTTGGTGAAGGATGCAGCTGCTCATTTATTAACCAGAACTTGAATGTTTAAAGGTATCTCCCCACGTATTTGTTATCAACACTGACTTCCTATTTGTTTCTAGGTCAGATTAAAGGGGCTGATTCTTACATGTAAAGCCTATTGGACTTGGGACCCCACCTACTTGAAAGACAATCTCTGTCAGTGTGAGCAAATATGCTAATTTAGATCCACACAGGACTTTCTGATGAGGGTCCCATTGCTGAAGTCTCTTAAATCAGCCACAGCTTGAGTCATGGCACCCATTCTTTAGAACAGGCTCTCAGAGATTATGAGAAGAATCCCCATTATTTCAGTCCAGTTTTTAAGTCACTGTAAATCCAAACTGTTTAGGGTAGTTTTGGAGGGCAATTTAACAAAGTTTGGGTGACTCAGAGCATATATGGTATATATGTCTGAGGGTGATTTTCTGGCTTCATGGTTTTTCATTCTTTCTTTTTGTGTCTGCTGTAGGTCACATTTGCATTTGTGGGTTGCCTTGAGCCTCTGTTCAATGAGAGGGGAAAGACAGGGTAAATTATAACAACTAAATGAACATATATGAACATATGAAGCTGCCTTATACTGAATCAGACCCTTGGTCCATCAAAGTCAGTATTGTCTTCTCAGACTGGCAGCGGCTCTCCAGGGTCTCAAGCTGAGGTTTTTCACACCTCTTTGCCTGGACCCTTTTTTGGAGATGCCAGGGATTGAACCTGGGACCTTCTGCTTCCCAAGCAGATGCTCTACCACTGAGCTACCATCCCTCCCCAAGAAATGAACAAGAAATGTCACAAAATGAGTCTAAGAACTTAAGCGTGCAAGAAATGACTGAGGGGCGGGGGGGTTGTCCCTTGAAAGAAAGATGGTGAATAATCCATATTTCTTCATAGTTTCGTTCCCTGGTGCCGTCCCATATTCTAGATTCACATTAGGGATTAGTTGTGGGAGACATTCATATACTCTTAATTTTTGTGGTGCCCCTCCCACTGGATATGTAATTCTCACTGCCTGCTTAGTGTGGTTTTGATTTGCACAACCAAGGACTGAGAGGCATGAGTTCCTTCTCATACAGCTTAAGGTAATTAAGTTTGTGAGGTCAATATGGCATGCATGACGGATTCTAAAGAGCTACTAGTAAATCAGTTGGAAGGGTCCTGCATACACACCTTTCAAGTCATTGTTTACACTTCCTGCCTGGAAATCAGATCTCAGCCAGTGTTGTATAATCTTGGAGGGTTTTTAATAGACCCATGGAAAACAAAAAGGAAATAAAATGATCTGTCAGCAAGGAAAATAGGAGAGTTTTCCTACTCCCAGTGGCTTTGCTGAGAAATATAAATCTGTCTATTTGCACAGGAAAGTTCTCTTGTTTCAAAAGAAGGCTTTTGGTTTTAATACGGTGCCATAGGAAAGCCCTTGACATTAATCCTACTATGGGTAATTGCTTGTTTATTGACCCTGCACAAGGGTCTTTACTGAGTATACACTCACTCTTTGGAAATGTGAAAGAGACGAATCTGAAGCAGATCTACTGAAAATCGCACTCTGGACTATTCAGGGTAGCTTACTCCCAGAAAAATGTTCTCCTTGAAATTGCTCTAAGGGTTTTTTGAATTTTGTTCTCCAGGATTTTTGTTGCTTTGTTTTCAAAATGAGGACTGCAATGATTGATCATATTAATTATTCATAGTATAAAGTTTCCAGTTAACTCTAAATTATACCCAGATTTCTTCTCTCTGGGCGTTTTCGCATAGGGCTTACCCCGGAGCAACGTCCCTCTTCACCGCGCAGCGTCTGCGCGGATTTCGCACCAACTGCTCCACAGAACCCGGAAGAGCCGCGAAGAGCCGCAGCTTTTGCATCGCAAATGTAAAGCTGGGTTTTTGGCGGTTTACATTTGCGATGCAAAAGCCGCGGCACTACGCGGCTCTTCCGGGTTCTGCGGAGCAGTTGGTGCGAAATCCGCGCAGACGCTGCGCGGTGAAGAGGGATATCACTCCAGGGTAAGCCCTGTGCGAAAACGCCCTCTGAGAAACTTTAACACAGCATAACAGCTAAGTTTATATAACATGTTGTGTACTGAATTAAAGGTTTTGTGACAGCCTCACGCGTAACAGAGTGACCGTGGGAGACCGCGGATTGCCTGTTTTGAACTCGAAGCTTGAACCAATGAGCAGTTAGGGTGTGAAACTTGACTGCAGTAATTGGGTATGGGACTCAGGGGGGTGGCTCATTGTGTGTGATGTAAGCGGGGTCTCGGCCCCACCATCTTGTCTTGTAGTATGTAGTAGTAATAAAGCATGTTCCATGTTGAACTCCGCTGCATCAAACTCACTATTTAACAACATAGTATATATGAAAGTATGCTACGGCATGAGATCTCAAATCCAACAAAACAGGAAGCTGTATAATACAGGAAGGTAGGTAGGAAAGAAGGCACACGACCCAGCAATCTTCCTGAAGCCAAGCTAGGGTTTCCAGGTCTTATCTGGTTCCTGGCGGGGGACTCTTCTCTTCCTCACAAAGTGCATGCAGGGCAATGACATCACCCAAAAGAGGCCCTATTGTACTGGGCACGTTGCCAAGGGATGCTCTATCACTTAGGGAGCATCCCTCCCCCCCCCCTCAATGTGCCCAGTGTGATAGCATTACTTCCAGATGGCGCCATTACACTGGGCACATCACAGTGTGCTGGTGGTCTTCAGGGACAGGGTTCCTTCAGGCAGCCAGCTCCATGGTGGCGGTTTGGGGCCCCAAAAAGCTTGGAAGCCTAAAGTGAGCAGGCCTAGGTGTCATTAGTGTCTTGGTGAGATCTTCTATAACTACCTCTTCTACTGTCCTACGTTCCATGACAGAAGAAAGTCAGTATATAAATGTAATAAATAAAGAATAGACTTCGGAGCTTCCCACTTTGGAAAATATGCCTATTATGCTCTAGATAGTTAGTTCTTTCCTCAAGTTATGGGGTGCTTCTTAAACCCAGTCTGCATAATATGGGCATTTATTTGTTTTTGTTTTATTACACATGTCTTCTTCAGGAAGCTACAAATAGCTTACCTGAGCTTCCCAGGTACTCTTTCATCCAAACACTGTCTAGGCTGAGGTCTGTTGAGGTGCAGTAGTTTAAAGACTAGACCTGGAAGACCCAGGTTCAAATCCCTTCCCATTCTGCCATAGAAGTTTGCTGAGTGACCTTGGGCCAGTGACACAGTAACATACTGTGACACACTGTCACAGCATTGTTGTGAGGATAAAATTGAGGAGATGAGAATGATGTAATCTGCCCTGGATCCTCCTGAGGGTATAACTGAAGTAACTAAATAAGTAAACCTTGGGACAATCACTGTCTCTCAGTGTATCATCTCTCACAAGGGTGCTGTGAAGGTAAGATGGGTAAAAAAGAGAATTATGCAAATTGTCCTGAGCAAATGCCAAGAGATTTTGAGGACAGTGCCTGGGGAGAGGAGTTCATGTGAAATATAATGTCATTTCTGGGTAATGTTCTAGGCATTTCCGTATAGGAAAATAGAACATCACTACGGAGACCATTTTCTGGCAAAGTTTTCTCCCACTCTTCTATTCCTTGAGGGTGGGAGAATGGGACTAAGGATGAGGGTGTACCTGCTACAGTTGGGCTAATAGCAGCACAGGGAAAGAGTGAGATTTTTTAAAAAATCAATGATAAAAGGGAAAGAATGTAATGTTGTGTACCCTTAGTCTTGAAACATTGTCAGTAAGGATGCTGCTTTGTATAGAGAGGAGGAGGAAGAGGAGGAGGAGAAGAAGAATGTAGATTTATACCCCGCCCTTCTCTTTGAATCAGACTCTCAGAGCAGCTTACAATCTCCTTTATCTTCTTCCCCCACAACAGACACTCTGTGAGGTAGGTGGGGCTGAGAGAGCTCTTACAGCAGCTGCCCTTTCAAGGACAACCTCTGCCAGAGCTATGGCTGACCCAAGGCCATTCCAGAAGCTGCAAGTGGAGGAGTGGAGAATCAAACCTGGTTCTCCCAGATAAGAGTCCGCACATTTAACCACTACACCAAACTGGTTTAACCACTAAATCAGTCACATTGGATATGTGCATTGTTTATGTGCAGATGGCTCATACTCAAACAGATTCCACCCTACACCATAGACCATGCAATCCAAATGTCCCGTTAGAACCTAGTACGTTATGACAATTGCAGAGGTGAATCCTCATTTGTTGACCACTCAGTCTTCTCATTAAGGTCTGAAAAGATTGATTCTTAATTGCATGGGTCCCCAATCAAGTGCCTGTGAGCATCATAGAGCCCACCAATACCTTCCTTGGCACCCACCAAGTGTTTTTAAAAATGGCATGGGGCAGAGTAGGGATCTAGACCAGCAGGATTTCTGACTGGCCATCTGACTGGCATAAATCCTCTTCCACAATTTCTCCATCTTGTGTAGCCTCTTTTGCACCACAGAACTGGGACAAGGTCCATGTGACAGGAAGAGATGTTTATTTCCAAGCAAATCTACACATTGCACACAAATGCATGAAATAAAGTCCCAATAGGGTTTGTTTTTGAGTGAAACACTTTTTTAGGTCCTTGGCACCAACTCATCTTGTTCATATTTACAGCAGCTAAGCATACCATTGTGTTATATTGGAAAAGGAATGATACACACACCCCTTTCTATGCAGGTTTGGGCAGCTAAATTGTGAGAATACTGTATCCTAGATAAACTGGCTGATATTCAACATTCCCAGGCAGGAACTGGCTCCACAAGTCATCATTACGTAAATGGGAACCCTTCTTGTCTTGGAACTCCAGTTTCCCCCTTGATTTTTCTCACCAGGAGTATCTCTCAGTTTTTAGAAGATATTGGATTTATATCCTGCCCTGTACTCTGAATCCCAGAGCGGTCACAATCTCCTTTACCTCCCTCTCTTCCACAACAGACACTTTGTAAGGTGGGTGGGGCTGAGAGGGCTCTCACAGCAGCTGCCCTTTCAAGGACAACTTCTACGAGAGATATGGCTGACCCAAGGCCATTCCAGCAGCTGCAAGTGGAGGAGTGGGGAATCAAACCCAGTTCTCCCAGATAAGAGTCTGTGCACTTAATTGCTACATCAAACTGGCTCTCAGCTTTCAATTTTAGCTTTACATTGATCTTTAATATGCGATGACCTTGTTGTTGGATCTGAATTGTATTTATGTTCTCTTTCTTGATGTATAATGCCCCTTTTTTCCTTTATTGAGTATCTTCCTTAGCTCTTGTATTTAATTGGCAGTCTTCAGGTTGTTTTAGGACAGTTTCCTTTCGATGGTTTGTTTTGTACTTTGTTTGATTTCAATAAATATTAAAAGTTTTTTGGGAGGAGGAAACTTTCTTGGGTGATGAAGAATTTTGAACCATGTGGGGAAAGGCAACTTCTCTTTCCCTCCCTACTTTTTTCCTCTTTAGAATTGCTCCTTCCCCCTCCCCTGCAAAAAAACCACCACCACCCCTTTGTGGATTTCTAGATACACATTTACAAGAGTGGATGTGCAGCTGAAACCCAAGGGGGAACAGCTTGAGGGGTAAAATTTGAGTGGAAAAATCTTCCAGCAGGAACAGGCAGCCTCCTCCTCCCCCCCCCCACCCCCAATCTTCTAGAAATGGCATCCTGTATGTAACTGATAGTTTGCTCCTCAAAGGGCCTCTCCAGCTGATCTTAAGCAGGGGGGTGAGAGGAACTCCATTGATATGTCTGCTTGCAGATTGGACATAAATACATCAAGAATCTTTTTTTTGGAGGGGGGGAGTAGACATGTCTGCCTCGCTCATCTGTGTATGTAAACATTTTCTTTTATGATTTTTGTTACTGACTGGGGCTTGCAAGAGCAGTAACAGCTGTTCTGTGCTTTCGGGCTGCTGAGGGGATAAATGCCCCAAATGACTCTTTCTGCTGCTTCATGTGATATCATGTTCCATCCTGATCTCCTCCTGTACTCATAACAGGATGCTGCTGCATTGTCAACCTTACAGCTGGGAGGCGGAGAACTTGCCTTGGGATTGTCATGTTGGTAGCCCTGTATCATGTAGATGAACTCTATGTAGGATGTAAAAAAAAAAATAGTAACGAGAGAAGCCAAAAACAAGAACAAAATCCAAGCAATGCCTTTTATTGATGGCGATGGAAAGTGCCATCAAGTCAAAGCTGACTTATGGTGACTCCATAGCACCTACAAGGCAAGAGATGTACAGTGGTGGTTTTGCCATTGCCTACCTCCACATCACAACCCTGGTATTCCTTAGAGGTCAACCATCTAAATACTAGCCAGAGCTGAACTCTGCTTAACAAATGAAACTAGACAGGTAGCTTTTGAATAGGAGCAACATTGAAAAGCTTGACTTGTATTCATGTTTTGTTAAGAATAAGAAGTTTCCTTGGTGTTTTAATCATAACTTCTACCCGCAGTGGCCACAGCTTTCAGCGAAGATAAACCCCATCTATCTAGGGTTGCCAGTTTCTCACAGCTCCCCACAGCAGGCGTACTGTATATTTTATGCACTCTTTTTTGGCAAGCCATAGGCTTGTACATTTAAGCTATAGTATAACATATTCTGCATATCTATTCTATCTCTGTGGCTCAGTAGAAGCACCTCTGCTTGGCATGCAGAAAGTCCCAGGTTCTGTCCTCAGCATCTCCAGTTAAAAAAGGATCAAGTAGTAGGTGATGTGAAAGACCTCAGCTTGAGACCCTGGAGATCAGCTGCCAGTCTGAGTAGGCAATACTGACCTCAGTGGGCCAATGATCTGATTCAATATAATAAGGCAGCTTCATATGGGTTCATATGCTTGTTGGTGTGATAGAAACAGAAACATCTTCAGATATTGGACTGAGGTTATAAATAGTCTAACAGGAAAATCTGCAAAGGTAGGTGAGAAGCATTAGAATTCAGCATTACTGGATGCCAACTAGTATTCTTCCACCTTTACATCACCATAGGGCTTTTCTCCATTTTGGAGTACTCATACAACTTTGTCCTCAAATTGTTCACTTTCCAGGTTTTTCCCCATCCTCAGGACACTTTTTCTCATTCCTGCTTTTCTAAATCCTTCCCCCCCCCCCCAAAAAAAAAAGAATGTAGTCCAAGCATGGTAGCATGCTGTCTCATTGAGAACGTGCACTTTTGAAGGTCTCACCACTTTGGAATCTGTTTCCTGCTTTCAACCCCTTCATGTTCATGTCTTGCAGCTCTCAAACATCTGAGGTTTATTCTATGTGGCTCTTACATTAAGCAAGTTTGGCTTCTAAACCTTTTTTTAAAATATCCTCTGTAGTCAATCAGGCACTAACAGGTAAACCCATATAACTGTGTCACATGACACCTCAGGAACCAGTTTTAATGCCTATAAGATACACAATGTGTTTATACATTTTAAGTATACCAGAAGACTAGTAATTACATTTGTGTGGGGGGAAAAGGAAAGGGAAACCATGGACTTTGCCTTTTTGCCCCAGGTAATAGATGCTGAGTTATATAAGGAAATGCATGAGCATTACATCATATTTCAACCAATGACCTAGAGAGACAGTGTGCTGTAAAGGTCAGAATGTCGGACAGGAATTTGGGAGAACCTGGTTGGTATCCCCACTCTCAGCCTACCCTACCTCATAGGGTTGTTGTGAGGAGAAAATGGAGGGGAAAACAATACAAGCTGCTTTTAGTACCTATTTAGGTAAAAGATAAGGTATAAATCAAGTAAGTAAATAAATTAGCATCTTCCCCTCTCATAAATGATCACAACTCTGCTACTTCCTCTCACCACTCTGAGAGCCAGACTTTATAAATAACCCCATTAAGTTGTGCTGACGTAGCTCTTAGTGGTAAACCACATTCTAAACATGTGTTTTAGTGGTACATTTGGTACATTTCAGGTGATACCAGACAGCCAGTTTGGGTAGGCTTCAAGCCATCCCAAAGAGAGCCGGCTAGCTTCCTGATGGCGCTCAGAAAAGAGGCGGGCTGTGGGCGCCCAGGGAGAGTCCCTTTCCAGATGGCCGGGGAGGTGCCTCAGAGGCGCCCCAGCAAAAAGGAACCACTTTGAAAGTGGTGCCTTTTTGAGCCGGCTCCTGGCAAGCCGGGGGTGGGACTGGGTGGAATGGGGACGGGAGGCACATGTGCACGTGTGGACATGCTTTTTTGGTCCACCTGCCTCCCATCCCCCAGGTGGCTTTAAACTCCCTTCTGGTATCACCCTTCAGGATACATTTAGTGATACATTTGGATAAGAATCAAAAGAGGCTTCCAAATAGCCCCCATTTCTTTCATTGAGTCCTTTCATGCTCATAGTAATTCTGCCAGCTGTCTCCCTACTTCTTTTCTCGCTATTTGATAGTAAATACTTATATTTTGTTAAATGTGGCCACAATGGTACCAGTTTTCTCCACTGACTTTTATGGAATGTGACCACACCTGCAGCCACAGCTAAAAACCAGTTTGTGAACCACTGCTTGCTTGT
This sequence comes from Heteronotia binoei, assembly GCF_032191835.1. Taxonomy (NCBI): domain Eukaryota; kingdom Metazoa; phylum Chordata; class Lepidosauria; order Squamata; family Gekkonidae; genus Heteronotia; species Heteronotia binoei. The sequence goes on along the minus strand of NC_083231.1, from coordinate 29,756,436 downwards.
CTTAGAAGCAGTCCCACATTGTGTTGTGATGTGGTAAAGTCCTCCTGTGGTGACTTCATTGTGTTATTTTCCTTTCATGGTGAGATGTTTCTGTTAAACAGCCCTCTTCCAGCTAGAAATCGATCACGTCAGAGATGGGTGTTTTTTAAAACCAACTTTTTTTTCTGATGCTGTAACATTAAATTTTTCCATATGAGAGAAATACCTCATTACACAAAATACCTCATTATACAAATATGGCAGGATAAGCTCACTGCATAAAAATTTAACTACATTTTAAAAGTAGGAAACAGTCCTTGCTGTGGCGATCTCTGATTAGCTCTTTTATTGGCTAATGTCTACAGTCTTTTCTAGTCTGCTCTTGGATTAATATAGGAAAGTCATGATAGATCTTATTTAGTCTTTGTCTGTTTTTACAGGCAAAACACAGAGCGCCTCTCCATCCTATCTTTTCTCATTGTGTTTTTATTTTCCTTCAGAAACTGCAGTAAAAATGTCCCTGTTTCTTCAGTAAGTATTAATTATGGTGTGGTTCCCATTCTTACCTTTCCCCCGCCCCTCCTCAGCCACATATAATTCTGAGGCACAAGAGGGTGTTATGGGAAACTTGTCAAGGAGCTAGGAAGCTGTTCTGTGCTTTACGAAAAGAAGCAATGGAAGAAAGTATGAGAAAGATTAATGAGAAGGGATAACACCATCAGTAATAAAAGTAGCTATCATAATATCAGAATTGAATCCCACAGCTTTCGGGAGCAGTTCTTGTATGGCTCTTTTGTGTGGGAACTGCACATGGCAGAGACCAAGAGTGATCCTGAGGCTAATCTGCCTTCACCCTTTGCCTCTGGAATCTTTTATATGAATCAAAGCATACATTCATATACCAATACAATCTGCACATGTGATCCAAGCTGTGAAACAGATTGCCAGCCTCCGGGAAGGGGGGGGGGGGCTGGAGATCACAACCAATCTCCAGACTTTATAAATCACTTATTTATTTATTTATACATTTATTCAACTTCTGGAGAAAATGCCTGGTTTGGAAAGTGGACTGCCTGGCATTGTCCCCTACCAAGGTACCTCCCCTCCCAAAACCCATCTCACCCAGTCTCCACCCCCAGTCTCCAAGTACTTCTAAACCTGGAGTTGGCAACTCTTCTGTGAAATGAGCAGGAGGGTTATAGGAGTAGCCCTGCCTCATGTTAAAGACTTCTGCAGTAGAAAGGCCACATAAATCTGAGGCTTCCTCCTGTACCAAAGTACTTAATTTTCAAGGTAATATGCAAACTGTTTCTTAATAACCACATTATCTGAGTAATGGGGGGAGGCTATAATATATCTGTACCATTAGGAGATGGTCTCACTTGCCCACAATCACCTTGGCTGTTTTCTGTCTGGCAACTTTAATTACACTTCACAGCAACTCTGAGGAAAGAAAATTATTCAGGAAATTGATAGGGAGGAATACATAAAGGGGGGGGGCTGTCTTTAGATGTGGGTGGGCCTTAGATGTTGGATTGGGCTGTGTCCAGATATATGAAGCAATCCACAAGTACATTCTTGGGATGGAACATACTGACCAGCACATCTTTGCTAATGTTGACATTACACTTGTCAGATGTATTGACACACAGACTTGTGGAACTCATGGCAAAGCCGCTTCTGAATGTTTTTGCCCGTCTGTCCTAACAGAATAGCATTGCATCCTCTTTGATCCAAGCAGATTTATATTATATTTTCTCCAAACTGTAGCACAGAATTCATAACAGTTTTCTCCTTTGATTAATGCTGTGATAAAAAGTCACCATGAAAGGGAGCGTGCCCCAGTTACCATAGTGACTGTGCTTTATTGAGTCATTGGTTTAAAATGATTTCCTCTGTCCAGAGATTCCCTCAGGGCTCCAAAGGAGCAGCCGTCTTTCCTATAATTGAGCGCTAGGCCAGGTGAAGTTTTTGCCTATTTCCTCCAGAGGAAGTAAGCTTAATGAATGAAAAACTAATTTGACTACAAAGTGTTGGGTCGTCCATCATGACATAGGAAAATGACTAACACCAGATGGGAACTTGCATGGTACCAGTAATACATACGACACTGTAAAAATCCACCATCCTAGATATACAACATACTCAGCAGGGTCATGTTCAGTCAGTAGGGATGTAGTGTGATTCTTGCAAACCAGTTTCTTCATTACAGAACCAAAATATACAAGGGTTGGCTCAGACACTCACTAAAAGACATTGCAAGACAATGCCTCTGCTTCTCCATCCAGGGAGGTTTCCCTATTTTGCTCAAACAGGTATGAACAGTGCCGGATTAAACTGCAGAGGCCCCTAGGCAGTTGAAAACTTGGGGGGCCCCTCGCAAATTATCTCAGAGTCTGAGTGCCCACCCACTGCCCCTGCTGCAGGCACCTTCTTAAAAAGCCCCTTTGACAAAGCTATGGGGGAGAGGCAGAGAGAGGCAAACTTGGTGACAACGCTGGCAGCAGCTGCACCGGGCAAGTTGGGCAAAGAGCAGCTCAGTTGCTGACTGTGCATGCAGGCTGGGAGGGCTGTAAGCAGGGGGGAAATGGAAGGGAAGCCAGCTCTGTACCTCACTTACATAGAGAACCATTTACCTTGAGCTGCCATTTCTCTGTTGTCACCATAGAGAAACTTCCCTCTACCAGGAGCCAGGTAAGACCTGGGAACCCTATTCTAATCAGTATACTACACTGGCTAGTCTCCTGCACCACAGTTGCTTTTTCTTTGCTCCCATTTTGTGTAACACTGGATAAAGGACCTGAACATTTGAAATGTGACAGTTCTGGGGAAAGTAAGCCATGTAGATAGAATTGCCAACCTTCAGATGGGGCCTGCAGATCTCCCATTATCACAATTGATCTCCATACAATAGAGATCAGTTCCCCTGGAGAAAATGGATGCTTTGGAGGGCGGACTCTATGGCACTGTACTCTGATAAGGTCCCTCCCCTCCCAAAGTCTGCTCTCCCCAGACTCCACCCACCCAATCAACAGATGTTTCTCAACTCAGAGCCAGCAAACCTACTTAGTCCATGTGACTGTCGCCTCAAATCTTGAGTGTCATTTGTTTGTTACGCTTATAGACTGTTTTTCAAAATACTGTACTAGAATAAACCTCCCTTCTCCTGAGCCTACTTCACCAGAAAGCTATTCGTTTTTCTGTGAGCAATACCTCCAGCAGACCTTATCTCTGTATAATTAACTAGTTTTCCAGCGTCTCCCTATTTTTTAAATTATCAAATGCAATTTATTAACAGCCATAAAAAAAAACATTTAAACATTTGAACCATGTGTATGGAACGCAGAGGGGTTCTTCAGAGTTCAGGCTCACAATACAGAAACACCGAAGGCCGCGCTGAAGCCCAGGCCATAGCCAGAGGCCTAGCATCTTGTGCTTAATGAGGGAGCTCTGTAATCTGTCATGCTCTTTGCTGGGAGGATATTTATAACAAAATTTAGAGCAGGGCTCATCTTAACAATCTCGGGCTTGTGTCAGTAAGTCAGATGACCTGTTACAAATTTACAAGTCCTCTGTACCCTGCTGTTTAGAAGAGGCAGAAGGGGAAATAGCACAGCTAGCAACTGGGGCACTTGGACATTAAAGTGAAAAGAGGGGACAATGAAGTCCTTATGATCTGTTCCCATCATGCAAATGCAGTTAAAAACAAGAGAATACACCTATTTAAGATAATAATTGTGCCTGTCGGGCAACCTTCACAGATGCTTCGCCATCCATTTTGAACTCTTTGACTGCATTGCGTACAAGGCCACCAACCTCAGAAAGTATCTTACTTCTATCAGTAAGAATGACCTCTAAATCAGTACACGATCATTAGGTTGTTTTCATGGGTTGGCCTGTGCCCCCGATTTAAACGGCTGATGAATTATCTAGCTAACAGTATTAAAAGCCTTCAAATAATAAAAAAGACTGTTTAGTCAGCTCTGTTAAGAGACAAAAGAGGCAACAGTGTCGCCCTTTTGTAAATATCCTTACTTTAAATAGAATGTTCCTTGAAGCATGATTGGGATGGGCAACATTTGAGTCAATTTTGTATATATATTTGGTTTGGCTATTTAGGGAGACTGGATGCCTCCAAGAATTGATAATGAAAAGAAAGTAAAGATTCAGAACATTAGAAAATTCAGAACATTTTTGCTGGGATTAAAATGAGTCCTACAAAGGTATCCCTGAAGTCTTTGAAGTCTTTCAGATATTATATGATCCTTTCTCCACTGCACATAAGTATGCATGTGCACACACACACACACACACACACACACACACAGAGCAAAGCTCAAAAGATTTAGGAGTCACTTTTCAAAACACAATAAATCCGAAGACAGCCGGCAAATAAAGAAATTTAGTACAGCTTCCAATATAGACTGATACTTTTCATTTGTCACATGTCATTAGACTAGAAGGAGAAAAAGAGCTAATGCTCTTCCAGTTTACAATAATTCCTTCCTGATCAGCTGGTGGTGTTTCTTACCACCAAATATGACCTGCCATACTAAATGTAAGTTTTACCACTCCTTATCCATGATACTTTTATTTGAGTCGAGGAAATGTACATTGTCTACAGTTTGCATGTATAATTCAATGCATAAAAGTCTTTGATATGAGCCCAAGAAATAAGGTTTAGAAGTAGTAGTCAATTACCCAAGCTGACCCAGTGAGCCTCAAGACTGAATAAGGCTAAGTTTCTTTCATCTAAGCCAAATATTTGTAATGCATACTTTGTGTATTACATGTAGGCAAGACTTTTTTTGTAGCAGGAACTCCTTTGCATATTATGCTACACACCCCTGATGTAGCCAATCCTCCTGGAGCTCACAGTAGGCCCAGTACTAAGAGCCCAGTAAACTCTTGGAGGATTGGCTACATCAGGGGTGTGTGGCCTAATATGAAAAGGAGTTCCTGCTACAAAAAAAAGCTCTGCATATAGTTAGAATTTAAGGGTGATAAAGTAACTATCACCAATATTGCTGCCCAAAATTACCTTATAAGAGACAAGAGAGTTGTGTTGGAATAATCCCGTACCTGTGTATCATAAGACCGAGGACCAATCCCCCAGTTCACATCACTTCTTTTGGAGAGAAACCTCCACCTGACTTGATATTTCACCTCAGAGTAATAGATAAGTGAGACAACCCTATGACTTCCAATCACAAATTCAGTCCTGTCACAAAAGAAGTAATTTGCAGTTTTATTAAAGGCAATCCTTTCTTATTATATGAGTTTTTAAAAAGTAGGGGGAAACACTTCAGGCTGACTTGTGTGGCTTGAACATAGCCACAGAAATGGGCTTCACCTTCCCTGCGATCAGGAAGCAAGTAAAATATCATTAATATCTTTATCAGAGGGGCCCATACATGGCAAAAGTAGCTTCAACTGATCTTATTTTTTTATTATTTATTTACCTTAAGTTTATATGCCGTCCACTCTGCAAGTGGACTCAGGGCATCTAACAGTCATATTAAAACCACAATTTCAGTTACAATTTTAAAACAATACAACTTAATAATAACAATTTTAATTATTATTACATTCCTGGGATTATTATGTTCCTTGGATTTTTTTGTTTTGTTTTGCTGCCAAATCACAGCCAATTTATGACTACTCCATAGGATTTTCAAAGCAAGAGACATTCACAGCTGGTTTGCCTCCATATCACAACCCTAGTATTCCTTGGTGGTTTCCCATCCAAATACTGACCACAGCCAAACCTGCTTAGCTTCCAGGATCTGATGCGATCTGGCCTGCACCAAGTCTTCAGCCCTCCTTCACTATGTTTTCGGCAGGTGCCCTTATAAACAAACAATCAGTGTGGTATACAGCCAGTTTCTAACCGGAACATACAGAAATGTCCCCACCCAGTCAATCCTGAACAGAAAACAGTCATGTGGATTACAAATTGATATCTTGGAATGAAAATGGACTAAATTCACCACAAAAAAGAAAGGCAACGCTTCATTGGATAAAAAAAACAACTGTAATATAGTATGTTTACAAGAAGTGCATATTAGAAGAAAGGATTATAAATTTCTGTGGAATAAACAATTGGGACTAGAATTTTTTACATTGGCTGAACAGAAGAAGAGAGGAGTAGTCTTTTATATTAATCAAAAATTAGACCTGAAATTGGAATTTAAAGATAAAGATGAAAGGTATATAGCGGTAGAAATTATTTTGAATGCCAAAAAAATGTTGTTGTTGGGACTTTATGCTCCAAATGGTGCTAAAGACATTTTCTTTAAAAATATTACACAACAACTTGATGAAGTGACCTATGAGCAAATTTTATTGATGGGGGACTTTAACAGAACAATTCAGAACATGATAGATAGATCTGGGAAGAAAAAAAATGATAAAGAAGGGAAATTGCCAAAGCCTTTTTTTTGAATTGGTTAAACAGGAGAGTTTGGAAGATATATGGAGGAAGTTTAATCCTGAAATATGGGACTATTCTTTTTTTCAGTTAGACATAGCTCTTTCTCTAGAATTGACATGTTGTGGGGTACTAAAGATTTGGGACTTATAACAAAGAAAATAGAGATATTACCTAAAATAGGAGCTGATCATAACCCAATAATGTGGATTACAAAACTGTCGAAAAAGTCAAGAAGATGGAGATTAAATGAAGATTTACTACAAAATAAAGAAATAGTGACATCTCTAGAAAATGAAACCAAAGTGTACTTCCAAGTAAATGACAGAGAAGATATAGAATTTCAGACGGTATGGGATGTCTACAAGGCAGTAATGAGAGGATTACTAATAACATTGAATAATAAAGACAAGAGAGCAAAAAATAAACAAATGTTGGACATTCAAAATGAAATTAAGCAAAAAGAAGGTAAATTAAGGAAAAGGCCAGGGAAAAAGAAAATTATAAGGGAGATTACAATATTGCAAGCACAAATGAGACATCTGTTAAATAAAGAATTGGAATGGAATTTGAAAAAATTAAAACAGAAATCTTTCGAGAAAATGAATAAACCTGGAAAATATTTGGCCTGGCAATTGAAGAAAAAGAGAGAAAGTAAAATTATTAATAAAATTGTGGCTGATGGAAGAGAGATGGTAGATCAAGAAGGAATAAAGAGAGAATTTTTTAAATATTATGCTAAACTATTTAAAGGTGTTAAAGTAAAGAAGGAAAAGATGGAAGTGTATTTGCAGAAGATTAAAATAGCACCCTTAACTGATTATATGGAAAAAGTTTTGAATGATCCAATTGAAAAAATAGAAATTGAAGTAGCGATTAATGCAATAAAAATTGGAAAGGCACCTGGACCAGATGGCAAAAAATGGCAAAAATTTTTAAAACGTTTAAAGAATTAATACCAAAACTTCAAAAATTAATGAATGTGATAAGAATAAATGGGAAAATACCAAATACATGGAAGGAAGCAGTAATTTTGTTGATTCCAAAGGAAGATAGAGATGTCACTAATGTAAAGAACTATAGACCAATCTTATTATTAAACAATGTTTATAAGATATACACAAGAATCTTAGCAGAACGGCTTAAACAATATCTAATACATTTTATAAAGGAAGACCAAGTGGGTTTTCTCCCTAAAAGGCAAATAAGAGACAATATTAGAACTGTTGTAAATATTGTAGAATACTATGAAAGACATCCAGAGAAGAAAGTTGCATTATTCTTTGCGGACGCAGAGAAAGCTTTTGATAATTTGAATTGGAACTTTATGTTTGCAGTAATGGAGAAAATAAAGTTTGGGGAAAACTTTATAAGAATAATAAAAGCAATTTATACTGAACAACGTGCAAGGTTATGTATAAATGCAGATCTTACAGAAGAAATGACAATCAGTAAAGGTACGAGGCAAGGTTGTCCGCTTTCACCATTGTTGTTTATAATGACTCTTGAAATCTTATTGCTGCAAATACAAGATGATGAAGAAATTGAAGGAACAAGAATTAAAGGATTTTCCTATAAATATAGAGCATTTGCAGATGATATAATGTTTATAAATGAAAATCCTATGCAAGTAACACCTTTGTTGTTAGCCAAAATACAAGATTTTGGAGAATTTTCTTTATGTTAATAAAGAAAAGTCAAAAATTTTGTGTAAAAATATGCAAGTAAGTAAACAAAAGGAATTGCAGAGATTAATAGGATGTGAAGTTACTCCTAAAGTAAAATATTTGGGTGTGGAAATAACAATGAAGAATATTGATCTATTTAAAAACAATTATGAAAAGTTATGGCGTAAAATGGACGAAGATATGATAAAATGGAGCAAGCTTAATTTGTCATTGCTTGGTAGAATAGCTGCAATTAAGATGAACATTTTGCTGAGGATAATGTATTTGTTTCAAACTATTCCAATTTTGAAAGACAGTAAACAATTTAATAAATGGCAAAGAAAGATTTCAGAATTTGTATAAGAAGGAGGAGGATATTATTTTGGTTCTTATCAATTAAGGGTACCTTTAATATTAAGATTTTTAGTATATAACACTGGTGGGGGTCAAGTAACGGGGGGAGGGATGGGTAGAAAGTAATATATGGGATAGATAAAAAAGATAATTATTAATGATGTAAGAAATTGAAATTTATTCCCATATGTCACTAATAAAATTGTTTGAAACACAGAAAGCAGTCATGTGGACAAAATGTAGTTAAGAGACCTTTAATTCTGGTTTAGCCCTGTTCCCAAGCTGACATTCTACACTAGAATCAGAGAATCAGAGAAACTAACTCTATAATTCTATGATTTTAGTGTAGAATGTCAGTTTGGAGACAGGACTAAATCAGGATTAAAGGTCTTTTGTGAAATTTCCATCGTTCTATGTACGTTGGATGCATTCTTAAAATAACCGTAATAATTAAGAGGAATTTCCTTTTGTACCAGAGGGAAAGGCCTTTTACAAAATGGCACTAACTACCAATAGATTTGCTAGGCAATTGTACAAAAAATGCTTCAAAATATTTGGTGTGATAAATCATAGC